>NC_136997.1:41510739-41863239 GCF_032717465.1 Coenobita brevimanus | reverse complement strand
TCTTGATACTTCCAGTGGCTTTATTTCAGCACATGAAAGACTTCAAACTGGTGATTAGGTATAGCCTTCACTACACTCCTTTCACCTTAACCCGTCATGTCCCGACCGATTTCGCACCTCCGATACCCCCCAATCCCGAGCTATTTTGGAAAAAATAAAAAATTGGCAAATATCTCAGCTTTTGGTGAGAAACAACGAAAATTCACCGAGAAATCACTCACCTGAGGTTTAAAATACTTGATACAGATAGCAGTGACTCCTTACCTTACTGGGTTTTCTATCAGGCTGGCTCCAAAGAAAACGAGTTCTATGGGAAGGTAACTATTCCACACCACTCATAAACGGTATTTATTTATTTATTTGGTACGAATATATATGTAGTACCAGAGTATATTGGTTTTCAAACAGTAATATAGGCATTATAAGCATTGTTTCACTCACTAACTCATCAACATACCTGACCTTTTTTGGCAACATTACCTGATCATCATTTCTGACTGTTTCTTCCTCTAATGCTATGTAAACTTTGTCCTCCATATTGTCATCGATTGGGAAATCACTCTGGCCCTGAATGTCTATTGGCGAGGTCACTGATAAAAGGTGAATTGCCGAAACAATGGCGTGCGCCGCGGGGGGGGAGGTTATGCGGTGTAAGGCATTGTCCCTTCCTGGCATCTTGTAGAGGAATAGAGGAAGGTGTTCTGCATATATGTACCAAAAATCACGCGCGAAAATTTAAAATTGTGCAAATTATGAACCTTGCAATTGTGCAACGTATCAGTACGTTGATGGGACTAGCTGTGACAAAACGTTGCGAAGTACCCATACGTCGATGGGATGCCTCGGGTTAACTTGGCCCAGATTACTGTCATTTTGCAGCTCATTGCATGTTGATCAGTGATGAAGAAACACAGCCTTTCTATGGCGCCTCTTTGTGAACATCATTACATTATACTGTTGAAGCTCATAATTAGAGGAGAGATGGCATTTTTAGGCCAAGTTGGAGTAAAAGGAGTATAACCCTTTCAGGGTAAAATTTCACTAATTTAAATAAGATGCTCCAAAATTTACAGTGAAAAAAAAAAATCTGATCCAACGGGTTAAAACTTTGAATTTCTGCACCCCAAGAACAAATTATTTGTTCAGTCTTCATGGTATCTGACGATTATATTCAGCTAAGGGGAGAAGTCTTGTACTGAAAGGGTTAATGGAGGATATATTTAACCCTTTCAGACGGGAATTGTTATCCTTATATAGAAATAATAATAAAAAAAAAGGCATCATTTGACTGAAGGCGTTGACCTCTTGTGTCCAACACCTTCTAAACTCCACCAATGGACCCACTATGATGTTTACCTCACGTATGCTAGGAAGGGTTTCAGGGCTCATATATTATATTGTTATTAATTAAAACTTTTCAAATGATAGTAGAGCATATTAAATACTGAATACATAATAATTACAGTTCACATCAGAAGCACTTAAATTATGCAACAAGAACAAGGTGCCGTCTCGAACAGTAGTCACAAGTCCATATATAATGAAGACTTTGCTTTCGACTCATCACATATAATTTGCTGCAATTTTCCCACCTCCAGACGATTTCATTCAGTGTACGAGAGACTATGGGATTAGATAAAGTTTTCACTGTTCCCCTTATTATAACATGTTTCGTCTAAGTAGTGCCTTGATACCTCCAGGGGGTATCGAAATGAAGTCTTGGGGGTATCCAGAAATACTTCCTGAAAAATTTGAACAAGTTCGGTAATGCATTCATAAACTGAGCCAGGGACCACAGTGTCTTTCACTGGCGCGGTGGGGGAGGCGGTGGCCCAATCGGCAGAGAGGTGGCCTGCAGTCCTACGAGACCCAGGTTCAATTCTCCGCTGGGGAAGGGAACAGTTTAAGGAATTGAATTTCATGTAAAGCAGACTTTACCGATTTACCAGAAGACCCGCCGACATGCCATAAAAATACCCCCGCTAATATCAATACATTACTCCTGTATGAGACAGCCCTAGCATGTGTTCAATATGGTCGGTGGGTGTTAGCGCCAACGTGATGACATGTAGAGTGTATGGCATGTAGGAGGACTACTGGGCCTTTTGAGCAGGCTGTGAAGCCTATCCCTAGAAACGGACACACACACACACACACACACACACACACACACACACACACACACACACACACATTAAAATAAAAATGTCTCACCTGCCATCACAGCTTTTGCGGACGGCTATTGTTTCACCGTTCTTGCAGGTCCACACTGCACAAGGAAGTAAAACACCAGAAATTAATACCATATGAATTTCTACTATTGGAACACTCATCAGAAAAGTCATAAATTTTCACCCAAGACGGAGCTACAGCTACTGGTGACCTTATGGTTGAAAATGGTATCCTTCATAATTCACCTATAAGATCATCAGTAGTTCCTCCTGATTGTCGATTGGGATCATTTTTGCCTCATGTTGATACAGCATTTCTTACTCAGACTAAAGTAACCTTCATAACACTAGAACGTTTTTCTTGGGTCATCATGTTTAGTAAGGCTGCATAAACTCTGAAATCGCTAGACGTTTTTTGACTGCTAAATAATCTTCCCCCAAAAGATCACTGATTTATAAGCAGGTTTCAGTGTGTACTGTACATACATAGTGTAAAACAATAGAAAGGACTGACTTAGTTGTAGAAAAGGTGAGAGGAAGAGTACATACCCTTAAAAAAAAGATAAAGAAAAAGGAAGAAAAAAGAAAAAGAAAAGACCCAAGAAAGGAATGACTGAATTGTAGGGAGGGTGAGTGGAAGATTTCAGATCCTCAAACATGAAACCAAACCAAACAGAAAAAGGAAAGACTGAATAACAGGAAGGGAGAATGGATGAATACATGCCTAAGAAACTGAAAGGATGAGAGAACTGAACGTTGTTTGAGAGGATGAGCGGGAGGATGTGATTTATAAGGTCAGGTAAGAACACAAATGGGAGAGCAAAGGATAAGACGATCTGTCGAGGAATGGTACATGGCAGAGAGAGATGAAAGACTGTATTATCTTTAAATTCATGGGACACGAATGCCAAGTGAAAAGGGCACTGACTATTTTGTATGTAGAGATACAGAGAAAGGAAACATTTTCATAGTCAGTGCACACAAGAACTGTGTCGTTTTGGACTGATTAATAACAGTGGGGTAACCGGGACAGTGGCAACATCTTTCCTTCACTTACCACCTAGTATTATTCCCCACCTCTCCTCACTTTAACTCATCGGCTAAAAATGACCCAGTCCTGTGTACCAGGGCTAAGGCTGTGTGTCTGTTACTTTTGTCCCCACCTGTACCTTGAAATGATACAAATGAGGGGATGAAGGCGGGATTTGGGACAACTAGATCGAGTAATAATAGTGTATACATCGCAGCATCCACATTGTGTTTGTGGTGGGAGATCTGAATGGAAGTGTTGGCATGAAATCTGTAAATGATGTAACAAGTCGATATGGAGTGCCAGGGGGGTACGATAATGGGCCGTAACAGAGTGACTTGTGTCAAGAGAAAAGCCTCCGGATTAGCAATTCAGGTTTCAGACACAAAGAAGCTCACTAGAATATGTATGTCAGAGAGACTGGAGTTCCTGCTGAAGGAAGCCAGATTTCTATGCTTGAAGAGATAAATAAGCTTGGGGGTGTTATTGATACGATGGTGGCGGGAGGTAGATGCAACGTCTTTTATGATAGCATGAGTTTGGGAAGTGGGTAAAAATTGAGAGGATTGTGAAGGATAAGATGCAAGAAGAGTAATCAAGAGTATAAACAGTGAGTATGCAGAATATGAAGTACAATGCAATGCCAGATGAAGGTGAGCTTAAAGTAGTCCTGGTTTTGGGGTCAGTAATATGAGGACAAAGTTTAATGGATTTGGAAAGGTTGAGAAGCGTGTACACTGTGCAACATCTGAGAGCTCATAGGACATACTACTGCAACCTCTTTTATATCAGCAAGTAGGTGGGATCGAACCCAAATAAGGAGGATCAGTAGATAAACACACTACCAATTACATTTCCATAGGCTCCTCATAATGTCATATGGCAACAAGAAATAAACGTGAGTCTGGCAGAAAGATAGTTGGTGGGGCAAAAAATTGTGAGTACACATAAAGAAACGGACATTTTTTAACATGCCAGAAATAGTTTTAGATTTTGTTTAGGTTTATTAATTATCGGAAAACTCACCAGTATACTGTACTGAGAAACACACCCATAGACAGCCTGCCTGCATAGCGACTACACTGCTGTAATTTGTCTCTGTACTAAACTGGCAGCGTGGATTCCAACTTGAACATAGATATGATGTTGTAAAGTCTGGAGAATCACTTCAAAACCTTTTATGGGGGCGTCTATTGTCATGACATGATTTGCGAGAAAGCAATTCCGATGGAGTTCGGGCCAGTATATCAAAGAGGGTTTATGAAAAAGATAGTAATGGCAATATTAGTGCATAGAGAACGAGTCCAGTTCCCAGTAAAGCAACATAGAACTTCCTCGCTACCTGTCCTGCCCCACACACACCACAAAGCCAGCCCGGAGACAGGACGTGTGTGCTGGGCAATCCCCAGGTCCTGTCCTCCCCCCTTACTGTTTTTTAATCAGCTCATACCCCACTGACCGGGGTAATGTATGGCCCGGCCTGCATTATAGGTGCAGGGAATCTTTAAACAACAACAACAATGTCCTGCCCAGTTCCGTCTGTCAATCAGATGTTGTCATACACGATCAAAGTAACATTATAGGTAGGAAATCTGCTCTTATAAAGCAGACAAAAACTTTTATTTCTAATACCAATCACTTTCTTTGTAAACAGATCATCAGCAAATTCATAAATTACCGGAGTGTTTTCAAAGCCTCAAATTATGCATTTTAAAATTATTTTTCACATTATTCGAGGATCAATAAAGACACACTCGTTAAGCAGCATTTAACACACACTTTGGAATATTAAACTAACAGTGGAATAAAAGTACGAGCAAAGTGACTGAAAGCAAGAAAGAGAAGAGGAGCTGTTATTACGTGGGCAGTTTTGTTCATCAGAATTATCAGGGCAGTTTCGTCTACCGTCACAGCGATGTCTGCGGTGGACACAGCTGCCATCCCTGCACTGCCACTCCCATCGTCGTCATGCTGTAAGGACTACCAGTATAAGTTAATTTCTTTCATTCTGTACCATCACTCTGGGTCGTATCCTACATGAAAGTGGAGCAGGAGACATTGTAACGCCTCTTCCTGATCTACATAATTTGCATTCTGCGCTTAATGATTCCCTTGTGCATTATTTTTATCGTTTTAGTATCGACATTAATTGCATCAGCAAGATACATAAAGATATTGAGGTGGAACATGCAGAATAAATTTGTTTAGGAACAAATGTTACAAAGTATCCAAAGCTATCAGCAAGTCCTTTATTGGAACACTATGTTCACAGTCTCTATTGGAAACAGAAACGCTTTAATTAATATGCATCATACTCAAATACTTCAAAATGAGACATAAGTGACATTCAGTGACACAGGAATCTGGAACCATCTATGAGAATGAAATTCTGTTTCATGACAAGCTGTTAAATAGTTGGGAGCCAAATTTCGACCTGAATGGTGGGGTGCATGTTTACATTTTTTTTTTTATGCTCAGTGCTGAAAGACAGTCATAATCGCACAGTTTCTCAGTCAGTTTGGTTCACAGGACAGAGAAAGTATTTACGGACTGAATGGAGTATGTGTATGCCAATGAAACAAATTTTTGGAAGGAAACGTACCGGAAACGAATATCTGCAGTCATTGTATACATGTATGTAAATTTCCTTTTCAAAATACTTACAGGGGTTAGTACATAAGGGTTAAGGCCATTATTTAGTAACAGGATGGAAATGAAAAATGATGATATGCAGTAAATTAAATTCCTCTGAAGGGTGAATAATTTTCTTGTTGCTGTAACCCCCTGACCCATCTGGGTGTAAACCCAGTGGACCATTGAGAACCAACCACTTCAGCTGGACGTTGCCAGAAATCTTAGGTTGAGGTTATATTCATGGATTATTTGTGATGAATCATTGTGATGCATGAGGTGAGGTAAGTAAGTGTTCTATGATGTGGGACGACGCACTGCTATGTGGGTACTGCGGATTATCTTTAAGTTGCATATTCTGTTCGTATTTACCATGGAAGGGTGGTGACGCATCATAGTCTGGCTAGATGTACACATCTCTAAGTCGGTAAATTCTAAAATGTTGATGTCTGGTGGTGATTCATGGAGATTTTAGATGATTGTGGTGTCTATGCGTTTTTACAGGTGTTAATGAAGTGGTGTGCTATGCAGAGGAAGAATAATGTTATTACAGTTGGGGGCGAGTGATGTGACATAAATGGTGTGTGGGTGGATTGATCTTCAGGTGAGAAAACGAACTGTCTCTCATTCATGTAAACTTTGATTGGAAGTGCTTTTTGTTTCTTAATGGAAACAATAGTTACTTCTGCTGTTTGTGTACCGGTCTCCTGCTATTATTGCTAAAACATTATTATGTGTTCTTTAAGGTTTCCCATGTTTGGTGTTGCTAAGATGTGCACCCAGTTTGGTCTCGAGTCATTCACTGTCTTATCTGATTGAAGACTGTTTTCTGAAATTTCCCCTGCTGGCTGAAAACATTGCTGTGAATGGTAGGAATGAATTAATGATGATTGTGTGTTAAGAAGCGGCCAAGTGATTACTCAAGTCTATAGAATTGGAGGGGATATTCAGAACAAGAGAATAGATAAAGAAGATCTGCAGGGTATATATGATTCGTGTCTGTCTGAAGTAAAGAGGGTGGTGGTTGGTGTGACTGGTGAAGTAGTCATTCTGGTCTTTCTAAGCCAGCGTTCTAGTGAGCATACATACTGTTGGAGCTGTCCTACTGTTTGTTGTGGTTTACAGTATTGTGAAGTTCTTGCAGGCGTTTGGCAGGCTGTAGAGGGGAAAGCTATATAAATGAGGATGAAAGTACTAAACCCCTGGGACGCCTCTGAATAGTAATCTGAATTGGGAACTTTAGAGCATGTTGAGTGTTTTGGCCTGTCTACCAGAAAGGACTCTGGTGAGTCGTTTGATAAAGTTATCTTCTGATTTGTGCTTACAGTATTATATATCAGGATATATCTTGGTTCTGTATGAAAAGTTTTATTTTTGTCTCTCTTTGGTGCTGTGGTTGTTAGTGGGGTTATCTCTTAGTGAAGCCATCTAAAATGAATTCAGACAGTCTGAAAAGGTGTGTAGTGCTCGAGTTCTTGGGTCGGAATTCATGGCTGGAGTCAGAGAAAGGGATTTGGGGTTGGTGTTTATTATTGACCATGTAATTATGATGGTGTAGCGATCAGTGATTTTGGTCTATACATAAAGAACTATTGTCTAACTTACTGACTTAAGTATAAGAATAACCATTGTTTTCTTCCAGGTATCAGGGATTTAGTTGTGATTCTTTATGGCTATGGATAAATTGAATGTCTCAGGCCTGGTCTGATCCTACATCCTTGAAGTTTTTGGTGCTTTTGAAAATTTGTTGGACTTGACGTGAGGAGAATGGAGAGGATTTGTGCGTTTTCTATGATTTTTCTGAGGAAAATGGTCTCACCACTCTCATATACAACTACATCTTCAAAAATACCACAAAAGAGGCAGAACAATATATATCCCATGGTAAAACCAAAACAAAGTACACAAAGTTACATGTGTCATTGTAAAAATGCAATAAAGTCACCCACATCTTTCCCCAGAGAATATTCCCCATCCCTCATCCCAGGGCATCTCCAAGACAATAAAAGCTGGTGATCTTAATGCAAAAGACCCTCAATGGCTAAACACACAGGCACAGAAACAGTACAAGGTGCCCATCCACTAATAACTTAAACACCTAAACGTCCTAAGCAACCACAACATCCCAAGACGACTTCCACACAGACCTAATAAGATGATCTCCTCCTCCAACCTCCCTTTATGCCCTCTACATTAGCCATTTAAATTTGGAAAGTAGTAAATGACCTCCCATCTGATCATCGCTTTATCATTAGAGATACAATGAAAGCAAGCCCAGTCAGAAATAGGAAAAAACTTCACAAGTTACAAGAAGGACCCCGCCGCATTCCGATAACATATGGATACTTTGCAAAGTTTTTTCACACTCAATCCCAATAATGTGGCCATACATTTTGCAACTGCAAGGTCCGTCATTTTCACATTTTTCAAAAATCACGCATAATTTCTGGTATGTAGATGCGGGACACCTTGCTCTACCTGCCGCTAGGTGGACACAATCTCCGCCCTCACGTGACCCGCGCACGCCCTTGTCTTGGTCATTCATCTGTTAGCAGTGATCTAGCACAGACATGGCATGCTGAGGTCTCTCTGACAACGAAATTCAAGCTGCCCTTCACGGGCAACAGTGATTCACCAATCGATGATGATGTGGTGGACAAGGACTACATGCTGCTTGAGGACGAAATGAGCAGCAGTAATGAGGAGGTACCATCACCAAGGAAGGGTCAGTATGTGACGTACCGTGAGGCGAGGGAAGGCCAACCTGCACCTCCACCATGTGCACACACCTCTCTCCAGCTCCTAGACGAAGGCTCTGAAGAGGACAAGTACGAGGATGAGGACGGAGCCGTGGGGCATGGTGTTACCGTGTCATGGGGGAGGGAAAGGATTTCACCATGGGGAGCTGAAGGTGCGGCAAGATGAAAAATAAGGTATGGTGCTTCTGTTTTGTTTGGGGAAGGCGCGAGTGGTGCGGCAGGAGTGATCATTGAAAACGAAAGTGGTGGTGGCAAGGAGGCAGAACCCGGGCGATCACGTGGCGCACCTGGGCAGCAGGCAGGTGAGGAGCAGCCATGCCCTAGCACCTCTTTCTCCCCGCAATATTCCCGCACTTTCTTCCCACAACCCCATGATGTGGAGAAAGAAAGCAAAGGGAAGGGAGGGAGAGAGGGAAAAGGAAGAGGGAAGGGGAGCACGAGTCGTGAAGGGTGCAGCTCTTCACCTCCCCAACCACCCCCACCATCCCCACCACCCTCTCCTCCCCACTCCAACGAAGTGGAAGATTGGGATATTGGTGTGTCGTGCGACTGGGAGGATAGGAGTGACTTCACGCCTATCGTTCACCAGTTCGCCGAGGAGTGGCGGTCTGGCTGTACTGCTCTGGAGCTCCATGCAGGCTCCACCAGGGTGGATTTCTTCCACCTATACTATGGTGAGGAGTTTGTGGACCGAACTATGGAGCATACCAATAAATTTGCTAGCAGCTTGCAACGTGAAAGTGAGCATGAAGGTACGACAAGTAAACACTCCCAGCAATATGACTATCCATACCACAGGTGAAATGTTCATCTTTTTTTGCCCTGGTTCTCTGGATGAGTATTGTACGGAAAAGACAAATTCCGGGATACTAGTTAATGGTCCCTATGACGAGCACACCTTTCTTTGGGAAGGTAATGGTCCAGAATAGATTTCAGCAAATTCTGAGCCGCCTCCTCTTTTACGATGCTGACGACCCTGCTAATGCAAATAACACCGATAAAATGAGAATAAGGATGGTATTTGATCACCTGCAGGAAAAGTTCCTATCATCCTTCTATCTTTACTGAGACCTTGTCATAGACGAGAGTCTCGTGTTGTGGAGAGGCAATATTTCTTTTCAGCAGTACATACCCAGCAAGAGACACCGTTTTGGGTTCAAGATCTTTGTTATGTGTAACTGTAAAACTGGTTATGTGCAAGACATAGTCTTGTACACCGGCACACAGACAGACACAACAGAAGATCGAAGTATTGGACTCATTGGGGCCGTGGTAAAGACAATGATAGAGCAGTACCTTCATCTTGGTCACATCCTGTACCTGGATAACTGGTACACTAGCCTCCTTCTCGCTCGGTACCTCCACCAACACGACACTGGAGTCTGTGGCAGAGTCAAGAAAAACTGTCGCCACATGGTCAAGGTTGGGGGGAAACCTGATAAAAATGAGGTGGTTTTCTTCAAAGCGAACAACATTTTCCCCACTGTATGAAACCATAACAGGGAAGTTTTCCTCCTGTCGATGGTACACCACCCCCTGATGCACCACACCCACTCCATGGATTACCACAGCGAGAGGAGGTTCCATGTTTGGAAACCGGAGCAGTACTGGACTACAATGTCAATATGAGGCAAGCAGACCAGTCAGACTCCATGATTTCCAGGGTGGAACGTGCCAGGACCACGATGAAGTGGTACAAAAAGCCTTCTTCCACTTGCACAATATCACGGTCCTCAATACCCACTACCTCCACGCTATGACTACGGGAACCTCTGAGACCTTTGAGGAGTTTGTGAGAGGGCTGTCTTGGGAAATCATCGTGAGGTATGCCTAGGACAGGACCCACCACCGCACCTGCCACGCCACTGCCACCCAGACTCCCCTACGCCTCTCAGAACGCCACTTCCCAACCACTATCCCCCCTCAACCAAACCCACCTAAGCCCCAACACTGCTGTCACGTATGCAGCCAATTGAGAGTGACAGCAACCACTCTGAGAAAAGACACGAGATACGAATGTGTGGAATGCAATGTAAGATTGTGTGTTGTGCCTTGTTTGAAAGAATACCACACCCTAGTGCATTACTGATACTGAGTGTGTTTGCGATATGACGCTCATGATAATACCAAGTGCTGTAAATATGTGGTAAGATAATGCTCAGTATAATACTAAGTGCCATAAATATGCAATAATATGATGCTCACTATAATAGTAAGGCTTGCAAATATGTGATAACAGTTATATAAGGTCGAAACTAGTATAATGATATTGGAAAGTATAATGTGAGTGGAAAAATAGAATGTAAGTTGAAAAACAGTCACAGTGAGTCAAATGTGCAAGAACTGGGCGATTTTCAGGTGATTGCTGTATGGAACAACGCATATGTTGTCTATATTCTTGTTAGAAAACTAATATATTCTTGTACTACATGTTCTTTTGTGCCAAAATAATAAATATCTACCAGTTCTGAGTGGTTTCCCAAACTAATCCCTACCATAGAAAACGTGACAGCTGCATACGGCTCCACAGAAAATGGTACCAGGTGTGCAGAGGGTCACCTGTTTAGACCACTTCTAGGCCCAGGTGAGCACTTTCTCTGTGATTGTCCATTGTTTCTCACAAAAAGTGGAGGTTTGAGCAAAAAAAAAAAAAAAAGGCAAGAATTGGGGGGAGGGGGAGGGGGGGGGGGGGGGGAGCAGTGGTGAAAAATCTGCCAGGACGCGACGGGTTAACTGGGTATGGTTCACACAAGACATTAAACAAGCAATGGGAATTTCCATCGGGAACTCTTTCTCAAGCAGTCACCACCCTCATTAGAATCACACCAGTCAGTAAAACCCATGTTCCCAATTGCAACAACAAACATTTCAACCTAACTTTTCTTCTCAAAACAATTCATCAACAATTGAAACCGCATCAAAAGAAAACTCACCTGCCTTTAGTATAACAAGAATCCCTGAATATCCACGACAGCACCATTAATGAACTAAATAAAACGCATAATCAAGATAACTGGCAAGACTTTTTTGGCACCTTTGATCACAGAACAGTTCTTGAAAGAGCATGACAACCTTCAAGAAACAAACCCCGTCAGACCCATGAAGCAACACAGAACAACTTTGAAACCAACTCTAGTAGCCTAACAGGGAACACCCAAAGAATCTAATAAGCTGTTGTGTATCAATATGCCAGAAAAAACATAAGTTCTCATATATATATATATATATATATATATATATATATATATATATATATATATATATATATATATATATAAATATATATATATATATATATATTGGGGTTCTACCTTTTTTTACAACCTTACGTTCCTGTACCTCGAGTCGATTAACTTTTGCTGAAAAACAAAGAAAAAAAGCCATTATTCCTCACAGTTTTAAAAAAAGGCCACCCCAAAATTTAAAAAAAAATCGATTTGTGCAAGTATATATTTACATGTATAATAATAATAAAAACAAAAAAGCTCATACAAATGCATTAATACTTAAAATCACTGTTTATTATGTAGAATAAATCTAAGTTGCAGTTTCGTTTTGTTTCTGCAGTTATAAAGTTCCTGCATCACTCTGATTGCACATTCTGCACGCTGATTACTTTTTGGTATTTTGAGCAAGTATGGCTCCTGCTTCCAGTGATTCTCCAATGAGCCTAGTGCTTTTCTGTAAGGTTTCAATAGTTCTGACAAGTTCCTGAAGTCATTTTCATTGTACATCTGATTGGTAAATCAGTACTCTGCCCATTCATACAAAATGAATCTGCATATCTTTTCAAAATTCTTCCTTGTTGAAGATATAAGAATGAATGCAAGGGTAGCGAGAATTACTCTTGAATTCCACCTCGCATTACTGATATTTGGAATTTTGTGAAAGTTTATCAAAGCAAAATTCCTTTTTCTTCAAAGAATCTAAACACTCGTGTTAAATGATACAAAAACTTCATGTCATCTCTCCATCCTGACTTATCGAGGATCTCGTCTGTTCCATTAACAAACTTTGATTTTAATTTTTCATAAGCCTTTATTAGTTGTGACACAAATGGATATTCGATGTTTGGAGAATTGGTGTTAGTGACAAGTTCGTCCATCACCAAACAGAGAATTCTGTCCAGAATGTGATACTGACAGCTGATAAATTGTGGTTTGTTGTAATCTGCCAACAACACTCTTTTTCCCAGTGTCAATGCTAGTTGTGTCTGCAATGATCATTTTTATTGCATGCCATAAGATGTATTCATCAATAACTTTTGCAATTCCTTTAGCAATAACTTCAGCCTTTTCATTTTTCAAACACAATGCATCCAATTTTATTTGAGTTCTTTCGTTTTTAACCCAATGCGTCCCGTCGACGTATGGGTACGTCGCAACATTTTGTCACAGCTAGACCCATCGATGTACCGGTACGACGTGCAATTGCAAGGTTCATAATTTGCACAATTTTCAATTTTCGTGAGTGATTTTTGGTACGTATACACGGGACACATTCCTCTACAAGATGCCTGGCAGGGACCATGCCTTACCCTGCATGACCTCCCTCCCCCTGCATGCTATTGTCTTGGTAATTCACCTGTTACCAGTGACCTGGCCAATAAAGACATTCAGGGCCAGAGTGATTCCCCAATCGATGACAATGTGAAGGACAAAGTTTATGTGACATTAGAGGAAGAAACAGTCAGAAATGATCATGTAATGTCGCCAAAAAAGGTCAGGTATGTTGATGTGTTAGTGAGTGAAACAATGCTTATATTGCCTATTTTACTGTGTGAAACCAATACACTCTCGTACTACATATAAATTCGTACAAAATAAATAAATAAATACCGTTTATGAGTGGTGTGGAATAGTTACTCTCCCATAGAATTCATTTTCTTTGGAGCCAGCCTGACAGAAACCCCGTAAGGTAAGGAGTACTGCTACCTGCATCGAGTATTTTAAACCTCAGGTGAGCGATTTCTCTATGAATTTTCGATGTTTCTCACCAAAAGCGGAGGTTTGAGCCAAAAATTTTGTTTTCCAAAATTGTTCGGGATTGCGGGGAGTCAGTGGTGGAAAATCGGTCGGGACGGGGCGGGTTAAGCAGTACTACCACGTACTCAATTTCATCAGTCCGATTTCCACCGAAATGTAAAGACTATGTTTCCAGCTGCAACTTTTCAATCATTTTCTCCAGTGTAGCAGCCCCTTTGTATAATAACTTGTAAATTGCTGCTTGACTTGGATTGGAATGTCAATATCATCACATGACAACTGTTTGCATACATTAACAGCATTTTTTGTCGATACTCCAGCTGATATCACCAAGTTAGTTGCAACCTTATTTCTCTTGTGTTTTCTGGTTGGTGGATGATTAGTCTCATCTCCATCTTTATATTTGCTGTCATCAGATTCAGTTCAACTACCACTAGACAAGAAGATCATAAGATGTTGATGATAATAAAGATTCATCAGGCAGTTTTCATCTTTTTGAAGGATGAATGGTTTCCTTACTTGCAACCTGACCTGTTGAGTACCCCACTTCTCCTTTGCTTTACACTTGTAGGTGGTAGAGTTTTTTATCTTTAGTGTATAACCACTGACCATTTACTTTTGTGATATCAAAAAGTTTATAGAGGGCATCATATTTTCCCCTTGACGCATTCATCATAAGATTTTAGCGCCTTGTCAAGCTTTGCTTCTATTGTTTGATCTGACACATGAGGAAAGTTCTATTTATTCTCTCAAAATTTTGTAACTTCTTTGGAAATTTCAACTATTCGATCTTTTCTTAATTTCATTTTTGCTCCAAGAAACTGGTAACGTCCAACAACTTGCATTTGGTTTGGCATTTTGCATTTTTCTTCTAATGAAGATTCTTCTAAAGGCACAATTCCTCTTCTATGTGACTGCTGGAACCAAACCAAATTATTGATTCAGACATCCTTGTTCTTTTATACAATAGTATCACTTCTTTTGCATGACATCATGCTTATCTGAAAAACAAAAATATTTAATATTTAATAGTAACACACTAAGCATTTATTTTGCTGACTGTTCACCTGCAAACTGCGAAGATAACTGTTAGATGCTGAAAACTGCGTCCCGTTTTATGATATTTAGATTATTCTAGAATGTTCTAAATAATATTAAACCATATTAGAATGTTAGAAACTGTTCTAGAAACTTCTAAACAGGTCTGAACTCTTCTATGCAAGTCTATAAAGTTATAAAAAATCCATATAACGATTAAGTGATAAAATTTGCGTGTTTTAACGTTAAATATATGGTAATCCATTTTTTAAAAATCTGGAGGTGACTTTTTTTTTTTTTTTTTAACTGGGAGGAATAAGAGCTATTTTCTTTGTTAAAAAAAAAAGTTCATCAATTTATGATACAGGCTACCTTTTATTTGAAAAAGAAATAAAAAAGTTATAACCCTAATATATATATATATATATATATATATATATATATATATATATATGTGTGTGTGTGTGTGTGTGTGTGTGTGTGTGTGTGTGTGAGTGTGTGTGTGTATACAGTAATCTTCCCAATATCCAAAGTTATACAGCCAAAGGTATGTCCAGAAATTTGGCCCGTCTGGATATTGAGCCGTTCCTCCTGGACTGGTACTTATGGACTCTAACCCAGCCTAACTTTGAAAGCCACCTAAATAACTCCCTACTGGACATGCTTAGCACCTATTTAAGACCCTATTCACACCATTAATGGACATAAAGCATGAAATAAATGAAAAGGAACCAGATAATGAGGATTTAGAAGTGAGTATGGAAAATATTTAGGAATGTACAGGGTAGTTTACTTACAGCACGTCTGTGGCCGCCTCCTCTAAGGCTCTGGCAGTGGTGCAAATGCTCTTGAAGCACATACAGTAATCCAGTGTTGTGCTGCACTTAATTCTTTGCACTGTGAGTTATAATTGTTTAACACTGCACATTCTGTTCTTAATTGAGCATTGCCAATTTCAACCGCCAGTTTGCACTCCACACTTAATCCTTTGCACTCCAAATTCTAATTTCTTAAAACAGCACAACACAGTAAATTCCCATGTGGTCTAGTGGTGAGGTATTGCAGTTTATTTTCTGTTTATTCGCAAAAACGAGCACTTGCGGCATCCACAATGATGAGCATCTACTCACGATGGTATTTAGACAGTAAATGGGGAGGGGGAAGGATGGAAGGGGTGAAGGGGCCGTGTGTAAACACAGCTGTTCGGTGCCGTGCGCCAATTTCAAATTACGGGTGGGAAAAAATTTGGATTTTTTTTTTTTTTTTTCGTTTTGGGGCCATTTGGGGGTTCTGAAGGCCCAGGCCCAAACTGTCCAGAAATTGGGGTGTCCAGGAATTGGGCATCCAGTTATTACAGGGGTTACTATATATATATATATATATATATATATATATATATATATATATATATATATATATATATATCCCTATTAGGTTTCTGGGCAGGACAAATTATGTCTGTGCTAGGGTCAGCTGCTCTTGCTCTGACCCACATCTTTGCACCGCGATATTTTTCATTGATCGCTCTCTGTAAATACTGTTCATGATAGAATGTTGGTTTTGGTGTCATTTTAAAGCTGAATAGTTGTACTTTGTCTTAGTGGTTTCAAAAATGGAAAACAAATAAAACAGAAAGAAAAAATGACGAGTTGAAGTTAGGCAAAAAACAAAATATTTTTACCTTGCCGTGGAAGATTACTCGAAAAAAAATAATAGACAAATCTGGTTTAAAGCATGCAAAACTACAATAAATTACCTTTGTAATAATATATAGATTATGGCAATTCCCACATTTTATTGCGCGGTAAATCGACAGGAAAGAGATGCACAAATTTCTTTTATTCTCAGCCACATACTGGCTTTGCGATGTTTTTCTTTGATCGGTCAGTGTAAACACATTTGTTACGACAGAATGCTGGTTTTGGTGCGATTTGAAAGCTAACCAGTTGTACTTTATCGTAGTATGTTCAAAAATAGAAAAAAAAAAAAAAGAAAGTCAAAATGAATAGTTGAAGTTGAGCAAAAACAAATTTTATTCCTTGCCACAGAAAAATATTCGCCAAGAATAAAATAAAGTAACAAAGCCATGAGTCATACCAGCTGTGCAGTACTTGCCACGCACAGAACAAGCATTCTGCAATATCATGCCCGAGTCTCTCTGTTATGACGCCTAAACGCGATTTATGGTGAATATCTTACAAGAATATCTTAAAATGAATTAATTCGCTATCGAAATCACTGAGGCTGGATTTGAAATAACATCAAAAAGCGTCATCGGAATTTCAAAGGGGTTGTTACGTATCGATAAGCCAGAAAAAACATTATTCGCCCTCTCTCTCTCTCTCTCTCTCTCTCTCTCAACGTGTGTGTGTGTGTGTGTGTGTGTGTATAGCCTAATCAAGTAATGATTCTTTCAATTAATCATGTAACTGGTTATGTGCCCACCCATTCCACTGCACAGTGTTTTATAACTGCTCTCAATAATTTTCTCACCTTTAGGACACTGATCTTTATCACTGTAGTCTGGAGAGTCACAGCAGCAATCACAATACCGGTCTAGGGGTATACATGTTCTATCTTGGCAAGTCCACTCTGCTGGACGACACCCTAAGTAACAAAGATCTATGTTGAATGGCAATTGATGAATCATAATTCAAATAAACATTTATCATTAACGATTAACCTCTCCACTTCAGGTGCCATATATGTATGTTGGCAGCTGGAAAGGTATGCTTTGGGGTTACTATGCAGTAAATGTAATGATTTCTACTGTATACCACACTTTGAAACTGGTTAGTTCTGGGTTAGTGTGCAGAAACTTCCAGGCCCCTAAGTTCCCTGCCTCACAAATGCTTGCCACCCCCTCTGAGGCTGTGAAAGGAGAGGATATGTGTTTTCAAACTCCGTTACATCGCCATGATGAATAATTGAGATTGTAAAGGAAAAAATACGATATACCTGAGAAATGATCTGTGTGATCGTCTTGTAAGTACTGTATTATTTTCGAGGTAGTTTTTGAACTTAAACGATAAATCCTGCCATCTAAACGCATACTACACTCATTCCCCCAGGTGTGTGTTCAGTACGCTCAGATATAAATAAATTTCCAAAGCACAGCAAGCATGAACTCGGAAACACTGTATGTACAAATAAAGTACTAAACGTGTTGTTTTTCACCGGGAGCCGTGACTTTTATGGAGAGATGAACGTTTTAACCCGATGACATCAAGGCACCATGTTTAGTCCACAGTCGTCTTTGCCTATCCTCATTGCTCAGACACATGGTGAGCCTTGACTGACCAGTTGTAACCCACTCTCCGTCCCGTGTGATTTGGATGTTTTAATTAACCTAGGGCTATGATGTGTGTCTGAGTGCATGGTCTTGGATTTTTCCGTGCTTCAGTAGCACAACGTAACTCTGACGTGGGCCACCAAGAAGGAATTGTTAAGGCGCTTGAACAGGAATGAGCGGATCTGTGATGCCATGCTTTTGACGTTATGGGTTGTACAGTGCGAACGGAAGAATTGCAGAAGTACTGAGCTAGCCTTGCGTTTAGCAACGAGTAATTTTAATGAGTGGAAGAGTGATGCTTCAACCCGTGTTAATGAAAAAGGACAAAAATCTTACGCAGTTTGTGCTTCCAAAAGTTCTTACACAAAAATAAATTATATCATGCACAGTTGCAAGGCAATGTGTGTGGGAAGAGCAAATGAGTTGGCTGCAGCCTCCTTTCCTCCCGAGATGCTTAGTGTTATGCTTAGTGTTGATGAGTCTGCAAGGTTTGTCAGTGGGATCCAGGAAAAGATACAACCATCCTAAAGTGCAAAGCTATATATATATATATACTTTGGGCGTATTACAGAAATGTAAATTGCGCCCCGTTTAGTGCAACCAAGAGATGAAGGGATGCTTCCAAAAGTTCTTACACAAAAATAAATTATATCATGCACAGTTGCAAGGCAAGGTGTGTGGGACGAGCAAATGAGTTGGCTGCAGCCACCTTTCCTCCCGAGATGCTTAGTGTTATGCTTAGTGTTGATGAGTCTGCAAGGTTTGTCAGACTTGATTTGGAAACGCCTGCTTTCCACCATATTCCTGACCTGTTACATGGAAAGGAGAACTCCAGGGTTCAAGGCTAGCAAGGAACGTCGTACCCTTTGTTTGGCTGTGAATGCTGCAGGTGACTGAAAAGCTAAGCATTTGCTGAACCACATTTTCACCCATACTAAGTTTTTTATTGGCGTTAAGAATGAATAACTTAACATCCACTGAGAGCATAACTAGAAGGTTTGGCAACAGCCCCAGTTGTGACGGACTGATTCGAACGAGTGCTTAGGAATACTGCAACCCACGTACATTACCATTGAAAATCATCCTGGTCATGGGTAGCTGCCCCACTATCGTCCTTACATTGTTGGCTTTGCCCCACTGGAATTTTTTTTTCCCCTGAAAATGAAGTCTAGATCCAACCCTTGGATCAAGAATTAATTGCAAAGTTTGTTACCTCAGGTTCATTAATGAACAGATGCACAAAGTCATCACCAGGAGGGAGGAGCTGGAGGGCTTGGAGGAAGGTGACTGGGAGAAATTCAGGTGAACTTTTTAGGTGCACAAGCGGGATAGCCTAGACCACACCTACAACAACCATCAGTGAGTTTTGGAAAGAATATAACATCAACAATGCTCTCAACAACGTCGTCGCCTCATATGACAAAATTACAACAGAAGTTATTATGCATGGCTGACGGAAAATAATGCTACACATCTACCACTCAATGTGTCCTCATCCTATTCTCAAGGCATTGCATGATGGGGCCGCAACTGCTCGTCGCATCTCAGCCGAGGGCTTTGGAAAAATTACGAGAAAGAAAATGCTCGAGTTGCTCAAAGATGCCTGGTACCTGAGGGACAGATCCGTAAGCAGTGCTGTACCGAGGGGTACCAACGGAGCTGCAGTTTACTGAAATCATAACAGTGGTTCCAGCCATTTTTGCTTTTTTTTTTTTTTTTTTTTTTAATAATAAACCCATCTTTTTTTTTTTTTTTTTTTTTCCAGGAGAATAGAAATGAGTGTGAGGGTTTGAAAAGCAAAAGTGGCTCACTGACCAAAATTTCTGGTGATTACCGGTTATATAGGTAACCAAGAACTTTGAAAATCAATATGCTTTGCCTGTAACATGAGACTTTACCATGTGTGAATGAGCAAAATCCACGGTTTTGTTACTGACAGATGCACTATGAACGTTGTTGGGTGGTACTAGATCCGTTGGCGGTTCACTACTAAAATCTGTGTATCCCCTCCTGACAAAAGAATACTTCTCTGACAAGAACGAAGGCAAACACAGAGGCAAGAATTATCGTACAGAATAAAACGAAAGGGGTAGGGCCCTTTACTGTGCCAAGATGGTTGCCATCAAGTTCCCCACAGGGCTGCACTAAAATGAAATAATAGCTTATAAAAAAAAGAGCCAGGGAATAGATATACAAATTAGAAAGAAATCTCATGAAGGGTCGAGGAGAAAAACAAAAACTATGAGAAAAAGGAGGACGTGTAACAGGTGACACAACAATACTGGTACAGCTGCCCTCATAAAATGGTGGCCTTCTATGGGGGATCGGATTGTGTCAAATTGCTTGTGTCATTAACACGGCTTCAGCTCTAGCGAGACCCATACCCTTGCAACCAGTATAAGAATTTAGGAAAAGCTATGAAAGATTTACATACATTCATAAGCACAATGTAATAATAACAATTCTGTCTTCAAGTGTTGGTATTTATAAGATGGTCACCTTACCTCCACTGCAGTTGTGTGCCTTGGATAATGGCAAGTTACAACACCATGTCTTTTAACTTGCTGTATAGGCTCTAAGAGCTAAACAGTATTGCTTGTAGCTTAGAAATGTTTCTTGAAAACGAAGAGAAAAGATTGCCTGTGGGGAGAGAAGCTGGCTGGTGTTTAACAGAGGGAATAGTAATGAAAATGCCATGGATGTTACAGAAATCAGCACTTTTTCATTAAGAAAAATAAATAAATAAAAAACTAGAATGGCACACAGTAGAACGTACACCTCCGCCAAGGCACAACATGCAGATCCTTTTAATTCAATCAAGTCTTATTTGTTACTGTACGGCAACTGGAAAAAGACTATTCCCCTATTAAAACATTTAAATCCACTACACCCGGAATTTTATATGGATCCGGTCCAAACTGTACACATTCGTAGATACCAACATCCTACATATGCCTGATGTTTTTCATCAAGATCCACGCAATATTCATTAAAATATTTACGAAAATGTCGAAAAACGCCCTATCTCGCAATGTTAAAGTGGAAAAAAAAAAAAAAAAAAAAATCTTGGATCCGCACCTTTATCCGGATCCTCACCAAAATTTATTGGAGTCTGTTCTGGACCAAGACCATTCTTCTACCAACTTCCATGGAAATCCGTCTAGTAGTTTTTGTGTAATCTTGCTCACAATCCAACCAACCAACCAACAAACAAACGGACAGGGGTGAAAACAACCTTCTTGATGGAGGTGAAAAAGAGAAAGAAACGAGTATCAGGCACATGGAAAAACCGATGGGGAAGCAGTTAGGATAACATCATAATTGCACAACTGTATTCTGTTATGTGTAAAGTCCAATTAACTCTTAACATCGTATATTTTTCTGCTTGTTTCGCTTGTGGATAGTTTCTTTTTCAACGGTTTCATCTTAAAGCACCATTTGAATATTGTATCCATTACCTCCATGAATATTTGGAATTCGTGCTATTCACTACAGCAATACAAGCGATGAAATAGTGAATGTGCCAATATTATGTTATGGCACTGGTCTCATTAGTTAACAAGTAATGCCCACTTCAAAATGGTTAGCCTAGTGGTAACATTATTTATTAGTGATGTACATACCGCGCGTATATATTAATTTCTAAAAACATTATTTGTAACATGGTAAGGAATCGTTTCTTGGCTGTATTGTGGCACTGAGTTAGTATACTTTGTGGATATTTTAGCGTCTTTCCAATGCTCTGAATAATTTTTAGTTTATCATCTAAAAATTCTGGGTCTGAAATTCTATATGTTCTTATGTACATGGATATAAACACAGATCTTTGTACATTAATGTGATGGTTTGAATAATAAAGCACATATGACATAATATTTGTAAGTTTTCTGTATACCTTAGTCTTCAAAACATTTTGGTCCCTGATAACTTTTACAACCAAAAATGGCAGTTCATTATCCATTTCCATCTCATGAGTAAACTTAAACGATGGAATAAACGATTTTAATTTCAGGAGAAATTCATCAATCGGAAGACTGTTAAGCCAGCTGTACAGGATATCATCAACGTATTGGAGCCAAACTATGTTTTGCTCCTTTACGGAGGTCAGTAAATGTTTCTCAAAGAAATCCATGTAAATATTTGTCAGAACTGGGGAGAGGGGATTACTCATGGCCATACCACATTTTTGTGTGTAAAATTTGCCTTCAAAGGTAAAAGATGAGTTCACAATGCACGATTTAATTAGCTTAATAATACTTTCAGAGGGAATACCATGAATGTTAGTGCCCAGAATGCTTGGCAGGAAAGTTAAAACATCATCAAGAGGGACTTTTGTAAATAACATCAAAGCTGACTAATCTGTAGGGGTAAGTGACATTTAGAGATTTTAACTTTCATACCAAAGCCTCGTTGTTTTGTACAAAAGAATCAGATATAGTGCCTACAGCAGGGGACAACAGTGTTACAAGCCACTTGGAGAGCTTGTATGTCGTAGAACCTACAGAGCTTACAATTAGCCTGATGGGGTTCTTTGGTTTGTGGGTTTTAATCAAGCCATACATATATGGTGCAGATGGATTTTGCACCGAGAACTGTTTGATCAAGTCATCCCTTCCTCTTAGCAAAATCCTCCCCTTCGATGAAAATTTTCTTGAGGTTGTTCACATACAGAAGAAACTTAATGTACAAGTAGTATTCAAATATGAAAACAACATCAAAACAACCCTCATCAAGAACAGCCCATTCAGTAATTCAGGCGTTGTTTACAAAATCCCGTGTAAAACCTATCACAAATTTTACATAGGACAATCTGGAAAAGATTTGGAAACTAGAATCTCACAACATAAATACAGTGTAAGGACAGCCCAACAGAGTAGTGGTCTATTTCAGCACAAAGCATCAAGCGATCACCATATTTACTGAGCGGGCTCTAAGATTTTAGCAAGATCAAAAGGCTTAGATGAAAGAAATGTAGTAGAACCTTGCCTAATTTTTGGCACATATGGAAAGAATGTAAACATGAGCTATGGTCATTTTAAGTGTGATAAATTGTTAACTGAATTAATTTTAAAGCAATTTCCCCCCAGACTAACAATTGATTGTTCCCTGTCATCTCCTGGTAGTGTAGTCACACCTGTGTGGGACACACCTAGCATTAATCCTCTAGGTCTTAAGTTAAGCCGCAGCATTTATCCTCTACTCCTCCTCCTCCTCTTTCCTCCCTCTTCCCTTCCCCCTTCCCCTCCTCCCTTCCCCCTTCCCTCTCCCCCTTCCCCCTCCCTCTCCCTCCTCCTTCCTCCTCTCCTCCTCCTCCTCGCCCCTTTTTGTCACGTGCATCCCTAAGGAAGAAAAAAGAAAGGTACCTATTGTTCTGTGCATCGCCTATTTTTAGATTCAGGTCATCCCTTGTTGTGTGCCACTCCCGGCTGTAGGTGACCATAAGTTAAGCCGCAGGTAAAAATTCACGTCATCCTTCGTTCTGTGTGTCACTCCCTGCTACGGGTGTGCATAAAAGACCTCTAACTTTTCGTTTCTGTCTCACTCTGTCTGAATGTAATATACAAAAGTATTCACTGTCGCTCCTATCATTTCTCCTGTGCTTATTTCACACACACACACACACACACACACACACACACAAATATATATATATATATATATATATATATATATATATATATATATATATATATATATATATATATATATATATTAGGGTGGTCCTTATTTTCGACTTCCGTTACTGTTGGGCTCTGACCCAATAAAATGCTTCCATTTGGTCCACAAATACACCTCATGAAATTGGTTACTGTTTAGAGGTCGCTCAATTATCTTGAATTTTCCCCTTTATGGTGATGACGTATTGCCCTCAAAGCCCTCGAACTCGGGGTCCCCCCCATCTTCAGATGGGTATTATCTGCTTATAGCAGGGGTATCGTGGTGACCACCCACTCATTGTTGCCCCGTCATGTCCGTTTGAGGGCTTTGGGCATTCGCCGGCAGTGATCCTCAACGACTTGCAGCAAATATCCGAACTGTTCTTTGTCTTTCATGAGGTGTCTGGTGTACGCCTGAACAAGTGCCACACCTCGTTCAGCGTGGTCATTGATGACAGCGAGGGACTTCACAGTGGCCTGAGTTGTCTTGTAGGATTCAGTCTCTTGCCACTGGACAGCCGGAATTTGAAGGAATTCCTCAGGGAGGTGGAGCTTCTTTAGGAGAATCTTTGTTCTCTTTGTGGTGAAGTTGGCCACCATTTTTTCACTGACTGTCTCCAGGGGTATGGTAGCCCTCTTTGGTGGGTCTTCCTCTCCTTATTTGTTTTCCATTGCCTTCACCATGAGGTCCTTGGTGTCAGTGGGAATTGTGTCATCAAACAGGGCCAATCCGATGAGTTCCTCGCTCAGATACCAAAGGTGTGAAGCGAGTTTTTGTGCAGTCACTTTAGTGAATCCTGGATTGATTGTTTTGTAGCTAACAAGGGATTGCAGGAGGCTTAGATCATTTTGGGGAGCACTCGCTGCCAAAGGAGCAGTAGCCCAAGCTTTCGTGTACACCCGAGCAAGAAAAATGCAGAGCTCTCGGAGTCCTTTCTCTTCTCGTGGAGTAAGGTGGAATCGGGAGTGAAACAGCCAGACCTTCAGGGAGTAGGTTGCCTTGGCCATCCAGCGGGCCTGGTGCATCGCTCCAGGAGAGGAGAAGTGGACTCCACGAGTGGGTGGAGACCCATGGAACAGCATCGTCAGCTCCAGGAGTTCACGGTAGTCATCTCGTGGTTGGGAAATCTTCAGGGCAGATGAAAGCCAATCCAACATGGTCTCCCTGATGTCAGAGACCATCTGTTCAGTACGGACATCAGTGGTCGAGTCCTCGTACTGTGACTGGTCAATGAGCTCCCATGCATTTTGGAAGCGCTTGAATAATAGGACTTCTGGAGCGGTGGAAGTACCCATACATTTTCCGAAGGCAGCAGCAAGGAGGAGCTCCATGATGTGATGACAGCATCCTAGGTGAAGGAGGTCACGACCAAGAAATTGTTCAGTAAGGATGCAGGCCCATTTGTGATGACCAGTGTTCGAACTCATCGTGTCGAAAAATAGGGCTTCAACTTGATCTTCAATGCCCCACTTCCTTAAGGCTTCAACAACAGCTTGAGCTTGAGCCTCACCACTTCCAGAAGACAATTTTGGAACTTCAAGAAGTTTTGAACTTCCTTTGGCGGAAATGAGAATAGAGAGTCGGTCGACTTTGTCCTTCCCGATGAGGTCAGGGATCAATTTTCCATCCCAGTGGACAACCAGCCTGTCCTCTTGAGTGAGTTCTGCCATGATGCTTTGAAATGTCTCCCTCCGTCGCTTCATGCAATGCTGACGTATGCTGCTGTGGTTCAAAGCGAGGTCTTCAATGTCATGCCCCAGACTTCGAGCAGCCTCCCCCACAGTCATGACTGCAGCTCTGTCTGAGACCCTGTTCCTGTCGAGGGCAGCAGACAAGGATGCTCTCATGACCTTCCTTCCACTCTTTAGAGAAGGCGGTGTTGCAAAGCTTGGACCAGCCACGGGCTCATCTCCAGAATCTTCTGTTCCAGAGCTACTGCTACTCACCAACCAGACTTTCTCTTGGAGCTCAGCTGCTTGACTGGCTGCAACCTCCCTGTGCTTCTGTTCAAGGGCAACTTTTTCCTCCTTCTTTTCCTTCTTCTGTAGGACCGTGTTGACAGACGTCATACAGCCACTTCGACCTTTCTCTCGTTGGGCTTGCAGAAACTTTGTCTTCTTCCATCTTCATAATTGTAAGTGCGTTGGTGTGAGCGACATAAAAAAAGTCGTCCAGTGTATCCTTGAACGCGGCTTCGTTTGCCTGCTGTGTTGCCGTATGCCGATTGGCGTTCTTCTTCAATCGCTGCCAGCGGGTGAACAGGGCTTCAAGCTTCTTGATTTCGTAGTGGCGGTGACGTGTCGTAATCTGGGCACGCTTCCAAAAATCTTCCACCTTTTCCACCACTGAGTTGGGTGCGAACGGGTCACCTGCTTCTTTTCAAGATGAAGGTACAAGAAATGCCCAAGAACTTGTCGGTTCGAGGGGAGCTTTGATCCCAGGATGTCCTCCTCGAATGTCCCGAGGAAATACACTTTTTTTTTGGCATTTGGAGCTTGCCATCTGTGGATAGAAAAAGGAAAAAATAGTATGGACACTGTGTCTGTCACACTGTACTGTGTCTGTCACACTGTACTGTGTTTGTCACACTTTACCATGTCTGTCATACTGTACTGTGTCTGTCATACTGTACCGTGTCTGTCATACCGTACTGTGTCTGTCACACTGTACTGTGTCTGTCACACTGTACCATGTTTGTCACACTGTACCGTGTCTGTTACACTGTACCGTGTCTGTCACACTGTACTGTGTCTGTCACACTGTACTGTGTTTGTCACACTGTACCGTGTCTGCCATCTGTGGATCAAACAAGGAAAAAATAGTATGGACACTGGACAGTATTGTAATTGTAGCTGATGAGCCATCACCAGAGAAGGGAAACTTTAATGTCACTGAGCGACCTATAAATATTAACCGATTTCAGTAATATTTTATGTGGTGTATTTGTGGACCAAATGGAAACATTTGACGGGGTCAGGCAATACTTAGTCATGATTTTAATTTTTACCCGATTTCAGTAATATTTTATGTGGTGTATTTGTGGACCAAATGGAAACATTTGATGGGCTCAGGCAATACTTAGTCATGATTTTAATTTTTACCCTATACCTAAGGACCACCTTAATATATATATGCAGTATATATATATATATAGATATAGGTAGGTTTTGTACTTTAGGTTAGTGGTATCTTCTCCTAGATTCCACTGATGTTAAGCATGCACAAATCACATAAGATTTTTGCTCATAGTGGTATTCGGGAGGGGGGGGAGACCTCTCCCTCCCATACAACAATGGCATGGTTGATGGGTTCGCCGAAAGAGTTGCATAGGCAACATGCTTGCTTGAAACCAGGTATGTTGTGTAGGACTGTAACAGAACAGTTAGTTGCCAGGAGTTTGACTATGTATTCTGGCAACTTTTTCCTTCTAATTAGGGCATCATGGAACACAAATTTGATGCCCAAAAGCCCCTCAGTTGTTAGGGTCTGGATGAGGTCGGAATTATTCCTTCGACGTAGATGTTAGGATGTGCAGGAGACATAAAGCAAACAACTTCAGGGTGTCGGGTGATGAGGTCGGTGGTGGATGCACATTGACGCCAGATACCATGGACAGTAAGTGTGCAAGTGTAGGTAAAAGCCAGGGACATATATTGGTCTCGTGGTATGACAGGAGGGAGCTAGGGCCGGGGAGGAGGGTATGGGACCACAGTAGGGGTGCTGGTGGTAAGGGTAGATGCAGGGTGATCAGGGCTGGAGGGGAGTGAATTTATGGCGGAGGGTCGTTCCGGGGCTTGGCACTTGGTGCTGGGATGTTGGGGTCGGTGACTGCCAGTTCAGCACTCTCCCTTGTTGGAAAGCATGAGGCACTAGCATCATCATCACCATGAGCACTATCGAGCCTGATGCGTTTAATTGTTCCATTAGTAGGTTCGTTGGATGCAGTAGGATCACCAACAGCCGGGGCTGAAGTGTGTGGGGTGTCAGTGTTTGGCAGGGTGTGTGTGTGTGACGGGGTACAACAGTCAGTGGAGGAGCACTGGGTGTAGTAGCAGTTTGTGTTGTAGGCTACTACTGGGGGGGCTGGCACTCTGCTTTAGTTTGGCTTTGCACTTCCCCTTACCCATAACCCTGGCCTTGCCGGGTATTAATGTTACTAACACTGCACAATGAATAGGAAGAATTGCTCAGAGTGCCACACTAATGCCCAGGGCAGGGGGCACATTTGTCTGGATGCCATCTAGACAGGGCTAGTACTGTGCACGTAATTATTATTATTTTTTTTACTTAGGTTATTTACCATTCAGTACAAGCCCCAACACGAACACTGTCTGTGAAGGCCAAGCAGGGAGGGGTGCATGAGGAAAACAAAATCGGTATCATAGGGCATGGAAAGTTTAGACGTAATAATCATTACAAGCACAATAATGAACAAAGACATACAATGATACATACATGGTACAAAGTTGTCACAGTAATTACTGTATCATTACATGTTTTGAAATGAGTGAAATGGTACATAGATACTGAAATACCCGTGCGGCAGGGTGAGCCGGACACCACCACCCCAGGAGGAGAGTACGGGGGAGCAATACCCACACCACTAGGAGATGACAGGGAGGCTGGCTCACCTGTCACAGCTTCCGGACGAGAACATCTTATGTCCCTCATGCCCCGACACCTCTCTTCCCTGCAGCCAGACCACTTGGCAGTATGCAGGAAAAGGACACTATACTCTTGCACAAGGAACACTCGCCAGACTCAGGGTGGGACTTGTAAAGACAAGCTCCCAAGCAGACTCTCGGACGCTGAGTCCCCTGGACCGTCTCCTGTTTGACAGAGGACTCTGGAGGAACCTCAAGGGCTGCTGTTCCCTACCAGGAGCAGCGGACGAGTCATTGACGTCCATTAGTGCTCTCTCCAGGACAGGAGTCCCAAACCCAAAGGCCAGAAAGCAGCCTCTGTCAGAGCTGTGGCAATAGCCGGACGTATCCATCAGGTGCCTTCTCCCCGCCTTCGAGACAAAGGCCAGAGAGCTGCCTCCATCGGAGCTGTGGCAATAGCCAGGCATATCCATCAGGCGCCCTCTTCCTGCCATCGGGACAGCAGCTGGAGTGCAGCCTCCGTCGGAGCTGTGGCAATAGCCAGGTGTATCTATCGAGTGCCTACTCCTCACCGTCAAGGCCTATGGAGTCTGGAGGGTAGGTCCCTGGCCGCTCTCCTCCAGTCCATCTCAAGGCTCCGATAGAGACAGGCACCTCCCGCCCTGACTACCCCTCCAGTGGCGAAGTGAGGTGTCCCTCTGCCTGTCCCTCTTCACCAGAGGAAGACTCCCGTCTCGTTTCAGGGACCCCACCAGAGGCCGGAGCAGAAGTGACGTCCCCGAGAGCCGGTGTCCCATCCCTGCAGCCCCCAGTGTTGACGGAATCCCCCAGGATGAGAGGTCGCAGCTCACCCCTGATGGCCTCCTCCCTACGGCGAGACCACAGCCCCACTCGGATGGCTGCCCCAGCAGGACGCCCCAGCAGCTTGGCCCGGGCAATGCCCTCTCCATGCCCGACCCCAGCCCCAGGCCTCCCCAGGTCCTCCCCCGGGACCCCAACTATGACGAAGGGCTCTCCTGGCCCTCTTTGGCCTCAGCCCTGAGAGCCCACCCTCCTGCTGGGCCACAGTGGCTAGGGAGCCGCCCTGCACACCACCCACTTACTCCTCGAGAACTTGTGGCAACCCTGCAGAACACCCGCCCCTGTACTACTCACCGGGCGCCCCACCTCCCTCGCTGGGCCGACACCTGAAGCCCCTGGCATAGGCTTTCCTGCTCCTTGGGCTTGCCCTCCACTCTGCCACAACTGTGAGTAGATTCCTGTTTGTGACCCTCCCAAATCTCTCACCAGTGTCTCGGCCCTCACGAAGGTCCTCTCCATGTCCCTGAGCCCTAGAGATGCTCTCCCAACCCTCCCCAATGTGACTCACCTCCAGTATGCCACAGTGAACTCTTACTCGTACAGAGTGGCCGATGCCCATACACGGGACAGTTTCCCTACAGTGACTGCCCTCCCCAGTGTTACTCAATCCCTCACGGAACCGCAATCCCCAGTGTGATCCTCCCCAGTGCCCATGTCCCCATCCTGTCCCACTCTCCCCAGTGTACTCACCCTCCCCATACTCTCCTCCCCCCCTTCCCATAACGGTTAGTGCAAGGTAGCGTGTACCTCCATCCCCTGTACCGCGGTGTAGATTGAGGTTAGCTAGGACACTGCCCAGGCCATTCAGGTGTATTATATTGTCTAGGAGCTCATACCTGTCATGTGGACACCTAGACTTCGGGGTCAGGATATATAATCGTCCCAGGCATTACACACCTGTCGTGCCTAGCAGCAGACATTATATAGCCTCTCCCCTAGAAAGTGTGTAAAGACTAAGACTAGCTAGGGCCTTGTAATTGTCACGCAGATACATTGTATTAGCTAGAATCTTATAACTGTCATGTGGATACATAGGGTTAAGAACCGGGGATACACTGTCATACGCATTAGAGGGAGAATACACTGTGTGTTGCCTGACAATCCTGTGAAGCTTTTCTTGTAACACTGTGTATCAGGAAGGTGTAATTCCGTGTAAAGGGTAAACACTTGCTGAACTAGGTAGAGAGTAATTATTGTATCTGTTGTTTTGAATCATTGCAGTTCCTTTGTTTTGATTATAGGACCTTGTATATACTTGTCTTGTGATAATATATAAGTATCCTTTTGACCTGTGGTGTTTGTATTTTCCTTCGTTGCCGACACTGACCCGGTCGGGAATAAAGAACCCAGAATCGCCCCGTATCTGGAACCGAGAAGTCGGGACACAGAACACGCTGCATAACAGATGCACACGTATGTGCATACATATGCAGACTGACAGGCACATATGCACACATACATGTGATTCATGTGACCAAACTAGAGTAGTGTGTAACTAAATATATTTGTTTTCTTAATAAAGCACACTAAAGAAAATGGGAAATTTTATGTTAAACTTACCTGTCGGAGACAGAATATGCTTGTAATTAGATTTCTCTACAGTACTTTCTTGACTTCATATCTAGTACCTTTATCACCTGAGTTTTTGAACTGGAAAAGGATTCTTTTTTTTATTTGTACGATCTCCTAACGATTTAATTCAGCTTAGGAAAGACTCTTTGATCTTGACTGCTTAGATATATAAGCTATTCTTACTGAACATCGAAAATCCATACTGAAGGTAAGTAAATTAGTTGGATAAAATCGTCTAGTGGCAATGTGATTAAAATAAGATTAAAAACCGTACTGAATGGGTTAAAATGTGGAAGAAGAAAAACAGAAGAAATATAGACGACAGGATTCCACATGACATCGCCTAGCTACAGCGACACTTGATCATCTGCTCTTCACTGGCTGGCCTTCCACCCTAGGCCCGCTCCACTCTGGCCATGTCAGGTGGAGAATCTACACACACACACACACACACACACACACACACACACACACAGACGACAGGAAAGAAGGAAAACAAATGATGGATAAAAGGATAGTGAAAAAATGAGGAAGTTGGAATGAAGAGGAAAAATTTCTATCAATCTATCCATCTGTCTGTTTATTTATCAGACGACAGGAAAGAAGCAACAGAAATGATGGATAAAAGGATGGTGAAAAAATTAAGTTCGAATGAAAAGGAAAAATGTCTCTCAATCTATCCATCTGTCTGTTTATTTATCCATTTAATGCCTATCTATCCATTCATGCGTCAATTATCCACTTTCTTTCCCTATCAGAAGTGCAATCCCAGTGTTAAGAAGCTGATTCACTAGTTAGATTGTGCTGGCGAAATCCCGATGTTTCTCGTAGTTCCTTTACTAGGCAGGGTTGCCAATCAGCCTGCTGTTTGTGAGTGTAGTTATTTTGCAAGTTGTATATAAATTTTTTTTCTCCTTTTCTCTATAATGTTTTATTTATGACTGTGAAATTATTTACTTATATCTCAGTTTGTATGCTAAATAATTTATTGTGTTATGTAATGTAAGAAAACTCTGTTATATTTTGGATGTTTCCAAGTTAGTATCTGCTGTATCTGTTGCTCCTTCGAGAATGCACGAGAACTTTGTAGAACTAGTAGACCACTCTAGAGTATAGGAAGCTTATATAAGGATGGCAAAGAGACTAGCGCAGTTTGAGACAGTTTTCAGTTCAGTTTAAGTGTAGTGCAATGCCAGTGCAGTTAGTACAATTTGTATATCTTCGGTACTTGTAAAAACAGTGAAGTGTTGCTGGCAAGCATTAAGTGTCAGTGCAGTTATGGTGCTACTACTCTAAACTGGTGGCTAGAGGTGGGGCACAAACCTGTGTGTGTTGCTATGTTTCCCAAACCCGCAATGTGAAACGGCTGTTATGTAAAAGACATCACAAATATGGAAAACACATGTGAATACAATGTTAACGTATTATAATATATGAAAGAACAGTGAACTTATTATGCATAAAATATTTATACGGCAATACAGAAACGTGGCACACATATTTTACAGTGTGCTAAAAGAATGTAGTCACTTTTATTGGTTTTTACCATATTTCTGGGGTGGGTATTAATGTCACAATTATGATTATAAAATAATATGCAGGAATATAAGTAAAAGTATGCCATTTACTTGGTAAAAAAATAATACATTAAACCCTCGTGAGCGGCAACACTCACACAGACCCAGTCTGACCCGGCCAGAGCTTCCTCGTGTCACTTTCCTTTGTGTCCTTGACACAGACAGGATGGCAGCTTAGCCAGCCCTTTCCTCGCATCTACTTAGTCAAGCTAATGAAATTGTCCTCAACGTAAGGCAGTATTTTCAGAAGGAGGAGAATGGAGGAATTCTTGATGACATTTCGAAGGCTAGCCTGCCTGTGGGACAGTTACAGCAACGAAAATCAGCGATAGAATGGTTGAGAGAATCTGCAAAGCTGCAAGAGATAATGAGGAAAATCAGTCTTCCAAGTTTATGTCGCCCAAGAAAAGGAAACATGCCACACCCATTACGGATTTTTTTTTTGATAACTTCGATCAAGGTGTGCTGCGCAGAACTGTTTTAAATTTTTATGAGCTGAAAGGAATCCCCACACTTGAAAAAATTCATGAGGAAATGAAGACTAACCTTTCCTATCCTGGCAGCCGTGAGATTTTAAGAAGGGTTCTAAAGAAAATCGGTTTTCACTATGCAAATGTTGATGGATGGAGATTCCTAATGGAACGCAGTGATGTAACTTTTGCGCGATACAAGTTCTTGAGAGAAATGAGGGCACTTTGAAATTCGGACAAAAACATCGTCTACTTAGACGAGACATGGATTAATCAGAACTACACAGTTTCCAAATGCTGGGTAGCCAGCAATGCAGAAAAGGCTGTATGTGTTAGGGTGCCCACAGGGATAGGTGCCTGCTTGATTCTTCTGCACGCCAGAAAAAAAAAAAAAAAAAGTGGATTTGTTCCCGGAGCCCCCTTTGTTTTCTAGGCAAAAAATGTCGGCGATTATCATGATCAAATGAATGCCGACACCCCTGATAAGTGGTTTCTGACTCAACTGGTACCTATCATTCCTCCATCTTCAATTTATGTGATGGATAATGCTTCATTTCACTCAAGGAAAATACATAAGCCTCCAACTTCTGCAAGCAACAAAACTACAATAAGAGAATGGCTGGAGAAGAAGGGTATAATAGTGCCAAAAGGCTCCTCAAGACGGAACTCATGCACTTTGTGACTCATCACATCACAGATGCCGATACCAACTTCGTGATTGGCAAGACGGCACCAGAGCACGGACACAGGGTTGTACAGTACGCCTATCCCCTTACCAGTGCCAACATAACTCAACTGATTTGAGTACAGGTTAAAGGCTATTTATCAAAAAGGAATAGATACAGGATTGCAGATTTGAAGCCACTCGTCCATGAATCAATTAACAAAATTACAGCAGAGAACTGGAAGAATGCTGTCAGGCATGCAGAAAACTACAAGAATATGATGCAAAGAGAGATGTGGTGATTGATCATTTCCTTGATTCTTTCATTGTCACTCTCACATATTCTGATGAGGATTCATCGTAACTCTTCTGTGAGAGATAGAGGAATAGGCCTGTTGGAAACACGTCTTTTAAAAAAAATGCGCCAAGACTTTTACCTGAGTTCCGTCTTGAGGAGCCTTTTGGCACTATTATACCCTTCTTCTCCAGCCATTCTCTTATTGTAGTTTTGTTGCTTGCAGAAGTTGGAGGCTTATGTATTTTCCTTGAGTGAAATGAAGCATTATCCATCACATAAATTGAAGATGGAGGAATGATAGGTACCAGTTGAGTCAGAAACCACTTATCAGGGGTGTCGGCATTCATTTGATCATGATAATCGCCGACATTTTTTGCCTAGAAAACAAAGGGGGCTCCGGGAACAAATCCACTTTTTTTTTTTTTTTCTGGCGTGCAGAAGAATCAAGCAGGCACCTATCCCTGTGGGCACCCTAACACATACAGCCTTTTCTGCATTGCTGGCTACCCAGCATTTGGAAACTGTGTAGTTCTGATTAATCCATGTCTCGTCTAAGTAGACGATGTTTTTGTCCGAATTTCAAAGTGCCCTCATTTCTCTCAAGAACTTGTATCACGCAAAAGTTACATCACTGCGTTCCATTAGGAATCTCCATCCATCAACATTTGCATAGTGAAAACCGATTTTCTTTAGAACCCTTCTTAAAATCTCACGGCTGCCAGGATAGGAAAGGTTAGTCTTCATTTCCTCATGAATTTTTTCAAGTGTGGGGATTCCTTTCAGCTCATAAAAATTTAAAACAGTTCTGCGCAGCACACCTTGATCGAAGTTATCAAAAAAAAAAATCCGTAATGGGTGTGGCATGTTTCCTTTTCTTGGGCGACATAAACTTGGAAGACTGATTTTCCTCATTATCTCTTGCAGCTTTGCAGATTCTCTCAACCATTCTATCGCTGATTTTCGTTGCTGTAACTGTCCGACAGGTATGCTAGCCTTCGAAATGACATCAACAATTCCTCCATTCTCCTTCTGAAAATACTGCCCTACATTGATGACAATTTCATTAGCTTGACTAAGTAGATGCGAGGAAAGGGCTGGCTAAGCTGCCATCCTGTCTGTGTCAAGGACACAAAGGAAAGTGACACGAGGAAGCTCTGGCCGGGTCAGACTGGGTCTGTGTGAGTGTTGCTGCTCACGAGGGTTAAATGTATTTTTTTTTCTAAGTAATTGGCATACTTTTACTTATATTCCTGCACATTATTTTATAATCATAATTGTGACATTAATACCCACCCCAGAAATATGGTAAAAGCCAATAAAAGTGACTACATTCTTTTAGCAACACTGTAAAATATGTGTGCCACGTTTCTGTATTGCCGTATAAATATTTTATGCATAATAAGTTTACTGTTCTTTCATATATTATAATACATACGTTAACATTGTATTCACATGCGTTTATCATATTTGTGATGTCTTTTACATAACAGCCGGTTCACATTGCGGGTTTGGTAAACATAGCAACACACACAGGTTTGTGCCCCACCTCTAGCCACCAGTTTAGAGTAGTAGCACCATAACTGCACTGACACTTAATGCCTGCCAGCAACACTTCATTGTTTTTACAAGTACCGAAGATATACAAATTGTACTAACTGCACTGGCATTGCACTACACTTAAACTGAACTGAAAACTGTCTCAAACTGCGCTAGTCTCTTTGCCATCCTTATATAAGCTTCCTATACTCTAGAGTGGTCTACTAGTTCTACAAAGTTCTCGTGCATTCTCGAAGGAGCAACAGCTACAGCAGTTACTAACTTGGAAACATCCAAAATATAACACAGTTTTCTTACATTACATAACACAATAAATTATTTAGCATACAAACTGAGATATAAGTAAATAATTTCACAGTCATAAATAAAACATTATAGAGAAAAGGAGAAAAAAAATTTATATACAACTTGCAAAATAACTACACTCACAAACAGCAGGCTGACTGGCAACCCTGCCTAGTAAAGGAACTACGAGAAACATCGGGATTTCGCCAGCACAATCTAACTAGTGAATCAGCTTCTTAACACTGGGATTGCACTTCTGATAGGGAAAGAAAGTGGATAATTGACGCATGAATGGATAGATAGGCATTAAATGGATAAATAAACAGACAGATGGATAGATTGAGAGACATTTTTCCTTTTCATTCGAACTTAATTTTTTCACCATCCTTTTATCCATCATTTCTGTTGCTTCTTTCCTGTCGTCTGATAAATAAACAGACAGATGGATAGATTGATAGAAATTTTTCCTCTTCATTCCAACTTCCTCATTTTTTCACTATCCTTTTATCCATCATTTGTTTTCCTTCTTTCCTGTCGTCTGTGTGTGTGTGTGTGTGTGTGTGTGTGTGTGTGTGTGTGTGTGTGTGTGTGTAGATTCTCCACCTGACATGGCCAGAGTGGAGCGGGCCTAGGGTGGAAGGCCAGCCAGTGAAGAGCAGATGATCAAGTGTCGCTGTAGCTAGGCGATGTCATGTGGAATCCTGTCGTCTATATTTCTTCTGTTTTTCTTCTTCCACATTTTAACCCATTCAGTACGGTTTTTAATCTTATTTTAATCACATTGCCACTAGACGATTTTATCCAACTAATTTACTTACTTCAGTATGGATTTTCGATGTTCAGTAAGAATAGCTTATATATCTAAGCAGTCAAGATCAAATAGTCTTTCCTAAGCTGAATTAAATCGTTAGGAGATCGTACAAATAAAAAAAAGAATCCTTTTCCAGTTCAAAAACTCAGGTGATAAAGGTACTAGATATGAAGTCAAGAAAGTACTGTAGAGAAATCTAATTACAAGCATATTCTGTCTCCGACAGGTAAGTTTAACATAAAATTTCCCATTTTCTTTAGTGTGTTTGATTAAGAAAACAAATATATTTAGTTACACACTACTCTAGTTTGGTCACATGAATCACATGTATGTGTGCATATGTGCCTGTCAGTCTGCATATGTATGCACATACGTGTGCATCTGTTATGCAGCGTGTTCTGTGTCCCGACTTCTCGGTTCCAGATACGGTGCGATTCTGGGTTCTTTACTCCCGACCGGGTCAGTGTCGGCAACGAAGGAAAATACAAACACCACAGGTCAAAAGGATACTTATATATTATCACAAGACAAGTATATACAAGGTCCTATAATCAAAACAAAGGAACTGCAATGATTCAAAACAACAGATACAATAATTACTCTCTACCTAGTTCAGCAAGTGTTTACCCTTTACACGGAATTACACCTTCCTGATACACAGTGTTACAAGAAAAGCTTCACAGGATTGTCAGGCAACACACAGTGTATCCTCCCTCTAATGCGTATGACAGTGTATCCCCGGTTCTTAACCCTATGTATCCACATGACAGTTATGAGTTTCTAGCTAATACAATGTATCCGCGTGACAATTACGAGGCCCTAGCTAGTCTTAGTCTTTACACACTTTCTAGGGGAGAGGCTATATACTGTCTGCTGCTAGGCACGACAGGTGTGTAATGCCTGGGACGATTATATATCCTGACCCCGAAGTCTAGGTGTCCACATGACAGGTATGAGCTCCTAGATAATATAATACACCTGAATGGCCTGGGCAGTGTCCTAGCTAACCTCAATCTACACCGCGGTACAGGGGATGGAGGTACACGCTACCTTGCACTAACCGTTATGGGAAGGGGGGGGGAGAGTATGGGGAGGATGAGTACCGTGGGGAGAGTGGGACTGGGTGGGGACACAGGCACTGGGTAGGATCACACTGGGGATTGCGGTTCCATGAGGGATTGAGTAACACTAGGGAGGGCAGTCACTGTAGGGAAACAATAAAAGAATATGGGTTACATATAATGTCATCTTAATTCAAACTGTGCAACATAACTAAGTCAATATACCCATGGTGCCTCAAATAAACTGTGCCACGTAACTAAGTCAATACTCCCATGGTGTCTCACGTAACTAAGCTAATACACGTTTGGTGTCTCACATAATTAAGCCAATACACCTATGGTGTCTCTAATGAACAACTACATCAAATATGGATTATTCATGGAATGATTGCATTGCTATTATTGTATAAAATATATTCATATGTGTCAGTTATATAGCTACAGTGACCACATGTGTGATTACTGCAATTATGTTACAACTGCCACAGTTATGTAGCTACAATCTGTTACAACCACATTTTATAACAGCTGCATTAACAAGATGTAACTACAATTTTATGGCCAACACAATTATGTAACAGTTGAATTAACGAGATGTAACCACAGTTTTATGGGAAACGCAGTTATGTAACAGTTGCGTAACAGTTGCATTAAAATGATGTAACAATAGCATTAAGACGATGTAACTGCATTTATACAATATTCATACAAATATGTTACTTTTACAGTATTATGTATTTCACTTACAAATTGATTGTGTGTATAGTATGCACTGATATGTTATGACAATATTTACTGTCATTGGCACGGCAGTGGGCGTGACCGAGCGATATGCAGACATTATATAAGCACAAGTATATATCTCATAACACAATGTACAGGATGCTGGGGACATATGCAGTTTCTCACTAGGAATGTCAATCCACATAATGAATATCCACAATCTTGTTGTCCCAGACCATCAAGAGTTCTTAACATATGGTGTATCTCAAACAATCTCTTTGTAGTCCAAGCGACCAAGAATTTCATGACGTATTCAAACATGTGGAGTAACCAGTCCTAGTCGGTTAGTCCACGTGAATCTACCAGACACTACATCACACACACATTCTCTCAAAGCTGTATATAATGTCGGAGATATTCCCTTCAGATTAGAAGGGGTTAGAGAGACAAAGGGGAGAGAGGGGCTAGAGAGAAGACCCAACATTAGGGACACTAGCTCGTCACGCTCCGTTACGCTGTAACTCACTATATAACCGTGCAATAAAAACTCAGTAATCCAAGAGTGCTGTAACTCACCTCGTTGACACTACGTCTCACGACTTTATTCTGGCTGTGCTTGACAATCCACGATCGATTCCCTATCTCCCTAAAAGTACCTACGACTACACTATCGAGATTGGTGGCGAGTGGTAACAACGAACCAAATTACAGTACAGTCAAAACACTCCTTAATAGTTTATACAACGATAACATTCGTCACTGAGATTAGTGGCAAGTGGTGAAAGCGAACCAACTATGATAAACTACGCTATCGAGACTACAAGAGAAAATTCGTCTGTATTTTCTGCGAGGCAACCATCATCCATTCAATCAATGACCTTCTATGTTGTACATCTAGCTCTAACCACTGATACGCAGATAATTTCACCCTTCACCTTTCCATTCGTTTCCAGCAATGTGCATCTCAGCAGTTACTCCAACATACGAGGGATGAGGCTTTGGCACCCCTAATGTCTACCTTGGCTCGTATCTCTGACTGGGGTAAAAGTAATCTTGTTGTTTTTAATGCGTCAGCAATTCAGTTCTTCCACCTATCAACCAGTCAAAATCTTTCACAGGAGTACCCACTAATGTTTAATACTATCCAGCTCAATCTTGCATTATCCTTAAACATGTTTGGGGTTTCAGTCTCTTGGGATTTATCTTGGAAAGATCATAAAACACCTCTTGTAAAATCTGCGCCCTAGAGATTAGGTTTGCTAAGCTGATTCCGTACCAACTTTACCCTTGCATAGTTGTTGACTTTATACATTGGTGCGACTCTCATGTACGGGGAGGCTCTCACATACAGCTCTTCTCAACAAGGTGGAGTCAAAGGCTTTTGTCTCATTAACTGTCCTCCTCTTACTGGCTCCCTTCAACCTGGGTCTTTTTGCCGCAAGGTTGCATCTTTATCTCTTTTGTATCGCTACTTCAATGGTAACTGCTCCTCTGGACTTCTGCTTGCGTCCCTCCACCACTAGGACGGGTGCATAGCACCCGTCTAGCAACCATCTCTCATCCCATTTCTGTCCAACCCTCTAATTCAGGAATTAACCGTTATTTCCAGTCCTTAATTTATGCAACAGGTCAACTATGGAACTGTCTCCCTCTTCCTGTATTTCCTACATTCTATGATCTCCAGCCTTTCAAACGTGTGTCCAGGCATCTCGGATGAATGAACCTTAAATTTAGCTCTCTGTTGTATCATTTTTTTTTTTCTTGGAAGGAACGATTTTGTGGTCTCCTGGCCTTTGGTTCCTTCTTCCTTGCATTAAAAAAAAAAAATCACTCAATGTAGTGTTGCTTTCATTTTTTTCTTTTTCCAATGTAGGAGAGACAAGGGGAGTTTAAAATTTTTCTCTCTATCCTGCTCTAATTTCATAAAAATATTTTTGTTATGATTCGAAAATTACAGCAGGTTATAATTATTTTTTTTGCAGGAAACTCAAGGAAAGGAGTACAAAATCTTCCCTCATCTGGTTCATCCTGTAAAACCATGAGTACAAAATCTTCCCTTGTCTTGTTCATCCTGTAAAACCATGAGTACAAAATACTCCCTTGTTTAGATAATCCTGTAATACCATATCTAAGTTACGACGGGGAATCGATGGTAAATGTGTCCGAAAATCAATGCAAGAAATCGATTACTACGCTGGGTGGTAGCCATATCTAAATGGCACCTGGTGGTCTAGTGGGTTAAGCTACTCCAGTTATGTATACATAGCAGAGATGGTTGAGGTTAATTTTTTTTTTTTATGCGAGGAAGAAGGAACCAAAGGCCATGAGCCCGCAGTAACAGTTCCCTCCAAGAGAAAAACAAAATACAAAAGAGAGCCAAATTCAAGATCGGATCATTTTGAGATGCCTGGACACACTGCGTTTGAAAGACTGGAGATCATAGGCAGCAGGAAATACAGACAGAGGGAGACAGTTCCAGAGCTGACCTGTTGCATAAATGAAAGACTGGGAGTAACGGTTAACTCTTGCATTAGAGAGTTGGACAGAAAAGGGATGAGAGTTTGCTGCCAGACGGGTGCTACGGGCCCGTCGTAGAGGTGGAGGAATGCAAGTAGAGAGTTCAGAGGAGCAGTGACCATTAAACTAGCGATAGAAAAGAGATAAAGATGCAACAGTGCGGCGAAGAGAGAGGTTGAAGGGAGTCAGTAAGAGGAGGAGAGTTAATGAGACGAAAAGCCTTTGACTCCACCCTATTGAGAAGAGCTGTATGTGGGGAGCCTCCCCACACATGAGAGTTGTACTCCACACAGGGGCGGATAAAACCCCTGTATAGAGTCAACAATTGTGCAGAGGTAGCACACCCAATCTCTTGGAAGCAGATTTTACAAGAGATGTAATATGATCTTGCCAAGATAAGTCCCAAGTAAATGAAACCCTAAGCATGTTCAAGGATGATGCAGGATTAAGCTGAATATTATTAAACATTAGTGGGTATACCTGTGGAAAATTTTGTCGTGTTGATAGGTGTAAGAACTGAGTCTTAGATGCATTAAAAACAACCATATTATTTTTACCCCAGTCAGAGATACGAGCCAAGTCAGAAATTAGGTGTGCCATAGCCTCATCCCTTGTTTGTTGAAGTAACTGTTGATATGGGCATTGCGGGAACCGAATGGAAAGGTGAAGGGTGGAGTCATCACCGTATGAGTGGATAGGATTAGATGTACAGCTTAGAAGATCATTGATGAATAAAAGGAAGAGAGTTGGTGATAGGACAGAGCCCTGAGGAACACCACTGTTGATAGATCTAGGAGAAGAACGACGGCCGTCTACAACAGCGGCTATAGAACGACCAGAAAGGAAGCTAGCGATGAAGGCACAGATAGAAGGATAGAAACCCTAGGAGGGCAGTTTGGAAATAAAAGATTTATGCCAGACTCGATCGAAAGCCTTTGAGATGTCAAGTGCAATGGCAAAGCTTTCGCCAAAGTCCCGAAAGGAGGATGACCAGGAGTCTGAAAGGTAGGTGAGAAGATCGCCAGTGGAGCGTCCCTGACGGAACCCATACTGACCATCGGAAAGAAGGTTGTGATAGGAAAGATGCCTTAAAATTTTTCTATTGAGAATTGACTCGAAAACTTTTGAAATACAGGACGTTAAAGCAATTGGACGATAGTTGGAGGGTTGGAAGTGGTCACCCTTCTTTGGGACTGGCTGAATGAGAGCAAACTTCCAGCAAGAAGGAAAGGTACAAGTTGACAGACAAAGGCGAAAGAGTTTGCCTAGGCAGGGTGTAAGCACAGAAGCACAGTTCTTGAGAACAACAGGAGGGACCCCATCAGGCACATATGCCCTGTTAGTACTGAGGCCAGTGATGGCAGAAAATACATCAACTGAAGAAATTTTGATGTCAGCCATGAGGAAGTCAGAGGGGGGAAGTGATGGAGGAACAGCACCGGAATCGTCTAAGGTGGAATTGGAGGAGAAAGTCTGTGCGAAGAGATCTGCTTTATCAGTAGAAGAAATAGCTACAGAACCATCAGAGTAGAAAAGAGGAGGGAAGGATGATGAGGTAAAGTTGTTAGAAAGATTTTTGGCAAGGTGCCAGAAGGAGCGGGAAGAATTCGAGTTGGAGAGTTGAGAGCATTTAGTATGGATGAAATTATTTTTAGTTGAGCGAAGAACAGACTTAGCACGATTCCGGGCAGAAACGTAAAGATGATGTGATTCAGGGGTGGGTTGGCTCCGGTACCTTTTGTAGACCCTCTCCTTGTTGCGGACAGCATTAGAACAAGCGTGATTAAACCAAGGCTTTCTTACGTTAGTCAAAGGATATGAGAAAGGAATGTATGCTTCCATGCCCGAGAGAATATCCTCCGTAATGCGCAAGGCACACTCAGATGGCTCCCGGCCATGGAAGCAATAATCATTCCAGGGAAAATCAAAGAAGTACTGCCTGAGGGCCTCCCAGTCCGCGGCTCCAAAATGCCACAGACGACGTTTCCCTGGAGGGTCCACTCAGAGGTTAATAAAGCTGATCAAGTTCGCCTTAAATATTGGAACTTAGCAGCTTAACCTGGTGTTACGTCCCCGTCCCACACTGCCACAGGCTCCAACAGCAGTAGTTCAGTATAGGAAGGACGTTGCCCAGTGATTTGTTTTTCCTTGAGACAGCATTTCGGTATACAGTACACAAGATCACCCCAGGCGTCGTAAATAAACACTGGCTTCTTAAGCTCACTGGCTTATATTTCCAAATAATTACACTTAACGCATGCCAACTTCACTGTTTTCCCTAGTACCGAAGATATACAAACTTCATTAACTGCACTGACACTAAATGCTTGCCAGCAACACTTCACTATTTTTACAATTACGGAAGAGATACAGTTTTCAATAACTTCACTGACCATGTACTGACACTGCACTACACTAAAGCTGCAAAATTACTGAAACTGCTCTAGTCTCTTCCTCATCCTTATATAAGCTTCCTATATTCTAGAGTGATCTACAACTTCTACAAAGTTCTCGTGCATTCACGAGGGAGCAACAAATATAACAATTACCATCTCGGAGACATCCAAAATATGCCAGAGTTTTCTTACATCATATAACGCTCTAATTTATTTAGCAAAGAAACTGAGATAAAAGTACACAATATAACAATCACATGCATAAAGCATTAAAGAGGAAAAAAACAAAAATTATTGTACGACTTGCATAATAACCACGCCCAAAAACAGCAGGATGACTGGCAACTCTAGCTCGTAACGGAACTACGAGAAACATCGGGAATTCTCCAGGACAATCTAACTAACAATCCAGCTTCTTGACACTACCCCCTCTCTAGTCCTCTGTCGTTCTGACATAACTACACGACGTATACAAACATAAACCTTAATCCTAAAGAAACATCTAACTATACACAAAATAATCCTTCAACTTATCAGGTCTTCTTCTATGCCGTTTCCAACAAAGTCCCTGCTCCTCCACACATTCCACTCCTCCTGGAATGTCTTGGTCCTCATCCTAATGCACTTCATCCGTAGAGAAACTGTCACCATCCTCTTGTACTTCAGCTCCTTGGTCCTCCTCAACATCCTTGGCTGCGGGTGAGCACGATTCCACGGAGATGTCCCAGTTGTACTGTCCTGGCCTATGGTACTGCCACAGACGATTCACTTGTACTACCTTTGGGCGAGATTTCCTGCCTTCCCGAATCCAGTACGTTACATTTGATAGGCGGTCCAACACAATGTAAGGCCCGTCCCACGTGCTCGGCAGCTTTAGTGACTGTTCCTTCTTCAGCTGGGGATTGTGTAATCAAAATTTATCACCATCCTTGAAACTCACCTCACTTGCCTTAGCATCATACTTGCACTTCATCACCTCTCCTGAAAACTTAATGGCTCCTAGCACTTGATGATGTACCTCAACCAGCCTTTCCTGAAGATGCCCCGCATTGCTGGATGTGTCTGTAGGCAGCTCTTCACCAGGTGGTCCTCTCATTAACAAATCAACAGGTAGGCATAACTAGTGGCTTAACATCAGTTTTGCAGGGGTGTAGCCAGTAGACTCATGGGATGCAGCTTGATATGCTATCAGCCTGGTCCCATTCCATTTTCCCCTCTATGCAATACTTGGCCAGTTCTTGTGCCAGGGTCCAGTTGAGTTTCTCCATCATCCTATCTGACTGTGGCCTTAATGGAATTGTCCTAGTCTTCATGATCCCCAGTAACATGCAGCACTTACGGAATACAGCAGACTCGAAGTTTGTGCCGTGGTCTGAATGTAGCTTCTTTGGCATCCCAAAACGACAGAAGAACTGGTCAACCAACACCTGAGCAACAGTCGCAGCCTCTTCATCGGGGATAGCATAGGCTTCTGGGCACTTTGTGAAGTAGTCTATGGTGACACATTTATACCGGTTTCCTCTGTCAGTGAGTGGCAGAAGCCCACCAATGTCCACCATTACTCTTTCCATCAGTGCATCCACTTGGTATTGTTGGAGAGGGGCGCAACCACGTTTCTTGGGTCCCTTCTTGGCAGGGCACGCATCACAGGCCCAACACCACTCGATAAGATCCTGACATATGCCAGTCCAGTAGAAACTCAGCTGCAGCTGACTTAGAGTTTTCATGACACCCAGGTGCCGACTAGTTATCTGGTTATGGGACTCAGCTAAGATCTAGGACTTCATTTTCTTTGGAACCACCAGTTGCCAATACTTGCAGAGGCCATCAGATGTCACCCACTGATGCTCCAGTAGTCCGTGGTTCAAGCAAAGAAGGTCTCACTGATTCCAGTGGCTCCTGGTAGCAGGACTGAACCTGGAAACCTCTTCCCATGATGGTCATGCTGTACTCTGCTGCAGCCACTCTAGCACTGGTTGTAAATCTGCATCCTCCATCTGCATCCCCTTCAGACCTTCTTCATCTGACACTGGCCCTGTCACTGCACTATGGCTGCATTTTTTAAGTGTGATCTTTTTTAGTACTGTACACTGTCGGCACTCTGGGTCACAAGGCCGACGACTCAGGCTGTTAGCATTGTCATATACCTTCCCAGGGTGGTGCTGCACCTGATAATTGTGCTGGTCTAGCTTCCCAAGCCATTGAGCCAGTTGTCCTTTTGGATTCTTTAACATGCAGCACACAATGGAAATTCTGGACCAGATGTCAGTAGAAGAGAGAAGCAGTTACCAGTCCTTAGTAGAATTACTGGAGTGCAGATGTGGAACCATGTACCAGACTGAGGTTTACAGCAAGATTTTGGAGCCGTGTACGGGCTCGAGGAGAATCCTTACAGCAGCTTGTTCATGACCTGGAAAGTATGGCATACAAGGTGTACCCTGGAGCAGCACTTAACCTGTTACCTATTCCTCTGAGGGACTAGTTCATCGATGCTCTTGACAGTGCAGAGTTGAACGTGCAAATGAAGCAGGCACAACCCAGAAACATGTAAGAAGCAGTAGCTAGAGCTCTAGAATTTAGTCCTATGTCAGGTCCAGTAAGTCCACTTTTCAGGCAGGCCTTAATGCAGGATTCAAGGCAAGAAAGAGGCAGGTACGTGAAGTGGAAAAATTTGAAGGAAGTTGCTGGTACTGTCTAAAGCCAGGACATAGGAAAGAGGACTGCTCCAAGTGGAAGAGGGAACAGAGGAAGACCGGAGGAGTCTGCTGGCTCTGCGGGATGCCAAGACACAAAAAGGACGATTGCTACAAATGGAAGAAGGAACAAGAACAAAGCAGTGCAAGGAAATCTACTTTTTTTTTCTTTATGTGAGGAAGAGGGAACAAAAGGCTAGCAGCCAGCAAAACAGTTCCTTCCAAGAAAGAGAAAAAAAATGATACAAAAGAGAGCCAAATTCAATATCTCTTCATTTCAAGGTGCCTGGATTCACTGGGTTTGAAAGATTGGAGTTTGGGAAGTAGGAAATACAGACAGAGGGGGACAGTTGGGAGTAACGGTTAACTCTTGCACTATAGAGTTGGACAGAAAAGGGATGAGAGTTTGTTGCTAGACAGGTGCTATGCAACCGTCATAGAGGTGGAGGGATGCAAGCAGACAGTTCAGAGAAGCAGCGACCATTGAAGTAGTGATAGAGAAGAGATAAAGAGACAACAGTCCGGTGAAGAGACAGGGGTTGAAGGGAGCCAGTAAAAGGAGAGTTAATGAGACAAAAAGCCTTTGACTCCACCCTATTGAGAAGAGCTGTATGTGGGGAGCCTCCCCGCACATGAGATTTGTACTCTACACAGGGGAAAATAAAATCGTGAATAAAGTCAACAACTGTACAGAGGTAAAGAAGCTGCGGAGTTAATTGTAAGAAAGGCATGTTGGACATGTAATGAGGTGGGACACTTCCGTTAAGAAAAAGGAGGATAAGAAGAAGGCTGCAGAAGACCAGAAAGAAGTGGAAAACGAGTGGAGGCTGGTGTTAACCCACCGCCTACCGTCAACGTATGGGTACGTCACAACTTTTTTTTTCACACTGAGACACGACGATGTACCAGTACATTCTGCAGTTGCGAGATCCATCATTTGCACATTTTTCAAGTTTCGCGTGTGACTTTCAGTAAGCATATGTGGGAGACCTACCTCTACTAGCCACCAGGCGGTGACACTGTCTGACCCTGCGTGACCCCTGCATACCATTATCTCAGCAACGCACCTGTTAGTAGTGACCTGGCCAGTAAAGACTTGTCTCCCTGATGACGAAATTCAAGTCCCCCTTGGTGCCTTCACAGGCGAGAGTGATTCCCCAATCGATGACGATGTGGAGGACAAAGATTACGTGGTGCCAGAGGAAGAAACGAGCAGAAGTTGTGAGGAGGTAACGTTGCCAAGGTAGGTGCAGTATGTTGATGTGTTTGATGGGTGAAACAACACTTATATTGCCTATATTATTTTATGAAAACCAATATAGTCGTATACAACATACATTTTCGTACCAAATGAACAAATATCTACCTATTCTGAGTGGTTTGCAATAGTTACCCCTACCAAAGGAAACGTGACAGCAGCAGCGCGGCTCCAGAGTAGACAGTACAAGGTGTTCAGAGGGACACCTGTATAATGCATTTGTAAGATCAGGTGAGCACTTTTTTGGTATTTTCCAATGTTTCTCATAAAAAGCGGAGGTTTGAGCAAAAAAAAACTTTTCGAAAATCTGCTAGGATTGTTGGGGGAGTCATTGGTAAAAAATCTGCTGGGAGGCGCCGGTTTAAGGCCGATTCACACGACTCGTTTTGGTTGTGACATTCAATGTGTGTTCATTGTTGCATGAGGATCATGGCCGGTCGGCCTCTAAGGATTTTGGTGGCAATTACTCTACTATTAGAAGAAGAGGAGGAAGAAAAAGTTCCTGGAAAGAGGAAAAGGTTATGAGTACACCAGTCGCTGAAAAAGAAATGGGTACAGCAGTCACTGAAAAGAGAAAGTTCGAGGGAGTATTCTGGACCCTGTATAAAGAACTGGCAGATGATGAGGTACAATTCTACCAGTACTTCAGTATGTCTAAGGCTAAGTTTAGTTATTTACTAAAAAAAATCGAAATGGATTTGACAAAGATGAACACAAACTGCCGATAAGCAATACCTCCAAAAGAAAGATTAGCAGTCTGCTTAAAGTAAGAAAAAGAAGCTGTACTTATTGCACGCATTTTACTGATATAAAAAATATCAAAGTACAAATTGTATAACCTTAAGTAAGCTAAATGTTGTTACTTCTCGTTCTCATAAAAAAAAAAAATTTACATCACAAAACACAATCTTTTACCTGTGCTCTAAATAATCCATGATATTTATTTATTTAATAGATTTTTCGAAAAGCAAACTATGAATTATAAACCTTACAGTAAATAATTTATTCTTTGCTTCAAAATTTTTCTACTTTGTCCATGATGCCAAACAATGTACTGTATGTGTTTTCTACATGGACAAGGCGGTAACAGCAAGTTGTGGAATGGACGGGTACGCTACGTGTCCTCGTTCACACGAACCATCACCAACCTGTCAGGCTGGCATCAAGTCGCCAGCTAGCCGGACAGGATTTCTGGAGAAGATAGCCGTGACGTGTCGGCCGGCTAACGGACTTATGACGCCGTCAGCTTGACGGGTCATGTGAAGACATACATTAGAATGCATGTAAGAAATCTCAACGGCTTCTAGCCGCCAGACTACCTGTCAGAACCAAAACGGGTCGTGTGAATCGGCCTTTAAGGGGCAACCACCAGCCGGCTTTTCCCATGTAGCCCCATCACCGAGAAAATGCAAGAGAACTGCAATCAACAGTGTGCGAGTAAATGGAAGAATAGATGGAAAGAAGTGTTCCCTGGTGATTGATTCAGCCTCAGAGCAGACTTTTGTGAGGCCTGATATGTTACATCATCAGCATCTGCCTGAGTCATCAGAACAATTGTGTGGTGTAACTGCGCACTACCCAGAACTGAGGGGACCCTTGAATGTCCAGAATGAAGTGGCAGAGGAAGAAGCCACGCTTCTATTCTATGTAGCCGAGATGGAGGATCCTAATCTCCTTGGTCTGGAATATCTGATGTCCATGGGATGTGAGCTGGACTTCTGCTTCATGAAGCTGAAGGTAAGCGGAAGCTTGGTTCTTGTTACGGCAGTGAGACATACCAGATCTGGTGGCGAGGTGAGGACATTCCAAACTATAGTACAATGATACCCCCAAGATCAGAACTATTCCTCCAGTGCAAGGTGAGTGGCTTTTTTGACAGCTGTCTAGGGGTGGTGGAGCCTGATGTACGGTGCAAGAAGAAGGCCAGATTGATGGTGGGGAGAACTGTGGTGAAAACAGGTCCAAGTGAAGTGCCAGTTGTGGTGGCCAATTTCTCCCGTGAGTCACAGAAGATTAACGAGGGAGAAATTGTGAGACTGTGCCAGCCGGAGGACAGTGAGTGGCATCAGAGGAAGGCCTTTAAAAGGAGTGTAGTCAAAGAAGATGGATATCTGCCAGACCACTTACAAGACCTATTTTCAAGGAGCTGCCAATGCCTGGATGACTCACAACTTCTGAAGCTGAGGCAGCTGTTAACAAAGTTTGCTTTTGTCTTTTCCACAAGAGACCTAGACCTGGGTTGTACTGATCTGGTGTAGCATTGTAGACACCATGGATCACCGCCCAATTAAACAGCCAGTGTGGAGGATGGCACCTGCCCAACGGCAAGAAATGGAGAAGGTGATGGAGAATCTCCAAAGTCAAGGAGCGATAGAAAAGTCTAGCAGCCCTTGGGCATCAGTAGCGGTCTGGTAAGAAAGAAGGATGGCTCAGTAAGGTGATGTGTACATTATCGAGCCCTGAATGAACTGACAGTGAAAGATGCATACTCCTTGCGAAGAACTGATGTCACCCTGGATGCTCTATCAGGTGGCAAGTGGTTCTCCAACCTTGACATGAAGGCAGGATGCCACCAGGTCAAGGTTGCAGAGAAGGACAAGGAGAAAACAGCCATTTCATGTTAGTGGAGTTGATGGCAATTTAAATTGATGCCTTTTGGCCAATGCAATGCCCCAGCTACTTTTGAGTGCCTCATGGATCGTGTACTGGAAGGCCTGCACTGGCAGACAGCTCTCATCTGTCTGGACAATGTAATTGTATTTGGATGGACTTTTGACCAAAAATTGGAGAGGCTGCCAGAGGTGCTCAACATGATCCAGACAGTGCACCTCAAGGATCCACAAGAAGTGCTACAGTACTTGTCCCAGAAGGAAGTGAAGAACTTGGGACACGTTGTAGGCGAAAGCAGAGTCCATACTGATCCAGAGAAGGTGGCAGCTGTGAAAAACTGGCCAGTTCCAACTTGTGTGAAGGGGTTACGGAGTTTCCTGGATTTGCATACCTACTACAGGTATTTTCTCAAGGACTTTGCAAGGATAGCTCCACCTCTGCAAAGGTGTTGGGGAAGAGGCAGAAGTATGTGTTGACAGCAGTGACTCAGAAGGCCTTCGATGAGCTGAAGCATGCGTTGGCAAGCTCCCCAGTGTTACCGTACCCAGGTCACAGTCAGCCATTCATCCTGGACTGTGATGCTAGTGACCAAAGTATTGGTGGAGTCCTGTCACAGAAGAAGTTTGACAAGGAGTATGTGGTTGTGTATTACAGCAAGAAGCTCAGCCCACCAGAGCAGAACTACTCTTTGACCCCATAAGGAGCTCTTGGCAGTGATGAACAGCCTTGATTTCTTCCATCACTACTTGTTTGGGTCCTACTTCATCATTAGGATGAACCATGCAGCACTCATGTGGCTAAAGATGTTAAAGAATCAAAAAGGACAACTGGCTCAATGGCTTGGGAAGCTAGACCAACACAATTATGAGGTGCAGCACCACCCTGGGAAGGTATATGGCAATGCTAACAGCCTGAGTCGTCGGCCTTGTGACCTAGAGTGCCGACAGTGTACAGTACAAGATCATAATAAAAAAATGCATCCATAGTGCAGTGACAGGGCCAGTGTCAGATGAAGAAGGTCTGAAGGGGATGCAGATGGAGGATGCAGATTTACAACTAGTGCTAGAGTGGCTGCAGCAGAGTACAGCATGACCATCATGGGAAGCGGTTTCCAGGTTCAGTCCTGCTACCAGGAGCCACTGGAATCAGTGGGACCTTCCTCGCTTGAACCACGGACTACTGGAGCATCAGTGGGTGACATCTGATGGCCTCTGTAAGTATTGGCAACTGGTGGTTCCAAAGAAAATGAAGTCCGAGATCTTAGCTGCGTCCCATAACCAGATAACGAGTGGGCACCTGGGTGTCATGAAAACTCTAAGTCGGCTGCAGCAGAGTTTCTACTGGACTGGCATATGTCAGGATCTTATCGAGTGGTGTTGGGCCTGTGATTCGTGCCCTGCCAAGAAGGGACCCAAGAAACGTGGTTGCGCCCCTCTCCAACAATACCAAGTGGGTGCACTGATGGAAAGAGTAATGGTGGACATTGGTGGGCTTCTGCCACTCACTGACAGAGGGAACCAGCATAAATGTTTCACCATGGACTACTTCACAAAGTGGATAGAAGCCTATGCTATCCCCGATGAAGAGGCTGTGACTGTTGCTCAGGTGTTGGTTGACCAGTTCTTCTGTCGTTTTGGGATGCCAAAGGAGCTACATTCAGACCACGGCACAAACTTCGAGTCTGCTGTATTCCGTGAGTGCTGCATGTTACTGGGGATCATGAAGACTAAGACAATTCCATTAAGGCCACAGTCAGATAGGATGATGGAGAAATTCAACTGGACCCTGGCACAAGAACTGGCCAAGTATTGCATAGAGGGGAAAATGGAATGGGACCAGGCTGATGGCATATCAAGCTGCATCCCGTGAGTCTACTGGCTACACCCCTGCAAAACTGACGTTAAGCCACTAGTTATGCCTACCTGTTGATTTGTTAATGAGAGGACCACCTGGTGAAGAGCTGCCTACAGACACATCCAGCAATGCGGGGCATCTTCAGGAAAGGCTGGTTGAGGTACATCATCAAGTGCTAGGAGTCATTACGTTTTCAGGAGAGGTGATGAAGTGCAAGTATGATGCTAAGGCAAGTGAGGTGAGTTTCAAGGATGGTGATAAAGTTTGATTATACTATCCTCAGCTGAAGAAGGAACAGTCACTAAAGCTGCCGAGCACGTGGGACGGGCCTTACATTGTGTTGGACCGCCTATCAAATGTAACGTACTGGATTCGGGAAGGCAGGAAATCTCGCCCAAAGGTGGTAAAAGTGAATCGTCTGTGGCAGTACCATAGGCCAGGACAGTACAACTGGGACATCTCCGTGGAATCGTGCTCACCCGCAGCCAAGGATGTTGAGGAGGACCAAGGAGCTGAAGTACAAGAGGATGGTGACAGTTTCTCAACGGATGAAGTGCATTAGGATGAGGACCAAGACTTTCCAGGAGGAGTGGAATGTGTGGAGGAGCAGGGACTTTGTTGGAAACGGCATAGAAGAAGACCTGATAAGTTGAAAGATTGTTTTGTGTATAGTTAGATGTTTCTTTAGGATTAAGGTTTATGCTTGTATACGTCGTGTAGTTATGTCAGAACGACAGAGGACTAGAGAGGGGGTAGTGTCAAGAAGCTGGATTGTTAGTTAGATTGTCCTGGAGAATTCCCGATGTTTCTCGTAGTTCCGTTACGAGCTAGAGTTGCCAGTCAGCCTGCTGTTTTTGGGCGTGGTTATTATGCAAGTCGTACAATAATTTTTGTTTTTTTCCTCTTTAATGATTTATTCATGTGATTGTTATATTGTGTACTTTTATCTCAGTTTCTCTGCTAAATAAATTAGAGCGTTATATGATGTAAGAAAACTCTGGCATATTTTGGATGTCTCCGAGATGGTAATTGTTATATTTGTTGCTCCCTCGTGAATGCACGAGAATTTTGTAGAAGTTGTAGATCACTCTAGAATATAGGAAGCTTATATAAGGATGAGGAAGAGACTAGAGCAGTTTCAGTAATTTTGCAGCTTTAGTGTAGTGCAGTGTCAGTACATGGTCAGTGAAGTTATTGAAAACTGTATCTCTTCCGTAATTGTAAAAATAGTGAAGTGTTTCTGGCAAGCATTAATTATACAAATTTAGAATATATTCAATGTAGTCCATTACATATCTGCATATCGCTAAGTACTGCAGTCTTAACTGTGATCAAAGTATTTCACACTGTCCATATATTGCAGTACAAAGTATTCCAGTAGGCTACACATAATATCTTGCACAGGATTTCAATTATTTCCGTTACGTTACAATATTGTTACAAATTAGATCAAAACTGATCGAGAGAGAGAGAGAGAGAGAGAGACAGACAGACAGACAGACAGAGGGTGTCTCTTTCCTTCTCTCTCTCTCTCTCTCTCTCTCTCTCTCTCTCTCTCTATATATATATATATATATATATATATATATATATATATATATATATATATATATATATATATATAAAATATACGGACAGAGAGACAGAGAAAGACACCCTGTCTGTCTCTCTCTCCCCAGACGCATTATACTATTTTATCGTGTGTCTACACTCACAAACTGTTCATCCAGAGGAAGGAGTTTTTCCCTTACCAACACCTGTTGCTCCCACCTGTCTGGTTTGGGAGTGAGGACGTCTGTATGTATGGTCGCAACTGGATGCTTGATGTAAAGGATGACCACAGTACCAGGAAAGAATCGAAGATTGTCTGTTCCGTCGGGCGCTAGATTGATCACGACCTGCGGTAGGAGAGCGATGTGTGGCAGGTCTGCTGCGTGTGGTGGGACGGGAGCGAGATTGGTCTGGGGTAGTGGAGGTGTGACAGACTGAGGAGGCCAAGGGTTGGGTGATGCCCTGACGCGTGTAGTTCGAACCTGTTCTTTCATGAATAGCTTTAGTGGCCTGAATAATTTTATCTCCTGGATTGAAACCGATTTCCAAGGCTAGCTCTCGCTGTTTAGGAGTAAGCCAGTGAAGGAATCTGAGGTAACCAATTAAGTCAGCAAAGTTGGTGAGTGAAAGCATTGGAACGCCATTCTTGTCTTCTAACCATTTCGTGCCTACCAGTAATTGGAGCATCTCGCTACTAGTTGCTTTCAAGGCGGCGGCAGCTTCGCGGAGCTTGGCATATTGCGCTGGGACGTGCAAGTCCTCATCTAGTTGGTTTAGGAGATTAATGAATCCCATGAGAGACGCGGTATTTGAATGCTGGCAACAAAGGCTGATGAGTTTCGTACGAAAATCAGCAAAGGAACGAATGCTATCGAAATGTCCTGCACGGATCGTGGATCTGATGTCTGATTTACCGTGATGCAAGCGACTGAGGAGGTAAGCTACTTTGAGCGATTCCTCGGTAATTTGTCTATTATTTATTTCTATGTCGACTTCTCTGAGGAAATCATAGACAGACCAAGTTGGGTCCTGGCCGGTAAATTTGGGACGATTGGCATCGTCGAGATAGATTGACTGTGGAGGGTTGGCCATGGCTGGAAGTGGAGAAGTGGCGGCAGGAGAGGTGTGGGAGAGAGAGAAGGTAGTGGCAGTTAAGGGCGAGCAAGATGGGGTATGAAGGGAGGCAGGAGAGGGAACGACAGGGGAAGGAGTAGAGGAAGAAGAAGGGAGTGTAGAGGCAGGAGGAGAGGAGGAGGTATCTGGATTTACGAGGGTAGGACGGGTAGTAAATGATTCTGCGGGAAGTGAAACGGGAGTCTCAGGTACAGGGCGGTGGTACTCTTTGCCACTTCGTAAATGAGTGATTGTGTTAGAGTCGGCAGACGGGGTATGAGCAGGTGATGTTTCCGGGTCGAGAGGGCTGGTGGTAAGCGGTTGACGTGGAAAGTATGACATTTAATGCGGCAATGGAAGATGAAAGGATGAAGATGGATACGTAGGTGGAAATGTATAAATAACAATGAGAGAATGGAATACACTAGGTGTGAAAATATGAATGAAAGTGCGGGCATGGATGGTTTAAATAAAATGCGAAGGATGAGATGGAGTATAAATAACGTAGGTGAAGATGAAAACGGGGTAATGGAAATGAGATGGAATATTTACAATAACCAATCTGTAGAGAAAATCGAGGATAATCTCTATAGAAAGGAAAGATATACTATAGTTACACAGTAGAAACGGGAGTGTTGAGATGTATGACGTGCAGGGTGGCTGGGCGTAGCTGGGCTGGGGCGGGGCGGGGTGACGGGGCTGGGGCGGGGCGGGGTGGGGCGGCGGTGGAGAGACAGCTGGGCGGAGAGGAGAAGAGACGCCGCGATGAATCACCGGCAGGGAGTGGCGGTCTTAGGAGGCTCCGTAATGCAGACCAGATGCGGGCGACGGCGGAGGCCGGTGGTGGGTGGTGAGGCAGATGTCGGCGCAAGGCAGGTGTAGAGCTGGTGAGTTGCAAATGCAGAGAATGGTGGTGGGCAGGCAGCGGGCAGACAGTGATAAGTGGCACCGTGGGGGCAGGAGCTATGATGAGTCCGGAACAGGTGCTGGGAACAGGTGCAACAGGTGCGTAGGTCGGCGACGGTGACACGTGCGGTCAGGAACAAGGCGTATGGGTGCGGTTGTTTGAGAGGTGAGCACTGGTGAGAAAAATGGTACACTCGAAAAGCACAGCCAAGGTATAGAGGCACGGAGGAGGAGCGAGGCTGGCAGATGCGAGTCGTCATGTATATTGTTGTATCACAAAAAATCCAAGGAGGCGGTCAGAATGTGATGGTTCGAAACACCGCTGCTACCAAATGTAACTTGCAATACTTTGGTGATAGAAACTCCGTGTACAAACAGCTAGATAAGGAGTTTATTACAAGCTCACAGTAAAACAGTCTGCCCGTGTCGGCTGTCTGCTAAGAACTGATGCAATAACGCCGCCTTCAGGCGTGGGAAAGGGTGCTGACCTAGCAAGTTTAGTGGGGGCATGTTTGAATTGGGGGGGGACATATATACATCGGGGGTAGACATATTGTGGAGGGGGTACATATATATATATATATATATATATATATATATATATATATATATATATATATATATATATATATATATATATATATATATATATATATATATATATATATATATATATATATATATATATATATATATATATATATATATATATATATATATATATATATATATATATATATATATATATATATATATATATATATATATATATATATATATATATATATATATATATATATATATATATATATATATATATATATATATATATATATATATATATATATATATATATATATATATATATATATATATATATATATATATATATATATATATATATATATATATATATACATATGTATATATATATATATGTATATATTCTAATACGTTGATTTCTCTAAATATTTGGCTTACTTGATGTGCTAATGAATTCATTCATTATAGTCGCGCTGGCGTGTTTTTACTGCCATTGCTGTCTGGTAATTGTTGATATTTTTATGTCTGTAACTCTAGCCTTACCTAGGTTTGATACTGTTAGATGTTTAGCAATTTCACGAGGGTAAAATTTTTTCTTCCTTCATGCCTGCAGAAGGATCATCTATAACAAACCATGCTGTTTTACACAGCAGGCTATTTGTTACATTTTTCTACCACAGCATGCTACAGCCTACAGGGTTATGTTTCAATCTGGCTTTCAGAACTAGGTCTATGTCAACTTCTGTACCGATACAGGGTACGCATTTTTTTTTTTTTTTTCAGAATACAATACTGTAATTGTTTCACTGTACGGTGGTAGAAGACCACATACCACAGATACAGTAAATTATCATTGCAGTTGTTCTACTTATTAACAGTGTACTTGTGTGATACTTACAGGAGATTGACTCACAATAACCTTAGTGGGTATGTCATGTTCACTTAAGTGTGCGTCCACACGTGTGCTCGAACAAGTGCTGCCAACAAGTAAGTAACACAGTAACGAACACGCTGCAGTATGTTGAGAACAGCAGCGTCCAGATCATGTTGGCAACATCATAAAGTCTCAGCTGCCCGGCATGGACACTTATATCCCATCGCCTCTGCTGCCAGTGTTCGAAGCTGCACTGAAACATGTGTGCATACATCTGTCCTAATACTGCTGCCTACATGTACCCAAATATGTTTCCAGCTATGTTGCCAACATATGTTCGAGGGCACGTGTGGACGCGGAGTAATACAGTAGGGCTATTGACATCAGGCACGGATTAGGGGGCGTGTTGGGGCGTACGCCCCTTAAATTTTTCGTAGACCAATGATAACTTATAATAAAAAAACATTGCCGTTTACCAAAATATATACAATGAATATCTTATTGCACTTACACTTGCCTATGTTGTTATTCTCCCATAACTAAAACACGTAAAATAAATTAGCATTTTTATGGCTTTTACTCCTTAAATGCATTAAAGGATGGTTCTGACCCCCATCCCCCTATTTTTAAAGTGTTGGATGCAGCTTTGGACATATCCTGTTTCAGAGCTTATATAATTTTTTTTTTTTGCCAAATCTTGAGTTATAGCAACCAAAACTGAATAACACACAAGAATTTTAGCTTTGTTTTATCTGTCATATATTTTTGTTGCTAATAATTCAGTTATCCAGTTTTGGATAGCCTCGTAAGACTTTATAGATAGATAGATAGATGGATAGGTATACAGAGAGAGAGAGAGAGAGAGAGAGAGAGAGAGAGAGAGATCTTAATCATTGGATCATAGTTTGCTGAACTAAAACTTTCCCATATATAGTGAATGTAAACTTTCTGGGAAGTTAGGTTTGTCAAGACTAATATTCACAACGACTGGTCGACCTATTACGTGTCTCTAGTAATTCAGAGCAAAAACCATATGAGTTAAAATAATAATAATAATCTAATACCCTTCTATTTTTCGTGGAACGTTCTGGGTATAAATGTGTACAAACGCACACTTTACCAAAATTTTATCTGAAATTGCTAAAAAGTACTGTATTTCCATGTAAAGTTCTGCCAGTGCTTTGCTTCGAAATATAAACGTTTACATTTTACTTTTTAGTTGGAAGAAATACTTAAATACCTAGAGGTACAGTGAGATGGCAGTTGGAGCATGGAGGCCTTATGCAAGTAAAGGCTCAAATACAACTGAACCCCTGCATCCTCCGTGCAACGTCACTGAGTAATAATATGGTGCAACTGTAACAAAAATGACCAAGACAGCCACAGTAAGAGGTTCGAATGCAAACCTGGGAGGCATGAACTGAATGCGTCCCGCAAGAAAGTGAAACCATAATTTATATTTATCTCTCATTACGCTGAGCTTTATGTTTTTTGTTTTTTATGTCAATGGTTTTAAGTACTGCATAGTACATGGAAAAATTACTTCCATCCTTAAAGTCTTTCAGAAAAGTTGGAAAGTCCCGTGTTGTTGATTTTGGCACAAAGTAAGGATTCAGAGATTGCTGGCTTTGCATCACTAATATTCAAACACTTCACACAATTCTCTAGTTTTGTGATGAGTACACAGGCGTCCTTGATCTGTTTTTTTTTTTTCTTTTATATAACTCATTGTCATGTATAGTAACGTTTGTCGAAGATCAGTATCAGTTATGGTATTGTCCAGTTTCGTGTCACACTTCTAGCAGAAATAAAATTAATGTCTTTGCATTCGTTGTATTTCAAACCTAGAAGCCAGTAAGTTTCTTGTGTCATAGTCTATGAGTCACATAGTTTTACAACAGCCTTTGTTGCAAAAAGTATTGCTGCTACATGGATGTATGCGTCACTCTATTTGCCATGCTAGTGCAATGACTGACTCTGCAGTAGCCCCTGGCTCCAGTGACTTCTTAGGATTCTGTCAGGGTGTAGGACCTGAATAACAACTGATTTCAGTATTTTTGTTACATGAAACTAGTCATACAGACAACAAGAATATGAGTTAGATTTTCAGGATCTCATTACAAAATAGTTTGGCGTAATGGTACAGCAAATTTGTTTTGCATTGCGCTCAACGTAATTCATATACAAATGTCCACTGAACTTATTGCAACGTACATACCACAAACTTGATGTCCAGAGACTTACATACCTGGATATTGAAAGACTGTTTTCATTGGAAAGTAATCATTCAGTTTGTGTGTGTGTGTGTGTGTGTGTGTAATTCACCGGGTCGGTCAGGATCACTTGATGGTCGTGATTGTCAGCTTTTACCCTCCCGGAAGGGAGCTGAGAGCTCATATAGTCCGATCTAAGGGCAAGGCTGTGACCTTAACACACGCACACACCCGTCCCCTTGCTCAAGGGGGACAGTAACCACCCACTTCGTCAGTGAAACTTTTCGCAACCTGAGCGAGGCGCGAACTCCCGTCCACCAGTTGGCAAGCGGGAACGTTACCACTGCACCAGCGAGCGGTGTGTGTGTGTGTGTGTGTGTGTGTGTGTGTGTGTGTGTGTGTGTGTGCGCGTACGTGTGCGTGCGTGCGTGTGCGTGCGTGCGTGTGTGTGTGTGTGTGTGTGTGTGTGTGTGTGTGTGTGTGTGTGTGTGTGGGTGCGTGCGTGCGTGCGTGCGTGCGTGTGTGGGGGGGGTGAAACACACACAATGGAACCACATGCACAATAATATCCGCACAGCGATGGGTAATCTCCCTTGTCAGTACGAAGGAACGTATATTATTATTATTATTATTATTATTATTATTATTATTACTACCATTATTATTATTATTATTTTTTTTTATTTTTTATTTTTATTTTTTTCAAGTTAGTGTTAATTGATATTATTTACTAAAGGCTGGCTCATATTGCATTGTCACTTATCTTCTTGACCACGTTGTGAAAATTCAGTAGTATTTCTCACTCAACATATTCAATTAACCATCGTCAGTTTCAGGAAGCGCCCTACGGTTTTATTAAATTGAGAGTGAGCCGTAAAAGCCTGAATGTTAATAATGACAGAAGCAGCCATAGCACTGTCGAGACAAATGTAGTAAATATATCAGCAGACCCCAAGCGATTATATGCTGCTGAAACAGGCGTATAATCATTTGCACCTCTTCCTCACCGATTTATTTTTGGATACGGCTGACTAATATCGTTCTGTACGTTATTTATGCAGAGTATGGTGGTATTACAATGATTTAAGTAACACAGACGAGAATGGCAAAGTGTAAAAAGCATACTATATCCCTTAGGAAGAAGTGTTAGTAAGCTTTCTAACCGTGCGTAGCCTGAGTGTTAAATGTACCATTCTTAGCTAAACTGATTCAAAGAGCAGGTACTATATTTAATTTTAACATCGACGGGAAGTCTGCTAATATTTGTTCATATATTTATTATTCTGGAACCATGATATACAGCTTGTATTGTGTGTGTGTGTGTGTGTGTGTGTGTGTGTGTGTGTGTGTGTGTGTGTGTGTGTGTGTGTGTGTGTGTGTGTGTGTGTGTGTGTGTGTGTGTGTGTGCGCTCTACGTCCATTTACAGCAATTCAGACATGATGAATAATTCATTTTCTGCAGCTTCACAGCACTGGAATTATGAAGAATATAACCTTCCCATCTCGTACGGTTTTAATGCTCAATAAAATCATCTAAAAATAACGTGAATTAAAAAAAAAAAGTCTTTGAACCTGTTAATGATAAAACAAGGACGGTGCTTCAGTAAAGTCATATCAACCTCTTCAGTACGAGAATGACTTACTGGATATGCTGGGTGGGAAGGAGACAGGTTAGAGCTAGATTTTTTTTCTCCCTAATATTTTGGGCTACACAGAACCCATCCTCATAGATGGGGTTCTGTGGAGCCTGAAAAGTTAGGGAAAATAAAGAAATATAGCTCTAACCTGTGTCCCTCTCCCACCCACCATTTCCACTTGAGAAAATGAAGAAATAAAGTTCTACAGTAACCTGCCTCTCCCTCCACCCAACGTTTCCACTTGATAAAATAAAGAAATAAAGTTCAAACCTCTCTTTCTCTCCCACACAGCATTTCCACTTCTATTACTTTATCATTGTTTTCCCTGGACAATAACCTCAGCCTAGGAGGGATAATTCTGACCTATTTTACTAACTGCAGACGATTTGGTGGCATTTGTGTTGAATTGTTGCTAGCTGTAGTCGATTTTTCTCAGTTTGGGGGTGATTTTTGGTATTTGGGGGGGGGTAATGAGGCTGTCTCTGGCTCTCCCTGATCGAAAAAAAATCTAAGCAAAATAAAATCGCCTGAAGACAAAAACAAGAAGGGGGAAAAGTAATGGGATATAAAGAGTAAAACAGTTTTCATTAACCTCATTACTAATATGATTTTTCCGCTTTATTCATTTTACTGCCCTTCATCCCAAGGATTATTTTTCGTGGTTGACGTAAGATTAATTTATTAGTTAGGAAAATCCTTTCTTACGGAAGAGGTGAATAAAAGCTACAGCTAATCTCCCAGTTTGACAAATATCTCTTAAACTGAACAAAACGTCTCGTAGCAGGAGGATTACATAAATAAATAAATAAATAAATATTTAAATAAATAACGACGTCTATGTAGTGAAGGTTAGCCCCTTTACTGTGAGGATAATATTCTTTACCATTACTATCATTTACTTTTTTTTAATCCGATTTTTTAATGATGATGATGATACTAGGGTGTATCATCATCATCATCATCATTTTCCCAATCCTAATTCCCATCTAAGAGAGTTGAGAAATTTTCAATGTATAGACATTTTTTTTTAATCCTCTGAGTCATGTTTTCGCTGATCTGCCACAGACGCTAGTGCCACAGTGTTTTTCTTCCTCCACACTCCTGACCATACTCATAATTCACATGTCATTAGATACTCCTGATACGTCTTATATGCTGTTTTATAACTTAGCTGCGGCTACATGATAAAGGTCGACCTGGTGACTGTGGATGTGTTCACAGAAGTGACATTCTTTAGGGTAACCACAAAATTTAGGGTACTGAAATGGGGTTGTTTTGGCAGCGGTGCATTTACTCTGACAAAGATCGCTAACCTATTTCAGTTCAGTTGAATTCTTAGTGTAGCCAGACTGAGGGGTCGATTTTACTTGTAACAATGGAGACTCATTCTTACCTCAAAACATTGGCTCATCGAATTTCGTGCAACCACAACTTAGAACGCTAGTTGTGAGAGTGATCCTGTTTCATTATATGAAAACAAAACAAAGATAGTAATGAGCTGTAACAGGAGAAATGAGTGTAAGGTGTTGACTGTGTGAGGCGAGATGGACTGTAAGCATATTGAAAAGGTTAAGCTATTAACTTAAGATAGTGTTTTGCCAACTTAATAATTTTCCTCTCTTGGGTGATCATAAAGGTTAGTTTGTTGACTATGTGTGTGTGTGTGTGTAATGAGTTGGCAGCCTTGACACGCGCAGTAAACTCACATCGCAAAGGATGATGTATTTACTGGGGTTAGTGACATGCGCTGTGGTGAGGGGATAAAGGTTGGGGTGTATGCACTGGTGGTGATGGTGAGGCGTAGCTGCATCACTCACCATGTTGCACCCGGCCAGGCAACTTGGTCTGCTCCTCCTGCTTCTCATACCCGTCCCTGCTGTGGCTGTCTCTTTCATACTGCCTTCTTCTCTCTCAGGTTAGTCCTTTATCATACTACCACACCGGCTTATTACACAGGCAAACCAGCTTATCACACTACCACAGCACCTTATCAGAATATCATACCACCTGATCATACTATCATCTTCACACTTTCACATTACCTTAAAACACTATCTATCTATCTACCTATCTATCTATTGCCAGACGCCTCAATCCCGTTTGGGGTGGCCACAAACAAATCGCCTCCACGTCGCCCTGTCCCCCGCCATTTCACTGCCCTGCTCCCAACTCACACCCCCCTCTCTCATATACCTCTCCACCCCATCCCTCCATCTCATCCTCGGCCTCCCCCTCCCTCTTTCCCCCTCCACCTCACTCACATACACTCTCTTCGTCAGTCTCTCACCCTCCATCCTCTCCACATGGCCAAACCACCTCAGTGTGTTTCTCATAACGCTTCCTATCACATCCACATCCACACCACAACGCTCCTTTATATCCTCATTCGTCAGCCTGTTTCTCCATGTGACTCCACAGGCTCATCTTAAATAACTCATTTCCACTGCTCTCACTCTTGACTTGTGTCTTTCCAACAACGTCCAAGCTTTACTTCCATACGTTAGAGTTGGTATCACAATACTGTCATGTAGTAACTTTTTCGCTTCCATGCTTACTTCCCTGTTTCTTATCACTGCTTTCAAAGAACCAGCAACCTTTCCTCCCTGCTGTACCCTTTCAAGCACTTCACCCTCCAAACCTCCATCCTTACTCAGCACACTACCCAAGTACTTAAACGTACTCACATTTTCCAATTCCTCACCATCCAACCTCGCTGTACATTCACTTACTTCACCTCTCTCAAAGACCATCACTTTACTCTTGCCTACATTCACCTTTAGATTCCGTTTCTTACACACTCTCTCAAACTCATCCATCAAGCCTTGCAGCTCCCCTTCGTCTTCACTCAACAACACAGTATCATCTGCAAACAACAGTACAGGGAGTTTCCAAACACTATCCTCTCTAACCAGGGCCACTCCAACATCCACTACCCTACCTTGTACCTCTTTTATTACCCCATCCATGTACAGGTTGAACAAGCATGGAGACATGACACATTCCTGTTTCAAACCAACCTTCAAGGAGAAAAATTCACTTAGTTCACCATCCACACGCACTGCAGCCTCAGCACCATCATACATACTCTTCACAGCATTCAACAACTTCCCATCTACTCCATATATTCTTAATACTTTCCACAATCCTTGTCTATCCACCCTGTCATATGCTTTCTCCAAATCCATGAAAGCCGCATACAACTTCTTTCCCTTCTCTAGAAACGCTTCCACTAAAGATCTAAGAATGAATATCTGATCTACACAACCTCTTCCCTTTCTAAAGCCTCCCTGTTCTTCTCCAACTAATTCCTCTGTTCTTTCTCTAACTCTGTCAATAAGTATCCTACCATACACTTTTCCTATTATACTAAGAAGACAAATCCCCCTATGATTACCACACACTTCTTTTTCCCCCTTTCCTTTGTACAAGGGAATAATTATATCTGACTTCCAATCCTCCAGGGCTCTACCTTCCTCCCAGGCCAATCTGCACATCTTCCACATCCATTCTACTACTATCTCTCCCCCATGCTTCAGCATTTCACCACACACTCCATCAATTCCTGGGGCTTTCCCCAATTTAACTTTCTTCATTGCTTCCACAACTTCTGTCCTACTGATTTCTTCCTGTCTTCTCACTTCCCTCCTTTTCCCAGCCATTCCCCAGCCACTTATACTCGCATTACTTCCATTCTGTATGTTCAACAATTCCTTAAAGTGTTCTCTCCATCTGCTCACTTTTTCTCCCTTCTCCACTAGTAATCTACCATTTTTATCTTTCACTCCCCTGCTAACCTCACTTCCACCCTGTCTTACTCTCTTCACCTCTTTCCAAAACATTTTCTTACAGTCCCTCCACTTTACACTCAAATTCCTTCCAAATTCCTCATCCACTCTCTTCTTACTCTTTCTTACTAATCTTTCCACCCCTCTCTTTCTTCCTACATATAACTCTCTCTTCCGCCTCTCAACTTCTGCCACTCCCCTATTACTCATCCATTCATTGTATGCTTTCTTTTGTGCCACAGTCTGTCTCACCTCTTCAGTCCACCACGCTGTTCCTTGCACCCCCCTCCGTCTTCTCTTCCTCCCACACACCACATCACATGCTGCACATATTTCTTCTGTAAATATCATGCACACACCTTCCACGTCCCCCATCTGCTCCAATTCATATTTGCCCAATCGTTCCTCCACTTCTCTCTTATACTCTGCCTTTTTCTCATCCTCCTGTAACCTTTCCACTCTCCTTGCAACTACTCCTTCCTCTCATCTTTCCCTTCTTCTATTCCTCCATCTTACTTGGATCCTAATTCTGGCCACCACCAAGTAGTGGTCAGAAAGTCCACTCCCCCAACCTCTATAAGCTCTTGCATCCATTACACATCTTCGCATTTTTCATCCACACACACATAATCAATCATTGCCTTCCTTTCATTCAGTTCACCACCCACCCTTCTCATCACTCGCCATGTATACCTGTGGATCATTTTATGCCTGAAGAGGGTATTGGCTATCACCAACCCCCTCCCAGCACAAATGTCCACTAACGCACTCCCATTCTCATCTATCTCAGCAGGCACATCCCACTCACCAACTATTCCATCCACGTTCACATTCCCTACTTTACCATTCATATCACCGATCAAAAAAACTCTCTCATTCCTTCCAAACTTTTCCATGCACACTTCCACATTTGTCCAGAACTCTTCTCTCACTTTGCCAGCACGATCTTGCATTGTCGCATACACACACACAATCGCCCACATTTGTATTCCAACTTTCAACTTTACCCACACAATCCTTGACCCAACTGATTCATACTCTCTTATGCTCTTCTTCCATCTTTTACTCACAACTATACATACTCCTTCCTTTGCCCTCTCATTCTCACCACTGTCACACTACCTTATTAATCACATCAGCTTAACACACTGTCACACTAGTCACACTTCTTTACCACCTCATTACACACCACCTTATCACACTACCAGACCACTTTAAAATATTCTCACGCCAGCCTATCACTGTCACACTAGCTTAACACACAGCAGTTTAACACACTACCATAACAGCTTAAAACACTAACACACGAACTTATCACACTATTACAGCACCCCTTCACACTCACACTGCCCTTTACCTTTTTAGTTCTTATTTCCACACTACCACACCCCCATGCCTACATACAATGCCCTCTTCTCACTCAGGCTTTATATGTATATTATACCTAATTTTTTAAATACATAATTTACAAACTTTTTAATATCAAATTTGTTTGCAAAAATACATGGAAGACATTATATCCGCCCCATATGCAGATAAAAACTAATAAGGATGATTTGCTATGGTACTAATAAACTTCCTAAATCAATGAGAATATGATACACTTCTGCTCTGGCCTACTGTACTCTTTGTTAATATGTTCCTCTCACACAGCTGACACCCTCACCGCATTAGTTAGTGGTCCGCTGTGTGGACGTGACCTCCTGGTGGTGAGCGAAAACCACGGCGAGTATCTGTTTGACGTGGATCAGGTGGTGAGGGCAGCTGGAGCCTCTATTACACCAGTCTTCCTCGCTACTCAACACTCACTCCTCCACACTATCCCTCCTGTCCACCAAACCAAAGGTTCCCTCCTCACCGCCCTCATCCTCTTTTACCACGACCCTACTACATTCCTCCTACTTCTGTCAAACAACAAAGACTGGAATCCTGGCTACCTAATCCTTTTCTGCCTGGACCCACATCTCAACACCTCGTCTGTCTTAAGTCAGCCTGTCGTCCAGCGTTCAGAGTTTATCCTTCTTCTACAGCCACAAGACAAGGCTGGGCGTCGACGCATGATCGCCTACACCAGTTTACCCGCATGTACTAAGACACCACTGGGAGTCTGGAGCGCTGAAAAATTCCACGCCAGACACATGCTCTTCCCATCTCGCTTCCAGGATTTCAGGGGACGTGTATGGAGGGTGCCAGTGGTGTGCTATGATGAACCGTTTGTGTACCGGGACTATGAGCATGGAGGGTGTAAAGGTGGAAATTCAGATGCCTTAAAGATAATAGGGGACAAGCATAATTTCACCCATGTCATGTGGGAGATCGACACGTTGATATGGGGAACGAAACAGAATGGAAGTTGGGATGGGATGCTAGGTGAAATCATGTACCATGGCAGCAACCTCGTCTTCAGCTCCATGAAGCTTAACACGGATAGGTTCAATGACTTTGACTTCCCGTACCCCTACTGGAGGTACAGTTTTGGACTAATGCTTCGTGTACCGCAGCCCATGCCCCGCTGGAAGAGCATTTTGTATCCCTTCTCCACTGTGATTTGGACTCTGGTGATTTCAACGACATTTGTGTCATCTGGGTTTCTGGCCATTATCCTTAATCGCCTATTCAGTGTCAAAGATCCAGTGGACATCACTTTAAAGGTATTAGAATCAATACTGTTATCTCTCTCTCTCTCTCTCTCTCTGAATTGTATATATTGCATCCACCACAACACTGAAAAGGTTGAAGGTTAAACCGTTTCCTTTAGTAGGGGTTAAGCATGATAGGACAAGGATAGGACAGCCTGAGAATTATTGGGTCAAACTAAAAAAAGAAAACATACAAAAAATAAAGAAAAAATAAAAAGAAATATAACTAAAAAAACTGGGACTAAGTCAATTTCCATAATACTGATTCACATAACAAAGTCCCATCTAAATTACCAGGCAGTGTGGAACTGAGTCAGGCGATGGATAAGAGGTGAGTCTAAATATTCTTGCTATAAACTCCCTTAACAAATTCCAATCTAAGTTCCAGTGATATGAATAGCAATCTAAATTTTCATATTAATTTCCAGGTAGTGTCGGGTCTGTTGGGTCAGGCGATGGATGACAAGCGGGTGCGTGACTATCCTTTTGCTCGTGTGTGGCTGATCTTCTGGTGGGTGGCTGTGGACATCATAGCAGCAGCCTATGTGAGCAACCTTATGTCAGTGCTCACCGTGCCTGTCTACCCACACCGTATACAGACGCTGGAGGAACTGGCTTATTCGAACGTGGTGTAAGAGTACCATTAGTTCTAGGAATAACCTTATCTTTTATCATCTCTTCTTGCTAACCTTATCTCAGTGTTCACCTTTCTACCCGCACCATACGCAGACGTTAAAGAAGATTGTGTATTCAGATCTCATTTGAAAGCACCATAATTTTTTATTTTCAGTTCAACATCCCTTATAGCACGATTGTTCCAACATGATAAAGAACCTTAACACCTTTCACCCTACCTGATGATCAAGTATATTCAAGTACGGGGATCAGTTTGGCCAATAACCATGGAAATTCATACCTCCTGCCTACAGAACACAGTACACAGTACAAAATTTCACGCCGCCATAACTTAGTACCGGTAGTCTAGTTGTAGGAATGCCCCAGTTCCCTCAAGTGAAAACAAAAAATAGACTGCTATGGGAGTTATGTTTCTGGCTCCGCATCCAAAGTCTCTCCTCTGCTTTCATCTCCACAGTCACTCTTGGCGGTGATGCTTGCGAATCCACGAACCATTAACATAAGCGTTGTTGATACTGTTACCTTGGAAGAATTAGTGAGCTCTCTGACTTCCCTTATGATGATAATAATAATAATAATAATAATAATAATAATAATAATAGTAATAATAATAATAATAATAATAATAATAATAATAGTAATAATAATAATAATAATAATAGTAATAATAATAATAATAATAATAATAATAATAATAATAGTAATAATAATAATAATAATAATAATAATAATAATAATACTATTGTGACGCAACCAACAGTGGAGGCGATTTTGTAGTCATATCTGTCTGTGTGTGTCTGTGTATTTGTCATCAGTCTGGTTTTCTAAATGAAATTGTAGGTTACATAGCATCTTTTTTATGCAATGCGATTATATGAGTATGGTTATAGTGTACAAGAATTTATTAAGGTGTAATGTGCAGAATCTATGGGTGAGGAAAATAGCGTTGCAAAATTTCCAAAGCGACTTCGATTAGTGAGTGAGGTGGAGGGGCAAGAGGGAGGGGGAGGCCAACAGTGAGATGAAGGGATGGAGTGGAGAGGTATATGAGAGAGGGGGGTGTGAGCTGGGAGCAGGGCAGTGAAGAGGCGGGGGACAGGGCGACATAGAGGCGATTTGTGTGTGGCCACCCCTTACGGGATTAATTCGTCTGGCAACAGATAGATAGATAGACTTAGGTTAGGGACCTTTAACTTTTGACAACGCTTTTAAGAATCATTACTTCTTGTAGGTTTGTAGCTACTGAACATTTCTAGCTCAGATCTGAATAATTATGAAGGAACGTGGGATAAAGGCCAAAACTACTAGAATAACGAGAACTTTACTTCATGCGGGAGTTTTCACCCCATTTCGAGGATATTTAGTTGGTAATGTTTCAGCGTTTGGTATTTCTGACTAACCAAACATACACTATATACATATCGGTAATTTACGTTAATGGATGCTAAAAAAAAAAAAAAAACGTATTATACAGTAGAAGGAACAAGAAATAAACATTAGTGCTTCAAAACTCCTTGTCCATTGGTTCAGAATGTTATTGAAGTGAGAATGTAAATTATTCTATTTTATAGTTTCTTTAGATCGTGGAGATCAAAAAATGTACTCGTATATTAGAGTTTGAGGGGGAACTATAAAGAACCACCTAGTCTTGGCTTACCTCATATTGTTGTTTTTGTCACCTCCCTCTCAAACGCTTTATAGTGGAAAGTGGAACAGAAAAGTGATGGAGTATAAGAAGCCTCTTTGAACATTTCTCCAGTTGATAGACATAACTAACCCTCCTTCGTCACCTTCTTCTGTATGGACCCTGGCACAGTCGACACATATATTATATACCATACCTATTCTTCTACTTGTTATATAGTTATCTAACCTCTCATTCTATGGTGCAGATTAACTGAATTAACATCAGTTATCATTCAGATGCATGGGAAAGGCAGAACATACATATATTGGCAACGTGTATTACCTTACCTTACCTTACCGTAGTGCCAACGTCAGGTGACATTGGTGACCATCGAGCACCATTCTTCCCTTCCATGAGCCACTCTCACGATATCCGCCACACTCCATCTTCCGTCAATATCATCCAGGAGACTGTCCATGTACTTAAGTCTTTGTCTGCCTCTTGCCTCCATACCCTCCACTCTTCCCAGCAGACAGTCACTCTCAAAGCCTTTGTCCCATATGACATGGCCTAAGAACTTCAACTGTCTTCTTCTGATACACTTCAATAAACTTCTTTCAGTAACCTCTCTTCTTAACCCGCCCCGTCCCGTCGACGTATGGGTACGTTGCAACGATTTGCATTTGCCAGTCCCGGCGATGTACCAGTACGTCATGCAATTGCAAGGTCCCTAATTTGCACAATTTTCAATTTTCGAGCGTGATTTTTCGTATGTATACACGGGACACCTTCCTCTATTCCTCTACAAGATGCCAAGCAGGGACAATGCCTTACACTGCATAACCTCCCCCCTCCCCCCCTCACGCCATTGTCTTGGCAAAGGACCTGTTACCAGTGACCTGGCTAGTAAAGATATTCAGGGCCAGAGTGATTCCCCAATTGATGACAATGTGGAGGACAATGTTTACATAGCATTAGAAGAAGAAACAGCCAGAAATAATGATCAGGTAATGTGGCAAAAAAAGATCAGGTATGGTGATTAGTTAGTGAGTGAAACAATGCTTATAATGCCTTTATTACTGCTTGAAAACCAATATACTCTCATACTACATATACATTCGTACCAAGTAAATAAATAAATACCGTTTATGAGTGGATAAAATAGTTACCCTCCCATAGAACTCGTTTTCTTTGGTGCCAGCATGTTAGAAAACCCAGTCAGGTAAGGAGGAACTCCTACCTGGATTGGGTATTTTAAACCTCAGGAGAATGGTTTCTCTATGAATTTTCGATGTTTCCCACCAAAAGCGAAGGTTTTAGCCAAAAAAAAATTTTCCGAAAACACCTCGGGACTGGGGGATGTCGGAGGTGCGGAAAACTTCGGGACGTGACGGGTTAATACATCCTCGTTTGTGACCCGATCTGTCCATTGAATTCTTAACATTCTTCTTATAAACCACATTTCCACAGCTTCTAGACTCTTTTTCATCTTTTGGGTTATCGTCCATGTTTCGCATCCATAAAGCAATGTTGACCACACGAAACATTTTAACATCCTCAGTCTTATCTCCAAACTCATACTCATGCTAGTTAAAAGCCTGTTCAATTTCCTGAAGGCAGCTTTTGCACTTGCTATTCTCCTTCTTATCTCTTTTTCGCATTTCGAATCCTCTGAGATCAGAGTTCCTAGATATTTAAAAGTGTCTGTCTGCTTTACTTGTCTTCCCTGCACATTTATGCCCACTCTCAACTGCTCTCTTCTCTTGGTTACTCCCATTGTCTCCATCTTCTTTTGATTAACCTTCAGGCCTCTCCTCAGACATGCTTCATGCAATGCATCTACCAACCTCTGCAACTTTTCTTTCGAATCAGCCACCAGAACTGTGTCATCTGCATATCTAATATTATTCATATTCCGTTCCCCAATACTTATTCCAGCCAGTTCTTCCAAATCTGTCATACACTTTTGTCCATACAGGGAAAATTAATCTGGAGACAGGACACATCCCTGCCTCACTCCTCTCCGTATGTTAACCCAATCTGTCTTCTGGTCTTCTATTCTCATTGCTGCCTTTTGATCCCAATAAAGATAAGTAATTAATCTGATGTCTTTTCCATCCACACCAATTTCTTTATAACATATTTATCATTTCCTCATGCCGCACTGTATCAAAAGCTTTTTCAAAATCGATGAAACACATATAAACATCCTTTTGCATTTCTATCGCTCTTTCTAATATCATTCTCAAAGAGAAAATGGCATTTATTGTTCGTTTTCCTTTTCTAAACCCTCATTGTTCTTCAGACACATAACTGTCAACCTTTCTATGTATTCTATTTCTTATCACTCTTAAAATGAGCTTACCTATCTGGCTCATTATGCTTATTGTCCTATGTTGTTCACACTCTATTGTTCCTTCTTTGTTATGTATAGCTATAAACACTGATTCCCTCATCATTTCTGGAATGTAACCCGTATCATAGATGCGGTTGGCCATATCGTTATCTTTTTCTTGATGTAATCCCCACCTGCCTTCACCATTTCAACTGAAACCTGATCTTCTCCAACAGATTTTCCTTGTCTCATACATTTGATTGCTTCTTTTATTTCCTCTTGTAAGATGGATGGTCCTTCCAAATCTCCCACGATCTCAGGTCTCTCACCTCTTCCATCGTCATACAATTCCTTTACATATTCTGCCCATCCTTCCAAAACCTCTGATACTTCCATCAATACATTTCCTTGTTTATCTCTTATTGTTGAGCTTCTTGTTGAGTTCCTCTTACCAGTGATCTCTTTCAATTTCCCATATATCCTACGTTGGAGGTGCATCCGGTCAAGTTGCTCCATTTCTTGGCACTGTTGATTCCACCATTCCTCCTTTCTCTCACGACATTTCCTCTTCACTTCTCTATCCAATTCTTCATATTTCCGTCGATTCCATTTACAGCACCTTCCCTTTTCCATCAGAGTCAGACTTTCCTCCGTCATCCACTTCTGCTTTGCTCTCCTCCTATGCTCTGGCACCACTTTCTCCACTGTTCCCAGTAATACAGTCTGTATATTATTCCAGACTCTCTCAACTTCTTCACCTCCCTCAATATCATCTTCCAACATTTCATATCTATTTCTTACTTCTACTTCGAAGGCTGCCTTAATCTCCTCCCCTTGTAGCACACTCCAGTCTCTTCTTGGCTGTTGTTTCTTCTTCACCTCTTTTAACCTGACTCTTAATTCGGCAACCAGTGGAACATGGTCGCCTATATGTCCACAGTCTTCACCAGGGTAGGTTCTGCACTGGGTCACGGCATTTCTGAACCTCTTGTTGATTTTTATGTAGTCAATCTGGTTTTTCACTTGCCCTCCTGGACTTTTCCATGCCCATAACCGCCTGGGGTGATGTTGGAAGAATGAGTTCATAATAACTTGGCTCTCCATACAGCACCATTCCACCCATCTATCACCCCTCTCATTCCTTTCACCCAAACTAAACGGTCCTACTACATCCTTTGTCTGCCCAATCCTATTTTGGCATTCAAGGCACCCATAACGATTGTAATCTCATGTGGTTTACATTGCCTCTTACCTAGTCTTAATTTCTCATAGAACTCTTCCAGTTCCTCATCCGAATGATCACCAGTTGGAGCGTACACTTGGATAATATTTACATTAATGGGCAACGCGTATAGTCAGACATAAATCTAACCTTATCTTTTTCTCATTCTATTGTCTGGTGTAGGTTATTCAAATCCTTATCATATTCCACCCAGCCCCACAATGGTAGAGTATGGTGGATTCCTACCTGCAGCTCTCTGCGCCTCCACAAACCCCGTTTATATCACGCTGAGCCACGTACATACACTCAAAAAAGTATCGTTACAAGGGGGTTCGATGAGTTCCAGACTGAACAATCCAGCTGTCTCGGCAGGGTTGGAGGAAGTCTGTTATCAAACGTTTCATTCGTGTTGTCAGTTTGTATCGCGCAGAAGGTGTAACGATACTTTTTTGAGTGTGTGTACCTCGACTGTATCGTGGACTTCACTGAAACACAAATCAGCATCATACGACATAGGCTAAATCTTACTTATCTTCTTCCTTGTGTTTCCTATAGTTATGTGGACATCTGAACTGTCGGCAGGCTTAAATCTAATCACTTTTTCAACTGAATGGCGATTGCCGCCGTCCTCTTCTGGGTAACGTAGGTTATTCTGATTCTCGTAACTTTTTTCTCAGCCCCGCAATATTGGACTACGGCGGGTTCGTGCCTGCGGCTCTCAACGCCTCCACCAACCCTGTCTACATCAAGTTGGGCCACAAGATGTATCGCGACCCTATTGTGGACCTTAACGAACCCCACTCCAACCTGATACGAATAATGCTGGAGAAAGGATCCGTGGCCATCATCGACTCCATTGATTACATTACCAACCTTCAAAATAAGAATAACATCTCCCACACTGCCTATATTATGGACGAAAAGGTGGGGGTTCGTGATAGTGTTCAGGTACGATGTGGGAAGGTGTGTGGGCCTGTCTGTTCTGTTTCATCAGGCATAAGACTAACTGTGTATTATTCCCTGAGTAGACAAAAATGAATGGATTGTATTTTATTGCTCTGAAACAAATTTCAAGATATAGTAATTTGTTTTGCAGGTGAGACGATTCGAGGGAATAATATTATGTTCTGTAGGTAAGGCTAGATTGGGTAGCATTTGTGTGTGTGTGTGTGTGTGTGTGTGTGTGTGTATGAGAGAGAGAGAGAGAGAGAGAGAGAGAGAGAGAGATATATATATATATATATATATATATATATATATATATATATATATATATATAGATATATATATATATATATATATATATATATATATATATATATATTGTAGACTTCTTCGGTAAGTTAAACCAGATTCCATATTTTACTAATAATGGTAGTGATGATGCTCAGTACTTTTTCTCATTCAGCAATCCCCACAACAAATAACAGTGTCTTTATTTTGATGACATGAAACTTACTGCAGTATAAATGAGGCTGAATTATAGAGCCTACTGTGTCTATTCGTTTGGCTCCCTTTTGTTTAGTTTTTCTTTGTAAGCTTCTGGCCTTTGGTTCTTTCTTCTCTGCATAAAAAATCCACAGCTATACAAGGGGCTCGTATTCTCCTCTGTTTAGGGAGCTCCCTGACACCTCTTCCTCACTGATTTATTTTTCGGATATGCCTGGTTAATAGTCTTTTGTACGTTATATATGCAGAGTATGGATATGTTACAATGATTGATCTAACACAGAAGAGGATGGTAAGGTGTAATAAGCAAAATTAATCAGTTAGGAAGATGTCGTGGGTCCTCCCTCACAATACATCCTTCCGTATGCCTATGTTGGTAGTATTGTATTTATAGATATGGGTGGTATATGTATCGATCTTTTCTACGAGCAAGATGAGACTGGAGTACGTGAGTGGTATTTTTTATATCTGAAACTAGCTTAGATGATCATTTTATGTTCCGTAAGACAGGACTGCAGAGCTCTTCAGTTAGTGAGGCAAGATGAAAAAGTTTATTCCTTCTCCTCCTCCTCATCATCATCATTATCATCACCATCATTTTTATTATTAATCAAGCACATCTAGACAAGGAGTGCACGCTTTCTGCCTTGTAACATGTAATGGTGTTTCTCTTGCCTTGTTTGAAGCTCCCACCTGGCCCCATTTTTGGACGATGATTATGATGATGGTGAGGAGGAGGAGGAGGAGGAAGAAGAGGAGGTGAAGAGAAGACTATATTATAAAGTGAACTGTACTCCCTCACAGCTCTTCAAGGACTACATGTCGTGGTTCCTGCCCCGTAACACTCCCTACACTGCCACCATCTCCGACAGACTGCAGCGCATCGTGGAGACAGGCATACTTGGCCATATATACGAGGTTCACTTCGCGTCCCTGCCATCGCCAAGTAACACAGTGAGTAAAAATGTCTCTGTCCACATGAAGGGATCCCAGACTAGGCTGTTATAGTCCCGTCTTATAGTGTCTAAAATCAGTCATTCGTACATTGTCTAGGTCGTATTTATAAACAGATAGCTAATGTAGTGAGATCTTTTTTGTGTTAATAATCGTAGATTTTAAAGATAGATAGATAAATGGATATAGTAAGTTAGTCTTTCTGAGTTTATTTTCATCGACTTTATAGACATAGATATGATATGGATTAAACCTCCTTTGTTAAATAATGGAAAAATAAAGGGATGCTGGGTTGAGGACAGCAATTAGGCACCACACCCTCCATATCTGAAGTACAACATAGGACGTAAGCATGGCAGCAGCTTCCTTACATTTACACAGAAATATCCACTCAGGGAACAACTTTAATGCAGAACTTATGAATGACAAGAAAGAAAATAAAATAGGCCTAATCACCATCCAGTCAAATAAGTTTGATACAGTAACCATAAGAGACACTCAATGGAGTGTATCTCTCTGACAAAGGCAACGTACGAGTAATTTCCAAACCACTCTTCATAATGGGTTAGGTTCTCTCATCACTGATTAAGGTTTCGCAAAGAATGTATTCAGGATCCAGAATCAGTATTACGATCCGGATCGGTCCCAAAAGTTAATCGATTGTTCCCTGGGACATGGACTATCTACCCACCAAATCTGGTCCAAATATCTCTTTTAGTTTTTGAGTAATCCTGCTAACAGACAAACAAACAGGTAAACAGGGGTGAAAACACTCTTCTTGTCGAAGAGAATAATAATCACTATATTACTCAAGGCAACCTATGCCTTGTACCATTTTTCAATTAATATGGGTGTCTGGGAATTTGGGAATGTTGTTGGTACACCCTTGTTTTTCGATATTTTATGGCTAATTTTTCTTAACCCTTCATTTCGACGCACCTATTTTATATGTAGTTCGTGCTATCAGATGATTTTGATTTGTTTTTTTTCATATCAGCAGCTTCAATACAGCCTTCATTAAAACACCTTCACTGCAAAACATATCTTTTGTTTGATAATCGTCTGAAGGTAGCAGGAATAAAAAAGAAAGTCATAAAAGAGGTAAAGAAATAAAGTCAAGCGATAGAGGAGGTTAAGAAATAAAGCAGCAGATTAGAAAAGGTTATGAACTACTGATGCTGGATTGTACTTTATTTCTACAGGTTGCTGGATCTGGTGTTCTTAGCCTGGACCATCTACAAGGCGCCTTTATAGCAATGGGGATGGGGGGTCTTGTGGCATCCTTCGTCCTGGGTCTAGAACTTCTCATCTCAGCCCTGACACGCCTTTGATGTCACTCATTCCAGTCGTCTTAGCTCTAAAACGTCTCTGATATCTCTCTCGTCCCTCGTCCTAGCGCGGAAACTCCACTGATGTCACACTTGTCCTTCGTCTGAGTGCTGAATGTCCTCTGACGTGACTTCAGCTCTCTCATTATTGTGCTGGAACTACAATGATGTCACTCTTATCCTTTGTCTGAGCGCTGGAATTCCTCTGATGTCACTCCCGCCCTTACGGCCGTATTATTAAAAAAAAAATATTGAGCACGCCCCTGGAAAGAACACTCTCCCTTGCACTCAGGAAAGTCAGACTCTGTTTTTGTTATTATTAAAACAGTTAATCGGACGTGTGTCTTCGAGAGCCGATTGGTTTGCAAGCAGTGACTTTTTGGCAATGTTGGTATGCCTGCGTACATGACTGGGTTCGAATTGTCTGAAACAAATTAAAAATCCAACAATCAAAATACCTCTGGCACCATTATAGCATAAGAGAGCTATCGTTCATAAACATTTTTACATTTTAAAATAAAGATATAACAGGTTAGAAGATGTATAAGATGCCAGAAATAAGATGTTATGCTGATGAAAGCCACTGGCTCACCGTTAATAATCGAACGATTTGGGTTTGTTTATGTCACATGTCAAACTGTTTCCCGGGATTATCACCACCGAAGAGAGAAATGACATACTTGATCTCGTCGAGGATAGAATAAAGAAAAACATAATCATTAATAAGAAGACAGATGGTGGGATAATTCCGGTAAAAATGAGGACGTGGGAGGAGATAAGTAACGCCTTGAATGCAGCTGGATTGGGCCCACCAGAACATCAGAAATTATGAGCCAACTTAGTGTTGAAGGGGTATAGTTTTCATTTCTAGTGCTAGAATATGCAGTTTTTCTCATTTATTTAAGTTTCCATTATGTGCTTGAAATCCCACTTCATGGGAGGACTATCCGATATACTGGATCATCGGATTTATCGGATCAGGCTTCCCCCAATAGATCTGTTATAGTGAGGTTCTTTAGTAATGTAAATGGATGTGGTAATGTTACAGTAATTGAGTCATGCAACACATCACAAAACAAACTACTTAATGATTCCATAAACATTTACTTCTTGAAACGGTTCGTCTAATGTGATGAAACTTGTACAAGTAGCTATAAATTTTGGCCAGTACACAATGGCTCTATAAATTTTAGCCTGCATATCAATGGGGGCCCCCTGGTAGCAGCAGAGCCCAAAGCAACTGCTTAGTCTGTTTATGCAAGGAAACGACTCTGTAAAAATAACAATAATAATTCCTCAGCTACATTCCTTATTACGAAATAACAGATTTTTTTCAGAGCAAAGAAAGTAGCAAGTGAGAGGAGGAGGAGGGATATTTTCCACATTTGTGGTGGTGGCTTCCCTTCTGAAGAGTTGGATTGTCAAACTGAAGGAATATTGGCCTAAATCGAGAAGGGGTTTGAATCACCACTATGTGACAATGGCTGTCATGGACCTGATGTTAGTTAGTATAATATTCTTCCCTCAGTAGCCTTTTTTTCACAGTTTATAATTGCTGACCCACTTTTCTATACCAGTAACTTGTTTACAGAGAATGAAACCAAAAGATTTTCATGTGATTTCAAAATGTTGTTGAAAGCAATTTGCTTGTGGCCACCCCTTTTGGAGTGAAGGTGTTTAGCATTAGATACACAAAGAATCAGACATGTTCTTATAATATTATCATAAAATGACCTCAAGAATCACCTCTTGCTTTTTCTTCATTAAGTTCTGGGACACCCTTGTATTAGCTCTGCAACATTTCTTTGCATAATGTGAAAGCGGGAAGACCAACATAGTCATATCAAGTACATGTATTTCGACATATAATGTTTCAGCACTTTATAAAGTCCTATAAACACATATTCACAGTACTTCCAGCCTCAAAATGTAAGTGTATGTATACATAACGTAGTCATTTTTCTATCTCATACTATAAAGGAAGTATTGTTATACATCTTTCATTAAAAGACTAAATTCGTTTTTCATTTATTTTCATCAGGTTCAAATACTTATGGCGTAAAGGTATTAAATATATATACAGTACAGTACCAAACATTGGTTAATACATTTTTACTAATTTTATCTAGTATACACTGCTTGTAAATTACAGAAAGTAGTATATATTATGAGGTCTGATCAGTAAGGTCTGTTATGAGTTGTATATACTGGACATGTAGAGAAAACAGTGGCTGCAGTTACTTAAAACACCCTTCCCATAGGCTCATGTTGTCTTTGCCACCATTTTCTGCTATCTAAACCATAAGCCTGATTTTAGTGACAATGTAGCTATGATAAGTTTGGCATGCTTTGTAAACTGCTCATTGTAACTGTGCTTCCAAATCACGAGGACAACTTAAGAATCACGGGGTATTAAACATCAATAAGTGGAAATTGTTACATAACAAGAGATTGCAGTTTTCTGGCATCCTGATACATTAAGAAGGATGCATGCCAGGCTCACCACACACATAAATAATCATAAAAATCTTACTCATTTAGCCATCCAGTATCCAATTTGTCCCCATCAGGAATGTACAGACACAAAGCAAAGCTATTCTGTCCTGCACACGTTAAATAAACAGAAAGCTAATCCCATAGTCCCTCTTTGGGGACAAAGGGGCCCAAAGCCAGGGTAGTATAATCCACAACATAAAAGAGTATATATATGATATATATGATATACTTTCAGTCAGCTTAAACCTTTGTGTAAAGCTAGGATTTTATTCACAATGCCACTTCATGAGTGTTTATACAGATAACAGATAAATGTCGGTTGGCCAAGTGTCTATACAGATAATTGATAGATCGTTGCCGGTTGGCATAAATATGAGCATTAGAAAGTGTTGCAATAACTAGTCCCTGCAACTTTTCTCTTTGCGCCTGATCTTTCCATAGCAGATTAATACTGTCCAGCAATAATAAAATACATCACATATCCCTTAGCTGATAGGTTATTACACTGCTGCTAACACTGCAGTCCTAGTGGTGACTTTCCTAAGGTCAATACAATAATCTGGTATGAGCAGTATTCTCTTCTTTTAGCTTCAGGAGCATCTGCGTGAATGACAAGCCTTATGGTTTCTTGTAACCAAAGAAAATATTTACAATGCTGGTTGATGACCATTTAACACATTGGCGCCCAGTGTCCTGTATAAAGGACAGAACTGGGCATTTTCAAATTTTAATAAAGAAGGGAACACCGGGGTAGGGACCATGACCTTCGTGACTATGGGCGATAGACGGAGGGCGGTATGCTTAGTACATGTACACTTCCAGCAAAATACCTTTGCACAGGAACTCTGGGCACTAGTGAGTTAAGTACCTTAAATAATGGGATGACAGGGAACTACAATGGTGCTCCTATTAACTTTGTATAGACAGAAATGCAGCATCCGTCCAGGAACTAGACCTCCACGTTTTTCCTCGCATCTAGCTGTGGTGGGGCACTGTCTGCCATCAGGGAATGTTGGTTCACTGAACAGGATGGGCCTGCAAGGGGTAGCTGCTTGCCTGCAGTTGATTTGTCTGCTTTCCCACACAGGCATTACTCTATAACAGCAGAAATGCAACAATAACAGAAATAATATAAAAGACATTGGACTGAAAAGGTGAGCAGAACTAATTAGTCCTCATAATGCATTTCAAGAAACAGGCATATGATGTGGACAGCACCCACACCATTTTTTTTCTTTTAGGTCATAAGGTGGATGATTTCTCTGCCATTCAGCATTTCCTGCCAGGTCCTGTGCAGCACTTCAGGCTGATGATGATGATGATGATGATGATGATGATGACCAGGACGAGTACGAGGACGAGGACAATGACGATTGATGATGATGATGATGATGATGATGATGACCAGGACGAGTACGAGGACGAGGACAATGACGATTGATGATGATGATGATGATGATGATGATGATGACCAGGACGAGGACGAGGAAGAGGACGATGATGACGATGATGATGATGACCATGAGCACGAAGACGAAACGATGATGGCTGATGATGATTGATGATGATGATGATGATGATGACGATGAGCACAAGAACGAGAACGATGATGATTGATGATGATGATGATGATGATGATGACGATAATGTTTAGCCTACTACTGCCTTGAGCAACTAAAAATACTGTTATACTAAACTGTGTATTCTAATTTCTTTGCAGTATCATCAAACGCTGCAAGATGGTCATGTTTCGTTGTGCTCAGTGAATTATCAAACACTGTAATACCGTCTACAAATTTGTGCATAATGAGTTTTTGTCAATATCATTCATTTAGTAATCATTAAAAAATCCTGCAACACCACATTATTAATTCTCTCTCTCTCTCTCTCTCTCTCTCTCTCTCTCTCTCTCTCTCTCTCTCTCTCACACACACACACACACACACACACACACACACACACACATACTTATCATCCCACTACATTCTAATCATCCTCATTCCCTTTTCATTTCCATCCGCGTGAGTGTCACCTTTCCAAGCCTCCCAGCACACGTCCCTCCTCATTAACAACGGGAGCCACATGATACGGCTAATTAACACCTTTCTCTGTCTGTAGACGCCTTCATGTGGTGGCATCGATATAGCCGAGGAGGGGAGGGGGATCCACTGCCTGGTTATACAAACGTCTCTCAGCTTCTTCCCTCTCCGATGAAAGAAGGATGGTGGACTGCAGGAGGAGAACTTAAGCCTGCAGTCCACTGGGTTCACTGTTCATATGATATTGGGTTCAGAGTAGCAACACCTTGGCCTCATTACCTTATCAGTAAAGGACGAATTAATCGTCTGGATGCAGCAGATTTCAAAGGCTTACTGGAGCCTGCTAATGGTGCTGGAGAGGGTCGCCCTCATGTGGTGGCACCGATATGGCCGTATGGAAGGAGCTGCCCGTTATATACATATCCTCACTCCCTTCCTAAGGAAGTATATGCAGGAAAAGGGCAACTTCAGCCTGCAGTCCACCGAGAATTTTGTGCATTACACCTTGATTATGATGGTCATGATGGTGATGATGATGATGATAACGATGGCAGTAGTAAAAATAAACTAAAAAGACCTTACCAGAAAGAAGGTAAAAAGCGTTGCGTATTTATAGTTTCCTGTGAGTGTAGTTGGCTAAAATTATAATCCTGAAGACAGCTCGATTAGTAAGGGTTGTATTCAATGACCTGCGTGCAGTTTTTGGTAATTTCATCACTCAAATTTTCTTTCATCTTTTTTTTCTCTCTTTTTCTTTCTTTCTTTCATGTTCCTGTTTGTTCTTGTTTTTCTTATTTTCCTTCATATTATTATTATTACACTTCTTTCTTACCCATCTCCTTCCTCTTTCCCCTCGTCTTTTCTTCTTCTTCTTCTTGATATTTTTTTTTTCTCCTTCCCCCTCTTCTGCTACTCCTTTTGCTTCTTCTTCTTCTTCTTCTTCTTCTTCTTCTCCTCCTCCTTATTCTTCTTCCTCCTCCCCTCATGCATACACCAGTCACTAATTCACTCATTCCCGTATTGATGTCTTTACTAACACCTCAGCCAGGATTGACGTCACTACCACCAGCACTTCCCACATCCCCATTTATCCTCCTCACCACCGCTACAAATTATCACCACAATAATCATCACCATCAGTTCCTATCACCTCAGTTTTTCCCATCATCACTATCATCACTATCACCACCACCATCACCCCCAGTTATAACCTCCTCACCACCATCACCATCACCTCCACCACTGTTTATGCCGCTAACCACCACTATCACCATCATCACCACCACTACCAACACTACTTATCCCTTTCACCACCACCATTATCATCATCATAATTATCACCATCACCACTACCATCACCACCACAACCAACAAGACTACCTATCCCTCTCACCACCACCATCATCACCACCACCACCACTTGTTCTCCCTCACCACCGTCATCACCACCACCACCACTTGTTCTCCCTCACTATCACCATCACCATCATCACCACCTCCACCACCATCACCACCATCATCATCATCACCACCAATTATCCCTCTCATCTCTACCATCACTGTCATAACCACGATACAAAGAATGAGATGGGGGGACGAAGGGGAGAGTTATATGAGCGAGAGTGGTGTGAACTGGAGAAAGGGCAGTATAATGGCAGAGGACAGAGTGACTTGGAGAGGATTTGTTTGTGGCCACCCCTTCCAGATTAAGACTTTAGACAGACAGATAGACAGGCAGACAGACAGATAGATAGACATACAGATAAACAGATAGACAGACTAGATCGATAGATAGGCAGACAGACAGATACATAGACAAATAGATAGATAGACCGATGGATAGATAGACAGACAATTAAATAGATAGATAGACAGACAGATAAATAGACAAACAGTTTAAATGATATACACAGTACAAAGGTCTGTTCTAACTTTCTCCACCTTGATCTAATAGTTTTCATCCTTTTCATCCTGCATCATCCTTGAACATGCCTGGGGTTTCATTCACTCGGGACTTGTCTTGGAAAGATCATATTACAGCTCTTGTAAAATCTGCTTCCAAAAAATTAGGTGTGCTAGGCCGACTCCGTTCCTTCTTTACCCCTGCACTGTTGTTGACTTTATACAGAGGTTTTATCTGCCCCTGTGCAGATTACAACTCTCATGTATGGGGAGGCTCCCCACATACAGCTCGTCTCAATAGGGTGGAGTCAAAGGCTTTTCGTCTCATCAACTCTCCTCCTCTTACTGGCTCCCTTCAACCTTAGTCTCTTCGCCACACTGTTGCATCTTTATCTCTTTTCTATCGCTACTTCAGTGGTCACTGCTCCTCTGAACTGTCTGCATGCATCCCTCCACCACTACGACGGGCGCGTAACACCCGTCTAGCAGCAAACTCTCATCCCCTTTCTGTCCAACTCTCTAATGCAAGAGCTGACCATTACTCCCAGTCCTTCATTTATGCAACAGGTCAACTCTGGAACTGTCTCCCTCTGTCTGTATTTCCTGCTTCCTATGATCTCCAGTCTTTCAAACGCAGTGTGTCCAGGCATCTCGAAATGATCGGATCTTGAATTTTGCTCTCTCTTGTATTTTGTTTTTCTTTTGGAAGGAACAGTAATTGCGAGCTCATGGCCTTTGGTTCCTTCTTCCTAGCATAAAAAAAAAATTCCTATTGATCAGAAACTCCATCCTACTCATTGCCTACATACTCACACTCCATCTCTCTACTCTTGTAGCCTGACAGAGATCCCAAACTCCTTCCAGCTCAGTTGTCCGAGTGTAGTCAGACTGGAGGGTGGATTTGACTAGTAACCAAGGAGACTCATTCCTACCTCATAACTAAGGCTCACTGTATTCACTCAACCACGACTATAAATAATCATAATAATAATAATAATAATAATAATAATAATAATAGTAATAATAGTAGTATTAGTATTAGTAGTAGTAGTAGTAGTAATAATAGTAGTAGTAGTAGTAGTAGTAGTAGTAGTAGTAGTAGTATTTATAATAATAATAATAATAATAATAATAATTCAAGTTGTTTTAGTGGCCCATTTCAGCAAGATAAATATAAAATTATGATATTTGTCCACCTGATATCTGCTCTATGAAAAATGTGACCCGTTTATGTCGATTTTATTTTTTATTTATTTACATATAATAGTAATTCAACCAAGCGAAGAATCATCCCAGACCTTTATCATTTAACCCATGGACGTCTTTCATCATTTACCTGACTCCCTATCCATCTAAGTATCTATCTATCTATCTATCTATCTGCCTGTCTGTCTGTCTATTTATTATTCTAACTTGACCCAAAATTGCCATCTCTCCACCTTGAATGCTGGGCTGTAACAGTAGATTAACACCTGGATATGATGCCAGTCATAAAGAAGTGCTGTGGAAAGGATGTACAAATGTAGCATTGTCTTTTTCTGCCACTGAGCTAAGTGATATTAACCGTGAAAGGACGAAAATCTGGGCCAAGTTAGAGTAAGTAAAGTATTAAGAAGGTTATAATTATGTATGTTAATGAAGGCTTAATGTAACTTCTTGTGTTCTAATTATATCTTCTAAGCTAAACAAATAATTTAGTGAAAATATAATGAATAACACTCTTAGGGAAGTGATAACGAGATGAATGTTGAATTAACCACTGTCATTGTTGTTGTTGTTATTGTGGGTGGTGGTGGTATTGTTGATGTTGTAGTTGTTGTAGTTACTGTTGTTGTTGCTGGTAGTGGTGGTGGTGGTAGTGATGATGGTGATGGTAATGCTGATGTTGTAGTTGTTGTAGTTACTGTTGTTGTTGTTGTTGTTGTTTTTTGGTGGTGGTGGTAGTAGTGCTGCTGTTGATGGTGTAGTTGTTGTTACTGTTGTTGTTGTTGTTGTGGCTCAACTGTAACATGAACCCGGTGAACTGCAGACTTAAGTTGCCCTCCCCAGTAGCCCACCATCCTCTTTCTGGCGGATTTTGCTGAATTTGGAAATACCTTCACAAATGAACCGATTAATAGCAGCAGCAGCAGCAGCAGCAGTAGTAGTAGTAGTAATAGTAGTAGTAGTAGTAGTAGCAGTAGTTTCTTTTTTTATCACCTCCATCCACTGGTGAATTATACTGTGAAGATCAAAACCAACCTTCCTAATAAAGTTCACCATTTGGAGTTGTAATGTGAAGGTTAACACTAACCCTCATATTACAATCCGTTGGCCCCGAGCACGCCAATGGCTGTGGTTACCAACCATCTACTATTACTGTTTTTATTTTATTTTATATTTATTGATATTACAGTGTAAATAAAGACATTAAACTATTGGAGTCGCTGGTCTATGCGACTCTTGACCACAGTAGCTTCGTAATCCATACCCGCCAGAGAGACAGGCCTGAGGGATTATGATCTTGTGCCCCTGAATTGCAGACCTCACGAGGGAGAATGACAGTCGACATCTTATCCAGGCCATAACAAAACTCTGTGGTTGACGTTTCTTCTCAGAAAGACTCTCTGCCAGTCTCGAGTAGAATCTCACTGCCTCTGGACGCATCCCACCCGATGTTGTGAACACAAGGGGAGTGAATCGAACGTGGTCCAAATATTGGATCCTTTCTTGATAGTTTCTGTTTTTTTCTGTTCATTCCTTTTGTGTGCAGCTTCGAGAGACAGTTCACGATGACATGCTGCAATGGGATAGAATATCCTGATGTTGAAGAACGCCCTCGGCCCACGTGTCCAGAAACCTCGAGCACTGACATCCACTCTTGCATCATTTGATGTGTTTGCTGTTCTGTGGATGAAGTGCTCGCCGTCCAGAGGTAGCAGAGCTGGCTCAATCGTGACATCATGGCATATTTCCTGCAGCATTTTGGAAGTGAGGTGGCGTACTTCATCGTGTCGGAAGAAAACAAAGCCTCCCTTCTTGCATACCATTGCATGGTTTGCATCAAAGGCAGTGCCACAGGCACAGTGTTGAGGTAGGTTCTCTATTGGCCACCCATATCTCAAGGCTATGGCGTCAATAAATTCTTGTTTGTTGAAGTGGAAGCCTTTTGCCTTGAGAGGCAGGGTTGTGAGCCAGTTCGATGCCCCAACCTCCTGTGCAATTTCAACTCTTCTGCACTGGTCTGGTGTTAGATGTTCGATTATGTGCTGCAGCTGGTCCTTTTGTCTTGCTTCACGCTCCTTGCTTATCTGTGTCTTTATGTCTTTCTGCCTTTGGTGGTCGATTTCACTCGTCCCAACCTGGGCAGAGATCTTCTGTGACAAGGATTCGATGAGCCTGAGTGAATTTCTGCGTTCGTAGCTTGCCACGGCTGCTGGATTTATAATGCCATGGCCTCCCATCCTGGGTGGTAGTGCTAGAAGGTCCCACTCTTCTGGTCTGGGGATGTGGCCGTTGGTTAGAGGTGGGAGGAATGAATTCCTGATAGCATCCTTCAGTGGTTGTAGCAGCAACTCGATGTCTGGTATGGTCCTCATCACGAAGGTCTGCTTGTGCATTACACCATAGGTAAATGCGCAGTATGCTGCATGGGGTTCTGTTTTTGCATGGCTGGATAATACATGAATTTCTTCTAGCCATGTCTTTACCTTATCACTCACATATTTGCCGTTGAATTCCTTAGTTCCAGTCACAGCACCTAGATGCCTCTGACCTTCCTTGGTCACTATCACGTTTGTGCGAAGCTTCCTGTGCATCTTAATAGTAAGCTGGTTTCACGATCAAGATGGATTTTCTTGCATTAGGGGAGTAACCTACTTCAGGGCCATGAGATGTTACAAGGTCCCACCAATTCCTCACATCCTCCACCTTGCCAGCACCCGTGAGATCATCTGCATAGGCTACCTGTTTTACATTGGTGGCCTCGTATTTGATCTGTTGTTGCAGCACCGTCATAGCCAGGGCTTGCATAGCCATGGCGACGGGGTCCCCCTGGGTAGTTCCTTCTGTGGATTGAATTACACCGACATCATGAGCAACTGTCTTACCCACAATGTAGTGTTTTTCTGGTTCTTTGCAGGTGTTTTCCACATATTGGGCAAATGCTGGGCATTTAATCTTGCTGTTGTGCAGCATTGCCTCCCGGTTGATAGAATTAAATGCATTTGAGGCATCAACTAATAATACTGCCTGACAGTCCTCTATTTTTCTCTTGGAGTGAACTGCTGCCTCACCTCTTGTCTGCTGGCCTGCACACACTTGGAGGTTGCCAACTGCCTGCTTCACATCATCGTTCTCCACCTCCATGATGCATTTTTCTATAATCCGTCTTAAGCCTTTACCCACCCCGATGGGCCCACATCCAGGATTCTTATCAAGGGGGATTAGTCTGCAAGGCGTCAGTGCTTCGATGTTATTGTACTGACTTGAAGCCAGCTTCCTCGCCAGTGAGCCAATGGTGTTACACAGGTCTGTTGCTGCCTCCCCAAACTTGATGTTACTGAAGGTTACTCACCAAGATTTTGCACCGAGGACTGGCGGTCCTGTCCCTTCCTGTGTGTGCATTGCCTTCCTCCATACCATATCTCCAGTTATCCTGTCATATATGATGGGATTGGGAGGAGTGTAGTTCCCATCAAGCTTTGACTGGGCACTGCCTTGTCGTGCAGTCGGGTGTTTTTCTTTTAGGTGTTGCATTGTTTCTTCTGTCAGGTCAATTACTCCGTTTGGTGATTCAGCTGACAGGGATCTTGTCACCATCGAGACCTTGCCTGTCTCATCTTGCTGCCAAGAATCCTTGCCACATAGTTGGTGTTCTGGTTTTTTCTGCCTCGGTTGCTTATTCTCATCTGCAAGGCCCTTGCTTCCTCAAGTAGGTTGTCAATTTCACTTCTATTCAATGTTTCAACGTGCCTTTGGATGGCCTTAATTTCCTGGGAGGGTCTTGTTCAGGAAGAAACGTGGTATCAGTGCAAGGACCTTAAGAGAGAATGAGGCAATGGGTGAGTTATTATTGTAATTGGCTATTAGTCTAGTGATTTCCTTGATTATGTCAGTTGTAGCATTGCAACTGGGAGGTTCGAAGAGGATACTTGACGACCATCCAAATATCTCACTATACGTGGTGTTCACCCAGGTTACTGCATTTTCTCTGGATTTGCCCATCCAGTATGTGGGATGACCTTCTCGCATAGACCTGTGAGGCTGTTCTGCCACCATTAACACCCACCATCCATACTGAATACTTACTTGCCTTATTGAAGATTGGCATGATGGCATTTGTGTGTGTGTGTGTTGTTATATAGCCTATGATTTCATCATCCTTTGTGTAATTCTAACGTACAGTATGCTGCATGTTTGATCACGAGCGTGTTCTACCTCACTCCCCCCTTCTACCGTTATAGTAGAGTAAGTCGTTCTTTCTGTTGTTCAGAGCAGGATTGTCAACTCTTTGTCCCCTATAGCTTCATTTGCGCGTCCTTCTTACAAGTTGTATCAAGCTCTGCCGGCCCCTATATAATGAGCTCAGTCTCTGCATTATTAACACTTAGATCTACTCCTCATTTTGTTCACATCTCTGTCCTCCCCTGTACAGTTGTTATTATTGTGAGTGCTCAGGAAGTCTCCAACCATCTAGCAGCTGTGTAATTTGAGTATAACTGTTATTGCATTTTTTCTTGTACTGTGTAGCGTAAGGTGTAAATTCTTAGGCCTAGTAAGGTTTTTGTGATTCATGTGTTTTGGGTGTCAGCCCTTATTAATAATATTTTGTATCTGTAATAATATATCTTGCATTCACTGAGTATTATCTGGTATTTCATTTTATCAGGGCTGACTTAGATAAATTTACTCATGCCAATTTCGTGTTAATAGAGGCTATTGCAGTTAACTATATATTTAACCTGTTTTTTGCCATTACATTATCCTTATGAGTCCTGAATGTTTTGTTGTTAGTTTGAGCATTAAACTTTAACTTGTAATTCTACCTAACTCTTTTGTTTTGAACCTGGAACTTTACGGGACAGTAGTGATTTTTAGTATTCTCACTTAAAGTGACATTATCTTTCTCTGTTTCGTAACATAAATTTGGCGACCTCTTATCAGGATATTCAGGATATTATCATAAGGATATTGCTTGATATTTTGTGACTGTGATTTATTCATGATGTCTACTATTACTACTCTTGATGAAGCCAAAGATTTTTTGTCAAATGTGCAAACAGTGTGTGATTTGGAAAATAGAACAAAGAATGAACTTAAGCTTGTTGCTCAACAATTGGGAATTGCAGTTCACTCTCATCATTCTATAGATCAAATTGTTGGCATGATTAATAAAAACTTGTTTAATGTACAGTACCTCCTCCAAATGAGCAAACGCAGATTGAAATAGCTAAGTTACAGCTAGCTCTGCAGGAGGCTCGTGTTAAGGAAGCTGAGTTTCAGGCTCGTGCAAAGGAGGCTGAGTCTCAGGCTAAGGAGGCGGAGTCTCACGCTCGTATTCAGGAGGCCGAGTTTCAGGCACAAGTTGAACTTGCTAGGATTCAGGCAGACCATGAGTATCGCATGAAACAAGGTGGAACTGGATCATCTACTCGTAACTCTGATGATTTTGATGTGGCTAAAAATGTTAAACTTGTCCCTCCTTTTAATGAATCTGATTTAACAAAGTATTTTCAGTTGTTTGAGAGGGTAGCTACAGGTTTTAATTGGCCCAAAAAGTATTGGCCAGTGCTCCTTCAAACTGTTCTCACCGGTAAAGCTCAAGTAACTTATGCATCTTTGCCTCAGCATCAATGTGATAATTATGATGTAGTTAAGAGCTTGATTCTTAAGGCCTATGAGCTTGTTCCTGAAGCCTATAGAGTAAAATTTAGGACAACTTATAAGCAAGATAAGCAGTCCCATGTTGAGTATGCAAAAAATCAAAGAAGATCTGTTAGAGCAGTGGTTAAATTCTAAGAATGTGGATTCTGATTTTGACAAATTTAAGCAGATGATTTTGCTGGAGGACTTCAAAAGGTGTGTTAATAAAGATGTAAGCCTATATCTTGATGAGAGAAGAATAGATAATTTGTCTGATGCTGCAGTTTTAGCTGATGAATATGTTCTCACTCACAAGAGATATTCTAGAGAAAAAGGGAAAGCTGAGAGTAAGTACGTTGCCTCTACTCAGAGTACAGGTAACAGGAAAGAGAATAAAGATGATGTTTCTCAGGAAGTAAATACCAGCTTCACCTCTAGATTTCAGAAAAGTAAATGTACTTATTGTAGTAAGTTTGGTCATCCTACGGAGAAATGTTTCAGGAGACAGCGTGATGTGAACAAAAAGGAGTCTTTAAATATTCAGTCAATTGGTCTAGTGTCCGCTCTTGAGAGTTCCCAGAATTCTTTAACTGAGTTAACTGAACCTGCTTTGAGGGGTAAATTAAATCCTCATGATGAAGCTCCTCTTTTGAGCAGTAACGTGGGTGACACTCTCAAGAGTTCATGTGCTAATTTCCTGTCTGATGGTTTTGTCAGTCCTCTGGACAGTAATGACAGGAAATCAGTTAAAATATATCGTGATACAGGTGCTTGCCAATCCCTTATGCTGACCAGTGTTCTAGGCTCTAATGTTAATTCCTCTGATGAAACTGTAATCTTACAAGGTGTAGGGAATAATTACTTCTCTGTCCCTCTGTGAGAGTGAATTTAGAGTCTGGTTTTGTTAATAGTTCCGTTATGGTTGGGTTGGTTGAGACACTCCCAATGTCAGGTGTAACTTTCTTACTTGGAAATGATATTGGTGGAAGTCAAGTGTGTCCAGCTCCTCAGTTGTCTAGTGAGCCAGTGGCTGCGGCCCAGGATTGTGATGTCCCTGATGTGTTCACTGCATGTGCTGTCACTAGGGCTAAGTCTAAAGTTACTGGTGACTTAGAGGATAATGATGATGATGATGTTATCCTAGCTGACACTTTTCTTGCTAATTTGGACCACTCACCAGATGAGGCAGTACCCCGTAGTGTTGATAATTTGTCTTGTCAAGAGTTGGTTGAGTTGCAGGTTGCTGACCCTGAGTTGAAAGGTCTAGCTAACTCTGCTTGCAGTGAGGAAGAGTCAGCTGGTGCTTCTACTTGTTATTATATAAAGTCAGGAGTACTTATGAGGAAATGGAGACCCCCAACAGCATCAGCCGACTGTGAATGGGAGGTTGTACATCAAGTTGTCATCCCTCGTGTTTGTAGGCAGGATATCATTAGAGTGGCTCATGATTCCAGTTTGGCAGGACACCTTGGAATGAGGAAGACTGTGGCACGCATTTTGAAACACTTCTACTGGCCAGGTATCTTCAGGGATGTTTCCTGGTATTGTAAGTATTGTCACACCTGTCAAGTTGTGGGGAAGTGTAATCAGACCGAAAAGGTTGCACCTCTAGTTCCCATTCCTCCTTTTGAGGCGCCATTCACCCGTGTGTTGGTGGATATTGTGGGCCCTCTTCCTAAGACTTCTTCAGGATTTTCTTATGTGTTGACCCTGATTGATATGGCTACTCGTTATCCTGAAGCCATTCCACTTAGAAATATCTCAGCAAAGAACGTGGTTAAGGATATGCTAGGGTTCTTCACAAAGTTTGGTCTGCCCAAGGAGGTACAGTCAGACCGGGGAAGTAATTTCATGTCAAATGTTTTCAAGCAGTCTCTGAAAGAGTTGGGCATCACCCAGATCACATCTTCAGCTTACCATCCCCAGACCCAAGGAGCGTTGGAGAGATATCATCAAACACTCAAATCGATGCTCAAGAAATACTGTTTGGAACATCAGAAAGACTGGGATAAAGGTCTTCCATTCGTTGTATTTGCCGCAAGAGAATCTCCAAATGAATCACTGGGCTTCTCACCTTTTGAACTACTGTTTGGCCATGAAGTAAGAGGACCCCTTAAGTTACTCAAGGAATGCTGGCTGTCGGAGGAAGATGACGTCAACCTGCTGGAGTATGTGATGAAGTTCAAAGAACGGCTGTCCACTGCTTTACAGCTGGCGAGAGAGAATTTAGGAGCTGCTCAGGAGAAGATGAAGATTTGGTATGATAAGAAGTCCAGGTTACGCCACTTTCAGCCAGGAGATCAGGTTTTGATTCTGCTACCAGTGCATGGGCAACCTCTTCAAGCCAAGTTTAATGGTCCTTATTTCGTGGAGAAGAAACTCAGTGATGTCAATTATGTCATCGCCACACCAGATCGTAGAAAGAACAAGAAACTTTGTCACATCAACATGCTAAAGTTATATCACAGGCGGGACGAAAATAACCCCGTCTGCACTGTAGCTGTTCCACCCGAGTCTGCAAGTGAAGTTCTCCCATGCAGCATGAGCCTGAGTGATAGTTTGGGGAAGAATCCTGATATCATGAATGATCTCCAGATTAAGCTTTCTCATCTAGCTCCCGAGGAAAGGCAGGAGTTTTCGGCATTACTGCAGGAGTACCCGCAAGTGTTCCGTGCCACTCCAGGAAGAACCACTGTGTTGATGCATGATGTCGATGTTGGAGACGCAAAGCCAATTAAATTGCCTCCTTACCGTGTGAACCCAGTTAAAGTTCCTCTCATCCAGAAGGAGCTTGGCTACCTGTTGGACCACAAGATGATTGAGCCCTGTCAGAGTGAGTGGAGTTCTCCTGTCACTCTAGTCCCTAAGCCAGGTGGGTCACAGTGGCTTTGCATTGACTACAGACGTGTTAATCAGATAACCAAAACAGACACTTACCCTCTCCCTCGTGTGGAAGATTGCATAGACAAGATCGGAAAGGCTAGGTACATAAGTAAGTTTGATTTGTTAAAGGGATACTGGCAAGTACCTATGACTGAACGTGCTAGGGAGATCTCATGTTTTGTAACACTAGGAAAGACTTTTGCATATTCTTTAATGCCATATGGTATGAAGAATGCACCAGCCACGTTTCAGAAGCTCATGAATGTTGTAACAGAGGGTTTGGCAGGGTGTGTTGTTTATATTGATGATGTATTAAACTTCAGTGACAACTGGAAAGATCACCTATGCCATGTCAGTAAATTTCTTGAGCGTTTGGTTCAGGCTAATCTTGTAGCTAATTTATCAAAGTGTGAGTTTGGTCAAGCTAAAGTTCAGTACCTTGGGTACGTAATTGGTGATGGACATGTTGCACCACCAGGAGCTAAGGTTCAGGTTATAAGTGATCTTCCCAGACCTAAAAGTAGGAAAGAGCTACAAAGATTTTTGGGAATGGTAGGTTATTACAGGAGATTTGTTCTTAACTTTTAAAATTATTGTATCACCACTTACAGACCTACTGAAAAAGGGAGTTAAATTTGTCTGGACCGATAACTGTGAATCCTCTTTCAACAAACTTAAAGCTATCCTATTAAGTCAGCCAGTGCTCGCTACTCCAAATTTTGCTAAGCCTTTTAAGATGGCTGTTGATGCAAGTGATACAGGAGCTGGGGCTGTTTTGCTGCAAGAGGATGATCAGGGTATTGAACACCCTGTTTCTTATTACAGTAAGAAGTTCACTCCACCTCAAAAGAACTACTCAACTATTGAGAAAGAGCTTTTGGCCTTGATTTTGGGTTTACAGCATTTTTCATTTTATTTGTGTTCTGGTTTTGACCCCATAGTCATTTATACCGATCATAACCCACTGAAATTCCTTAGTAAGTTTAAAGATAAAATCAGAGATTGACAAGATGGAGTCTACTTCTTCAGGAGTATTCATTAGACATACAACATGTCAAGGGGAAAGAAAATGTTATTGCAGATTGCTTATCTAGACTTTAGACAGATTGTTTTAGAGTAATAAGAAATTTCCTTTGTAAATTTCTTTTTCTTTGTGGGGAGGTGTTACATAGCCTATGATTTCATCATCCTTTGTGTAATTCTAACGTACAGTATGCTGCATGTTTGATCACGAGCGTGTTCTACCTCACTCCCCCCTTCTACCGTTATAGTAGAGTAAGTCGTTCTTTCTGTTGTTCAGAGCAGGATTGTCAACTCTTTGTCCCCTATAGCTTCATTTGCGCGTCCTTCTTAAAAGTTGTATCAAGCTCTGCCGGCCCCTATATAATGAGCTCAGTCTCTGCATTATTGCCACTTAGATCTACTCCTCATTATGTTCACATCTCTGTCCTCCCCTGTACAGTTGTTATTATTGTGAGTGTTCAGGAAGTCTCCAACCATCTAGCAGCTGTGTAATTGGAGTATAACTGTTATTGCATTTTTTCTTGTACTGTGTAGCGTAAGGTGTTAATTCTTAGGCCTAGTAAGGTTTTTGTGATTCATGTGTTTTGGGTGTCAGCCCTTATTAATAATATTTTGTATCTGTAATAATATATCTTGCATTCACTGAGTATTATCTGGTATTTCATTTTATCAGGGCTGACTTAGATAAATTTACTCATGCTAATTTCGTGTTAATAGAGGCTATTGCAGTTAACTATATATTTAACCTGTTTTTTGCCATTACATTATCCTTATGAGTCCTGAATGTTTTGTTGTTAGTTTGAGCATTAAACTTTAACTTGTAATTCTACCTAACTCTTTTGTTTTGAACCTGGAACTTTACGGGACAGTAGTGATTTTTAGTATTCTCACTTAAAGTGTACATTATCTTTCTCTGTTCCGTGACAGTGTGTGTGTGTAATTCACCGGGTCGGTCAGGATCACTTGATGGTCGTGATCGTCAGCTTTTTACCCTCCCGGAAGGGAGCTGAGAGCTCATATAGTCCGATCTAAGGGCAAGGCTGTGACCTTCACACACGCACACACCCGTCCCCTTGCTCAAGGGGGACAGTAAGCACCCACCTCGTCAGTGAAACTTTTCGCAACCTGAGCGAGGGGCGAACTCCCGTCCACCAGTTGGCAAGCGAGAGCGTTACCACTGCACCAGCGAGCGGTGTGTGTGTGTGTGTGTGTGTGTGTGTGTGTGTGTGTGTGTGTGTGTGTGTGCTGAAGTCTACGTTAAGGAATGTGTTACGTGTGTAAGAATGCATATATATTTTTGTGTATATTGTACATGTATGTACTGTATAGTGTGCGCGTGTCACTGGGCGTGTGTGTATGTGCGTCGATGCTGTGTATGCCAGCATCTACGCACATGCACTCGTTCATGTTGTTGCCTGTTTAGTGTGTACAAATTTATAAAGTCTTCGTTAATTCTGTTTGCTATCTCGACACGGGTTTGACTAAAATTCTTTTTAATATCAGTGACTTTTGGTGGAGCTTAAACTGGCGACATAAAGATTTGTATTCTCCAGTAATATTTATAACGTTTGGAGTATGGGGGAGAGATTAATTTGCCTAGTTCTTTTTTGTATACTTCTCGTCTGGCCTCCAGCTGCGTGTTGACGTGTGCACGCAGCCAGAGGATATAATTATAAGGAGGAGAATCTTGAATGGAGACAGACTCTGTAGGATTAAGTATAGGTTAGCGATTTGTCTGTTAGGTGATTAGTTTTAAGGTCTTTAGATTAGTTTGTCTTTATAATATAAGGTATATAAAATATAAAACCAAGAAAAAAAATAAAAAAAAAATAAATAAAATTAAAATTATTATATATATGTACGTTTGCATGAATGTGTGTCTGTATGTATGCATGGAAGTGTGTGTGTGTGTGTGTGTGTGTGTGTGTGTGTGTGTGTGTGTGTGTGTGTGTATATGTTTGTATATATATGTATATATGTTTAAATGTATATACATATATATATCTGGCCTTAATAACCAGGGGCTTCGGCCCCAATGGTTGATAGGCCAAAAAAAAAAAAAAAAAATGGAGACAGTTTTTGTGGGATTGGCGTCGGGAGAGGGATTGTTTGGTCTGGGGATCAGAGAGGGAGGAGAGGCAGTACTTTGTGTGTTGTAAATATATTTCTGAACATCTTCTCACTTCGTATTAGCATCCAATCGCAAGTATTATTATTACTGTATTATTATTATTTGTGGCAATTGAGTGCAGTTTAGTTATCTCTTTTTGAATGATTTTAATTCTTTTGTCTTGGCAAGTTTGTTCCCAGACTTTAGTGTGATTATTCAGGGTATTATCAGGTTGCTTGTTTTTCTCATTCTTTTGTGTTTCTTTATCTCATTGTAAATATCATAAATATTATTAACTTGTATTATATTAAGTATGTTTTATTGTGTTTATTTTGCCCTTGCTTACGTCAGCTAATCTTATTCACTTTCGGACCTGTGTTGCGAGATTTGAGTTTAGTTTTTTTTTATTTTTCATCACTTAACTATTTGTTCAGTTCCCTTTTCACTTTGTTTTTCTCAGTTCTTACGTAGTCACATTGTTATCTTGTGTTGCCTACTCCCATCTCGTAACATATAAATTGGCTTTACTTCGCCAGGATAATACCCTGATATTTTGTTTATTATTGTGTCATTGTGGTAGTGTGTCATCATGGAGGGTAGAACTAGTGATGTTACTGTGGCGCCCCTACATATTGTGAGTCAGCAGGATGCAACTGACTTCATCAACTCAGGACCAACGGAGGATAAGGTTAGGAGGTTGCAGAGGTAGGAGTTAACCTTAGTTGCTCAAGCTCTTGATATTCAGAGTGAGTCAGGTAATGCCTTCCCGTTAACTAACTTAATCTGCCACCAACTGTTTGGCACAGACCCATACGAAGTCCCATGATTCTTGCCAGACCTTGAATTAGTTTCTAGATCTGTTCATTCATCCCATGATAGTTTAGCTGAAATCACTGTCATCCAGCAGAAAGAAATCTATTGATGCAGTGCGATCATGAGTATAGGATGTTACAGCTTCAGCTACAGCTTCAGAGGGAGAAAAAGGAGGAGGAGAATAGTAAACTACAGGAGGAGAAAATAAAACTGGAGCAGATGAAGCTTAGCTATAAAATGCGTATGAATTGCCCAAGTGCCCCAACCAATTTTCCCCATTCTTTTTCAGAATTTAGAGCCATTGAACCCACTAAATTAGTTCCTCCATTCGATGAGTGCTTAATCCTGGACTTCTTTGACCGATTTAAGAAGATTGTTACAGGTAACAGCTGGTCATCTTTAGTTCAGACAGTAATCAAAGGTAAAGCATTGAAGGCCTATGACAGTCTTAGCCACCAAGAATCACAGGATTATGAGGTATTAAAGAAAGCCATCCTGCATGCACACGGGATAAGACCTGAAGATTACAGACAGAAATTTAGGAATTGTAGGAAGCGCCCTCATGATACTTTTGTGGATTTCAGTAGGCAGATGACTGATGCATTTAATCAATGGATGCGATGTGACAATGTCTCAGAATCCTATGTTAAGTATAAGGAACTTGTTATCCTCGAGAACGTCCTTTATAAGATTGATACAGATTTAAGAACTTACCTTTGCTGATAATAAAGTTAAGAATGCTGCTGAAGCTGCAGTTTATGCAGATGATTATTGTTTAAGAATTTGAAAAAGGGTAAGGAAGTTCCTAGGAGTGTTCCTCAGAAATGTTACTCCTCTCAGCTCCCCAAAACTATCTCAGAAGCCCAACTCCACGAATTACTCCACACCCAAACCTGATACACCTCACATTTCCCCAAAACCTACACGCCGCCCATTTATTTGTTCATATTGCAAACAGCCAGGTCGCACTGTAGATAGATGTTGGCGAAAGTCAGGTGTTGTGAAGCCAGTGAGCTTTGTTTCTCGTGGAGCTCCCGTGGTTACCCCTTCAGTTGGTTCCCCAGTTGTTAATCAGGGAAACTCTGATATTTTACCCTCTTCTAGGTTGATGTTGTTCCGGAAGGTGGGAAGAAGGAGGTCACAGTTGTGTCGGAGCCCACTGTTTCAGGAGGTGTGGTACAGGCAGTGAAGAGCAGTGTTACCCCTGATTCATCGTATGCCCCCTACCTGTATTCTGGTTCTGTGAAGGCAAATGGCATGCAGCATCTGGTACGCATTCTTTGTGACACTGGTTCTTCAATTTCCTGGTGGGTATGGCCAAATAACGAAGTTCTTGATGTTACAGGGGGAGAGTTTGTTCTGATTAGGGGAGTAACAAGTGTAAAGACTGTGCCGCTAGTTTGTTGTGAGGTTAAATGTCAGTTGTTTGATGGATCAGCACGATAGGGTGTTGAAGATTATTTATCAGAGAGTGGTGTTCATTTAATACTTGGCAATGACCTAGTGAGAGGAGATTACCACTCCAGTTTTGTCAGAGGTGCTAGTGCCTGAAGTTCCTCCGCAGGTTGATCCCAATGATGCAGAGGTGTTCCCAGTTTGTGCAGTGACTAGGTCCATGTCACGTGCAGAGAGCAGTCGACAGGAGGAGGTTGCTTGTAGTGTGCCCTGCATTATCTTACCAGAGGCAACAGTTAGTCCCATGTCTGAAGACATGACGCAATCAGACAATGAGATATCTTTGGTGGATACGTTTATGTTTTTTTTGGAAGATATTCCACCTCTTCCATTGGAGGAGGTGAACATTGAGAAGTTAAAGGAGTTGAAGTCTGGAGACCAGGAGATTCAGAGGTTGAAGTTGTGTGCAGTGGATGATTTCGAGAAGAAGGGTGGATGTTTTTATGTGAAAGATGATATTTTGTGGAGACAATGGAGACCTCCACATGTGAATGTAGATGATTGGATGTGGGACTACCATCAGAGCATAGTACCTCACGCGTACAGGCAGGAGTTAATTCAACTGGCCCATTCTGCTCCATTTGCAGGTCATATGGGTGTAAGGAAGACCATGGAGAGGCTGTGTGCTGAATTCTACTGGTCCAGCATGGCAGCAGATGTGGCTAAGTTTGTTAAACATTGTCATACCTGTCAAGTAGTGGGTAGGCCGAATTAGTCTGTCCCTAAGGCTCCTCTCATTCCCATTCCTGCCACTGATCCCCCCTTTTCCAGGTTAATTATAGATATGGTGGGACCCTTGCCCCCAACTTCTAGCAATAACTCCAATTTGCTCACTATCATTGACCCCTCCACGAGGTACCCTGAGGCAATACCTCTACATTCTATCAAAGCTAAGGCAGTGGTTAGAGTTTTGGTAGATTTCTTTACGAAGTTTGGTTTGGCTCGGAAGGTTCAGTCAGATAGAGGGTCTAATTTCCTTTCCAACATTTTCCAGCAGTCATTAGCTCAACTTGGCATCACACACATCAAACGCAGTGCCTACCATCTGGAGACGCAAGGTGCCTTGGAGCGTTACCACCAGACACTCAAGAATATGCTCTGCAGGTATTGTCTGGAGCACTCTAAGGACTGGGACCGTGGTGTGCCGTTCCTCCTGTTTGGTACGAGGGAAGTACCCCAGGAGAGTTTGGGTTTCTTTCCTAACAAGCTCGTGTTTGCCCATCGAGTTCGGGATCCCCTGAGCTTGGTTAAGGAGACTTGGAGCAGTAATCTCGCCCACAGCAAGAGCTTACTCTGTTATGTACAGGACTTCAAGACCCATGTGAGTGAGACTCTGGAGATGGCCAGGGAAAATCTCAAGCAGGCACAGGAAAACATGAAGGTGTGGTACAATCGAAAGGCCAGGCTGAGGGAGTTTAAGGTCGATGATGAGGTTTTGGTGTTGCTGCCACTGCAGGGTCAGCCACTGGCCGCTAAGTTTAGTGGTCCTTATCTTGTAGTGTGGCGTACTGGAGACACTGACTACCTAGTGGAGACCCCCGACAGAAGAAAGAAACACCAACTGTGCCACGTGAACATGTTGAAGGTGTACCATCGTGCTCCAGATTCTCCGGCTCCCGTACACCTTGTCTCCACCACTGCTGCTGCTGTTGAGGCGGGTGTTGATAGTGGCTTGTCTGAGGTGGACTGCGAGTTTCCAGTTTGCAGCTGGGTGAAGAATGATGAGGCGGGTCCACTCTCAACTCCAAGTTAGCACATCTGCCTCGGGACGAAGCGTCTCAGTTGGTTGTCCTCTTGTCAACTTGCAAGGAAGTATTCAGCAATACCCTTGGGAAGACCAATTGGATTCAGCACGACGTGGATGTGGGTGACGCCATTCCTGTGAAGTTGCCCCCTTATCGAGTCAGTCCTCAGGGTGTTGGCGTGCTGCGTCAGGAGCTCAATTATAAGTTGGACCATGGACTTATAGCCCCCTGTGTTAGACCTTGGAGTTCCCCTGTGACTTTGCTGCCTAAACCAGATGGCACCGCAAGATTTTGCATAGACTACAGACGGTTGAACGCGCTAACCAAGACTGATACGTACCCATTGCCCCAGCATGAGGACTGCATTGATCGCATTGGCTCGTCTAGTTATATTACCAAGTTAGATCTCAAGAAAGGCTTCTGGCAAGTGCCTTTGACCAAACGGGTTAAGGAAGTCTCATGTTTTGTAGCAGAAGGACAAACATATCAATGTAATGTGATGCCGTATGGTATGAAAAATGCCCCTGCAACGTTTTAGCAATTAATGAATATGATTGTTAGTGGTATGAAGCTTTGTGTGGTATACTTGGATGATGTAGTAGTCTTTACTGATGATTGGGAAAGCCACTTAAGAGAACTGGGTGTTTTGCTGTCCAGGCTTTCGGAGGCTCGCCTTGTAGTAAATTTAAGGAAGTGTGAGTTTCTTTGTGCACAAGTTCAATACTTTGTTATGTAGTTGGTCATGGTTGTGTATGCCCCCCTGACTCTAAGGTGGAGGCAATAAAGAGTTTTAAGGCACCACAAAACAGGCACGAGCTTCGGAGATTCCTTGACAGTATTTGTTTCTACCATCGTTTTTTGAAGAATTTTGCAACAATAATGGTCCCTCTCACTGAATTACTTAAGAAAGATAGAAAATACGTCTGGACTGATGTGTGTCAGAATAGTTTTGATGCAGCCAAGGAGATCTTATGTAATTATCCAGTAATGGCTGCACCAAACTTTAATAAGACATTGAAACTTGCTGTAGATGCTAGTAATGTGGGTGCAGGAGCTGTGTTGATGCAGGACGATGATCATGGCATAGAGCATGTTGTTTGTTATTTTAGCAAGAAGTTTTCTGTTCCTCAACGTAATAATTCTGTAATTGAAAAGGAACTATTAGCCCTGATCCTCGCCCTGCAGCACTTTTCTGTGTATGTCCCTGTATTTGGACCTACAGTCATTGTATATACTCACTGTCACCCACTCAAATTTCTGTATAATTTGAAGATGAAGAGTCAGCGATTGACACATTGGAGTTTGTTCCTTCAGCATTTTCATTTGGATGTTAGACATATTAAGGGTGTTGGCATTATTATTGCTGATTATTTGTCACATTCTTAAGAACGAATTTTCCTAAGGGAAAATTCTTTCTTAGGTGTGGGCATGTTATATGTGTAAGAATGAATATATATATTTTTGTGAATATTGTGCATGCATATACAATGTGTGCGTGTCGCTGGGCGTGTGTGTAAGTGCGTCGATGCTGTGTACACCAGCATCTACGCACATGCACTCACTCATGTTGTTGCCTGTTTAGTGCATACACATTTATAAAGTCTTAGTTAATTCTGTTCGCTCTCTCGATGCAGGTGTGACTAATACTACTTTTAATATCACTGACTTTTGGTGAGGTTTTGAGAGCTAGGAGGGTTAGGTGTGGCAGGGAGGTTTTGAAAGTGAGTGAGTTGGATAAAAGAGAGAAAAAGATAGAGTATCAGGAGAAATTGAAAAATGAGTGGAACGCACTGAAAGATCGGGAAAATGGCAGCGTGGAGGAGGAATGGCAGTAGTTTAAGAGTGCTGTGGTGGGGCATGCAGAAGAGGTGTGTGGTGTGAGACGTGTGGGTGGTGGTGTAAGAAAAGGAAGTGAATGGTGGTGCAAGGAAGTAAGTATGGCTGTGGCTGAGAAGAGACGTGCATATGAAGTGTGGCTGCAGAGGAAGGATGAGATGACATATGAAAGGTATAAGGAAAGGAGGAATAGAGCGTGAAGGGCTGTGCGTGATGCTAAAGTGGCAGCAGATGAGAGGTGGAGTAGGCGGCTGACAGAGAATTTTCAACAGAATAAGAAAATGTTTTGGAAGGAGGTGAAAAGGGTGCGAAAGGGAGAGTCTGGGAAGGAAGAACGAGTAAAATCAGAGGATGGAAGGATGTTAATTGAAATGGATGCAGTAAGGAAGAGATGGGCAGAGTATTTTGAAAGATTGTTAAATGTAGAGGAGGAAAGTGTGGCTGAGATTGTGGCGGATGGAAGGGTGCAAGGAATAAATGTGTTGGGAGAGTTAAATGATTCTTTGATCACGAAGGCGGAAGTGGAGAAGGCAGTAAAGGAGATGAAAACAGGGAAAGCTGCAGGTATGGATGGGTGTGCTGTGGAATGCCTGAAGGGTGGTGGAGTGACTATTGTTGACTGGTTAGTAAGATTGTTGAATGTGTGCTTTGAGAAAGGTATGGTGCCAATTGACTGGGCAAGTGCTTGTGTGGTTCCGTTGTATAAAGGCTAGGGTGATAAGTATGAATGAACTAGCTTTAGGGGTATAAGCCTGTTGAGTGTTGTAGGTAAGGTGTATGGTAGAGTGTTACTTATGAGAGTTAGAGAGGGTACAGAGGGAGTGATTGGTGATGAGCAGTGTGGCTTTAGGAGAGGGAGGGGATGCGTTGATCAGGTGTTTGCTGTGAGACAAGTGTGTGAAAAGTATTTAGCGAAAGGCAAGGATGTGTTTTGGGCATTTATGGATTTAGAGAAAGTGTATGATAGAATTGATAGGGAGGCTTTGTGGACTGTTTTAAGATTGTATGGATTGATGGTAGGTTACTTAAAAGGGGTGAAAAGTTTTTATGTAAATAGTAGAGCGTGTGTAAGAGTGGGAAATCCTGTGAGTGATTGGTTTCCCGTGAGAGTGGGGCTGCGACAGGGATGTGTGATGTCGCCTTGGTTGTTTAATATTTACATGGATGGTGTTGTAAGGGAGGTGAATGCAAAAGTTTTAGGTGGAGGTCTGAGTCTGGTGAATGTTGATGGAGAGTGGAATCTGAAGCAGCTGCTGTTTGCAGATGATACTGCACTAGTGGCTGATTCAGAGGAGAGATTGAGACAGTTGGTAGAGGAGTTTGGAAGGGTGTGTGAAAGGAGGAAATTGAAAGTAAATGAGAATAAGAGTAAAGTGATGAAGTGTACGAGGTTGATAGATGGTAGGGGGATGAATATAGTTTTGAATGGTGAGTTGCTTGAGGAGGTAGATTGTTTTAAATATCTAGGGTCACATGTTGCTGTGGATGGAAAAATAGATGCAGAAGTGAAGTTTAGAATAAATGAAGTAGGAAAGGTGCTGGGAGGAATGAAAAAAGTGTTTAAATGTCGTTCGCTTAGAATGGATGTAAAGAGAAGGCTGTATGAGGGTGTTGTGGTACCGACTGCGTTATATGGGGCTGAAACATGGAATATGGGTGTAGCAGAGAGGAAAAGTTTGAATGTAATGGAGATGAGGTGTCTGAGGAGTATGTGTGGAGTGACACGTATGGATCGGGTGCGAAATGATGAAGTGCAAAGGAGAACCGGAGTTGTTCGGGAGATGGTTGGTAGAGTTGAGCAGAGGGTGTTGCGATGGTTTGGGCATATGAAGAGAATGGATAATGAGCGATTGGTGAAAAAGATAACTAGATCTAATGTGAGAGGTGTAAGGCTGAGAGGAAGACCATGAATAGGATGGATGGACAGTGTGAAGAGAGCATTGGATGCGAGAGGGATGTCTGTTGAGCAAGGAAGAGTGGCTGTGCGTGACACAAATAAATGGAGAGAAATTGTGAATGAATAAGTGATGACGCAGCCCTGGGGGGATATTCTCCCGCATTTGGTCTGATCAGCTAGTCAGGTCAGGTGTGGGTAAGAGGATGGGTCTGCTGTGATGTGGCAGGGGTAAACCAGTTCTGCTGTCGGGCCCTGCTGCGGATGTCACTGATTGCATTGCGCAGTTGACTCTTGTGCGGTGTGGTGCGGTGAGGATCTGTCCGTTCTCCCCTTTGGGGCTAAGATGCGAATGAATGTGTTTGAATGGATGAGTAAATGGGGAGTGTGTCGTCCTGTCTCGGCTACCTCCCTTTCCTTGGGGGAAGCAGCCTAGGTATATAGATAGATAGATGGATAGACTTTTGGTGGAGCTTAAACTGGCAACAGAAACATTTGTATTCACCAATGATATTTATAACGTTTGGAGTATGGGGGAGAGATTAATTTGCCTAGCTCTTTTCTGTATATTTCTCGTCTGGCCTCCAGCTGCGTGTTGACATGTGCACACAGCCAGAGGGAATATAAGGTGGAGAATTTTGAATGGTGACAGAGTTTTATTGCTGGATTGGCGTCAGGAGAGGAAGTGTTTGGTCTGGAGATCAGAGAGAGGAGACGAAGTATCTTGTTTGTTGTATATATATTTCTGAACGTCTTTTCACTTTGTATTAGCATCCAATTGTAAGTATTATTATTCCTGTTGAAATGCTCACGCAGTGGGGTGAACCCTACACCACCACCACAGGAGACGAGTATGAGGGGGCAATACCCACCCTACAAGGGGATGATGGAGAGGCTAGCTTACCTGGCTTACCGTCCAAGCAAAGCAACATATCTCTCCTGTGACCCGGCGCCCCTCTTCCCCGCAGCCAGACCACCCAGCAGTGTACAGGAAAAGGACACTATTCTTCAGCAGAGGGAACGCTCTCCAGAATCGGGGTGGGACTTGCAGTGGCAAAGTCCCAAGCAAACCCTCGGATGCCAAGTCCCCTGGATCGGCCTCCTGTTTAACAGAGGACTCACTTGGTTGCTATCCCCCTTCCCCGATGGAAGGAGGGCACGCTCCATTGGAGCTGTGGCGCAAGCCGAGAGAGTACGTCTAACCTCTTCCTCCTGGGGTCCCTGGGACAACCCTTCCCTGACAGAAGGAGGGCACGCTCCATCGGAGCAGTGGCGTAAGCCGAGAGAGTACATCCAACCTCTTCCTCCCAATGTCATAAGGACAGGAATCCCTACCCCAGCAGAAGAAGGGCATGCTCCATCGGAGCTGTGGCACCAGCCAAGAGAGTACGTCTGACCTCTTCCTCCCGACATCGATGGGGCAGGAGTCCCAGGCCCTATGGCCGGAGTGCAGACTCCGCCGAATCCATGGCTGTGGTCGGGAGGGTCCAACGGGCATCCACTCTCAGCCACTAGGATCGGCGGTGTCCAGGAGAGTCTCCCCCGACTCCTCCCACATTCCTGTCTTCTGCAGGAGCACAGGCAGTGCCCAACAGGGCTGGCTGATGGAGGGAACGTCCCCCGGATGTCTCCCGCACACCACGGACTGGAGTTTCGTCCGAGCCTCATGGGCCTGCAAAGTAGGAGGACCGGCCCTTGGCCGCCCACCCTTTCCTAGTTCCCACACTCCTACAGAGGGAAACACCTCTAGCTCCCCCCACCACTCCTGTGGCGGTGTGAGGCACCCCTCTCCCGATCTCTGTCCTCGAGAGGGCGGGATTTGCTTCCCTTCAGGCACCTCACCAGAGACCAGACTTAGCGAAACGTCCCCGAGGCCAGGTGTCCGGTCCTTGCAGCCACGCCCTCCCCAGATGCTGACGGGCTCCTCTAGGATGAGAGGCTACAGTCCAGCCCTGACGGGCTCCACCAGGATGAGAGGCTACAGTCCAGCCCTGACGGTCTCCACCAGGATGAGAGGCTACAGTCCAGCCCTGATGGGCTCCTCCCGTAGATGAGATCACAGTTCCCAGAGTCAGTGGGCCTCCCCAGATGCTCACTGCAGCGGATGGACTTCCCACACCGCAGGTGGCTGCAGTCTCTCCCTGACGGCCAACTCTGCCAGACATGACAGCAGCCCAGTCAGGGCACCGCCCTCATCCTGGCTGACCCTAGGCCCAGGCCTTCCCAGGTCCTCCCCAGGACCCCGACGACAACCAAGGGCCAGCACCGAGCAGCGCGTCTCCTGGCCCTCTTCAGCCCTAGCCTGGAGAGCCCTGCCTCCTGCTGGGCCGTAGTGGCTAGGGAGCCGCCCACTCCTCTAGGACTACTGGCAACCTCATGGACCACCCTCTCGTGTAATACTCGCCAGACGGCCCACCTCCCATACCTGGCCACCAGCTGAAGCTCCACGCATAGGCCCTCCCGCCTCATGGGCCATGTCCTCTACTCTGCTAGAATCGTGAGAACCAGACACTAAAATTGTACACTTCCCCAGTGCTGTCAGACCCCTCCCACAGTGAACGAACCCCTGTGACTTCTCCCCCCCCCCTGTATCCGCGGTGCCTCTCCCCCAGTGATCCCCAACCCTCCCCAGTGCCCTACCCCCCTCCCCCCTCTCTCCTCTCCCCCCCAGACAGGTGTCACCTACCCCGCAGTGTGCCATAGCGAACTCTGTTACCTGGATCTTACGTGTGGAGTGTTTGATACCTACCCACTGGTCGGTTCGCCGACAGTGACAACCCCCCCCCCAGTGTCACCCCCACTGGACAACATATGTCAGACCCTCCCTCAGTGTGCTTCCCCCTCCCCTCCCCAGATCCTCAGTCCCCGTCCCCCACGTGAATAAACCTACCCTGGACTCACTAATACCCTTTCCTCCCCGTTTCCCTCCCAGTGTGAGACTGTATATAGTCTCGTCCTATGTAATGCACACATAGCCTAAGGTTAGCTAGAGCATCGTCCATGTCACGTGGATATATTGTACTAGCTAGGGCCTCGTCTATGTCATGCGAATACCTAGGTTTAAAGGCTTGAATATATGTTGTCGTCCATGTCACACATATGTGTCTATGATCAAAGCTATGCTAGACAAGTTTTCAGAATGACCGAGAAAAGATAGCAGTCACGCTTCCCCACCTCGGAAAGATTGTCTCAAGTATAGCCACTAAAATAGTCCCAGAGTTGAAATGGGACCAATTTCAACAAATCATGACCCAAGCTGTCACATCCTTACTAGAGAAGGTCGTCGCCTTCTCCCAGCTGGATGCACTCACCTATAATGGGAATTTAGATGACACTCTCATTCAAACATGACATCTCGTTGCCACTGCTTACCCAGAGGTGTATTTACAAACCTGGGACCAACATGTACTTAATACCCTACTGCAAATACTCCCCAGTGTGGTCAGGGAACCCTTTACCATCCACTACCCAACTGGGGATATTGACAGGGATATCCAGTTGGTGAGGCACATGCTTGCTGCCCTCACCACTCCCCAACAAATAAGGGCAGTAAGCAGAGTCCCCACCTGAAAGCCGCCCCCCAACAAGGCTCGGATGCCCACCCCAAACCCGCCTCCCCAGGAGCCGCCAGCCCTACCACGAGCATCTCCACTAGAAAGTAACCCACTCCCAGGGAAACATACAACCTCATCTCTATCAATCCCTGGGAGTTCACTGCATGCAGCCATCGCTGCCCCATACACGACATTCGAGAACAATTGAAGGGCGCCCAGTGGAGGGCTATGAACCAGGGGCGCCGCAAGGTGTTGGCTATCAAAGATGACCCACCGGACGAACCTTCTCCTCCCACCGAGGCCCCTGACGCTGAAGAGGCTGACATAGACAGCAAGGGGAAGGGCGCCTCACCCCAGCTGGATTGTTAGGACAGTCCCCGCACCTCCCCACAGTGGTGGGGGCCACCCCGCAAAAGTACCGCTCCCCCAGTCTATGATAAGGCCAGGCTGAATGGGATGAAGGCTCGATTGTTGGTTGACAGAGCAGCCAGGTCTTGCCTATACCATCACTTCTACTCCCATCACAGCAGAGCTTTTGGCCCTCTCCTCCCCACCTCAGCCCACCTCATGGACGTAGGGGACGGCCCCCTGCCAATCCATGGGGAGACACAGGCTCTCCATGTTCAGACACATCAGAAAGCAACCGCCCAACATCAATTCATTATTATCTGACTGCACTTGCCATGATTACGATGGTTACTTGGGGTTGGTTCTGTTGCAGAAACTCCAGGTCAAAATTGACTGCCATGGAAGGTGGTTGCACTTTAACAAGTCACCAGACCTGCCCCCTCAACCTCTCTGCACGTGCCACACCATAACACCCCCCCCCGCCATCCCCTCCCCATCCCCCCCGCTCCTGTCCCTACACCACCCTCCCCACCCCCCACCTTCCCTACTATGCTTTCCTCCACCGTCACCATTCCTCCCCACCACGAGGCCTGGTTCCCCTTGCACCAGCCCGGCGGCACCCATGTAGTATTTTCCCCAACCGCACTGCCAGGTGCTGTCGTCTCCTGGCTCCTTTCCCCCACCTTTCTCCCCCCTCACCTCGCTGCAGTCTGTGCGGCTAACCTCTCCAGCTCACCCCTTACCCTCTCTAAGGCCCTAGTAGTGGGTGAAATGGAGGAATCCTAGCCCTGCGTAAACCCCCTCTCCTCCACCTCCCCGACTCTGCCCCCAATCCCCGACCATCTCTCCCCACAGCAAACCACTGATCTGCGACGACTTCTGGACTTTCAGGACATCTTCTCGTCGGGACCCACGGACATCGGCCATACCACCATCCTGTCCCATAAGATACACACAACAGGCCCTCCCATCTGGCAACCTGCTCGCTGGAAGAACCCCACGCAACAGGCAGAAGACTGGCAGGTCCAGGACATTTTAAATGCCGGCGTGATATCTCCATCAACCAGCCTGTGGTCCTCTCCTGTCGTCCTCATCAAGAAGAAAGATGGGATGCTGCGATTTTGTGTGGACTACTGTTGCCTAAACGATGTCACCACTAAGGACACCACTCCCCTGCCAAGAATCGATGACTCCCTGGACTCCCTGTATGGGGCCTCCTGGTTTTCCACCTTGGACCTACAGTCAGGATACTGCCAGGTCTCCGTTCACCTGGAGGATCAAGGTAAGACAGCCTTCTCCATCAGCAGTGGGAAGCACTATGAATTTAATGTGTTTCCCTTCGGCCTCTGTAATGCTCCAGCTATGTTTTCCCGCCTGATGGAGTTCGTACTCAGAGGCCTCAAGTGGGAGATTTGCCTCGCCTACCTTCGACGATGTCATCATCTTCAGTAGGACCTGGGTCAACCATCTCCACCGCCTACGCCAGGTCTTCTCCAGGATACACCAAGCCGGGCTCAAGCTCCGCCCATTCAAGTGCGTTTTGGCCCAGAGATTGGCCTCCTTCCTGTGGCATGTCATAGCAATGGAAGGCATCGCACCCGAACCTGAAAAACTCAAGGCTATAGCTGAACTCCCCCTGCCACGGGACAAGCATGAGATCCACGCATTCATAGGCCTCGCCTCCTATTTTATGAAAGGGTTTACAACCATCACCAAGCTGCTGCATGACCTCACCAAGAAGAGGGAACCAATTACTTGGACAGATGATCGCCTCGAAACCTTCCGGACCCTCAAGGACAAGCTCATCACGGCCCCCATAATGACATTCCCCAATTACACTATACCATTCCGCCTGTACACCGACATCTCGCTGGTGACCATCGGTGCTGTACTAAACCAGGTACAAGATGGCAGGGAGCATATCATCGCCTGTGCCAGCTGCACCCTCAACCAGGTGGAACGTAACTATGCGGCCTCGAAACGGGAGTGCCTCGGTCTTATCTGGGCACTCGAATACTTCTGCTCATACTTGATGGGTACCCACGTTACCATCATCATGGATCATCAGTCCCTACAATGGCTCTGCCAATCCGACACCAAGAATGAGCAGATGATACGCTGGAGGGAGACCTTAAAAGAATTCAACTTTGATATATCATACTGGCCCAGCAAATTCTACATGAATGCCGATGCCCTCTCTAGGCTCCCTGTGAATGCCAGCCAGACCATGCCCACCCTCATGCAACGCTGGCAGGCCAAGGACCTGATTGGATGCCCACCCATCTATTTTCCAAGTTACAATAACACGGCGACCTACTGTACACCCAGTCCGGCCACATAGCTCTTGATCCTGATGCTGCCCTAAACACTCTCACCCACCTCCACGCTAACAACGGGATACACCTCGGCACGAGAAAATTGCTCCAGACTTTCAATGACACCTTCCGGGTCCCACACCCCTCCAAACTCGTGCAACAAGTCATGCAAGCATGTCAAGCGTGTGCCCTCGGGAAAGACACCACTCACATGCTGGGTCCCTCCGGCCACCTCGTGGCCAGTAAACCTTGGCAACTGCTATCAGTTGATGTCATTGGCCCCCTTCCACCTAAATCGGGCTACTGCTTCATCATTAAGTTTGTAGGCACCTATTCTAAATTCCTAATACCATGCCTGGCAAAAGAACACCACACCCTCACCGTCGTCGATGCCCTGCCTCACCATTTATTCCCATATTTCAGCATCCCCCATGTCCTCCACTCTGATAATGCGCCCAAATTCACAGGAAAAGTTTGGATGGAACTATCTTCCCTTTTTGGATATAATCTCTCCCACTCCTCCACATACTGACCACAAAGGAACAGCATCTGTAAGAGTAGCCACCGCACTCTGCTCAATAAAAGTGCGGACCAGGATTCAGGCCAAAGAAGATGACGCCTGGCCAGTGCACGTCAAAATAATACAATGGGGCATGAACACCTGTCCCCACGAGGATGGCATCACACTGCAAGAGCGGGTATTCGGCGAACCGCCTCTACTGCTCCTCCTCCCCCGTCACCTACAAGCCCCCGCAAACCCCACCTGCTCTGACCCCCTACACCATCTCAAGTGGAAACTCTAACACCTACAAGCCACCCAAGACCTAGCCCCCGATGCTACCCCAGCCAGCCTGTACAAACCAGGTGATCTTGTCATGGTCGCCACCCTGCCTACCCCACACAAGCTTGCCCCTCCCTATAGGGTCCCTACGAGGTAGTAAGCGTCCCTAACCCCTACCAAGACACTATGAACTACCACCACACTAGCTGCACCTACAGGAATCGACACATGCGTCACTCCCCACCACCAAACACACTACCCCCTCAGTGACACAACCCGCCGGCCTTGCCTCCCGCCTTCCCCCCAGTGCCAGAGAATTCCTATGCCTGTTACCTCTCCCCTTCCTTCTCCCCCACCAACACCCCCACCACATCCACCACCCCCACTCCAACCACCACCCCCCCTTCACTCACACCTGGCCCTCCGACATCCTCCTCCACCCCAACCTCCACCCCACACCCCACCCCCCCTCGGGCCCTGCACCTTCTTCCGACACATCTCCACCACTCTCATCCCCTCAAGCCGACATGACCCACCACCCACCAAGTCCCACTCCCACACCTGCCCGCGCCTCACACCAACACCCTTCATCACCGTGGCCACCATTCATGCCACCTCCACCCTCCACATCACCTGCACGCCCTTCCCCCACCTACCCCTCCCCACCCACGCCCATCCTCACCACCACAGGCACCAGATCCGGCCACCTATCCCACCCACCCTCCCGCTACACCCATACGCCTTCCCCACCCTCCAATCCCACCCCTAACACTGCCCTACTCCTCCCTAAATCACGGCACTCCCCGGAGAATATCCCAAATGCCCGCCCCACTAAGCCAATAACCTCGAGACAACCTCATAAAAGCATGACAACGTCCTCCCTCTCCAGTCTACAACCGGACTTCTTCCAGCACGCCCCATCACCACCACCAGAGATGAAAATCAGACTCGGGTTCTGGACCCCACCCCAGGGGCGCTAGCGCCGCCTCCAGGGCACCGACCAGCTCTTCCATCTTCTGCGGCAGACATATACAAATTCATCTCTCACTGTGCTTTACTCCATGTATCTCCAACCCAACCAGTGGACAACCCACTGGACCAATTTCCATCGCCACTTCACACCCTCACACAGCACCGCCACCTCCGACACTTTCCAACTCCAGTCATGGAGACGTGACTTTTACTCCCACGATGGTGGTGAAATACCCGTGTGGCGGGGTGAACCCAACACCACAACCGCAGGAGGAGAGTATGAGGGGGTGATACCCACCCCACAAAGGGATGACAGAGAGGCTGGCTCACCTGGCTCACCGTTCAGGCAAAGGCGACATATCTCTCCCGTGACCCAGCGCCCCTCTTCCCCACAGCCAGACCACCCGGCAGTGTACAGGAAAAGTACACTACTCTTCAGCAGAGGGAACACTCGCCAGAATCAGGGTGGGACTTGAAGTGGCAAAGTCCCAAGCAAACCCTCGGATGCTGAGTCCCCTGGATCGGCCTCCTATTTAACAGAGGACTCAGGAGGAGCCTCAAGGGTTGCTATCCCCCTACCCCAACGGAAGGAGGGCATGCTCCATCGGAGCTGTGGTGTAAGCCGAGAGAGTACGTCTGACCTCTTCCTCCTGATGTTGCAAGGACAGGAATCCCTACCCCAGCAGAAGGAGGGCATGCTCCATCAGAGCTGTGGCGCAAGATGAGAGAGTACATCGGACCTCTTCCTCCTGACATAGCTGGGGCTGGAGTCCAAGGCCCTACAGCTGGAGTTCAGACTCCCCCGGATCTGTGGCTGTGGTCGGGAGAGCCCAGCGGGCACCCACTCTCAGCCGCCAGGGTTGGCGGTGTCCGGGAGAGTCTCCCCCGACTCCCCCCACACACCCCAGACCAGAGTTTCGGCAGGGCCTCACGGGCCCACCATATAAGATGACTGGCCCTCAGCCTCTCTCCCTCCGCTAGTCCCCTAGCTCCTACAGAGTGAAACACCTATAGCTCCACCCACCACTCCTGCGGCAGAGCAAGGCGCCCCTCTCCCTGTCTCTCTCCTCGAGAGGATGGGATTTGCTTCCCTACAGGCATCTCACCCGAGACCAGACTTGGTGAGACGTCCCCGAGGCCAGGTGTCCAGTTGTTGCAGCCCCGCCCTCCCCAGGTGCTGACAGGCTCCGCCAGGATGAGAGGCAGCAGTCCAACCCTGGTGGCCTCCTCCCATAGACAAGATAGCAGTTCCTGGAGTCAGCGGGCCTCCCCTGATGCTCGCTGTGACGGCCGGAGTTCCCCCAGTGCATGTGGCCGCAGTCCCTCCCTGACGGCCGCCCCTGCCCAACATGACAGTAGCCTAGTCAGGTCACCGCCCTCCTCCCAGCCGACCCTAGGCCTGGGCCTCCCCAGGTCCTCCCCCAGGACCCTGATGATGACCAAGGGCCAGCGCCGAGCAGTGTGTCTCCTGGCCCTCTTCGGCCCTAGCCTGGAGAGCCCTGCCTCCTGCCAGGCCGTAGCGGCTAAGAAGCTGCGCAACACACCACCTGCCCACTCCTCCAGGACTAGTGGCGACCTCATGGACCACCCTCCCCTGTACTACTTGTTGGTCGGCCCACCTCCCTTGCCTGGCCGCCATCTGAAGCTTCAGTCATAGGTCCTCCGGCCTCATGGGCTGTGCCCTCTCCTCCGCTAGAATTGTGAGTACCAGACACTATGATGTACACTTCCCCAGAGCTGTCAGACCCCTCCTGCGGTGAACCAACCCCTGTGACCCATCCCCCCCCCCCGTATCCGCGGTGCCTCTCCCCCAGTGATCTCCAACCCTCCCCAGTGCCCTACCCCCCCTCTCTCCTCTCCTCCCCAGCCGGGTGTCACCCTTCCCCCAGTGTGCCATAGTGAACTCTATTACCTGGACTTTAAGCGTGGAATGTTCGATACCCATCCACGGGTTGGTCACCCGACAGTGACAACTCTTCCCCAGTGTCACCCGCACTGGACAACATATGTCAGTATGACCCTCCCCCAGTGTGCTCCCCCCCTCCCCTCCCCAGATCCTCAGTCCCCGTCCCCCACGTGAATAAACCCACCCTAGACTCACTAATACCCTTCCCTCCCAGTGTGAGACCGTATGTACTCTCGTCCTATGTAACGCACACATAGCTAGAGCTTCGTCCATGTCATGCGGATATATTGTACTAGCTAGGGCCTCGTCTATGACACGCGAATACCTAGGTTTAAGTGCTTGAATATATGTTGTCGTCCATGTCATGCGCCTGTCGGGTTGGGTATACTGTATTATGTTGTCTGAATGTGTGAGTATGATATACCTGACATCTTTTTGAAATATTGTCTGACACTGTGTGGACATAACCCTATCTCAGGAAGGTGTAATTCCGTGTACAGGTCAGACTTGCTGAACTAGGTGGAAAGTGATTGTTGTAAACCTTATTTTAAGTCATTGTAAGTTTCTCAGTTTTGCTCATAGAACGGTGTGTGTATTTGTCTTCGATAATATATAAGTGTGCCTTTTGACCAGTGATGTTTGTGTTCTCCCTTCCTTGCTAGTATTGATCTGGTCGGGAACAAAGAAGCCAAGACTGCACCGTATCTGTGCCCGAGAAGTCGGGGCACAGAATACGCAGCATAACAACTGTATTATTATTATTTGTGGCAGTTTAGTGCAGCTTAGTTATCTCTTTTTGAATAATTTTAATTCTTTTCTCTTGACAAGTTTGTTCCCAGACTTTAGTGTGATTATTCAGGGTATTATCAGATTGCTTGTTTTTCTCATTCCTTTGTGTTTCTTTATCTCATTGTAAATATTGTAAATATTATTAGCTTGTATTATAGTAGGTATTTTTCATTGTGTTTATTTTGCCCTTGCTTATGTCAGCTATTTTATTTACTTTGGTGACCTGTGTTGCGAGACTGGAGTGTTTTTTTTTTTTCTTTCGTAACTTGACTATTATTTCAGTTCCTTTTTCACAATGTTTTTCTCAGTTTTTATGCAGTCAGATTGTTTTGTGTTGCTTACTCCCATCTCGTAACAAAATGCATGAGTGTTCCTTCCCCGGTCCAGACTCGATCTCGCGTCCCCTCACCCAGCAGATAATTTCTCTAACCACTTGATTCCCCAGGTCCTGTCCTCCCCACTTACTGTTTTTTAATCAGCCCATACACCACTGACCGGGCTAATGTATGGCCCGGCCTGCACTATATGTGCAGGGAATCTTTCAGCGAACGAACGATCCCCATCTCTCCCACCAACATTGGTTTATAATGATCTCTCTTAATGTTTATCTATCTATCTATCAAACAATCTATCTCCATATATCTATCTGCCTATCTATCTATCCATGTATCTATCTGTCTGTCTATCTATCTTTATCAATGTATGTATCTATCAGTTGTATTATCTACCTATTTATCTAATTATCTATCTCTTGCATTCCTCTATCTATCTACATATCTGTCCCTCCATCTATAGGCAATGGCCTTAACCCCGTAAAAGGTAACCACAAATGAATCGCCTCCATGTCACCCTGTCCTCTGCTATCAGGCTGCCCTCACTCCAACTCACACCACCCTCACGTATACACCTATCCAACCCATTCTACACTTAACACTTTACACTTGTTATATATCTACCATTCATGTATGTGAAAATAAATAAGATAAAAAATCAATGCTGTTTTGTTTCGTTATTCCTTCACCAAAAAATCAAACAGAAGCAGCAACATATGGACACTGAAAAAGGCACTACTACCACTACTACTACTACTACTACTACTACTACTACTACTATGATTACTACTACTACTACTACTACTGTAGGCTTTATAGGCACTAGTATATATCTTATATCACAATGTGCAGCATGTAGTGTCTGCTGGAGATATACACAGCATCTCATTAGGAATGCCAGTTCACATGATGTACTGTATATCCACAGTCCTTTTGTCCCAGACTATCAAGAATGTCTGAACACATGATGTGTCTCAAACAATCTCTGTAGCCCACACAGTACAAGAATTTCATGATACAAGCAGGTTAACCAGACTGAGCCAGTTACCTGACGTCAAGGATACTAACCACGGAAATCTACCAGACACTACTGTACATCCCCACCCAGCCGTATATATTCTCAGATTTCAAAGGGCATAGGGACAGAGAGCCTGAGGGTACGATCGATGGCAGAAAGCAGGAGATAGGGTCAGCTAAGAGGTTTGCCGTCACGCTACGTTAGGCTGTTAATCACTTTTCAATATAACTGTGTACAATAAACTCTGTAACCCAAGAGTTTTTTTTTTTTTTTATGCGAGGAAGAAGGAACCAAAGGCCATGAGCCCGCAGTAACAGTTCTCTCCAAGAGAAAAACAAAATACAATATAGAGCCAAATTCAAGATCCGATCATTTTGAGATGCCTGGACACACTGCGTTTGAAAGACTGGAGATCATAGGCAGCAGGAAATACAGACAGAGGGAGACAGTTCCAGAGTTGACCTGTTGCATAAATGAAAGACTGGGAGTAACGGTTAATTCTTGCATTAGAGAGTTGGACAGAAAAAGGATGAGAGTCTGCTGCCAGACGGGTGCTACGCACCCGTCGTAGAGGTGGAGGAATGCAAGCAGACAGTTCAGAGGAGCAGTGACCATTAAAGTAGCGATAGAAAAGAGATAAAGATGCAACAGTGCGGCGAAGAGACAGAGGTTGAAGGGAGTCAGTAAGAGGAGGAGAGTTAATGAGACGAAAAGCCTTTGACTCCACCCTATTGAGAAGAGCTGTATGAGGGGAGCCTCCCCACACATGAGAGTTGTACTCCACACAGGGGAAGGATAAACCCCTGTATAGAGTCAACAATTGCGCAGGGGTAAAGAAAGAGCGGAGTCGTTTAGCACACCCAATCTCTTGGAAGCAGATTTTACAAGAGATGTAATATGATCTTTCCAAGGTAAGTCCCGAGTAAATGAAACCCCAAGCATGTTCAAGGATGATGTAGGATTAAGCTGAATATTATTAAACATTAGTGGGTATACCTGTGGAAGATTTTGTCAGGTTGAAAGGTGTAAGAACTGAGTCTTAGATGCATTAAAGACAACCATATTATTTTTACCCCAGTCAGAGATACGAGCCAAGTCAGACATTAGGTGTGCCATAGCCTCATCCCTTGTTTGTTGAAGTAACTGTTGAGATGGGCGTTGCGGGAACCGAATGGAAAGGTGAAGGGTGGAGTCATCAGCGTATGAGTGGATAGGGTTAGATGTACAGCTTAGAAGATCATTGATGAATAAAAGGAAGAGAGTTGGTGATAGGACAGAGCCCTGAGGAACACCACTGTTGATAGATCTAGGAGAAGAACGATGGCCGTCTATAATAGCGGCTATAGAACGACCAGAAAGGAAGCTAGCGATGAAGGCACAGATAGAAGGATAGAAACCGTAGGAGGGCAGTTTGGAAATTAAAGATTTATGCCAGACTCGATCGAAAGCCTTTGAGATGTCAAGTGCAATGGCAAAGCTTTCGCCAAAGTCCCGAAAGGAGGATGACCAGGAGTCTGAAAGGTAGATGAGAAGATCGCCAGTGGAGCGTCCCTGACGGAACCCATACTGACGATCGGAAAGAAGGTTGTGATAGGAAAGATGCCTTAAAATTTTTCTATTAAGAATTGACTCGAAAACTTTTGAAATACAGGACGTTAAAGCAATTGGACGATAGTTGGAGGGTTGGGAGTGGTCACCCTTCTTTGGGACTGGCTGAATGAGACCAAACTTCCAGCAAGAAGGAAAGGTACAAGTTGACAGACAAAGACGAAAGAGTTTGCCTAGGCAGGGTGTAAGCACAGAAGCACAGTTCTTGAGAACAACAGGAGGGACCCCATCAGGCCCATATGCCTTGTTAGTACTGAGGCCAGTGATGGCAGAAAATACATCAACTGAAGAAATTTTAATGTCAGCCATGAGGAAGTCAGAGGGGGGAAGTGATGGAGGAACAGCACCGGAATCGTCTAAGGTAGAATTGGAGGAGAAAGTCTGTGCAAAGAGATCTGCTTTATCAGTAGAAGAAATAGCTACAGAACCATCAGAGTAGAAAAGAGGAGGGAAGGATGATGAGGTAAAGTTGTTAGAAAGATTTTTGGCAAGATGCCAGAAGGAGCGGGAAGAATTCGAGTTGGAGAGTTGAGAGCATTTAGTATGGATGAAATTATTTTTAGTAGAGCGAAGAACAGACTTAGCACGATTCCGGGCAGAAACGTAAAGATGATGTGATTCAGGGGTGGGTTGGCTCCGGTACCTTTGTAGGCCCTCTCCTTGTTGCGGACAGCATTAGAACAAGCGTGATTAAACCAAGGCTTTCTTGCATTAGTCAAAGGATATGAGAAAGGAATGTATGCTTCCATGCCCGAGAGAATAACCTCCGTAATGTGCAAGGCACACTCAGATGGCTCACGGCCATGGAAGCAATAATCATTCCAGGGAAAATCAAAGAAGTACTGCCTGAGGGCCTCCCAGTCTGCGGCTCCAAATGCCAGACGACGTTTCCCTGGAGGGTCCACAGGGTCGTGACCGGAGTGATAGGACAGGTTAAGGTAATAAGGTTGTGATCGGAGGAGCCCAACGGAGAGAAAAGATTAACAGAGTAAGCAGAAGGATTAGTTGTGAGGAAGAGGTTGGAGCTCTCTCCAAGGCGGTCAGGGATACGGGTAGGGTGCTGTACAAGCTGCTCTAGGTCATTAAGGATAGAAAAGATGTAGGCTTGTTCACCAGGTGGATCCGTGAAAGGAGAGGAGAGCCAAAGGTGGTGGTGAACATTGAAATCTCCAAGAATGGAGATTTCAGAGAAAGGAGAAATGGATAGAATGTGTTCCATCGTAGAAGTAAGATAGTCGAAGAATTTTTGATAGTCAGTAGAATTAGGGGATAAGTAAACAGCACAGATATATTTAGTCAGAGAATGACAGGAAAGCCGAAGCCAGAGTGTGGAGAATTCAGAAGAATCAAGTTCAGGAACACGAGAGCAAGATATGTCGTTGCGTATATATACACAACAGCCACCTTTGGCTTTGAAATGAGTATAGAGAAAGTAGGAGGATACAGAAAAGGGTTTGCTGTCAGTTGCCTCAGACAGCTGAGTCTCCGTTAGAAAAAGAAGGTGAGGTTTAGAGGAGGAGAGGTGGTGCTCAACAGAGCGAAAGTTAGAGGAAAGGCCGCGAATGTTGCAGAAATGAAGAAGAAGAGAGTCAGACAGTGGTTCCGGGCATCTTGAGTCGTCACCGGGAGAGGGGCAGATGGTGGGGGCATTTATGTTTCCCCCCCCCTGGGGTCTCCGAGGCTTGGTAGAACGACGCCATTTTGGGTAAATTTTGAATAGGAAGTGTAGTGTGTACTGTGCATGTAGTTTGGTGAAGATAGTTAGAGAAATTTGTACTGGAGAGCATGCTGGTCTACTCTCTGTGTAACTGAGACACTGAAAAAGTTCAGCAAAGGTGGATGATCAGGAACTAGTCCTGAGGGCTGATGAAACGGGAGCTCCAGCACTCCCTGTCATCAGCTTTCCATCCACCTATGTAACTCATTGCTTACGACACACAGGGGTGGAAGGTGAGAATGAGATGCACCATTTTACTAGTAGCGGCCCATGTTACACTCCACTGATGATAGAAGGAAAACCATTAATCTAAGATACACCTACAATCTCTCCATCTAATCAAACCCCTCGGCAATGTTCATCTATAATAGCGGCAGCAGTGAACAACGATAAACTACTGTTTTGGAGGTATATATTACGGTGCACTCTTAACCATTTCATACACGGGGGCCTGATGAAGAATCCAACCGCTCACACTCTTTCAACGCAGGATATGTCCAAGTGAAATCAACCGCTCACACTCGACGTAGGTTGAGTCCAACCATATAATTTGTTGTATTTTTTTTTTTTCACAACAATTTGCTTTTTAATCTTACTAATGAACCAAAAAATAATATAAAAAAAAAGGAATTACCATATCGTATCATTCATTTAGTCAATGCTCATTTACTCACAAACATATGAACATTTCGACAATGATTATAGAATATTGTAGAGCATTTATCTGCGATCCATTTCATTAAAAAATGTCACTTCTAGCTATACTAGAAAATGTTTTATGGCATACAGAATAACAATAGTAGTTCATCACACCTGGCCTCTCTAAGTAAACTGTTTCCCATCATTTCATTCTCGGCCGCCCAGACCTCACGCTCACCACATTCCTCACTTAGTGATTTGTGAGGCATTGAAAAAATGATTACACTTATTTCAATACCCTTCCCTAATTTTTAACTGTGTCGTTATGAAACTGATATATGTTAGAAATGAATAAATTATCTACCTATTGAATGAAAAAAAAAAACAAAGATATAAAACACCATACTTTACCGTTCAGTAATGTATTCATTTACTCACTGACATATTTATGGAGTACTCACAAACTTTTTTTTTTTTTTCACAATTTGTGAAAAAAAAAAAAAAATGCAGTGAGTACTGTACTGTATATATGTCAGTGAGTAAATGAATACATTACTGAACAATAAAGTATGGTGTTTTATATCCTTCATTTATTTATTTTTTCATTCATTAGGAAGATCATATATTCATTTGTAACATGTACCAATTTCATAACAGTACAGTTAAAAATTAGGGCAGGGGAATGAAATCATTGTAATAATTTTTCGATGCCGCTCAAATTAGTGAGTGAGGAATTGAGGGAAGCGTGAGGTCTGGGGGGGCGAGAATGAAATGATAGGAAACAGTTCACTCAGAGCGGCCACGCGTGATGAACTACTATCGTTATCCCGTATGCCACACAAAAAAAATTCCCAGTATAGCTAGAAGTGTCATTTTTTTACGAAATGGATCGCAGATATATGTTCAACAATATTCTATAATCATTGCCGAAATGTTTATGTGTCTGTGAGTAAATGAGCACTGAATAAATAAGCGAATGATACAATATGGTAATTCTTTTTTTTAATTATTATTTTCGTTCACTAGGAAGACCATTCATTAATTTATAAACCAGTTAAAAACAATACAGTTATAATAAGAGTGAGGGAATGAAATAATTGAAATCAGTTTCTGATACCGCACTAATCGCTGAGTGAGGAGAGTGGTGAGCGAGGTCTGGGCTGGCGAGACAGAAGTCTGCCAGCATGGAGAATTTTCCCTAGATTTGGGGAATTCATGGTGTTGATGGAGAAATGGGGAATTCAGGTACAGTTTGGGGGAATTTTTACTGTGAATTGGATATTCCTTCAAAATTTGGAGGATACTCACTGTGAACAAAGTATCTTTATAGTTACATACTACTTTAAAAATTATCGTGTAGTATGTACGTAATTAGATCATCCAAGGAAATGAGATTTTACAGGTAAAAGGCTAAACAGTATCTGAGGTATTTACTATACTTTTTAATTACATCCTACATTCATGGTGATAATGCCCTTTTTGGTATTTACGTAGTTTGTAAGTAACTTGTCAGTTCTGTTCTGTTATTAGTCGACCTGGACAAAACAGACACGTAGTATATGGGAATAAGACCAGCAACTAGCGCACTCCACTGGTAGGACAAGGACAAGGGCTCACAAGGAGTGTATGGGTCCACATCGCGACTTCACTGCTTTCATTCTAGGGTAATTCACCCTAAACTAGGGCAATCACACACCCCTCTAGGGGGTAAACAACATGAAAACAAAATAGAGAAATTTACTGCCAACAAAAACATTAGTTAAATTACTGGATTCTCAGTGCTGCTTGACAGAGGATTCTTGTTTCAATTTCCCACTTGACAACACCTTATTAGACGTATGAGATCATAAATGTATGATGATAAACAGTGATCCAGACTGAAATGTTTATAAAAGGCAGTAGCTACTGTGTAAAGGCATGCTATTGTAACATATCAGAATTAAGTGTTGAATGATGGTGTGTACATAGTTGTGAACAGGACAGAACAGAATGTCCATCAGTTATAAATTTAAAATATATAGGTTTATGTATGTTAAAGGAAGATGGTAAAACTAATTATTACAATGAAAAGGTTTTTAGTATCCAGCAAGGAGGTACGATTTTTGTAACTGAAGATTGTTTGGTTTCTTAAAGCATTAAGTTCATAATTATATAATAAATCAAAGACAAACCAACTCATGTGCTGTTTTGGTTTTTCACTATTCAAGTCCCCGTAATCCTCCCTCCCTATATTACTCTATATGAGTATATATTGATCAGAGTGAGTTGATGCTCACAACTGGAACAAAAATTATACGTTCTGCATACAATATTATGGATAGGTGTAATGAATAAAGACTTTACATAATAGTACAGCAGCGTCCAATTTACAATGCATGCAATTCTCTTCTCCCACAACATATCATTCATATACAAAAATGGTAATTACAGCTATAACTCCTAAAATAAAAGTATAAATTACAGACGGTTAAAAAAATGGGGAATTTCTTTTCAATTTGGGGAATTTTGCCCGTCAGATCTGGGGAAATTTGAACCAGAGCATCTGGCAGCACTGGACGAGAGACTGTCACTCAGTACTTGGAAGTGGTTGGGTTCAGGTTGCGTCGAAAGAGTGCGAGAGGGTTAACCCCTAAAAAATCACCAGAAGGTAAGGTAAACCCACAAGAAAACTAACTTAACTTTACACTATAGCATACACACACCAAAGAAGAAACCAGGATTCGTTTTACAAAGGGGAATCCACATAGGCCTCAGAATACAAATATAAAACGAGTTATTTCTTACCTAATCAGATTACAGTTAGTGGAAACTACGTACTCATATATCTTGAGGAATTAGGAGAACTCGTTGTTGATATAATCTAGATATATTTCACAAATAGTGTAAAAATGGAAGTGAAACAAAAAAGGGAAATGGTGCACAAAGAGTGTTTTTTGTCAAGAAAGTAACGTACTGAGTAATGTGTGAAAATATGAGGAAAAGTGTAACAAAATATGACAAAAGTGTAACGTGACAGTAAGTGATTAAAGAGTGACTAAAAAGTAGTGTCACTCCTGCTAGTCCTCGAGCTTATAAAGTAGCTTTACTCCACTTCTTTGGCTAACTAGCCACTAGGCTGTCTTAAGTGCAATCTCCAACCATAAACAAACATGGAGGCACCTGCTACCAATAGTGTGCAGACAAATATTAAACAAAACCAATGGCATCCCATCAAGAAAGCCAAGAAGGCGTTATTTAGGCTTCTATTGGCAAATAGTCTCATTTTGCTCCTCCCACACTATGTCACACCCACTGTGGTCAAGGACAAAAGGGTTTTCTGAGTAATTTCTGGGAAAAACAACCCGCGTGTTATCTGCCCGGAAGCCCCAAAACTGACTGCTAAGCAAACACAGCGAAGATAGGGTATACCCTTACAGGCAACAAACTGATAACAGAAAAGAGTTATCAACCTTGACGGCTCGCCTGTTTCCTTACATTATTTTCTCATCTTCTATTTCATCCGTTCACTACTGGGGTAACTATGCCAGTGACACATCCCTTCCTGAGAGAAGAAATTTCCCAAGAGAAAATTTCTGGATACTGTACAATTTTAAGTTCTGGACACGTAATCTGCTAAAATATTAGTAACCCCTTTCACATGCTGTACATCAAGGGAATACTCTTGCAGAAATAGGGCCCAGTGGGTCAGTCTAACATTTTTGTCCTTTAATCGGGACAAAAATTTCAGAGCCTGGTGATCAGTGTACACTACCACCTCACCTGACCCTGGACCAACATACACAGAGAATGTTGAAGAGCAAGTATGAGTGCAAAGGAGTTCTTTCTCAATAGTTGAATAATTTCTCTGTGCCTTATTGAACTTTTTGCTAAAATAGCAAACAGCATCTCAAAGCCTTGATCATTATCCTGCAACAAAACTACACCAGCCCCTACGCCACTGCCGTCAAGAGCTAATTTAAAGGGTTTATCATAATTGGGAGCTTAAAGCACTGGATGACTTCGCAGGATGGCTTTGACTTTAGAATGGGCATCCTCACATTCTGACTTCCACTCATACTTGACTCCTTTTCTTAACAAGTCAGTAAGGGGAACTACAAGATCAGAGAAGCTCAGGACAAAACGTCTGTACTACCTTACCATACCCAAGAATCGATCCAACTCTTTCTTATCTTTGGGTTAGGGGAAACTGACTATGGCCTGAACTTTAACATCAGGTGGACTCACTTGGCCTAAACCGACCACATAACCTAGGTATTGCACTCGAGCCTTACAATTTCACATTTAGTTAAATTAAGCATTAAATTAGCAGAGGTCAGTCTCTGCAGCAAGGCATCTAGTTGGCTCAAGTGTTGTTCCCAAGTGTTGCTAAAAATGACTACATCAATGTAAGTCTAACAACCTTCAACATCCTTGGTGAGATCATTCATCAGCCTTTGGAAGGTGGCAAGAGCATTCTTCATACTATAGGGCATGACCTTACATTTATAAAGATTGCCACCGACCACAAAACAGGAAATTTCTTGAGCCCTTTCTGTGAGTGGGACTTGCCAATATCCCTTCATCAAATGTAATTTTGTAATAAACTTAGCACTGCCTATCACGCCCACACAACCATCTACTCTAGGAAGTGCGTACTGTAGGTGTCGGTATTGGTAAGGGAGTTGACTTTACGATAATTAATGCAAAAATGATGTGACCCATCTGGTTTTGGAACTACTATGACTCGGAGAACCATTCACTTTGACAGGACTCAGTTAACCCCTGCTGCAACATGGAGTTCAGTTCCTCTTGAATGATGGTCTGCTTCTGAGGACTAGCTCAGTAGGGGGACTGCTTTACAGGGCTGGCGTCTCCAACATCCACGTCATGCTGTGCCACTTCCATCTGTCCTGGGGTGTCCCAAAAGACATCAGGGAACTTCCTGAGAAAGGCAACAAGCTCGGCACACCACTCTGCAGTGTACCCCAAGTATCCTGGTTTTCTCTCCAACTGGTCGTCAGGTCCAAAGTCAAAGGGGAGCCCTCGTCCTCCGCCAACTTGACAGCCGACACCACGCAAGCAGCACTAGGGGGGTCCACGTCTTGCCAGTGGTACTCCTTTAACATATTTGCATGGAGCAGTCTTCGTTCCTTCCTCCAGTCTGGGGTTAAGATGACATTATTGACTTCACGTACCCTCTTCTGTACTACATGAGGGCCTGCAAAACTTGCGTGCAGAGGCTGACCATGAACGGGAAGCAAGACAAGAACTTGGTTGCCTGGGTGAAACACTCTTTTCCTAACTTTCTTAGAGTAAAGAAGAAGAGAGAACCTGTACTTTTTACACAGGAAAAATCATCAGATAAATTACCAATATGCCGGGAATAGAGTCCTGGGTTCGATTCCCGGCATATTGGTAATTTATCTGATGATTTCTTAGAGTAATCATACCATCTCTTCATCTCCTGAGATGACTCCAAGTGTGCCCTGGCTACTTCCATGCTATAGGCCAGTCTGTCTTTAAATTTTGACATGTACTCCAGCAAATTAATTTGGTCATCACCCTTGATGCATTGTTCTTTGAGGAGTTTAAGAGGACCTCTTACTTCATGGACAAAGATTAACTGAAATGGGGAGTAGCCCAAGGACTCACTCGGTGCCTCTTTGTTTGCAAAAAGTAGGAAAGGCAAACACTTGTCTCATTCCTTTTCATCACCACACAATTTTCTGAGCATACTCTTCAAAGTTTGGTGATACCTCTCTAATGCACCCTGACTCTGAGGATGATATGCTGAGGAAGTGACCTGGGAGATTCCTAACTCATTGAGGGTTTGTCTGAAAAGTTTGGAATCAAAATTACTGCCTTGATCTGACTGAACTTCCTTAGGGAGACGAAAACGGGTAAAGAAGGTCAGCATCTCTTTTACAACCAAATTAGCTGAAATATTTCTCAAGGGAATGGCTTCGGGATATCTAGTGGCCATGTCTGACATTGTGAGGATGTACGGGTGGCTGAAGGAGGTTTTAGGCAAAGGGCCAAATATGTCCACAATCACCCTAGTGAATGGGTCCTCAACACAGGTAAAGGAATCAAAGGAGCCGCAGGGATGGGCTTATTGCTCTTACCGACTAGCTGACAGGTGTGACATGACCTACAGAACCGGGAGACATCTCAACGGATTCCAGGCCAGTAAAAATGCTGCCAGATGCGGAAGAGAGTCTTCCTCGCCCCTAAGTGACCTGCTAAAGAAGAGTCATGAGCAATAGACATAAATTTTTTGCCTATAGGGTCTTGGAACCACTCCCTGATGTACAGACTCCCACTTGTTATCATAAGCAACACTAGGAGGTCTCCATCTTAGCATTAACACGTTGTTTGGCCGTAAATAATAACACTGTCAGTTCAGACTCACATTCATCTTCCCTAACTGCTGAGTCAATTAAAGTGGTAATCTCTGGATCAGATCTTTGCTTATGAGCTAACTTTGCACTTGTCTGTCGAAAATCATCAACCTCTGAGTCATTTAACTGGGCAAAAAAGATTATACCCAAGTTCAATAGTATCATCAGGAATGTCAGCACCATTACTGTCAGTGTTCTCATGCCTGGCTTTCACCGTCTTAGCTCTAGTTACAGCACATGCAGGAAGCAATTTAGGACATACAACTTCCTACTCTTTAGTCCTATCCTCACTAAAGGGAGTTTTGACACGCAGGGAACAGCACTCACCAGTCCTCCCACCAGGTCATTTCTGAAAAGGAAAGTGACCCCTTGTATGGGAAGCTGGTCAACAACACCCACACATACTGAACCAGTAACTTACTCTGATTGGAGCTTCACCTCATTTAGGGGAACAGATACAAACTCAGCTATACCCTGCAACAAGACACATTCATTAGGGTCAGCTATATCAATAATCTCCTTCAAAATTAGTGACTGTGAAGCTCCTGTGTCTTAAAGTATAGTGACTTCCTTACCACCTTTTCCATCAACTGAAACTAACCCCTTAGATATGAAGCTAGCAAATAAATGATCTGGGGAGGTGCCACTTTTTGTACTGCATGGGGAAGGAGACTCTGATGGAGTCTTACCACTCTCACCCGATCCTGACGGCTGCACTGCTCCAGTCTTACTAGTATCTAACCATGGCTCTACAGGAGTCCGTCGATCAACCACTGACAGTTCCACTCTGGCCTTATCAACAATATGCACCCACTGGGGTTGTGTCTGACTACCGCTTACAATATCTGTGGATGGCTGCTTTCTGTTGGTGTCAAAAAATCCCTAAGAGTTTACCAAAGTAGTAGGTTTCACATTGGAACTTTTTCCTCTATTTTTTCCATCACCAATCCTCCAAGTGCCCCGTTTTCCGGTAATACTGGCAAAATCTGACACCTTTTCTTGACCCTCTGGCAACACTGTCCTCAATTACTTTTGTGGAACTAACATGCTTTGGGGTTGCAGCGTTCCCACTAGTGTCACTTGATATTAACTTGCCTTTACCAGAAGATGGGTTCACAAAAACTGGTTGGTTCACTCTCCTACCCTAACAAATAACTGAGGCTTACGTTCATAGTTATGAATTATACTATAATTGTCTGCTACAACAGCAGCCTAAGCTAGGGTATCTAAGTTTTTTTCTACTAGGTGTGTAGCAACATCCCTATCTATGTTACCAGTGAAGTTCTCCATGATAATTAATTCTCTCAGTTTTGAGAAATCATCAGCATTCTTAAACTGTAACCATTGATCAAATAAGTCTGTGAGTACTCTGGCATATTCCACATGAGTCTGATCTTTCTGCTTAAAGGTAGATCTAAATTTAAGCCTATATGCCCTTGGCACGAGTTAATATGCTTTTAGAATGTCTTCTTTTAAACAATCATAGTTAGCACTTTGATCAACTGATAAACGATTTATAAGCCACTTGAGCCTTTCCTTTCAAAAGACTCTGCAGCAGTACTGTCCAATAGTCTTTTGCCCACGAGAGACGACCTGACACCTTTTCAAATATATAGAAGTACTTAGTGACGTCTTGCTCATTAAAGGGAGGTACTAGCTGAATGTTCCTAGCAACATCAAAAGATTCCCTGGCAGATGAACTACTACTTTCTAGAGGTGAACTATCAGAGTCCTTCGGTCTGATTTCATGATCTATTTCTTTTTGTCTCATTTCAGCTTGTAATTCTAATTCATTTTAGCATTCCATTGTTCTCTCACTTTTGCTTGCACTTCTAGTTCCCTCAGCTTAATTCTGGCTAACTCAAGTTGCGCTTTGTCACCAGTATCATAAGCAGAACAATCACTGGGCCTAGGTATCTCCGACGCCAAAGGCTCTGGGTCCACACCTTGTGCATTATCAGATGGCTCAGAACTAACTATGGAGGACTCACTTTGCTTAAACATGTTGTCCAATATTCGATCAAGTAACATCGTCTTAGTGACTGAGGCAGAAAATCTCAACTGTAAGGCCCGGGCAAGTAATACGAGCTCCTGCTTTGTGATTATTTTCATTCTGGTTGGGGAAGGCTTAGAATCCAGAAATGCTTTCACATCACTATCACTCATTAGGGCCATGATTACTAATTATGGCTAAGTAGGTAGGAGTAAGCACTGTGTATGTGGCCAAGGTTGCCAATATTATGTCACAGAGCTATCCTGGAGAGGTCGCCAAATTGTTTGGGGGTATATATTACGGTGCACTCTTAACCCTTAATAAAGCACCAAGAGGGGTAAGGTAAGCTCACAAGAAAACTAACTTAACTTTACACTATAACATGCACACACCAAAAAAGAAAACAAGAATTGTTTTTACAAAAGGGAGTTCACATAGGCCTCAGTATACAAACATATAACGAGTTATTTCTTACCTAACCAGATTACAATCAGTGGAAGCTACATACTCACAGAACTCGTGGAACTAGGAGAACTCGTAAATGATATAATCCAGATATAATTCACACAGTAATGTAAATGGAGAAGTGAACCAAAAATGGGAAATGGTGCACAAACAGTGTGTTTTGTAAACAAAGCAACGTATTGAGTAATGTGTGAAAATATCAGGAAAAGTGTAACAAAATGTGACAAAAGTGTAAATAAAAAGTAGTGTCGCTCCTGCTAGTTCTTGAGCTTATAAATTTGCTTTACTCTGCCTCTTCGGCTAAGTAGCCACTAAGCTGTCTTAAGTGTAATCTCCAGGCATACACAAACACTAGAGGCACCTGCTACCAATAGTGTGCTGACAAATATTACACAAAACCAATGACGTCCCATCAAGAAAGCCAAGAAAGCGTTATTTAGGCTTCTATTGGCACATAGTCTCATTTTCCTCCTCCCACACTATAAGTCACACCCACTGTGGTCAAGGACAAAAGGGTTTTCTGAGTAATTTTTGGGAAAAACAACCGGCGTGTTATCTGCCCGGAAGCCCAAAAACTGACTGCTAAGCAAACAGCGATGATAGGGTATACCCTTACAGGCAACAAACTGATAACAGAAAAGAGTTATCAATCTTGACAGCTCGCCTGTTTCCTTACATTATTTTCTCATCTTCTGTTTCATCCATTCACTACTGGGGAAACTACGTCAGTGACACTACCTTCATCGATACTACTACTGCTATTACTACTACTGTTAATGATTTAATGAATAAATAAATAGATACAGAAATGAATAAAATCCATTGATAAAATAATTATAATCCCATATTATTCTCATTGGGTAAAGGAGCTCCCTAGGAACTCTTTCTTGGAAATTTGTTTTTGGATATGCCTGGTTAATATCATTCTATACCTTATTTATGGAGACCACAAAGATATTAGAATAAGGTAATTAACACAGAAGAGGACAGGAAGGTATAATAAGCAAAATAAATTACCTAGGAAGAGGTGTTAGGGAGCTTCCTTAACGACGGGAATACGGACCTTGGCCATCTAAGTTGAGAGGGGTTACGAGGCTTTGCCAGGTTAGAGTGAATGCGCTATAGAAATTTTCTTATTTCATCCTGTTTGATGATTTTTTTTCTTTAATTTCTGCTGCCGATAGAGAAGTGTATTAATTATGAATATCACTTGTACCGGAGGGACGTAGTAGTAGTAGTAGTAGTAACAGTAGTAGTAATGGTGGTGGTGGTGGTGGTGGTGGTAGTACCAATAGTTGTGACAGTTGTGGTAGTAGTAGTAGTAGTAATATTATTATTATTATTATAATTATTATTATTATTATTATTAGTAGTAGTAGTAGTAGTAGTAGTAACACCAGCAGCAGCAGCAATAGTAGTAGTAGTAGTGGTTGTAGTAGTTGTAGTAGTAGTAATAGTAGTAGTACTGTAGTAGTAGTAGTAGTAGTAGTAGTTATGATGGTGGTAGAAGTAGTTGTGGTAGTAGTATATGCTAGTCCGGACAACAATAATGTGCCTTTTGTTATTTGGTTACATGGTTACCACCTAGCGTAACCATTGGACCTGTAGCTTACTGTAGAATCTCAAGGTTGCAATCTATCGAGTGGATGGTGAGCGCCAGCACCAACCACATTTGAAATAAATCCCTTCCTCACAAAGTAAGTACATAAATAAAATAAATGAAGACAAGAGCAAGAAAGGTGTAAATTTTACTCTTGTCCATGATATGGAAAAAAAAAAATGGTTTTGATTATCATACTGGTAATATAATTAATAGAGATTATAGTTATTAAAGAGATTGTGATTATTAAAGGGATCATAATTATTAAAGATATCATACCGATAAATATTAAAGGGACTATGATTATTAAAGAGATTTAATTTTTTAAAGATATCATACCGGTAATTATTAAACAGATTATGATTATTAAAGAGATTATAATTATTAAAGGGAAATAAATGCAACGATAACGTCATAGCGTTTGTTTTGTATCCTGTAAAAAAAAAGTCCTTATGACTATTTACAAAGATCAGCTTCAACTTATTCTCAGCTGACGACCCGTATTTTCTTCCGGTAAGAGCTCCCTAACATCTTTTCCTCAGCGATTATTCTGAGCTAAAGACCCGTATTTTCGTCCGGTAAGAGCTTCCTGACATCACTTTCTAAGCGATTTATTTTGAGCTAAAGGCCCTCATTCTCGTCGGTTAAGAGCTCCCTAACACCTCTTCCTCAGCGATTCATTGCAGTGGAAATGAGTTACCTGAGAGGAGCATGTGGAGTGACGTGGAGGGACAGGTTGACGAATGAAGAAGTGAAGGAACGTTGTGGGGTATATGTGGATGTGGTTGAAAAGATTAGGAGAAATACACTGAGGTGGTTTGGACATGTGGAGAGAATGGAGAATGAAAGACTGACTAAGAGGGTGTATGTAGGTGAGGTGGAGGGAGGGAGAGGGAGAGGTAGACCGAGGATGAGGTGGAGGGATGGAGTTGAGAGGTATATGAGGGAGGGGGGGGTGAGTTGGGGGGAGGGGAGTCAAATGGTGGGTGACAGAGTGACTTGGAGGCGTTTTGTCTGCGGCCACCCTTTGCGGGATTAGGGCGTCGGGCTATAGATAGATAGATAGACGTTATTAATGCAGGGTATGGCGTTATTGGAGGAACAGGGACAGTAAGATGTAATAAGGAAAATAAATTGCTTAGGAAAAGATGATAGGCAGCAACCGACCAGAAAACCGGATAGTCTCTAAGGATATGTTTAACACAGGGGTTCGCAACCTTTTTAATCTTATGTACCCCTTGAAGTCTTTCAGTATTGGTCACGTACCCCTTACCACAATGCAGCATCAGGAAGGGTAAAAAGAAATGCATGGTTTATTGACTTAGTTTATTAAGTTTAAATTGTGTTATATATGTGGAGCAGACAAACTTTTCAATTAATGTATGTCACTATGAGGTAGTGTTGATAGGAACTAGTTACTGTCATAGAGAAACACTATGTGACTGGCTGCTAGCATGCAATACATTTACTAAAACAGAACTATAGCAGACAGTTTTCGATCATTGTGACAGTGAACTAGTGCTGCTTGCAGCTAGTTGCAACTTGTAACTAGTAACAGTGATAGGTAAGTCACTGTGTGTGTGAATAGCATAAAAATAATAATAAAACAGAACTAAATCCAATATCTGTGACTGTGAGGTAGTGGTGCTATATACAGCTTATAACTAGTTACTCATGGGGAAATTACTGTGTGCGTGACTAGCGTCACTAGGATGAAAAAAGTAACAAAATAGAATTAAGGCTTTGTGTTCCACTGACTGCGAACTAATGCTGTTTGTTAAGCCTCGCAACTAGTTATTAGTAACTAGCTACTTACTCATAGGGAAGTCAGTGTGTGTGACTGCATTAAAATACAAATATATACTAATTCAGTGAGATGGTTGGGCCTGTTTCTTTGCTACCGACAAGTCAATCCTCGGCACAGTCTTTGAGAAAGCCACTCTTATGTCGTCTTTGACTGCAAGACGTGAACGTAACTTGTTTTTAATTAAGCACAGTGCTGAGAATCCCTGCTCACAGCGGTATGTAGAAGGAAACCATTACCAGTTATTATGGCTGCAGTGCAGGCACATGACTTCGTAGCCGCAAGCAAAATCCATGACAACTTAAACGAGGAAAAAAAAAAAATCAGACTACAAATACACTGGAAACCTGAGGGTGAGGGTAGTGAGGGAGGAGTGGTGAGTGGGTGACAGTGAGAGGCGAACAGTGCGTCTCACTTTGGTACCTGCTTGGTACGCGTGAGTTACGTGATCGATAGAAAATGAGCAAGGGTGACTACTGTATTATGGGTTTGCAAGGTTGTGTGGCAAGTGTAGTCCAAGAGAGCTTTCTCTCAAATGACATAACTCCAAGAGTTTCCTTGTTAACGTTGTCACTTAGTGTCCTGGTTCTAGTGGAGGACACATCTAGCCTAGCACATGTACGCCACTTTCTACAAACAGGTTTGAATTTATTCAAAACCGAAGTATTTTGAGAAACCTGTCACGTACCCCCAAAATTCCTCTCACGTACCCCTGGGGGTACGCGTACCCCAGGTTGAGAACCCCTGGTTTAACATATGTGATTACCTGATGGAAATGATAGTTTAAAATTATCCTGTATATATTCCTTGTTTAATAATAATAATAATAATAATAATAACAACAACAACAATGTTTTCTCGCTTAAAAAAGAGAAAAGTTGTTACATAAGGTGAGGACTAGAGAGAGAGAGAGAGAGAGAGAGAGAGAGTAGCGAGAGCACCGTATGGGAGTATGGGCGGCATTCTCGTCGGTTAGAGAGAGAGAGAGAGAGAGAGAGAGCACCGTATGGGAGTATGGGCGGCATTCTCGTCGGTTAGAGAGAGAGAGAGAGAGAGAGCACCGTATAGGAGTATGTGAGATATTCTCGTCGGTTATAGAGAGAGAGAGAACGGTATGGGAGTATGGGCGGCAGTCTCGTCAGAGAGAGAGAGAGAGAGAGAGAGAGAGAGAGAGAGAGAGAGAGAGAGAGAACGGTATGGGAGTATGGGCGGCAGTCTCGTCAGAGAGAGAGAGAGAGAGAGAGAGAGAGAGAGAGCACTGAATGGGAATATGGGTGGTCTTTTCGTCGGTTCAGGATGTACCGTAACACCTCTTCCTAAGCGAATATGGGAGAAACAGAATAATTATAAGCAAGATACAGCCCCCTCCCGGCAATTGCAGAGGACAGTATAAGCATGGATCGAATGGGTAGGGTAGGAATGGGCAAGGATGGGAACGGGCTAGTATTTCAGTAAAATAGAAAGGAATGATAGATGAACAGTCAGCAATAGTGCCACAAGAGCGTAAAAATGATTAGCAGGAGTTATACGAGTCCATAGAGGGGGCAGAGGTCAGCAGGAAAGGGAGTGACAAGACTTGCACGGATACTGTAAAGAAAAATAGAACGTCCAAGAATGCCACGGTAGTTTGCACTTTGAAATGTTACCCATTAGAAAGTTTTCTGTGATGATGGAAACGAAGAAAACAGATAGATTACACAGGTAACTTAAAAAAAATGGACACTTAGTCCTTCACTCCGACTTCCTTTAATTATAATGTCGAGGCACTAGGCCAATGATGGGACTTTTTGGTATATATATATATATATATATATATATATATATATATATATATATATATATATACACACACACACAAAAGTAGGGCTAAAGATGAACCGGATTAAAACTAAATTAATGTTTAATCCGCAAAAACCATAGAAAGTCATCACAATAATTAAAAAAAATTCTTGAAGAAATTTAGGAGTACAATTTCTTGGGGCAAATGCTAAAATTAACGAAAGATCATGATAGCGAAATAAAATGACTATTTACAGTTGAATGGAAAGCTTTCGGTAAACATACAGACATTATGAAAAGTAGCTTGCCAGTTTGTATGAAACGAAAAGTATCCAGCTACGACGTATGGTTGTGAGACCCGGAAACTGACAAAATCAATGGAAAATAAATTAATCCGTTCTTAGAGAGCAATGGAAAGGTCAGTGTTGGGAATATCTTTGACAGACCGGGTGAGAGAGCAAACTAAAGTCAAAGATATTATAGAAGTTATAAAAGCACAGAAATGGAGGTGGACAGGCTATATAGCAAGAATAAGCGATAACCGATGGACCAAGAGGCTGACTCACTGGACACCAAGAGATTGTGAGCATAGAAGAAAAAAAAACAGACAGGAGGTGGAGAGATGAGATAAAGGAATTTGCAGGGAAAATGTGGCAAAGATTGGCTCAGTCAAGGAATTCGTGGAAAAAGCTGAGGGAGGTCTTTGTTCGCAGTGGACCTGATAATGGCTGATTTTATATATATATATATATATATATATATATATATATATATATATATATATATATATATATATATATATATATATATATATATATATATATATATTGATCCACAGTGGTAAAGTGTGGGTTCTTGTACACTGAAAAACGAGGGTTCGCGCCCCGCCAGGGTAATAAACTTTGGGAGCGTTCTTCAGGCCACGTACTGCTTTGGCGGACACAAGGGGTGGTGTGGTTGAACCAGTGTCGCATAGTATAAAGTATGCTTGCAACCAGTCGGCTTGCGCGGGCCAATTACACTTGGTTTATAGACTACACACACATACAAAGCCACTACACTACAAACACACTTACAAGCACTTCTCACCCTACATACAATCTCTACCAGACAGCCTAAGCCAGTTGGTAGAGATACGTTGGCTGTATCGTCCCCACTTCGGTCGGGATAGGCTTATGATATATATATATATATATATATATATATATATATATATATATATATATATATATATATATATATATATGTATATGTGTGTGTGTGTGTGTGTGTGTGTGTGTGTGTGTGTGTCTGAATAAATATATGTATGTATATCCTGTATGTGTGTATCTGTGTATATGTGTATGTATAAATGTATACAAGCCTGTGTGTGTGTGCGTGCGTTCGTGTCGTGTGTGTGTGTGTGTGTGTGTGTGTGTGTGTGTGTGTGCGCACACACACACACACACACACACACACACACACACACACACACACACACATCAGGTGCATGTGCATGTATTGTCCTAGTGCTGGGATTTTGAATCAAGAGGTAAATTTATAATTCATTTTGTTATTTGTCTATCTATCTGCTTATGCATGTTACTATGTATTATGTATCTACCTAGGGTGTATATGTATAAATATATGTCTCCCTGTCTATGTATATATGAATATATCATACATATGTACACGTTGCATAAGTACAGTATATATCCACGCCTGTACACATACGCATATCTTTATACATGCGTTCTATTACTACATGTTCTATTGCTACATGTGCGTGAATATATACAAATATGTATAGATATACTATATACGTATGTGTATGTGTGCATATATGCGTACCTCTGCATACGTATGTACATACTGTAGGTGTGTATCTATGTACCACTTTACTCATCTCTGAACATGTAATGATAATTACTGTAACAACTTTGTACCATGTATGTGCCATTGTATGTCTTTTTTCATTATTGTGCTTGTTATGATAATTACTTGTACAACTTCTGTGCCCTAAGATCCTTTTTTTTTTTTTTTTTTTTTTTAAATCTCATGCACCCCTGTCTGCTTAGCCTTCAGGGACAGTGTCCCCCAGATTGTTGGGGCTTGTACTGAATGGTAAATAAAGAACCTAAAAAAAAAAAAATAGTAACTCCATTCCCTCTTGGTCTTTAGTGAATATCGTTGCCCAGAAAGTATTCGCTGGTTTAAATTCTCATTTTAAAAACTAGTCGGTTTGTTTTAACCTAAAGGAACTGAGTCTCTCCCACGACACGAGTACCAAGTCGTGGGTGCATCTCGAATGAGTGTTATGGGTTAAGAATGAGTCTCCTTGGTTAGTAGTCAAATCAAACCTCCAATCTGACTAAACAGGGCCATCAACTGAACTGCAAGGGGATAGGGAGTTTGGGGATAAATATACTACATTAATTGCAGCTGGTGGGCGATGCAGATGAAAATAGAAAACAGATGAACGAAAAATCTACACGACATGCACCAAAACAACACTAGAGAGGTACGGAAGTAAAGAGAAAAAGTAGTAGCCTAAATTTTCAGAGTACAATGAAGAGTTTGAAGAATAGAAAGAACTTAAGAACAAAACGAAACTTACCGAAGAAACTTATAAAGGATGGAAGAAGCAATATCTATCTATCTATATCTATCTATATATATCATCGTCATCATCATCATCAGCCGTTTGAGTATCCACTGCAGGACCGGCCTATCACGACCGAAGTCGGGACGATACAGCCAATGTATCTCTACCAAGTAGCTTAGGCTGTCTGGTAGAGATTGTATGTACAGTATGGTGAGAAGTGCTTATAAGTGTAATTGTAGTGTTGGAGTGGCTTTGGATGTGTGTGTAGTCTGTGAACCAAGTGTAATTAGCCCGCGCAAGACGACTGGGTGCAAGCATACTTTATACTATGCGACACTGGTTCAACCACAGCACCCCTTGTGTCCGCCAATGCAGTACGTGGCCGGGTGAACACTCCCAAAGTTTATTACCCTGGCGGGGCGTGAACCCTGGTTCACCCGTGTACGAAACGCACACTCTACCATTGTACCACAGAGGCTCCATATATATATATATATATATATATATATATATATATATATCTATATATATATATATATATATTATATATATATATATATATATATATATATATATATATATATATATATATATATATATATATATATATATATATATATATATATATATATATATATATATATATATATATATATATATATATATATATATATATATATATATATATATATATATATATATATATATATATATATATATATATATATATATATATATATATATATCATCATTCGGACCTTCTTTCCCACTCTGTGGCAAGGTGAGGAGTAGCAATGTCCAGATAGCCCAAGTTTGCCCAATCCAATGGGCCATGCTTCCATTCACTCATCATTTAAGCCTATGGAATCCTAGCTCTATTGTATACGCCAAAAACATTCACCACGTTCTGTACCTTCACATAAACGTATCCGATTGAGTCAGTCCGGACGCTGCCACGTTAAAAAAGTGTTAAAATCCCTGATCATGCACTTCTCCTCACAATATTCTTCCAGCCAGCTCAATCTCCTGTCAGTTCCCCAGTCTCACCGACTTCCAAACCTCTCTTCCTCACACACTCATCCACCATATCTCTCCACCTTCTCCTTGGCTTACCGCACCTCCTACCCCCCTTCAAATTCGCCAAGATATACCATTTTCACCACTCTCTTGTTATCCAGTCTCTCCACATAACCATACCATCTCAGTACACTCTCTTCGATTCTATTGTCCACCGACTTCCTCACTCCACATCTTTCACGAATCACATTATTTCGTATCCTATCCACCTTCTGTACTCCACATACATTCCTCAGCAGTCCCATCTCCACTGCTTTTACTCTTGGCTTTTCGTTTTCATGCCACGCCATAGTCTCACATTCATATGTTAAAGTTAGCACTACCACTCCCTCATCTAAGCCTCGTGCAGCTGCAACACTCAAGTCTCTGTTTCTTATCAAGGCCTTCATTGCACCATCTACTTTTCTTCCTTGCGTCACTTCACTTTCAACTTCTTTTGCACATTTTCCACTCTTTTCTATCACTGTACCTAAGTATTTGAACTCTCTCACCAATTGCAGTCTCTCGCCATTCACTCTAACATCACACTGGGAGTCACCTTCTCTCTCAATAACCATCACTTTACTCTTTTCTACATTTACTCTCAAGGCACGACGCTCACAGACATCAGCAAAACTCTGTCCGGTACTTACAAGCAGTACTGCATCATAAGCATACAACAAATTTGAGATATTCCATCCATCACCAATCATTACCAACGCCATCCCTCTCTCCATTACTTGTGTTTTTACTTCTCTCATCACCTCATCCACATATACTGTACACTGAACAACCATGGGGACATCACACAACCTTGTCACACGCCCACACTGATTGTGAACCATTCACAGACAACACAGAAAACGACCAAGAGAACCGATGATGTGGCCGTCTACGGAGAAATCATCGCTAGGGTTCAGGGACAAGCCAAACGAGCCATCAGACAAGCCAAACAAGCCATCAGACAAGCCAAACAGGCCATCAGACAAGCCAAACAAGCCATCAGACAAGCCAAACAGGCCATCAGACAAGCCAAACAGGCCATCAGACAAGCCAAAGGAGCCATCAGACAAGCAAAACGGGCCATCAGACAGGCAAAACAAGCCATCAGACAATAAGACAGCATTGCAAGAAAGTTATATGATGCCGAATTTGCAATCACGTTAATAAAAGTATGCCTTGGAGAAAATCAACCACATGTATATATATTTTATAAGTGGAAAGTTTTAATTATGAAAATTAAATCCTGCCAATTTTACTCCTTTTCTATGCAGTTTCCAAAAACTTAAGTAAAATCAGTCATTGGTTGCAAAAAAATTATGAAAGGATTTATCGCAATGAATAAAGGCTGACATTACTAAGAGCAGGTAGAGTTTCGATCCATTCCTCTCATAATCCCTTTTTTATTTTTTTCCTAAATTCTCTCCTCCTTTCACCCCCCCCCACCTCTTTTAGGTTCACTGACTACATGACTAAATAGTAATTTCTCGAATCATGCACTATATCTTTCCTACACCACTTGAGCCGTCCCAGGAGCACAATACTTAGCCAGCACAATATACACACCATCCTACATAAGCGCAGTAAAAACCAACTTACCCTGGTGCTCCTAACGATGAAGATTTCCGAGTGAGTTTTGTATATCTAACCCAATATTCCGGTTATGACGATCCACTTGATGGTCTGAGATGAGACTAGTGTAGGGGCTGTTACGGGGCAGGAACCACGTCATGTAGTCCTTGTAGGGCTGTAGAGAGAGGAAAGTTTTTTGGTAGGTAGGAAGCTAAGTAGGAAGGTAGGCACATGCACTGATTCAATAGCTATGGGTTGGGTTGGATTAGGTTAGGTTAGGTTAGGTTAGGTAGGTAGGCAGGTAGGTAGGTAGGTAGGTAGGTAGGTAGGTAAAAATGTAGGTATGTAGGATGGTAGGTAGGTATGTAGGAAGGTAGGCAGGTATGTAGGAGGGTAGGTAAGTATGTAAGAAGTTAAGTAGATGGGTAGGCAGGTAGGTGGGTAGGTAGGTATGCAGGTAGGTAGGATTGCAAGCTGGTATGTAGGTAAGAAGGAAGGTAGGTAGGTAGCCAGTTAAGTAGGTAGGAAGGTAGGTAGGTAGTTAAGTAGGTAGGAAGGTAGGTAGGTAGGTATGTGGGCAGGTATGCAGGAAGGTAGATAGGAAGGCATATAAGCTGATTAACAGGTAGACAGAGGGATAGATAGATGGATGGATGAATGGTTGGACGGTCGGATGAATGGATGGACGGATAGATGGATGGATGGTTGGATGGATTGATGGTTGGATGGATGGATGGTTGGATGGACGGATGGTTGGATGGACGGATGGATGAATGGATGACCTTCTACATTCGTAGCTATGGTGATAAATATTGAACTCTGCATTCCAACCTCCCTTATATAATAATACGGGTCTGTAAAATACCAGCACAAGAAGTAATCAAGCTTTATAGCGCTGCGAGAGAGCGTTCGTAAAATTTGGGTCTATTTACGTGTACAGAACAGTTACTACCGTAATGTAATATTCTTGTACACCTATATTTAGCTTAAGATGGGTGAAAAAAATATATCTTTAATTTTTTCGTCTTTAAATTTTTAAAACAGGGATGAAACTTCAAAAAAATAATCTCCAGCAATTTCTTACTAAATGTTATGGAAATGTTTGAAGTTACAAAAACTGGGAATACAGTTTAAAATCTCTCTATTTACCTATCTATCTATAGCCAGACGCCACAATCTCGTAAAGGGTGGAAGTTTGCCTTTGAGTTAGCTTACAGGAAACCATTACGCTTGTCACTCAACGTAAAACCACCTGAAGAGGGAAAAAGGGGTAATAAAAAGTGACAGAAAAGATGGGAGAAAAAGGAAGAGAGGAAGGAAGGCAGAAAAAGAATGATAAAGGTGAAGGAAGAAGTAGGCAGCACTACATCAAGTGAGTTGATAGTCGCCACTACCTACCACCAGTTAAAAAAAAAAAAAAAAAAAAAAAAAAACGGCTTTAATATCACAACAAAATACTGTTAATTAAAATGTGTTTTTTTGAATTACAGTATCTCGAGTTTGTTACACGATATACACCCTCGCTCCAGAAGTACACGAAATATACTCACAATTTTTAATATACGAAATACGGTCTATCTTCTGACCTAATCTGATTATACAATCGATAAAGAAGAAAATATATATAGTGCTGGATAAAGCCTATAATATCGAAAATGATCACTATAACTCATGATGTTGCGAAATGATTAATCAGTTATCATCCGTTATCGTTTGAAAGTGCATTTTATTAACTACTTTCTTTCTCTTCTTTCACTAACAAAGCAGAGGAAGAGAAACGAAATTAATAAAAAAAAAAAAATTATAAATCAGATTTTAATTGTATAAAAGAAGTCTAATATATAGCAAATTTCAGAATCCAATTTTATCAACGTGGGAGAGAAACATTTGAAGTTTTCAGTGGTCATCATCTGTGTTGTATTTTTTCGGGCGAAGTGTGGAATGGAAATTTCTGATCAACTGCACTACTTATTCAATATAATCTTGGATCTCCCTGGTTGAGGTAGCTTCCGAACACCTTTGCCTAAGTGATTTGGTTTGTTTATTGCACCTTAGTGTCCTATTCGGTGTTATATAAATTCGTCTAACATTGCCATACTTTGCATAAATAACGCACAAAAGAATGCTAACCAGTCATCAAATAATAAATCGCTATGAAAAATGTGTTCGGGAGCTACCTTACCTGACAAGGATACAGGTTTTAGTGTCTGTTTATTAAATACGCTTTTATACTGCACCGACTTCACATTATGTAATGGTAAAGGAAGATTCCTAACACCCTCTCCATAGCGATATATTTTTGGATACTCGTATGTCTGGTTTAAATCCTTTTGTATGTATGGTTACTATCGTTTTGTAGGTTATTTGTGCAGAGTATGCTGATATTTGAATGATTTAAAGGACACAGAAGAGGATCGTAACTAATCAGCTAAGTAAATCGTTTAGGAGAAGGTGTTAGGGAGCTTCCTTAACCGACGAGAATACGGTCCTATATTCCTTTCATACACACAACAATTTTTAAGTTGGAAAAGTAAATAACACCTACCGATTCGTCCATAATGTAGGTAGACTGCGTGAGACCCTTTCTGTGTTGAGTACAGACGAGGTAATCAATAGAGACGATGAGGCCGTGGGTGCCCTTCAACACCTATCTCAAGAGGAAATCATAAGGGTCGGGGAGGTATCTAACAGGATCCAACTCCATCCTGTGGCCCAGAGTGGAATAGACTGGATTTTTGGAGGCTTTAAGGGCAGTGTGAAGAGAGCGCTGGATGCGAGAGGGATGTCCGTTGAGCAAGGAAGAGTGGCTGTGCGTGACAGAAATAAATGGAGAGAAATTGTGAATGAATAAGTGATGACGCAGCCCTGAGGGGATATTCTCCCGCATTTGGTCTGATCAGCTAGTCAGGTCAGGTGCGGGTAAGGGGATGGGTCTGTTATGATGTGGCAGGGGTAAACCAGTTCAGCTGTCGGGCCCTGCTGTGGATGTCACTGCTTGCATTGCGCAGTTGACCCTTGTGCGGTGTGATGCGGTGAGGATCTGTCCGTTCTCCCCTTTGGGGCTAAGATGCGAATGAATGTGTTTGAATGGATGAGTAAATGGAGAGTGAGTCGTCCTGTCTCGGCTACCTCCCTTTCCTTGGGGGAAGCAGCCTAGGTATATAGATAGATAGATAGATTAAGGGCTGCCGGAAAAAAAAAAGAGCCATAATCCAACATGCATGGTCTAACCAGGAAGAGGAATAAATAAGTAAATATAAAAAGACATGGATTAAAAAGAATATCAATCTATACAAAAGTTGATATCAATAAAGCCCTTTGCTTTTTTACAAATATTGTAACATTTTTTTTTTTTTGTGTGTAATGGATTTTTTGTAAAGTCAGATTTTTAAAATGTAGAAATAGACCGGAGAGACAATGCAACCTAACTGGTAATATTTGGCCAAGTTATCTTATTTACTAAAGTTTCGCACACACACACACACACACACGGCATCAGGGACAGCAAGTCATTTCACCTCACTCCGAGCTGGCTGTAACTAAACAGTATCTATATATGAGTCAAGCTCTGTACAAGGTTAACTAAATGGTATTTTAAAATAACTGAGCAAGTTTAAGCAAAAGTGTTGCCCAAATAACAGAACAGAGCCAATTAGTGCAGTAATGTGTTGATCAAGTCCTAGGTGTTTCGACTACGGTACCACAGACGAGTAAAATGCGAAAGTGTAAGTAAAAACTTTTTTCTTTTTCTCACTAGTAATACAAGAGGACCACGAAATTAAGTGAAGGGAATATGGAAGGAGCTGGGAGGAGGGAAAGGGGTAGAAAACATGATTATTTCTACCAGGAACTGGTTGAAATGGAAACATTCAACAAATCAGAAGAAAGGGAAAACAGATTGGAAAGGGCATTTCAGAGTGAAATGGATGATATTAAGAAGCAGTTGCGTATGCAGGAGGAAAATGAAAAATTGGTGAGGAAATTGAATAAGAAAGATACAACAATAGATGAGCCGTCAGTAGAGATGGATTCACTTAAAAGGAAGATTGGTGAAATGGCTAGTACAGTTATTAACCATGAGAGTATTATGGGGGAGTTCAGAATCGATACAGAGAAAATTAGGCAAGCAAGTAGGCTGATAAACCAAAGTAGTTCTATGGAAGCGAAGATAACCCAGGTGAATGAAGTGATGCAAAGTTATAAAGATGATGTAGAAACTACATAGGCTGAAATGATGAATGTAAGGAACTTTTTAGAAACAAGAGTAGAAAAAAAAAACAGAAAGGAAGTGAAAACAAAATAATCCAAAACAACCCAAAATTGGTCAAAGATTCAGCAGATAATATATCTATAGTAATCACTGGTACAGAGGAGGAAGAAATAAAGAACAAAATTTCGAGAGACACAGAGATTGCAAATATAGTGAGCATATTGAAGGAAGTATTAGTGGAAACCTGTAAAAATGACATAGTGGAATGCAAAAGGATAGGTAAATATGAGAGAAATAAGTCAAGGCCTCTGAAAGTAACCTTGCAGAGTGTGAACACTGTGGATGCTGTACAAAAAAATGCAATCTCATAGAAAAAGAGGAAATTAAAAAGGTATGAATAAAAAGCTGCCTAACTAAAGAGAAAAGGAAGGAGCCAAAAACAAAGAACGAGGAAAGATCAGAGGAAGAAAAGAGTACTTTTTATTTCTACAAAATAATTGGACTGCGGGTACGAAAGTGGTATATAACCAACAGGGAACAAAAAGGAGGAAGGTAGGATACTCAAATTATGGAAAGTATGTAAACAAGATCGTTAGGTTGACGTACTCAAATGTAGATGGAATGGTGTCTAAATTATTGGAGATAAAAAACTACTTAAAAGAAAAGGAACCATTATTTGCCTGACTGAAAGAAAATTAACCCCAAAGATATCCAATGATACCCTAAACTTAGAGGAATACAATATATGGAGAAGAGACAGAAACTTAAGAAAGGGACAAGGAATTATAATTTTAACAAAATAAAATCTGCAAGTCAAAGAAATAAAACTAGATATACCCTCACAAGTAGAACTGATTGCATTGGAAATTAACACATCTGAAGGGAAGTTAATTGTGGCAAATTTATACATGTCACCCAAAACGAGCACTTGGGAAAGAGGTGAATGTGAAGACCTGGCAGAAAGTACAGTTCAAAGTTTAAGAACATTGTTTCATAGAATGGAAGAGAAATTTGAAAGAATTATATTAACTGGAGACTCCAGTTCATATATAAATTGGAATACTTTAGATGTGAAAAGCCATGAAAACTATTGGGATCAAAAGCTGCTAGATCTTGTGCAGGAATTTTTTCTAACACAGCATGTAAAGAAAAACACCTGAAAAAGAGGACTTGGTGATCCATCAGTACTAGATCTTATATTTACCGGACAAGAAAATGAAATTGACAATATAATTTTCACCCATGATTCAGCAAAAGCGACCATGCAGTATTGAATTGTAACTTCAGGACTGCGTATGATTTTACCAGCAATGAGAGTTAAAAAAAGAGTCTAAATTACAAAAAAGGCAACTATCATGACCAGAAGAAGTACTTTTTAGAAACAGATTGGGAAAAAGAACTTAGTGGAAAAAAAATTAAACATTATATATAGAAAATTCCATGATCTTTATGAAATAGGAGTCCTAAATCACATCCCACAGCACAAAGCAACAGAAATGAAAAATAATAAAGAAATGGTTTAATACAGAATGTAAAAAATCAAAAGAAAAAAAGATACTTGCTGTATAACAGATACAAAAGACACAATAGTGAGAGGGCATAATATAACAACCATAAACAGGCAAGAAACGACTATACAAGGATAAGGGAGGAGGCTCAGAGACAGTTTGAGAAGGACACTATAAATATAAGTAGTGATCAACCAAAGCTTTTTTACAGCTACATATGATGCAAAACCAAAGTTAAAGATAAAATAAAGTCCATTATGGGTGAGGGGATCATCTATACACAAGGGAAAGAAATATGTGAAGCACTATATATAAACTTCCAATCAGTTTTTACAAAAGAAATTTTGAGAGAGATGATACGGAACATGCATGCCCACATGTATTGCCAGATATACAAATATCGGAAAACGAAGTACATGAAGCGTTACGTAAAGTAGACAATGGAAAAGCAAATGGTTCTGACGGAATATCAGATTGGGTGCTACATGAATGTGCAGCTTAAGCAGACCATTGTATTTAATATTCAAGTAATCCTTATGTCAAGGTAAACTACCTGATATATGGAAGAAACAAACATTGTTCCTCTATTCAAGAAAACAAGAAACGGAATAGAAAAATCCACTTAACTACCGACCAGTATCACTGACCAGTGTTGTAAGATACTGGAATAGCTGATAAGGAAAGTTTGGGTAAAATATCTAGAAGAACACGGTATGATAACAGAGAGGCAGTTCAGTTTTAGAAAAGGAAAATCATGTGTTACTAACCTGTTACGCTACTATGACAGAGTTCCGGAAACATTACAGCTATTTAGATTCTAAGAAAGCATTTGACAGAGTGCCGCGCCAAAGACTTTCATGGAAACTGTACCAACAAGGAGGAATCCAAGGCAATTTGTATTGCTGGATGCAGGATTTTCTTAGAAACAGGGAAATGAGAACAGTATTAAGGGAAAATTACTCATCATGGAGGAATGTGATCAGCAGAGTGCCACAGAGCTCAGTGCTGGCACCAATTATGTTTTTATTATACATAAATGATATAGTAACATGTAAAATGGAAGCTATCTAAATATGTTTGAGGATGATGCAAAAATTCAAAGGAAAATTACTAACACAGGTTCTTGAAAAAAGCTGCAAGAGGAATTAAACAAACTTTATGAATGGAACAATAAATGATAAATGGAATTCAATGTGGACAAGTGTCATGTAATTAAATTTGGTAAAAGTGAGAAAAGACCGGATTGAGCTTATAAGTTAGGAAGACGAACCCTACACATATCAGAAAGAGAGAAGAACCTAGGAGTAATTATCAATAGCAGACTATCTTCAGATGACCATATTTTTTTAAATAACAGAACAGAGAAAGAAAAAAATGAATTAAAAAAAATAATCCATACACCAGACAACTGGTGTCCTCTGTTCATAAAAAATTAGTGAAAAGGTACGTAATATTTATACACTGCATGATAATATGAACATAGCATTCACATATATAAATGAAGGTACTGTATGTTAGAAACATCATTCATCAGACCATCCCTGGAATATGCATTAGTAGTGTGAAATCCTCATCTCAAAAAACACATAGAAAAGATTGAAAAAGTACAAAGGATAGCTACAAGATGGATATCAAGCTTAAGGGATCTACTGTAAGCTACCAAGAAGGATTAGAAAACTTGAATCTACAAACACTATAGGAGAGAAGGAAACGGGGAGACATGATTATGTTATATAAATGCATCTCAGGGGAAAAGAAAATAGATATAAATGAAAATATAACTTATGGGCAAGCATCAGCAAGAGGAGACTGCAAAAATTTACGTAAAAAACGAGGCGATAAAGACGTAACGAAATTCAGTTTCCCGTTTCATCAGTCCTCAGGACTAGTTCCTGACCATCCCCCTTTGCTGAACTTTTTCAGTGTCTCAGTTACACAGAGTAGGCCAGCATGCTCTCCAGTACAAATTTCTCTAACTATCTACACCAAACTACATGCACAGTACACACTACACTTCCTTTTCCAAAATTCAAAAAATTATGGCGTCTCATCACCAAGCCTCGGAGTCCCCAGGGGGGGGGGCAATAAATGCCCCCACCATCCGCCCCTCTCCCGGTGACGACTCGAGGTGCCTGGAACCACTGTCTGACTCTCTTCTTCATTTCTGCAACATTCGCGGCCTTTCCTCTAACTTTCGCTCTGTTGAGCACCGCCTCTCCTCCTCTAAACCTCACCTTCTTTTTCTAACTGAGACTCAGCTGTCTGAGGCAACTGACAGCAAACCCTGCTCACACACACCACAAAGCCAGTCAGGAGACAGGACGTGTGTGCTGGGCAATCCCCAGGTCCTGTCCTCCCCACTTTCTGTTTTTTAATCAGCCCATACACCACTGACCGGGCTAATGTATGGCCCGGCCTGCACTTTATGTGCAGGGAATCTTTCAACAACAACAACAACAACAAGCAAACCCTTTTCTGTATCCTCCTACTTTCTCTATGCTCATTTCAAAGCCAAAGGTGGCTGTTGTGTATATATACGCAATGACTTATCTTGCTCTCGTGTTCCTGAACTCGATTCTTCTGAATTCTCTACACTCTGGCTTCGGCTTTCCTGTCATTCTCTGACTAAATATATCTGTGCTGTTTACTTATCCCCTAATTCTACTGACTATCAAAAATTCTTCGACTATCTTACTTCTATGATGGAACACATTCTATCCATTTCTCCTTTCTCTGAAATCTCCATTCTAGGAGATTTCAATGTTCACCACCACCTTTGGCTCTCCTCTCCTTTCACCGATCCACCTGGTGAACAAGCCTACATCTTTTCTATCCTTATTGACGTAGAGCAGCTTGTACAGCACCCTACCCGTATCCCTGACCGCCTGGGAGAGAGCTCCAACATACTTGACCTCTTCCTCACAACTAATCCTTCTGCTTACTCTGTTAATCTTTTCTCTCTGTTGGGCTCCTCCAATCACAACCTTATCACCTTAACCTGTCCTATCACTCCGGTACAACCTGTGGACCCTACAGGGAAACATCGTCTGTGGCATTTTGGAGCCACAGACTGGGAGGCCCTCAGGCAGTACTTCTTTGATTTTCCCTGGAATGATTATTGCTTCCATAGCCGTGAGCCATCTGAGTGTGTCTTGCGCATTACGGAGGTTATTCTCTCGGGCATGGAAGGATACATTCCTTTCTCATATCCTTTGACTAATGCAAGAAAGCCGTGGTTTAATCACGCTTGTTCTAATGCTGTCCGCAACAAGGAGAGGGCCTACAAAAGGTACCGGAGCCAACCCACCCCTGAATCACATCATCATTACGTTTCTGCCCGGAATCGTGCTAAGCCTGTTCTTTGCTCTGCTAAAAATAATTTCATCCATACTAAATGCTCTCAACTCTCCAACTCGAATTCTTCCAGCTCCTTCTGGCACCTTGCCAAAAACCTTTCTAACAACTTTACCTCATCATCCTTCCCTCCTCTTTTCTACTCTGATGGTTCTGTAGCTATTTCTTCTACTGATAAAGCAGATCTCTTCGCACAGACTTTCTCCTCCAATTCCACCTTAGACGATTCCGGTGCTGTTCCTCCATCACGTCCCCCCTCTGACTTCCTCATGGCTGACATTAAAATTTCTTCAGCTGATGTATTTTCTGCCAACACTGGCCTCAGTACTAATAAGGCATATGGGCCTGATGGGGTCCCTCCTGTTGTTCTCAAGAACTGTGCTTCTGTGCTTACACCCTGCCTAGGCAAACTCTTTCGCCTTTGTCTGTCAACCTGTACCTTTCCTTCCTGCTGGAAGTTTGCTCTCATTCAGCCAGTCCCAAAGAAGGGTGACCACTCCCAACCCTCCAACTATCGTCCAATTTCTTTAACGTCCTGTATTTCAAAAGTTTTTGAGTCAATTCTCAATAGAAAAATTTTAAGGCATCTTTCCTATCACAACCTTCTTTCCGATCGTCAGTACGGGTTCCGTCAGGGACGCTCCCCTGGCGATCTTCTCACCTACCTTTCAGACTCCTGGACATCCTCCTTTCGGGACTATGGCGAAAGCTTTGCCATTGCACTTGACATCTCAAAGGCTTTCGATCGAGTCTGGCATAAATCTTTAATTTCCAAACTGCCCTCCTACGGTTTCTATCCTTCTATCTTTACCTTCATCACTAGCTTCCTTTCTGGTCGTTCTATATCCGCTGTTGTAGACGGTCATCGTTCTTCTCCTAGATCTATCAACAGTGGTGTTCCTCAGGGTTCTGTCCTATCACCAACTCTCTTCCTTTTATTCATCAATGATCTTCTAAGCTGTACATCTAACCCTATCCACTCATATGCTGATGACTCCACCCTTCACCTTTCCATTCGGTTCCTGCAATGCCCATCTCAACAGTTACTTCAACAAACAAGGGATGAGGCTATGGCACACCTAATGTCTGACATGGCTCGTATCTCTGACTGGGGTAAAAATAATCTGGTTGTTTTTAATGCATCTAAGACTCAGTTCTTACACCTATCAACCCGACAAAATCTTCCACAGGTATACCCACTAATGTTTAATAACATTCAGCTTAATCCTGCATCATCGTTGATTGGGGCTTGGTTTACTCGGGACTTATCTTGGAAAGATCATATTACATCTCTTGTAAAATCTGCTTCCAAGAGATTGGGTGTGCTAAGCCGACTCCGCTCTTTCTTTACCCCTGCACAATTGTTGACTCTATACAGAAGTTTTATCCGCCCCTGTGTGGAGTACAACTCTCATGTGTGGGGAGGCTCCCCACATCTAGCTCTTCTCAATAGGGTGGAGTCAAAGGCTTTTCGTCTCATTAACTCTCCTCGTCTTACTGACTCCCTTCAACCTCTGTCTCTTCGCCGCACTGTTGCATCTTTATCTCTTTTCTATCGCTACTTTAATGGTCACTGCTCCTCTGAACTGTCTGCTTGCATTCCTCCACCTCTACGACGGGCGCGTAGCACCCGTCTGGCAGCAAACTCTCATCCCTTTTCTGTCCAACTCTCTAATGCAAGAGTTAACCGTTACTCCTAGTCTTTCATTTATGCAACAGGTCAACTCTGGAACTGTCTCCCTCTGTCTGTATTTCCTGCTGCCTATGATCTCCAGTCTTTCAAACGCAGTGTGTCCAGGTATCTCGAAGTGATCGGGTCTTGAATTTGGCTCTATTTTGTATTTTGTTTTTCTCTTGGAGGGAACTGTTACTGCGGGGTCATGGCCTTTGGTTCCTTCTTCCTAGCATAAAAAAAAAAAATAGGGCAACTGATCAGTGGAATGCACTACCGAATGTAGTATGTGCCAAAACTATCCACAGAGTTAGGGATGCTTATGATAAAAATGGTTTAATGCAAGGGACAGTACGAACTTGACTCATTCCTGTAAAGATACAATTAGGTAGGTAAGAACACACACACACACACACACACACACACACACACACACACACACACATATGAAAAAGAAAATTTAGTAAAGGATATTAATAAAAAAGACACAACAATAGATGAATTATCAGCTTAGGTGGGTACACTAAAGGAAGATTAGTGAAACTGCAAGCACACTTGTCAACCATGAGAATATTATGGAAGTGTTCAGAAATTATACAGAGACAATAAGGCAGGGAAGCACTCTGATAGATCATAGGAGTGGTATTGAGGAAAAGATACCCAGGTGAATGAAGCGATGCAGAGCTACAAAAATGATGTGGAAAGCACATATGCTGATATGGTGAAAGTAAAGAAAGACTTAGAAACAAGGGATGAAGAAAACAGCAGTAAAAAGGAGGTGAAGACAATAATACAAAACAATCCAAAATTGGTCAAAGATTCAGCAGACATCAACAAATCTATAGTAATCACAGGTATAGAGGAGGAAGAAACAAAAAACAAGATCTAGAGAGACAAAAGGGAGATGGCAAATGTAATGAGCATATTGATGGAAGTGTCAGAGGAAATCTGTAGTAAAGACATAGAGGAACACAAAAGGCTAGGAAAATATGAGAGAACTAAATCAAGGCTACTAAAAGTAACCTTCCAGAGTGTAAACACTGTGAAGGAAATACTGAAAAATGCAAACAGACTTATGGGAAAAGAGGACTTCAAAAATGTATGGATAAAAAGATGCCTAACTCAAAAGGAACTAGGATTACTAAAAGAGAAGGGGGAAGAGGCAAGAACAAAGAATGAGGGAAGATCAGAGGAAGAGAAGAACACATTTTTTTACAAAGTAATTGGATTGCAAGTTAGAAAGGTAGTAGACCTAAGTCATGACAAGTATGTAAACAAGATGATTAAGTTGATGTACTCTAATGTAGATGGAATGGTATCTAAATTACTAGAAATGAATGATTACATCAAAGAAAAGGAACCACATATTGTTTGCCTAACTGAAACAAAAATAACACCAAGGATATCAAACGACATCCTAAACCTAGAGAAAACAGTATATGGAGAAGAGATAGGAACTTATAAAAAAAAAAAAAAAAAGGAGGAGGAATTATAATATTAACAAAGAAAAATCTGCAGGTCAAAGAAATAGAACTAGATGTACCCTCACAGGCCGAACTGATCCCAGTAGACATTAGTACGTCTGAAGGGAAAGTAATTGTGGCAAATTTATACATGCCACCCAGATCAATCATTGGGAAAAAGGCGAATATGAAGACCTGACAGAGAAAACAATTCAATGTTTAAGAGCATTACTACGTAGAATGGAGAGGAAATCTGAATTATACTAATTAGAGATTTCAATGCAAATATAAATTCCAGAACTCTATATATAAAGAGCCAGGAAAGCTGTTGGGACCAAATGCTCCTCGACCTTGTGCAGTTTTTCCTAATACAACATGTAAAAGAAAGCACCAGAATAAGAGGACTTGATGTACCATCAGTACTAGATCTTAAATTTACGAGACAAGAAAATGGTATTTACAATATTATGTATCACCCTCCATTCGGCAAAAGTGACCATGCAGTATTAAATTACAACTTCAGGATTGCATATGACATAGTTAATAGTAATGAAAGTTACAAAAACAGCCTTAACTACAAAAAGGGCGACTATCATGACCTAAAGAAATACTTCTTAGAAATTGGGTGGGAAAAAAAACTTAGAGGACAAGATTTAGATGTTATATATAGAAAATTCTGTGAACTTTATGAAACAGGAATCCAAATTTACATCCCTCGGCACAAAGAAGCACAACTGAAAATAAACAAGTAGTTTAATAAAGAAAGTAAAAAAAAAATCAAAAGAAAAAGAGACTTGGTGTGAAAGAGATACAGAAGACACAATAGTGAGAGGGAATATAACAACTATAAACAGGCAAGAAACGATTGCACAAGAATAAGGAGAGAAGCCCATAAACAGTTTGGGGAGGACATCATAAACAGACGCAGTGATCAACCGAAGCTATTTTACAGCAACATCCAAAGCAAAACTAAAGTAAAAGATAATATACTGTACAATCCATTATGGATGAAGGGATGATCTATACATAAGAGAAAGATATTTGTGAAGCACTAAAAAAGAACTTCCAATTAGTTCTTACTGAAGAAAATAATTTTGAGAGGAATAATATGGAACATGCATGCCCAAACATATTACCACATATACAAATATCAGAAAAAAAAAAAAAAAACACAAGAGGAGTTAAGTAAATTAGACAGAGGAATAACAAATGGTCCAGACGAAATTTCATGTTGAATGCTACATGAATGGGCAAAGGAGTTAAGTAGATCATTATCCTTAAATTCAAGGAATCCTTGGGTCAAGGTAAACTACCTGATCTCTGGAAGAAAGCAAACATTGTTCCCTTATTCAAAAAAGAAAATAGACACAATCCACTCAATTACCGACCAGTAGGCCTATCACTGACCAGTGTTGTAAGATACTGGAAAAGCTCATAAGAAAAGTTTGGGTAAATCATCTAGAAAAATACAATATGATAACAGAAAGTCAATTTGGTTTCAGAAATGGAAAATCATGTGTTACTAATCTGCTGAGCTACTATGATAGAGTAAAAGAAACATTACAGAATAGAGAAGATGGGTGGACAGTATCTATTTAGATTTCAAGAAAGCATTTGACAGAGTACGGAATTCAAGACTTTAATGGATACTGTACCGTCAAGGAGGAATCCGAGGGAAATTATACTGTTGGATGCAAGATTTTCTCAGAAAAAGGGAAATGAGAACAGTACTAAGAGGTAATTACTCATCATGTAGGGAAATGACTAGCAGAGTTCTTCAGGGCTCAGTGATGGCACCAATTATGTTTCTAGTGTATATAAATGATACAGATGGCAACATTGGAAATGAAAGCTATTTAAATATGTTTGCTGATGATGCAGAAATACAAAAGAGAATTACTAACACAGGCTCTTGTAAAGAGCTACAAGAAGAATTAAATTAACTTCATGAATGTAGTAATACATGGCAAATGGAATTCAGTGTGGACAAGTGTCATGTAATCAAGTTTGGCAAAAGTGGAAAATGAAAAGTGGAAAATGACCAGATTGCGATTATAAGTTAGGAAGTAAAACCCTACATATAACAGAAAGATAGGACTTAGGTGTGATTATCAGTAACAGACTATCTCCGGCTGACCACAAAAGTGAGAAGGTACGGAACATGTATACACTGCTTGCAAGTATGAAAATAGCATTCACATACATAAGACATGTTGAGGAAGATAATAACATCTTTCATCAGATCAACCCTGGAGTATGCATCAGTAGTCTGTAATCCTCATCTCACGAAACACAAAGATGAGATCGAAAATATTCAAAGGGCCGCTACAAGATGCGTACCAAGCTTAAGGGATCTAAGTTATGAAGAAAGACTAGGAAAACTGAATCTGCCAAAACTACAGGAGAGAAGGAAAACAAGAGACAGATCGCAGGGAGAAGGGCTTGGTAACTTGAGAGAGTGACAGAGAGAGCGAGACAGAGAGATAACTAGCGGGACTGGACTCTATACTTCGCTCTGTGTGAGAGACTTGTTAATATTTCCAAGACAAATAAAAATATTCCCATACTATTCTTTACCTTTCCTGTCACTACATGACAAATGGGAAAGAAGATTATCTACTACAAGCTACTCCAGTATAATAACCGCTTGTCCACAAGTCTAATATATATATAACTCAACCACAAAGGAACCACAAAGTCTTTTATGACATTTCGTAACAGCGAATCTACGGACATCGTCTCCGAATTATAAGCAAATTTCTACAAAAGCAGGCGAGAGACTACAAGATTAGCTTCAGTTCTACAGTGAATTCCTACAAAATACAGCCTGCAATGCAAATAGCCTACAAGTCTACAAAACAACTCTATAATCTTCACGTAACTTCAAGCAGCAGCAAGAAGAATATAAAACAAAGCAAGTAAAGAAGAGGAAAGACCAAAGCAACAAGCACACAAACCCCCACCACTCTCTCCCGCCTACGCTGACGCAGAGGTCAAGACGACGAAGCAAACACCAAGTCCATATTCACAACTCATCTTACTCACCCGTCTTCACTCAAGTTACTCATCGCTACTCATTCACTCACCACAGCTACCAGTGTGGGAAGCCGACGTCACCATGTGCTGAGATGACATCACAACGCGAGTCTGCCATGCCAAGCAACGTGTGACTGACACCAGGCACTTCTCACCCATTACTCATTATTCACATAGCTCCTACTCATACTCATTTATTTTCACAGTTAAGTTGGAAATTCGACGTTCTATGCTGAGGTTTGCCTGGGACAGCTGTTAACCACCACAAGCACCAGGCCATGGAATTTCCTGAGTAATATCATCCATCAACACACCACTATAATTATCAAGAGATCTTCAGTCAAACCTGTATTTTTCTTCTGAGATCGACTTTTGTATCGACACACCTCTACGATCTGTATCAAGTGGGTAAAATTATACTTACTCATTTCTTCTCAGTGCTAAAATTAGCTATATTCAACTTATTTACTCATCTATTTTGCTAGGACATAAATAACCAAGAGGCGTATTTCATAACACCATATCTTAATGACAGGAATATTTTCGCCACCACCCACGTTAATACCAGATGACACACAATTTGCCACAACAACAGACTTACAATTAAGAGAGCCCCAAGGCAACACACCAGATGTCACACAAATTGCCACAACATCAAACTCACAATTAAGAGAGCCTCAAGGCAGCCCACCCCTTGTACAAACCTCACCACACACTAAATATCGAGAAACAAATACGGCAGTTTCAGATGATGAGTGGGAAACCACCTCTGACGTAGGAAGTGCGGACTTTGCCGCTGCCTTGCACACGTATGCCAATACACTTAACAGGGTTCACTGGTCCGGTCGTACATATTCCACCATTCCCTCACACAATGATAAACACGTCCAAGTTGAATTAACAGGGCAAACAGTAAAAATGGATCAAGAAACAAATACCACTGATCTAACAACCACACCTCACGTGTTTGTGTATCACGAGGATAAAACTGCCCCAAAATTCTCTGGCACAGACAAAGATCGCATTGATGTCATTCATTAGTCAGTCAGTGCGAACAAATGTTCATCAAGCGCCACATACTAGATGAACAAGAGAAAATTGCTATTTTTTCATCTTGCATAAGCCAGGAAAGATGTCCAGCGAGCAACTTGCTTCGCTCCGACAAGCTCTATCGTGCTAGGACATATGATGAATTTAAAACTGAATTTCTGAAGAAATTTTCTGAAGGTATGAACTTCTTGCCAGGTATAATTCCAGAATTACATAAAATTGTAGATCTTGTAAGGGAGCACACTACAAACCATGTGCTCAGTGAAATAACTGCTGATGTCTCCACAATCAAGAGAACTTTATTAGCTACATTGGAGAATTCTAATTGGATAACAGATGATGGAAAGATGTCCCCAGACCTCGTCGTGGACATCATTGGTTATGTAGCTGCCTTGTGTAAATTACCTGATAGGACCCTTAAGATCCCCAAGACGATCGCGTACACCCCAGGAATGTGCTTGCTAGACTTAATGAACGAGGTAGAGATGCAGTGCAGTAAAGCAGGTGTGGTCGACACACATGCACATTCTGGTAGAATCAGGGTACCTGAGACAGTATCAGCTGTGAAAACATCTACACCGACTCCAAACAGAGAACAAAATCGATCGCGACCAGCAATCAGGCAGGCCAAACAAGCAAACGCACCAAGGCCTCGTTCCCAGACGCCTTCCTACAGGCAGTTTCATAAGTTTTCGCGCAGCCTGAGCAGGTTTCGCGCCATAAACAACACTTCTTATGGGAAATCACCTCGTAGGTCACAGTCAAGGGATAGATCCATTCAATGTCATTATTGTGCAAAATCAGGACACACAAGGTATGAATGCTTTATCAAGGCAAAAGAGGACAAACAAAAGACACAAGGATTTGGTCCTTACTGTAGGCATCATTGATACCAAGGGCACTGGACTAGTGATTGCAAAACAGTAGAAAAAATTGTGTCTATGTTCAAATCGGGGGAAGACCAAGTCATGACAAAAAACGAACAAACGTAAAGAAGAACAAGGCTAAACTTCACATAGGAGGCATGTTGGGAAATGAGTGTATCTTGATACCAGCTGTATGTGAGGATCAAAACGTTTCCTTATTTTTAGATACAGGCTCTCCAGTGAACTTAATAACACATGAAGAACTAAATAGAATTCTTAAAAATAAAAAGAAAGTAACTTTTCTGGATGAAGCTGATTTAGATTTATACACAGTAGATGGACAAGAGATTACAGTGAAGGGTATGATAAGATTAAATCTCAGTTTCAGAGAAACTACAAGACCATTCTCTCCATTTTTCTATATCGTTGAAAACTTAGCAATTAAAGCTCATATGTTACTGGGCTTAAGATCCATGAGAGCAGAGAACATAACTATACTCCCACAAATGAATGATATAGACTTTGATAATGAATTCATAGATGAAATAACTTCAGAGCCCTCACCGATTGGTAGAAGAGAGCCAAAAAGAATTGGTAATATTAAAGGCTTAAACAAACATACACAAACAGATGAGTGTATAGATCCACTCCCACCACCAACCCAATCCTCCAGAATTAGTGACCCAGATAACAGTACTGATTTATCAATTTTTCCAGCCCATCTCACTAATGATTTAGTTATACCACCTAATTCATACATGAAGGTTACCATAAAGAGCAAATTACGGAATAGTACTGTTCTTGTCTTAGAAGAATTATGTAAAGTAAAGGGATTGTCAGTAGAAAACGCATTATGTCATACGAACGACGAAGGGCAAACTCAGATAGTCATAATTAATCACATGAATGGGGAAGTTCAGTTGAAAAAGGGAACTTGTATAGTTAATATTGAAAAATGTCCCGCCCCTGTGAAGGAAATAGTTATAGCTGGAGTAACGAGTGAGATAAAATCTATGGATAGAGAAAGAATAAAAGAGAATTTAATTCACTCAGGTGAATTTGATGAAGAAAATGATTTGTTAACCCTGCTGGAAACACACAGGGACACCGTAGCATTGCTCGGAGAACAATTAGGGTGTACTAACTTGATTAATCACATGATTAATGTGCACCCAGAAACACCACCAATTTTCGTACCAGCTTACCGCATACCACACTCCCAACGTACACTTGCAAATCAGTATGTCGATGAAATGTTAAAACTTGGAATCATTGAGCCTTCAGTCTCCCCGTGGAATGCCCCCCTATTCTTCGTGCCCAAACGAAATGGAGAAATGCGTGCGGTAGTAGATTACCGTAAACTAAATAATCACACAATCCCAGACAGATTTCCCGTGCCATTGCTAAGCGATGTTCTACAGAATATTGGTCCTGAGAATAATATATTCTCGACCATCAATCTCCTAAACAGTTACTATCAGATTCCGGTATCTAAGGAGTCACGTAAATACACTGCCTTTTCAACAAACAGAGGCCATTATCAATATACAAGAATGCCAAAGGGACTGAGGACAGCCCCAGGCACATTCCAGCGCCTTATGAATTACGTATTGTCCGGAATTTTAGGACAAGGAATATTTTTTTATCTTGACGATATTATAATCGCAACGAAGAATATTAAGGATCATCTCAGGAAAATAGACTTACTCTTACAAAAGCTTAGTGATGATGGATTAAAAATTAAACTTTCTAAATGCAAATTTTGCTTTAAGGAAATAAATTTCTTGGCCACAAATTAAGTTCTGATGGTATTCACACCACTGATGACCAAATACAGGCAGTGAGAGATTTTCCTGAACCCACTACGACTGACGAAGTTAGACAATTTTTAGGTCTGGCTGGGTACTATAGGTCATTCGTACCACAGTTCTCTCATATAGCCTTTCCTCTATTCCAACTACTCAAAAAAGATGCTGTATTCCAATGGGAAGAAGAACAAAAAAGGGCATTTAACAATCTAAAAATTAAACTAACAAATGCACCTTGTTTAGCATATCCGGATTACACAAAATCATTTCTTATTTGTACAGACGCATCAGTTAAAGGATTAGGGGCTGTACTGATGCAGGAAGATAAAAGAGGAAAGAATCAACCAATTGCATTTGCCAGCAGACAAACAAGATGTGCGAGGAAAAATTATTGCACTACAGACTTAGAGGCACTTGCAGTGGTTTTTGCATTACAAAAGTTTCGAGATTTGGTATATGGTTACGAAATCCACTTATTCACCGACCATAAACCACTGGTGGGTATGTTTAAAGAAAAACTCCTTTCTGGGAGGAGAGCAAGATGGAAATGTACAGTTGAAAACTACAATGTACAAATTCATTATATACAAGGTAAAATGAACATAGTAGCTGACGCATTATCTAGGAACCCGAACACAACTCAGATCGCGGCGTTGGATCTCAAAGGAAATATCCCAAACTACGAGGATATCGCAAAGGCACAAAGACTTGACCCAATATGGTCTAAAGTAATATACAAGTTAGAAAGTGGAGATGACATACAATTACCCAAACTGCATGTCCCACTTGAACAATTCACAATGGTCAATAATACATTATACAAAATTAACTCTAAACAACCAAAACGCCAAAGAAATACTAACCAGTTGGTAGTACCTAATGACATGATACCCCAAGTATTACGATTGATACACGACAGCCCACATGCAGGACATCCTGGAAAGGATAAGACATTCAACCAAGCCCAGCTATTATATTACTGGCCTTCATTACGAAAAGATATAAACAATCATATAGACATGCGAATCATGTGCGAAACACAAAGGATACCCAATCACACCTGCACCGATGGGTAATTACCCTGTACCACATCAACCATGGGACGTTGTCGCTGTTGATTTACTCAAGATGCCATTATCATACAATAATAACCTATACTTATTCGTAGCAACGGATCATTTTTCCCGTTATGTCATTTTAGCTCCAGTTAAAGATAAGACAGCAGAGACAGTAGCAAAGGCAATAACAGATAATGTAATATGTTGCTTTACTACCCCAAAGGTACTAATAAGTGATAATGGAGGAGAATTTAATCCTGAGATCTTACAGGAAATATGTAAACAATACAACATCAAAAAGGTTAACGTTTTGGCCTATCACCCAGCATCGAATGGGTTGGTGAGAGACAAAATAAAAAGGTATTAGATGTGCTACGACACATTCTCAGTGAAAATTATGCAAGCTGGGATGATTGGATTCCCAGAGTAGAAGCCTCAATTAATGGGTCTATAAATAAATCCATCGGTGACACACCACATTTCATTATATATGGCACAGATAAAAAATTACCATATGAGCTCCTAGAAGGTGACAGCATGCCTATATACAATTACGATGATTACTCTAAACTCCGTTTACGTGAATTCCAGGACATTCACAAAAGAGTCAAAAAACAATTAACGATGTCCAAGGAAGAAATGACGGAGGCATTTAACAAGAAGGCAAAAGGTTCACCTATCAGCTTAGGAGACATTGTTTACGGTGTCATTCATACGAGAGACAATAAATTATCCCCAAAATTTGAGGGCCCATACAGAGTAATTAACATAAAAGCAAACAAAGTTTTAATTAAGTCACTTTCAAGTGGCGAGGAGAAACAGGTTCATATTGACCATTTAAAACGAGTTTCAAGGGAATTATCACATAATTATTCAGCCTCGGATACAACCGAACAGGCGAACGTACCTCAAGAAACCAAGCAAGAACACAACAATGATTACATAAAGAAATTAAGGTCATATACCAAACAATCGAACATAGGTGCAACTGTTCCAATCAAATCTACAGTAAATCATTTACGAGAATTAAATATCGATTTAAACTCCTTCTATAAATGAAATAACAATCAACCGTAACGCACATCATCACTATCATCGACCACAGCATTATAGGAAATTAATAGATTTTTTTTTTTTCGGTAGGTTACGATGAAGGGACTTATGCTATGGATTCTCCTCTACATAGCAAGAGGATATGCACACTTAGACCCCAAACATATAGTACGACAAGGATGCCTCATAGCTCCAACGGCCACGACTACAATCGTTAAGGACGTCATGAGTACTGAAATAAGTCTAGATTACTTGTATGACTTACCTACTTATCTAGACAGACTTGCGACGCCGATGCGAACTCTGGACTTCATGATAGGAAATTATGTTTCACAAGCACATAACACCAAGGAAGTGAATGAAATGGTAAAGTTAGCGAAATGGAAACTAGAACAGGCGAAGTCAACTATGCTCGTCATGATCCAAGATCTCCCATCTTATGGAACGGAGGTACTGAGCGACAGGAACAACATCACACGTACTCGCCAAAAGCGCGGTTTGTTCGACCTGGGTGGCGCAGTTCTTGGGAACATCTTTGGATTGGCTACAGAGGATGACCTTAAAGAAATAAACAACAAATTTAATAAGATAGCTCAGGTACTAGCATACCAAGATAAATTCATCACAGGACAGAACTCAGCAATGAAGACAATTGTGAAAAATCTGAAACAAGCAGAAAACATAGCTCTCGAGAGTGTAGATAAAATAAATGAATTGGAGGGAGACGTTACACTTTTCCAACACTTCTCCATTATCACAGAACATATTGACACGATTCTACTACAATTGGAGAACACTAGAGATCGTTTCAGGGCACTTATGCAAGGAATTTCGAATGCTGGTGATGGCAAGATCACAATTGACTTACTCCCAGTTCATGAGCTACGTCAGATAGTTAGTCAAGGCATACATAAACATAAATTGAAGCCGTTGTTCCGCAGTAGGGAATTTATGCAATATTACCTGTATTTAGAAGCAACACTAACACCAACATCAGTGGTAGTTCATGTACCATTCATCACTGAAGACCTGTTCACAGTATACCAAATACACCCCTTCCCCTATAAAAATAACAACACTTTGGTCATCATCAACATCAACACAGACACCGAACTCATCATGGTCTCCAAGAGACGGGACACTGTCGCTTTCGCAAGTGAGTCAACGATTGAACGAAAGTGCCGCACATCCTTACATGCTGTTCATCTTTGTCCAGCGTACATTTTCACGTTTCAGCCTACTGATACAGTCCCTTGTGAAATGGCTATCATCAGAAAAGACAATATTCATCATCATTGCAACTTCACTTTTGCTCCAGATAAACTTGTACACCATCAACGCATTGGACACTCACAGTTTTTTTATTTCCCTCATAACACATCAGTTTACATAGTCTGTCCAGATATACCACCATCTCATACATCAGCATCAGGATTATACATAGCACCAGACTACTGTGTGGTATTTACACCAGCCATGTCTACTTTATCCACCATCAATCACTACGCCATTCTCAATCATACACACAAACATTTCCACCCACTGCCTGATATGAACTTAAACATGAGCACAAGTATTAAGCTGACTTCACCTAAGTTTGAAACTATGCAGCTGATCAATGAAACAATGAAGCCCTGGGAAGATTTGAGTTTGAGTATGTTCAACCCATATTATGTGTATAGCCCAGCACCTACTGTCTTTATAATCGTCTGCATTGTAGTTGCAGTACTGCTGTTCGCAATGCACAGAATGCATGCAAGAATTGCTAATTTGGAGTCATTATTTAGTGGGGGAGAGTTAACATCAAAGTTAACCACCCTGAATGAAGTGTATATATTTTGTATATAGTATTATATATATATATATATATATATATATATATATATATATATATATATATATATATATATATATATATATAAAATACAAAGAAGAATGACCCATGTATGGCAGACCAGTACCATTATCTTTAAATGAAATATTAATAACTCTTACCATAATCTTAATTTTAAACTATTTTTTTTTCTTGCATGTATGCATTTCACTACAATAACCCAAGTACATACTGTATTACAGTTAAATAATTTACTTTAATGCATTTATTCAAATATGTATACAACTTGTTTAAAATGTAATATTACTGAATAATCACTATTTACTATGAATATTATATGTATACAATATTCATACAATTATGTTACTTTTACAATATTATGTATTTCACTTAATTAGCTTATAAGTTCATTATAATGTGTATATAATGTGTATTAATATGTTAGGACTATTGACTGTCGATGGTACGCCATTTTTGCGTTACCGGGCAGATATCAGAACTCCATATTATAATTACAAATCATAATAGATAGATAGATAAATAGATAGATAGACAGCTCTATGCGAGCCTGGGAATAGGAAATGAGCTTGCAAATTACACTGAGGAAAGCTGACGACAGTGGGCAGTAAGGAGATGATGCAGTTGTCAGCAATCCACCCGTGAACAAAGCCCTAGTGACCATACACACACATACACACATACTCACACACAGGCTTCTTAAACTTTCCATCCACAAGGAACACACGTGATACGTCTCCTGTTTCACCAGAATTTAGGAAAGAGAGCTCAGAAGGAGACAGGCCTTAGAAGAGACAGGTCGCAGGGAGAAGGGCTTAATACTTGAGAGAGAGACAGAGAGAGCGAGACAGAGAGATAGCTAGCGGGACTGGACTCTATACTTCGCTCTGTGTGAGAGACTTGTTAATATTTCCAAGACAAATAAAAATAGTCCCATACTATTCTTTACCTCTCCTGTCACTACATGACAAATGGGAAAGAAGATTATCTACTACAAGCTACTCCAGTATAATAACCGCTCGTCCACAAGTCTAATATATATATAACTCAACCACAAAGGAACCACAAAGTCTTTTATGACAGTATATATGCATATCAGGGAAGGAGAAAATAGACATAAATGAATATATAACCTATGGGGAAGCATCAGCAAGAGGACACTGCAAAGACCTGCATAAAAAGAGAGGCACTAAAGATGTAAGAAAATTTAGTTTCCCAAATAGGGCAATTGGTCAGTGGAATGCACTACTGAATGAAATAGTATGTGCCAAAACAATTCATATCTTTAAGGAGATGTATGATAGAAATGGTTTAAGACACGGGACAGTACGAGCTTGACTCATTGCTGTCAAGATACAATTCGGTAAGAACAATTAGGTAAGAACACACACACACACACCGAGGCACCGAGGGAGAGCAGATGCACGTCGACAGCACTCTATACCTGGCCAACTTGGCCAGTGGGATTACCTAAATAAGTGTCTTTATATGAGTCAAGCTCTGTACAAGGTTAGACTAAATGGTGTTCTAAAAAAAAAAAAAAAATAAAAAAAAAATAAGTAAGACTTGGTCAAACATAAAAGTAAACAAGCAGCGCAGGAATGCGCACAATCAGCTGATCGTTGTTTAGTCTACAATCTGCCCCAGGAATGTAAGTACTATATACGCTTTTAGTACTGCAAAATTACCACATACTTTAGTAAAGCAAATTTGGGAAAGAAAAGGGATAGGGGTAGAAAGCAGGATGATGATTTCTACCAAGAACTGGTTGAAATGGAGACTCACAACAAACTGCTTGAAATGAAAGAGTACATAGGTTGGAGATGGCTTTTCAGAATGAGATTGATGAAATTAAGAAACAGATGCACTTGCAAAAGGAAGAAATAGAAAAATTAGGAAAGGAAGTCAACAAGAAAGAAACAACCATAAATGAGCTAACAGTTGAAGTGGGTACACTTAGGAGGAAACTTAGTGAAATGGCAAGTACAGTAGTCAACCACGAGAGTATTATGGAAGAGTTCAAAAATGATACAGAGACAATTAGGCAAGTAAGCAGTCTGATAGATCAGAGCAGTGATATTGAGGAGACGATATCACAGGTGAATGAAGCTGTGCAAAGCTACAAAAATGATGTGGAAACCACTAATGGTGAAATGGTGAAAGTAGAGAAAGACTTGGAAACAAGGGTGGAAGAAAAAAGCATTAAAAATGAAGTGAAAAGAATAATCCAAAACAATACTAAGTTGGTCAGAGATTCAGTAGATATTAACAAATCTATTATAATTACTGGTATAGAAGAGGAAGAAGTAAAAAACAAGATCTCAAGAGACAAAAAGGAGATGACAAATGTAATGGGCATATTGAAAGAAGTATCAAAGGAAATCTGTAGTAAAGACATAGAGGAACACAAAAGGTTAGGGAAATACGAGAAAAGCAAGTCAAGACCCCTAAAGGTAACCTTCCAGAGTGTAAACACCATGGAGGAGATACTAAAAAATGCAAAGAACCCTATGGAAAAAGAGGAGTTCAAAAATGTATGGATAAAAAGATTCCTAACACAAGAGGAACTGGAAGTACTGAAAGAGAAGAGGGAGGAAGTAAAAAAAAAAAAAAAAAAAAAGAGGGAAGATCAGAGGAGGAGATGAATACATTTTTTTTTCACAAAGCAATTGGATTGCAGGTACGAAAGTGGTACATAAACAGGAAGGAATAAAAAGGAGGAAGGTAGTAGAACCAAATAATGATAAGTATATAAACAAGATGATTAAGTTGATGTACTCAAATGTGGATGGAACGGTATCTAAATTATTAGAGATGAATGATTATGTCAGAGAAAATGAACCACATATAATATGCCTAACTGAAACAAAATTAACACCAAGGATATCGAATGACATCCTAAATTTAGAGGAATATAATATATGGAGAAGAGATAGGAACTATAAAAAAGGAGGAGGAATTATAATATTAGCTAAGAAAAATCTAAAAGTCAAAGAAAGAGAATTAGATATACCCTCACAAGTAGAACTGATTGCAGTAGAGATAAATACATCTGAAGGGAAAGTAATTGTAGCCAATTTGTACATGCCACCCAGATCAAACACATGGGAAAGAGACGAATCTGAGGACCTGGTGGAAAGTACAGTTCAGAGTTTAAGAGCATTACTACATAAAATGGAAGAGAAATCGAAAAGAATGATACTAACTGGAGATTTTAATACAAATATAAATTGGAATACTGTAGATATAATAAGCCAAGAAAGCTTTTGGGACCAAAAGCTCCTGGATCTTGTGCAAGAGTTTTTCATAACGGAACATGTAAGGGAAACCACCAGAAAAAGAGGACTCGATGTGCCCTCAATGCTAGATCTCATATTTAATAGGCAAGAAAACGATTTAATATATCACCCTCCATTCGGCAAAAGCGACCATGCAGTACTAAATTGCAATTTCAGGATTGCATGTGACATAGATAACAGCAATGAAAGTTACAAAAAGAGCCTAAACTATAAAAAGGGAAAACATCATGACCTAAAGAAGTACGTCTTAGAAATTGCTTGGGAAAAGGAGCTTAGAGGACAAGATTTAAATGCTATATATGAAAAATTCTGTGAACTTTATGAAATAGGAGTCCAGAAGTACATCCTACAACACAAAGAAGTAGAAAAGAAAATAAAGAAATGGTTCAATACAGAATTTAAAAAATCAAAAGAAAAAAGAGATTTGTTGTGGAATAGATACAGAAGACACATTAGTGAAAGGGCATATAATAATTACAAACAGGCAAGAAACGATTACACAAGAATAAGGAGGGAAGCCCAAAAACAGTTTGAGGAGGATATCATAAATAAAAGTAGCGATCAAGCAAAGCTGTTTTACAGCTACATTAGAAGCAAAGCCAAAGTAAAAGATAAAATACAATCCATTACGGATGATGGAATCACCTATACACAAGAGAAGGATATCTGTGAAGCACTAAACAAGAATTTCCAATCAGCTTTTACAGAGGAAAAAAACTTTGAGAGGGATTATGTGGAACATGCATGCCCACACATACTACCAGATATACAAACATCAGAAAAAGAAATACAGGAGGAGCTAAGTAAATTAGACAAAGGCAAAGCAAATGGTCCTGATGAAATTTCATGCTGGGTGCTACGTGAATGTGCAAAGGAGTTAAGTAAACCATTATTTTTAATTTTCAAGAAATCCTTGAGTCAAGGTAAACTACCTGATATTTGGAAGAAAGCTAACATTGTTCCCTTATTCAAGAAAAGGAATAGACAAAATCCACTTAACTACCGACCAGTATCACTAACCAGTGTTGTAAGCAAGGTATTAGAAAAGCTTATAAGAAAAGCTTGGGTAAATCACCAAGAAGAACACAGTATGATAACAGAAAGACAGTTTGGTGTCAGAAAAGGAAAATCATGTGTTACTAATCTTTTGAGCTATGACAGAGTAACAGACACATTACAGGAAAGGGAAGGATAGGTGGACAGTATCTATTAAGATTTCAAGAAAGCATTTGACACAGTACCACACCAAAGACTTTTATGGAAACTGTACCATCAAGGAGGAATTCGAGGCAAACTGTATTGTTGGATGCAAGATTTTCTCATGAAAAGAAAAATGAGAACAGTACTAAGGAGAAATTACTCATCATGGAAAACAGTGACTAGTGGAGTACCACAGGCTCAGTGCTGGCACCAATCATGTTTTTAGTGTATATAAATGATATAGACAGTAACACTGGAAATGAAAGCTATCTAAATATGTTTGCAGATGATGCAAAAATACAAAGGAGAATTACTAACACAGACTCTTGTAAAGAGCTACAAGAAGAATTAAACAAACTTCATGAATGGAGTAATACATGGCAAATGGAATTCAGTGTGGACAAGTGTCATGTAATAAAGTTTGGTAAAAATGGAAAAAGACGTGATTGGGATTATACATTAGGAAATAAAACCCCATACACATCAGAAAGAGAGAAGGACCTAGGTGTGATTGTCAGTAACAGACTATCTCCGGCTGACCACATCAGTGAGAAGGTACAGAACATGTATATACTGCTTGCCAATATGAGAATAGCGTTTACATACATAAATGAAGACATGTTATGAAAGATAATAACATCATTCATTAGACCAACCCTGGAGTATGCATCAGTAATCTGGAGTTCTCATCTCAAAAAACACATAGACAAGATTGAAAAAGTTCAAAGGGCCACTACAAGATGGGTTAAAAGCTTAAGAGATTTAAGCTACGAAGAAAGACTAAATAAACTGAATCTACCAACACTAGAGGAGAGAAGGAAAAGAGGTGACATGATTATGCTATATTAATGCATATCAGGGAAGGAGAAAATAGAAATAAATGATTACTTAACGTATGTGGAAGCATCAGCAAGAGGACACTGTAAAAAACTGCATAAAAAGAGAGGTGATAAAGACGTAAGGAAATTTAGCTTCACAAATAGAGCAATTGATCAGTGGAATGCACTACCGAATGAAATAGTGTGTGCCAAAACAATTCACAAATTTAAGGATATGTACGATAAATATGGTTTAAGACACGGGACACTACGAGCTTGACTCATTCCTATAAAGATACAATTAGGTAAGAACACACACACACACACACACACACACACACACACACACACACACACACACACACGTCACACACACACACACACGTCACACACACACACACACGTCACAAACACACAGACGCAAAGACACACACACACGTCACAAACACACAGCCGCATAGACACACACACACACACACACACACACACACACACACACACACACGTCACAAACACACAGACGCATAGACACACACACACGTCACAAACACAGATGCACAGACACACACACACACACACACACACACACACACACACACACACACACACACACACACACACACACACACACACACACACACACACACACACACACACACTTATGAGGCGCCGAGCAGAGAGGACGCATGCCACATCGCTCCGCATCTTGCCAAACCTGGCCAAGTGGCCATACCTAAATTAGTATCTTTATATGAGTCAAGGTCTGTACCAGGTGAAACTAAATGGTGTTCTAATATAAAGAGAGGAAGTTTTAAGTAAGACTGTTGTTCAAATAGTAAAATAAACAAAGTAGTGCAGGAATGTGCCCAGCAGCGACAACTGATTAGTTGTTTCGTCTGCGACAGGGAATGTAAGTAGAATCTGTGTTCTTAGTACTTCATGATGTCCACCTACGTAAATAAAGCCAATTTTGGAAATGAAAAGGGATAAAGGTAGAAAGCAGGATGATGATTTCTACCAGGAACTGTTTGAAATGGAGACATGCAATAAGTTGGTAGAATGGGTAAGAAGGTTGGAGATGGCATTTCAGAATGAAATGGATGAAATTAAGAAACAATTGCACATGCAGAAGGAAAGGAGAAAAATTAGGAAAGGAAGTCAACAAGAAAGACACAAAAATAGATGAGCTGACATTACTGTACAAGCAGGTTCACTTAGAAGGAAATTTAGTGAAATGGCAAGTACAGTAGTCAACCACGAGAGTATCATGGAAGAGTTCAAAAATGATAGAGAAAAGTAGGCGCGTAAGCAGTCCAACGGATCAGAGCAGTGATATTGAGTAGAAGATAACACAGGAGATTGAAGCGATGCAAAGCTACAAAAATGATGTGGAAACCACTTATGCTGAAATGATGAAAGGAAAGAAAGACTTAGAAACAAGGGTTGAAGAAAAAAGCATTAAGAAGGAAGTGAAAAGAATAATTCAAAACAATCATAATTTGGTCAGAGATTCAGTAGATATCAACAAATCTATAGTAATCACCGGTATGGAAGGGGAAGAATTAAAAAACAAGTTCTAGAGAAACAAAAAAGGAGATGGCAAATGTAATGAGCATATTAAAGGAAGTATCGTAGGAATCTGTAATAAAGACATAGAGGAACACAAAAGGCCTGGGGAATATGAGAGAAATAAGTCAAGGCCCCCAAAGGTAACCTTCCAGAGTGTACCCACTGTGGAGGAGATAATAAAAAATGCAAAGAAACTCATGGAGAAAGATGAAAAAAAAAATGAATGGATAAAATAACTCAGGAGGAACTGGAATTATTAAAAGAGAAGAGGGAGGCAGCAAAAACAAAGAACGAGGGAAGATCAGAGGAAGAGAAGAATACATTTTTTTACAAAGTAATTGGATTGCAGGTTCGAAAGTGGTACATAAACAGGAGGGAATAAAAAGGAGGAAGGTAGTAGGCCCAATTCATGACAAGTACGTAAATAGGATAATTAAGTTGATGTACTCAAATGGAGATAGAATGGTATCTAAATTATTAGATATGATTGATTATATGAGAGAAAATGAACCACACATAATATGCTTAACTGTAACAATAATAACACCAAGGATATCAATTGAAATCTTAAACTTACAGGAATATAACATGTGGAGAAGAGGTAGGAACTTAAGAAAAAGGAGAAGGAAATTTATTAACGAAGAAAAATAAAAAAGTAAAAGAAATAGAACTGGATATACCCTTACAAGTAGAACTGATTGCAATAGAGGTCAATACATCTGAAGGGAAAGTAATTGTAACAAATTTATACATGCCGCCCGGATCAAACTCATGGGAAAGAAGCGAATATGAGGATCCGGCAGAGAGTGCAATTCAGAGATTAAGAGCATTACTACATAGAATGGAAGAGAAATCGGAAAGAATTATACTAACTGGAGATTTTAATACAAATATAAATTGGAATACTCTAGATTTAATAAGCCAAGAAAGCTGTTTGGATCAAAAGCTCCTGGATCTCCTGCAGGAGTTTTTCCTAATGCAACATGTAAGGGATGGCACCAGAAAAAGAGGACTCGATGTACCTTCAGTACTATCTATCTATCTATCTATATACCTAGGCTGCTTCCCTCAAGGAAAGGGAGGTAGCCGAGACAGGACGACACACTCCCCATTTACTCATCCATTCAAACACATTCATTCGCATCTTAGCCCCAAGGGGAGAACGGACAGATCCTCACCGCACCACACCGCACAAGGGTCAACTGCGCAATGCAATCAGTGACATCCGCAGCAGGGCCCGACAGCAGAGCTAGTTTACCCCTGCCACATCATAACAGACCCATCCCCTTACCCGCACCTGACCTGACTAGCTGATCAGACCAAATGCGGGAGAATATCCCCTCAGGGCTGCGTCATCACTTATTCATTCACAATTTATCTCCATTTATTTCTGTCACGCACAGCCACTCTTCCTTGCTCAACAGACATCCCTCTCGCATCCAGTGCTCTCTTCACACTGTCCATCCATCCTATTCGTGGTCTTCCTCTCAGCCTTACACCTCTCACATCAGATCTAGTTATCTTTTTCACCAATCGCTCATTATCCATTCTCTCCATATGCCCAAACCATCACAACACCCTCTGCTCAACTCTACCAGCCATCTCCCGAACAATTCCAGTTCTCCTTCGCACTTCATTTCTCACTCGATCCTTACGCGTCACTCCACACATACTCCTCAGACACCTCATCTCCATCACATTCAAACTTTTCCTCTCTGCTACACCCATATTCCATGTTTCAGCCCCATATAACGCAGACGGTACCACAACACCTTCATACAACCTTCTCTTTACATCCATTCTAAGCGAATGACATCTAAACACTTTTTTCATTCCTCCCAGCACCTTTCCTACTTCATTTATTCTAAACATCACTTCTGCATCTATTCTTCCATCCACAGCAACAAGTGACCCTAGATATTTAAAACACTCTACCTCCTCAAGCAACTCGCCATTCAAAGCTATATTCATCCCCCTACCATCTACCAACCTCTTACATTTCATCACTTTACTCTTATTCTCATTTACTTTCAATTTCCTCCTTTCACACACCCTTCCAAACTCCTCTACCAACTTTCTCAATCTCTCCTCTGAATCAGCCACCAGTGCAGTATCATCTGCAAACAGCAGCTGCTTCAGATTCCACTCTCCACCATCAACATTCACCAGACTCAGACCTCCACCTAAAACCTTTGCATTCACCTCCCTTACAACACCATCCATGTAAATATTAAACAACCCAGGCGACATCACACATCCCTGTCGCAGCCCCACTCTCACAGGAAACCAGTCACTCACAGCATTTCCTACTCTTACACACGCTCTACTATTTACGTAAAAACTTTTCACCCCTTTTAGTAACCTACGATCAAGTCCATACAATCTTATAACAGTCCACAAAGCCTCCCTATCAATTCTATCATACGCTTTCTCTAAATCCATGAATGCCCAAAACACATCCTTGCCTTTCGCCAAATACTTTTCACACACTTGTCTCACACCAAACACCTGATCCACGTATCCCCTCCCTCTCCTAAAGCCACACTGCTCTTCACCAATCACTCCCTCTGTACCCTCTCTAACTCTCATAATTAATACTCTACCATAAACCTTACCTACAACACTCAACAGACTTATACCCCTAAAGCTAGTACATTCATACTTATCACCCTTGCCTTTATACAACGGGACCACACAAGCACTTGCCCAGTCAATTGGCACCATACCTTTCACAAAGCATACATTCAACAATCTTACTAACCAGTCAACAATGGTCACTCCACCACCTTTCAGGCATTCCACAGCACACCCATCCATACCTGCAGCTTTCCCTGCCTTCTCCACTTCCTCCTTCGTGATCAAAGAATCATTCAACTCTCCCAACACATTTATTCCTTGCACCCTTCCATCTGCCACAATCTCAGCCACCCTTTTCTCCTTTACATTTAACAATCTTTCAAAATACTCTGCCCATCTCTTCCTTACTGCATCCATCTCAATTAACATCCTTCCATCCTCTGCTTTTACTCGTTCTTCCATCCTAGACTCTCCCTTTCGCACCCTTTTCACCTCCTTCCAAAACATTTTCTTATTCTGTTGAAAATTCTCTGTAAGCCGCCTACCCCACCTCTCATCTGCTGCCACTTTAGCATCACGCACAGCCCTTCTCGCCCTATTCCTCTTTTCTTTATGCCTTTCATATGACATCTCATCCTTCCTCTGCAGCCACACTTCATATGCACGTAGCTTCTCAGCCATAGCCATACTTACTTCCTCGCACCACCATTCACTTCCTTTTCTTACACCACCACCCACACGTCTCACACCACACACCTCTTCTGCATGCCCCACCACAGCACTCTTAAACAACTGCCATTCCTCCTCCACACTGCCATTTTCCTGATCTTTCAGTGCGTTCCACTCATCTTTCAATTTCTCCTGATGCTCCATCTTTTTCTCTCTCTTATCCAACTCACTCACTTTCAAAACCTCCCTGCCACACCTAACCCTCCTAGCTCTCACCCATCTCTTACCTACTCTTAACTTTCCCTCCACCAGGTAGTGGTCAGACATACCTCCACCCTCCCCTCTCAGAACTCTCACATCCAACAATCTTCCTATTACATTCCTAGACACAACCACATAGTCCATCAAAGCTCTATCAACAACCCTTCCACCCTCCTGTCTCACCCATGTATACTTATAAATATCTTTCTTCTCAAACAGCGTATTTCCAATCACCATCTCTCGCTCAACACACATCGCTATCATTCGTTCCCCATTTTAATTTCTTTCAGGCACACCATGCATACCAACTACACCTTCAACTGCTACATTTCCCACTCTAGCATTCAGATCTCCCATCATTACCACATTCACATTCGCTCCAAAACTCTGCAGACACTCATCAACATCATTCCAGAAAGACTCCCTCTCCTCTTCATCCCTTTCACTACCAGGCCCATATGTACTCACAAACACCCACAACTCACGTTCAAATTTCGCTTTCACCCACATCAATCTCGATGACACCTCCTTCCATTCAATCACACACTGCTGTACTTCCGGACTCACTAACAAGGCCACACCTTCTCTTGCCCTTCCTCTATCAACACCTGACAATCTTCCATTCACACTTCCAAACATAGACTCACCCTTCCCTTTCATCTTCGTTTCATTCAAAGCTAACACATCCAACTTTCTTCTCACAAACATTCTTCCAATCTCCTCCCTTTTAGCCTCAATTGTACAACAACCACGCAGATTCATAGACCCAATCTTTAGGGTACGGGGATAACTCCATCCCCCATCCCTTTCTCTGGCCTGTCTCTTTTTAGGAACTAAAAAACAGAGGAGGGGGTCCCTAGTCCCCTTACCCCGCCCCTTTTAGTCGCCTTTTACGACACGCAGGGAATACGGTGGCAGTATTCTTCCTAACACAACCTGGCCGCAGAGTAGTAGTACCACCCCATAGTGCGGCCAGATTGTGTCCCCCCCGCCACAGGGGGGGACACAATATTTAATAGGCAAGAAAACGATATTGACAATTTAATGTATCACCCTCCATTCAGCAAAAGTGACCATGCAGTACTAGATTGCAACTTCAAGACCGCATATGACACAGTTAACAGCAATGAAAGTTACAAAAAGAGCTTAAATTATAAAAAGAGAAACTACCATGACCTAAAGAAACACTTCTTCGAAATAGCTTGGGAAAAGGAGCTTAGAGAACAAGATTTAAATGTTGTATATAAAAAAATAATAACTTTTTGGAATAGGAGTCCAGAAGTACATCTCACAGCACAAACAAGCAGAAAAGAAAAAGAAATGGTTTAATACAGAATGCAAAAAATCAAAAGAAAAAAAGAGACTTGTGGAATAGATACAGAAGACACAATAGTGAAAGGACATATAACAACTATAAACAGGCAAGAAACGATTATACAAGAATAAGGAGAGAAACCCAAAAACAGTTTGAGGAGGACATCACAAATAAAAGCAATGATCAACCGAAGCTATTTTACAGCTACATCCGAAGCAAAACCAAAGCAAAAGATAAAATACAATCTATTACGGATGAGGGGATCACCTACACACAAGAGGATATTTGTGAAGAACTAAATAAAAATTTCCAATTAGTTTTTATAGAAGAAAATCATTTTGAGAGGGATTATATGGAACATGCATGCCTAAACGTATTACCAGGTATACAAATATCAGAACAAGAAATACAGGAGAATTTAAGTAAAACAGAGAAAGGAAAAACTAATGGTCCTGATGAAGTTTCATGTTGGGTGCTAAATGAATGTGCAAAGGAGTTCAGTAAACCATTATCTTTCATTTTCAAGGAATCCTTGGGACAAGGTAAACTACCTGATATTTGGAAGAAAGCAAACATTGTTCCCTTATTCAAGAAAGGGAATAAACAAAATCCACTCAACTACCGACCAGTAGGCCTATCACTGACCAGTGTTGTAAGATACTGGAAAAGCTGATAAGAAAAGTTTGGGTTATTCATCTGGAAGAACACAATATGATGACAGAAAGACAGTTTGGTTTCGGAAAGGGAAAATCATGTGTTTTTAATCTGTTGAGCTACTATGACAGAGTAACAGACACATTACAGGAAAGAGAAGGATGGGTGGACAGTACCTATTTAGATTTCAAGAAAGCATTTGACACAGTACCACACCAAAGACTTATGGAATACTGTACCATTAAGGAGGATTCCGAGGCAAACTGTATTGTTGGATGCAAGATTTCCTCAAAATAGGAGAAATGAGGACAGTACTAAGGAGAAATTACTCATCATGGAGGAGAGTGACTAGTGGAGTTCCACAGGGCTCAGTGCTGGCACTAATCATGTTATTAGTGCATATAAATGACACACATTGCAACATTGGAAATGACAGCTATCTAAATATGTTTGATGATGATGCAAAAATACAAAGGGATACTAACACAGACTTTTGTAAAGAGCTACAAGAAGAATTAAATAAACTTCATGAATGGAGTAATACATGGCAGATGGAATTCAATGTGGACAAGTTGTCATTAATGACTTTGTATTTACTTGTAGTGGAGTTTTCTATATATATTTTAGACTTGTGGTCGAGCAGCTTTTATATCTTGTAGTAGCTTCCCCATTTGTCATGTAGTGCCAGGAGAGGTAAAGAATAGTATGGGACTATTTTTATTTGTCTTGGAAATATTAACAAGTCTCTCACACGGAACGAAGTATAAGTCCCGGGTTGCTACTTCCTTGTCTCGCTATCTCTCTCTCTCTCTCTCTCAAATTGCCAAGCCCTTCTCCCGTGACCTGTCTCTAGGATCGCTTGTCCCCTTCTTCTTGCCTGTTCTGTGGCTAATCTCCGTCTGAGCTCTCTTTCCTAAATTCTGGTGTAGCAGGGGTGTGTCACGTGTGTTCCCCGTGGATGGACTAGGTCTTTGTTCACGAGAGGACTGCTGACAGCTAACTGCATCATCTCCTTACTGGCTGCTGTCGTCAGCTTTCCTCAGTGTAAGCATGTTTAGCATTGCTCGATTCTTGCAGACACAATACCTTCTCATCATCTGACTCCCTGCTTCTATCTGTCTCTCTATCTATCTATTTATCTATCTATTTATTATGATTTGCAATTATAATATGTAGTCCTACCACACTGCTCGGCCGCGCAAAAATGGCGTACCATCGACATTTAATAGTCATAACATATTAATACATATTATATATACATTATAATGAACTTATAAGCTAATTAAGTGAAATACAAAATATTGTAAAAGTAAATTGTATGAATATTGTATACATATAATATAGTAAATAGTGATTATTCAGTAATATTACATTTTAAACAAGTTGTATACATATTTGAATAAATGCAATGGTTGTTGTATAACACTTTGTAAGACGTGCATGTACAACAGACGTACGCATATAATTGTGCAATGGTAATACTGCTAGGTTATACATTACATATTTGAGTTATCACTTTAGTAATGTCTAATATTTCACCTAACTTGTATGATGATACTGGTAATACAGAATTGTGCTATAATTGTATGACATAATATTGTACTAACATTGTGGTACTACATAATTGTAACATTTTATGAATTGTTACAAAATATTGTGTTAATGCATAATTGTGTTGGCCTTATAATTGTAGTTACATTTGTTAATGCAACTCTTACATAAGTGTCTTGGCCTTATAATTGTAGTTAAAGTTACATAAAAGTTACATCTTGTTAATGCAACTGTTTTGTCGTTACATAATTGTTACATATCGTTTGTAGGTACATAATTGTAGTTAAAGTTACATAAAAGTTACATCTTGTTAATGCAACTGTTAATTGGCAAAGTATCATCATACAAGCTAATTAAGTGAAATACATAATATTGTAAAAGTAAATTGTATGAATATTGTATACATATAATATAGTAAAGGAAAGTATAGGAAAGAGAGCTCAGACGGAGATTAGCCACAGAACAGGCAAGAAGAAGGGGACAAGACGGAGTGGGCTGGTTGGAGAGAACTGTCAGGAGCTATTTGTGAGTTGTTGGTTGTAAGAGGTATTTTTGTTTTCAATCTTGATATTTTGTAGGAATTTAATGTTGATTCGTAGACGAGGTTCGTATACGTTCGCTGCTACCAAATGTCATAAATGACTTTGTGTCATAAAATACCTTGTGGTTCTTTGTGCTTGAGTTGTAGTTGAGTTATACATATATATTTTAGACTTGTGGTCGAGCGGCTTTTATATCTTGTAGTAGCTTCCCCATCTGTCATGTAGTGACAGGAGAGGTAAAGAATAGTATGGGACTATTTTTATTTGTCTTGGAAATATTAACAAGTCTCTCACACGGAACGAAGTATAAGTCCCGGGTTGCTACTGTCACGGGGTTTTTATAATATCAGGGTAATTTTGAAATGAATGCTTAAATATTATTTAAATTGATATTAATATTCAATAATATTAAAGAGCAGGGACAATGATTGTCTTGCTAAATCGTGCAACGATTCTCTAAGAACGAGAATTTAAAAACTTTCTCAACAATACACAGCAGAGACTAATTACTCACAATTGCTGAATTACTGTACTGTTAGCCTCTGGAGAAAGTTACTTCACCCCTGACAATAAATAACTAATACTAATAATAATATTAGGTTCTTGCTGATGCTTTAACTCCTATCTGGCACAACGGATTTTAAGTTAATACAAGACTGGTCTAAGTACCAGTTATGAAGGCAAACGTTTATGCAAGCTAGGAGCTATATGGAAAATAAGCTTAATTTGGAGAAATGAAACAAGATTTTACTTTACATTAAGCTCAAGAAAAAGAACTGTTAAATTTATTGATTACAAAAAAATAAATTTAACGTTACAATTCAAATCAAATTAATGAGACTGCACTCACTCACTCTCACAAAAGCTAAATACTTACGCCTAGAAAAAAAAACACCTTAACTAAACTCTTAAAACTAGGATTATACAAAAAGGAAATACCAGTCGATGAATGCTGCGTATCACCCAAGCTGAACTAAGGATGGAAGTACTGAAGAACTGTGAAGTGGAGTTTGGGTACTAGCTGACCTCTCACACTGCTGGCACAGGACCTCTCTCCATCGCAGCAACAACTGGACTGACTTCAAAATACATTGTATGGGCAGGACGCACAAGCCACCGGAAGAAGGCGTGACTAACGGTTAAGGCAAGCAGAGGCGAACAATAAAGAAACAATTGTATCGCTCAGTAGAGCACTTAGTGACGTGCATTAAATCGGTCACTTTTGAAAGTGACGAATGTTTTGAAAAGTGTACTCCGAAATGGAGAGAGAAACGGTTAACTGAGCGATACACAGTGAGTTTTCCACTAATAGTTCGTGGCTTCTCACAAAAGGGAAATGTCGCGAATTGATTCGTGACATTATGCCCTTACAAAGTTAAATTTTTTCCTTATGGGAAAAAATTTGTGGATATATATATATATATATATATATATGTACACATCCTAAGTCATTCGCACAAGATTCACACTGTGGTGTGTGTGCTATCCTGCTACAGGAGAAAGTCGCAGTCGCCAGTGAGCGAAAAAAAAACTCGTATTTACGTTAATAGAAGCAAGCTTGAGGGAAAAACTCCGTGACAACGGTGAAAATCCTGTACTCAGGTCAAACTGAGCGAAAATTTGCTACATTTACACTGACAACTAATTGTTGTGTAGCGTGGTGTATGTAATACACGGTGTAGGTGTGACAGTTGTAGTGTAACTGTACCTACGTGTAAAATGACACAGTAAATAATAATATGGCGACGACGAAGGCAGAGAAGAGGCGGCAGCGTGCGGCAGACGATCAGCTGGCCCGCACAGCAAAACTGCTACACCCATTGCTGAACCTGCAAAACCAATTGAGGTGGAGCATCAAAAGTGTCAATGAGACAAAATTTTTATCATGTTACAATTACTCTCTCTGCCTAGCAGTCAGTGCTACGACGTACATTCGAGGTCGCCATTAATTATAGCACACGATTATGGTCGGCAAGTTGAGAATCCTTGTGCAAACTCGGGTCTTCCATAGCCTCGAACTGCACATGGGTCCTCAACCTTTATTCCTAAATTTCCGACAGAGGATGCCTATCCTGGTGAAATATTATTCGCCCATCACACTAAAATAGAAAATAGGAGGACGTGCCTTAACCCACAGTACTTATATTAGTATCGGAGAGCTGAGAATCCTTGTGCAAACTTGGGTCTTCCATAGCCTCAAGTCGCCTCTGCGGAGTTCTCACTTCCCCCTTAACCTACAATACTTATATTAGTATCGGGGAGCTGAGAATCCTTGTGCAAACTCGGGTCTTCCATAGCCTCAAGTCGCCTCTGCGGAATTCTCACTTCCCCCTTAACTTACGGTACATAATATGTATGTACAGGCCCTGGACATAATGTGTCCTGTGGGGCCAATGGGCGAGATGTCAGGTCTGCACCCACTTCACCACTACCCTGTCTCTCAACTGTCTCAGAGATTACGGGTGTGGTTACAAATGGCACAGGAAGGGCATGTCCCTGATTAGTGGTGATACTTTGGCACACACTGCAGGAACGGACAAAACTATCTATGTCTCGTCCCATCCCTGGCCAGAAAAAGTCAGCTCGGATACGGCCCTGGGTCTTCCTTTTGCCCATGTGACCTCCTGAGGCTGAACAATGACCCCATTGTAACACTGCTAGGTGGTACTTGGCGGGAACGACAAACTGCAGTCGAACCTCGCCCTCGGGTGTTCATGACTCATGGTAGAGCCGTCCTTGTTTGCGAAGGAACTTGGCTCGACCTCCCCGTGAATACTTAATCACTCGACCCTTTTGTTTGTTCCACACGGCAGCAAGTGTCGGGTCAGAATGTTGTTCTTGTACAACAAGTTGACTACACATCAGATCTTGCGGCGATTCAATGATCACTGGGGTGACACAGTCTGGAGCCTCAGCCATGGCTCGTGTTACCGCAACAGCCGAAGTCTGAGTAGCGTCATCGGAGCAACTATCCTTCACTCCATTAATATTTCCAATGATGAGGTCAAATAGAGGTTCTGGCATGACAACTGCAAGTGTCGTACCAGTATAAAATGGAAATGCCACCTGGATACATGCCTCAGGGAACAATCTCACTGATCCATCAATAAGATTTGCATGGATCTGTCTAGCTGTATACTGCTCAGGCTGAACTAAACTCTGCTTAACAGAGCAGCCTGAGGAACCATTGTCCCTCAGGACATTTACAGAAACACCTCCTACAGACCCTGGCTGAACAAGAAAGGCAGTGTTGTTGGTGGAAGGGTCTGAGGAGGTAGCAGCCAGTCATTCATGAGACTGCAGAACAACCGATGCAGCAAACGTGGCGCCCTGGGAACTAGGTGTCTGAGAAGAGTTCATGGTCGGAGGGGGACTTGTGAACTGTTGGGAAGTACCTGTACTGGTAGAGATGACACCACCGGGTACTTGTGGAATGAAGGCTGCATTTGCCTCCTGCCTCCGATACACTAATTATTGACCTGACTGAGGGTTACGTGGCTTGTCCTTGTATTGCTGCTGCTGCTGCTTGGGGAACTGCTGCTGGTTGGGGTGCTTGTTGTACCGCTTCCAAGCAGGCTGCTGTGTATTTTGCCCCTGGTCCTTCTGTGGTTTTGGACCTTGGCCATTACTCTGAGAACGGCCTTGGTGCTGGGATTCAGTCTGAGACGGCTTCCCAGACTTGGCAGTATCTTTTCTGCTCCAGGTGTTTTGCTTACGAGCTTGATACCCGTATGCAGTAAAGAATGCGTCAGCCTTTTCTGCCATTTGGCTGGCATCTTTCACCTGGCAGATCTTAAGCTGTGCTATGAGCTCAGCAGGCCACGACCTCTCTAGCTGTGTACGGAGCATAAGGTCAATTATCCCCTCACGCGTGGAAGGAGTTTCATCTTTCTCCATCCACTCATTTAAGTAAGCTGTGAGACGATCAAGGAACTGAACAGCTGTCTCCTTGTCTTGGAGACGAGCTCACATGAACTGAACTTTGGCGTCGTCAACTGTGAGACCATACGCCTTAATGAGTGCAGCTTTTATCATCTCATATGTGAGATTGTCTCCACGAATTCTGTGGAGAATATCGAGGGCAGGGCCCTCAAATAGGCTAAGAAACTGAAGCCGCTTAGCTGCCTCATCCAGTTGATACATGTCTGCCATGTCCTCAAAACGAGCTATGTACGGCTCAATTCCCTCGCTTTCCTTGTATGAAGGAAGTTGATGCGTGGGGTCGCCAGGACATGTGCAGGGAGAACGCTCGTGGAGCTTGGACCAACTGCACCAGACGTGTCTGAAGCCAAGGAATCTCGCTTGAGCTTCATCATTTCATATTCGTGTTTTTCACGTGCTTCTTGCTCGGCACGTTCATGCTCTCGTTCTCTGTCTCGTTGTTCACGCTCGTATTCGCGCTGTTCACGCTCGTATTCGCGCTCTTTCTCACGCTGCTCTTGTTCATATGCACGCTCTCTTTCACGTTGTTCGCGCTGTTCTCGCTCGTATTCGCGCTGAATCTTACGCTCTTCACGGGCATCATTCTCACGCTGCTGTTCCTGATTATGCCGTGAGAGTATATACTCTTTAATTTCGGTTGGGTCTGTAAGGCCCATATCTTTGGCTTCCTGTAAAAATATGGTGGTAGCCATGGCGCTAATTTATTAAACAAACCGAAATTGAGTACTGACTGCTTAGCAAACGAATACTAATAAACACAAGTAAAGAATACAGACACAAGCTAGTGGTGACCAGTCTTATCCAGTTAACTGGCAAAGAATAAATCAAAAATGTAAATGACTGGGAAGAATAATAAACACAATGGGTACGGCGACTTCCCAGGAGCGAATAAAATCGTCTGGCGTTACCAAGAATAAACTAGAGTTAAGTACCCTATTGATTAATAAAGCAAAAATTCACTTGCTAAATCAACGGTAACCACCAGTAAACGTGTGCCTATAAACTTTAAAGATAAATACTTAAATATGAATGAGTGAGCACTATCTCGTGAATCGCTTTAGAGCTAGGAGTTAATATCCTGGAATGAGGTCGTCAATTGTCACGGGGTTTTTATAATATCAGGGTAATTTTGAAATAAATGCTTAAATATTATTTAAATTGATATTAATATTCAATAATATTAAAGAGCAGGGACAATGATTGTCTTGCTAAATCGTGCAACAATTCTCTAAGAACGAGAATTTAAAAACTTTCTCAACAGTACACAGCAGAGACTAAGTACTCACAATTGCTGAATTACTGTACTGTTAGCCTCTGGAGAAAGTTACTTCACCCCTGACAATAAATAACTAATACTAATAATAATATTAGGTTCTTGCTGATGCTTTAACTCCTATCTGGCACAACGGATTTTAAGTTAATACAACAAGACTGGTCTAAGTACCAGTTATGAAGGCAAACGTTTATGCAAGCTAGGAGCTATATGGAAAATAAGCTTAATTTTGAGAAATGAAACAAGATTTTACTATACATTTAGCTCAAGAAAAAGAACTGTTTAATTTATTGATTACAAAAAAATAAATTTAACGTTACAATTCAAATCAAATTAATGAGACCGCACTCACTCACTCTCACAAAAGCTAAATACTTACGCCTAGAAAAAAAACACCTTAACTAAACTCTTAAAACTAGGATTATACAAAAAGGAAATACCAGTCAATGAATGCTGCGTATCACCCAAGCTGAACTAAGGATGGAAGTACTGAAGAACTGTGAAGTGGAGTTTGGGTACTAGCTGACCTCTCACACTGCTGGCACAGGACCTCTCTCCGTCACAGCAACAACTGGACTGACTTCAAAATACATTGTATGGGCAGGACGCACAAGCCACCGGAAGAAGGCGTGGCTAACGGTTAAGGCAAGCAGAGGCGAACGATAAAGAAACAATTGTATCGCTCAGTAGAGCACTTAGTGACGTGCATTAAATCGGTCACTTTTAAACAGCGACGAATGTTTTGAAAAGTATACTCCGAAATGGAGAGAGAAACGGTTAATTGAGCGATACACAGTGAGTTTTCCACTAATAGTTCGTGGCTTCTCACAAAAGGGAAATGTCGCGAATTGATTCGTGACAGCTACCTCCCTGTCTCGCTATCTGTCTCTCCCTCTCAAATTGCCAAGCCCTTCTCCCGTGACCTGTCTCTAGGATCGCTTGTCCCCTTCTTCTTGCCTGTTCTGTGGCTAATCTCCGTCTGAGCTCTCTTTCCTAAATTCTGGTGTAGCAGGGGTGTGTCACGTGTGTTCCTCGTGGATGGACTAGGTCTTTGTTCACGAGAGGACTGCTGACAGCTAACTGCATCATCTCCTTACTGGCCGCTGTTGTCAGCTTTCCTCAGTGTAAGCATGTTTAGCATTGCTCGATTCTTGCAGACACAATACCTTCTCATCATCTGACTCCCTGCTTCTATCTGTCTCTCTATCTATCTATTTATCTATCTATTTATTATGATTTGCAATTATAATATGTAGTCCTACCACAAAGTGTCATGTAATCAAGTTGGTAGAAGTGGAAAATGACCAGATCGGGATTATAAGTTAGGAAGTAAAACCCTACACACATCAGAGAGAGAGAAGGACCTAGGTGTGATTATCATTAACAGACTATCTCCGGCTGACCACATCAGTGAGAAGGTACAGAACATGTTTACACTGCTTGCAAGTATAAGAAAAGCATGCACATACATAAGACATGTTGAGAAAGATAATAACATCATTCATCAGACCAACCCTGGAGTATGCGTCAGTAGTCTGGAGTCCTCATCTCAAAAAAACACATAGATGAGATTGAAAAAGTTCAAAGGGCCGCTACAAAATGGGTACCAAGCTTAAGGGATCTAAGCTACAAGGAAAGACTAAAAAAACTTAATCTACCTATACTACAGGGGAGAAAGAAAAGAGGAGACATGATTATGCTATATAAATGCATATCAGGGAAGGAGAAAATAGACATAAATGATTACATAACCTATGTGGATGCATCAGCAAGAGGACACTGAAAAAAAAAAACATATAGAGATAGGCGATAAAGACGTAAGGAAATTTAGTTTCCCAAATAGGGCAATTGATCAGTGGAATGCACGACCGAATGAAAGTGTGCCAATACAATTCATAAATTTCAGGATATATACGATAAAAATGGTTTAAGACACGGGACAGTTCGAGCTTGACTCAAACCTGTAAAGATACAATGAGGTACAAACAATTAGGTAAGGTAAGAACACACACACACACACACACACACACACACACACACACACACACACACACACACACACACACACACATATTGAAACAAAGGATATTCATCATAAACAACAGAGAAGACGATGTATAACATTGTGTCTGATATCAAGCATGCATCTGGTGTGGCGGCTGGTGTTACAGGATATCGGCTGGTGTCATAAGGTAATGGCTGGTGTCAGATGACGGCTGGTGTCACTAGATGGTGGCTAGTGGCAAGTTTTGAAAAAGTGGAAGCGAGAAGGTCTTAGCGTTAATATCTAATTATGCAGAAGCGTGCATGTGCGTGTGTGTGTGTGTGTGTGTGTGTGTGTGTGTGTGTGTGTGTGTGTGTGTGTGTGTGTGTGTGTGTGTGTGTGTGTGTGTGTGTGTGTGTGTGTGTGTGTGTGTGTGTGTGTGTGTGTGTGTGTGTGTGTGTGTGTGTGTGTGTGTGTGTGTGTGTGTGTGTGTGTGTGTGTGTGTGTGTGTGTGTGTGTGTGTGTGTGTGCATGTTCGTGTGCGTGCGTGCGTGTGTGTGTGTGCGTGCCTGTGTGTGTGTGTGTGTGTGTGTGTGTGTGTGTGTGTGTGTGTGTGTGTGTGTGTGTGTGTGTAAAATTGCTAATCAGTTTCTATATTGCAATACAGTAGGGATGTGTCATGATGCAGGGTACAAGTTGGCACTTCACTGTACGGACACAGTATCATGAGTGAAGGGACTGAAGAACAGAGGATAGCATGTGGGGTTACATGGAGACAGATAAATGAAGAAGTGGAAGAGCGTTGTGGAGGTGATGTGGATTTGCTGAAAAATGTTAGAAGTAGCATGACATGTTTGGATTATGTGGAAAGAATGGAGAGAGACTAAGAGAGTACGGTACATGTGGAGGTAGGTAGAGACAAATAAATTAGGAAGTGGGGGAGCGTTGTGGAGTTGACGTGGATGTGCTGGAGGAAGCACTCTGAAATGTTTGGGTTATGTGGAGAGAATTGAGAGAGACTGACTAAGAGAGTGCATATGAGTGAAGTGGAAGAGGTAAGAGAAAAAGAGGAGAGGGGTATGGTGAGGCTACGGTGGAAGGATGGGGTGCAGAGGTACAGTACACGCATGAGCTTGACGTGAGGTGGAGAAAGGTCTTATGTCTCCTTAAAGATTACCATCAAAAGATGGAAAAATAATATACATAAATTACATCAACCATCTGAAGGAGTTTCGTTAGGCATAATAAGCAACCTAAAAAGTATAATAAAAAATAAAACTCTTTAGACAAAATTTAATATCCCAGAAAAAAAGATACGGTACAATAAGTAACAGTGCTAAGGAAACCATACATAAGGGAAGATGATCAGATGCAGGCTTGCTGCTACCAAAGGATTTTATTCAGCTTGGGAACGGCAATGAAGACGCTCCCTTGTCTCTTGTAAACCTCTTCGGTAGGCAGTAACTATGGTGACTTAACTCTATAGTACAGTGGGTTTAAAATGTTTCGTTCATATACCGTGAAAAGGGATTAATCCCCGAGCTAGTCCTCAACAGATCATATAGCCCTGCTAGGGTTACAGGAGAGCGCTACCCCTCCCAGCACAGCAGCCACCAGGCGGGGCGCGAACTCGCAACCTCACGATTACGAGCCCGACACCCTACCACCGAGCTACCGCGCTCCCCATATACCGTGAAAGAAATAATAAATAACGTCACAATTATCAATATGGCGTCCCTCTCCAGCACCAGCAAATAATTATCTCACATACACCATTAGTAAACACGAATCACCTTTAACTAAATCACATCCCAGCACGAAACATAAAAAAAAAAGTACCAGAAATAAGAGTAACAATAAACGAAACAGCGTAATAACAATAGAAATAGCAATTACCGCATCCCTGCTTTCCACCAGCGGGTCATCCCTCTCTCACGTCAGTCGGGCAAATAAGGGAATCGAGAGGGTTCAGCGGTTCAGAGGATTCGAAGCAGGAGGATGGGCATTACCGTGGAGGGTTCGAACGTCTGATACTAACTCGTTCGCTGTGACGTCTCCTTTCTTTAGTCTATTTGTGCTATATTAAGACAATTTAAATACACTGAGAGGGATATTTCGATCTAGAAGAGTTAGATATAGGGTTCATTAACACATTTAGATCTTAATTAAATGGCATAAAATCGTCTGGAGGTGAATGAGACGGATGAGAAAAATTGGGGGTTCTTGGAATTGTATGCAGGAGGGAGTGTATTCGAACAGCTGATATGTCCTCCTTTTCCATGATGTTTGCTGTTTCCAGACGGTTTTTATACAAATTATGAGATATATTTCGAGGTAGAGGGATTAGACATAGCCTGCATTAACCCTTACTGTACAAGAAGTCTTTCCTAAAATGAATAGAGGAGATTGGATTGTGAGGCAGAGTTCGTACAAGTGATGCGTTCTTCATGGGCGTGGGTGAGGCAATGGGGATAATAAATGGAATGATGCAGGACAGACACAACACACGATAAAGCACCTGACGGAGTGTAATGGAAGCGTTATATATGTGAACCACGCTGTATGCCATTCTGACAGGATATTTCTCTTGTGTTGTGGGGACGGCTCAGTGTTATCAGTATCTACCCTGCATCATTCAGTCATATCCAACTCCCACCTCAGTAACCACGCCCACACTAGCCACCTGAGCCGTCCTTGCAACACATAGGATACTGCCAAGAGAGTTTCCAGTAGAGCTCTTTACTGGTTTCAGAAATCTAATTTTTTTTTGCAATCTTAATTTTCATTTTTTTTTTTTTTTACGTCTAGATAGTGAAAAAATAATCTTCAAATGAATAAAATCGTCTGGCGTCCATAAAAATCCCTAAACGAGTTATATATCTAAACGTTTTAGAGAGTGGTCTGCAAGTAGCGCCCCACTACTCATATGGCAGTATTTTGTGTTGCGGAGACGGCTAAGTCTGCTGGTGTGGTCATGGGTGCGGCACTGGGAGCAGAAAATAAATGATGCAGGAGAGACATAACACTAACTGAATCTTTCACGCAACACACAAGAAATTGCTCAGCTGAGTGTTAGAGGAGCGTTACTTATGGACCACTCTGTAGGCTGTATTCTAAGTGGTTATGGAGATTTTCTTAACACCACTTCCTTAGCGATTTATTCTGCACAATACACCTAATTGTTCTCTCGTATGGTACTGATTCACACAATGTCTATGTCAGGATGATAGAAAGAAGATGCAGGAAGTAGACTGACGCCTCACCATCTTAAGCAATGAACTGTAGCAATATATTACCGCTAAACTATGATCCTGGTCACGAAGAAGTGCTATGGAAAGAATGCATAGCCATAGCATCGTCCTTTTCTGCCATTTTGCTACGTGTAATAAGCTGCAAATGGGCGAAAATCTAGACCAAGTCAAGGTGAAAAGAGTAAGACACTTCTCAACGTTGAATAACGAATTTGCAGCAAAGCATAATCACTAGAATATGATGCTGGTCACGAAGAAGTGCTATGGAAATGATGTATAGCCATAGCATCGTCTATTTCTGCTATTGTTACGTAAATAAACCTTAAACGGACGAAATTCTGAGCCAAGTTAAGGTGAAAAGAATATCGAACGCGACTCCCACGACAGCAATGATTTTCAGTTCGATGGCATTTATCTTCTGCTGTAATACTGTTATCTCCAGACGATGTTATTAAGCCAAGGAAGGATATCTTGCGGTGGAGGGGTTAGTGAAGGCCGAATGTAATCCCTCCGGCTCGAAAAGTCTCTCCTAAGCTGATTAAAATTGTCTGAATGTTGCAAGAATAAATAATACATCAGCTGAATGAAAAGGTTGGCTCTCCGTAACTGTATTAGTAATAGTAGTAGCAGCAGTAATAGAAGTAGTGGTAGAGCGATCATTCCTCTATTGTTCTTGCAGTAGTAGTAGCATTAGCAACAGCAGCAGCAGCAGCAGTGGTGGTAGCAGTAGCAGTAGTAGTTCAATTCACTTCAACTCCTTTATTTCGTAGTACAGGACACTACATAGCTTATATTGCTACATAATACACATATAATACATGGAGATATGATATTTGGTACACACAGTCATTTATCGCATATGCTGCAGTAGTTGTAACAATACTTTAGTTCTGGCCTGAGCCTCCGTAGCTGGTTAGCAGGCACAGGAACCAGCAGTGACAGTAACTGTTTGAACACAGCCAATTAAAAAGGAAGCTCTAAAAAAAATTTTTGTGTATAGACATAGATACAAAAAATTAAAAAGCTCTTTTAAAAAAATAAAGGACTAGCTGGAGATTAAAAAATCTAAAAATATTCTTTTTGAATAAAATAAGACATTAAAAGACGAAAAGACTAAAAGGATAATATAAAATGAAACACTTGCATATAATATCTAGGTACATTAAAGAAATATATATAAACACACATGCATATACATACATACACATATATATACATACATAAACACACATACATATATGCATACATATACATACACATACACATACATGAACATCACATATGCACATACAAATATACATACACACATACACAAATACACATACACCCATACATACTGTACATACACACACACATGCACAAATGCATATATATATATATATATATATATATATATATATATATATATATATATATATATATATATATATATATATATATATATATACACACACACTATATATACATACATACACACACCCATATATACATATACACACACACATACTTACCGTATATATACAAATACATAACATATACACATATACATATAAAAGTAGAGGAAATATAAAAAAAAAATAATACTAAACAAAAACTAACAACCCACTGTAACTTTGTATGAAAGATTACAGGCGTTCTCCTTTCTTCATGCCGCTGTACCCAAGTAATCCATGCTTGTAAAATGTCCAGGGTGAGGCCAAACACATCCACTCCATAAGTTTGTTTAAAATGATTATTGATGAAAGAATAAAAATATCCCATACTTAGTAGTAGTAGTAGTAGCAGCAGCAGCAGCAGCAGAGCAGTATGGTAGTAATTGCAGCCCCAGGTTCGTCTGTAACGTGAACCCGGTGGACTGTAGGTTGAAGTTATCCTTCACCGCAGTTCACCATTCTCCTTTCCGGGGTAGGGAGGGAGGGAGATGAGGGACGTTACTGCACAGGGCAGTGGATCCACCCAGTTATATCGGTGCCACCACGGGAGGGCGACCCTCTCCATCTCCCAGCATATGGCGTGCTTGGGAAATTTAGTCAAACACACCAGTATTTTTTTTTTTCCTAGCAGTATCGTATCAGTCACACGCTTAAAACAAAAAAATGCAGAGTAAACCTGTGTGTGTTATTAGTACACCTAGATATTTCCTTCAGGCTAACAAGACGATTTCTTTCAGTAATGTGAAATTCTGTTTGTCAAAGGCTTAGAACTTAGAGTGAGGGTATATACTTTAAGCTAACATCAGACGATTTTCTTATGGTTAGAGGAGACTTCGAGAACTGGAGGAGTTAGACCTTCAATAACCTCTCCATCACTATGCTTGACCTAGAATTGCCATCTTTCCAGCCTGAATTCTGATTTGTAATGAAAGAAAAGCATTAGGGAGCCGAATGCTAATCGCCCGCCAGAATATGCTGTTGGATAAGTTGTAAGCGCGGCTTCTCGCCCCCGGGGGGATCGAGGGACGGCGTCCCCTTGGGGGCCGGAGGGCAGTGCCCCCACGGGGGGACCAGATGGCGGCGCTCCTTCGGGGGGTCTAGGGGAGATAGCTCAAGTCGTTCATGAGATATAATGGTGCTCATGCCGGACGATAAAAACTAGCTGACCTTTGGCAGCCATTTTGCTGACCTTGACCTTGACCCCAAGTGTCCATTTTCGAACTCGTCCAAGAATATGGCGGTATCTTGATAACCTGAAGGTTTCATGTTGATAGCTCAAGCCGGTCATGAGATATAATAGTAACACACACACACACAAACACACACACACACACACACACACACACACACACACACACACACGGGCAAAAACATTATCGTTCCGCCATGGTAAAGGCGGGTGATAACAAGAGATTAGTACTAGAATATGCTGCTAGTCACGAGTATGTGCTGTGTAATGGATGTTGAGCCGTAGGAATGTCTTTTTTTTCCACTGGGCTGTGAAAATAGCTGCAGAAGGACGAAAATGTGGGCATGCTAAGGTGAAGCGAGTTTAGCAACAGTCGTTGTAGTAGTAGTAGTAGTAGTAGTAGTTGTTGTTGTTGTTGTTGTTGTTGCAGTAGTAGTAGTAGTAGTAGCAGCAGCGGTAGTAGTAGTAGTAGTAGTAGTAGTAAAAGCAGAGGCAGTAGTAGTAGTAGTAGTAGTAGTAGTAGTAGTAGTAGTAGTAGTAGTAGTAGTAGAAGTAGTAGTAGTAGTAGTAGTAGTAGTGGTAATAGTAGTAGTAGTAGTAGTAGTAGTAACGTCTATAAAAACGCTTGGTGGCAGCAGGATTAAAATCAGTGATACGTTTTCGGACTGAAGGGCTTGAACCCATGATAAGTGTTAAGGTGTGACTGTTGCACCTCCCTGCTGAACGCACTCTATAACGTGGCATGCAGGCTAACCACATCCAATGCTTAAGTGAAGGTAACAGCTTCTCTACCTCCATGCTGAACGCACTCTATAACGTGGCATGCAGGCTAACCCAGCCCATCAAATACTCAGCAGGTGTTCCATAAAAACCCTCACAAAATTGGCTGTTTGCATACGAACGTCAGCCTTTGAGTTGATGCGGCTGTTGTTTTGGCTCCTGTGTCCCAAAACAAGATCACATTTGCACCAGACAATCAAGAAAATGTCAGCAGTAATCGTTCAGCTATTTAATTTATTGTTTTTCACTCTACTGGCGCTGGTGAGGGAGGCCTTCGTGTGGTGGCACCGATATAACTAGGCTGCTCAACTGTCTGGTTATACAAACATCCTCCTGATAGGAATGACAGACTGGGATACTGGTATTCGTGTTTATCATGGAATTTAAGTCTCTCAGGTGTGGAGAGGGACGCCTTCACGTGGTGGCACTGACATGACTGAGTGGTGGAGATACGGGATATACAAAAGTCTATCAAACCCTGACATACTGCTACTAGTACTACCGTACTGCAACAACTACTACTACTACTATCAATAACAATACTAACGATAAACTAATATTAATAAATCACACAACAAGAAATGAACCATAAATGTTCGTCGTGAATTTGCCCTTCTCCCCACTTCCACATCCTCCCTCTCCTCCTCACCCCCCTTATTCCTCTCCCTCTCCTCCTTCTCTCTCTCTCCCCCTTCCTCTTTCTCCCTCCACACGCCTGCGCCAAGCCCCCTGGTGTCGGCTATAAGGTGATGGTGTTTGTGAAGGTGTGGTGGTGGTGTGGCGGGGCAGGTGTGGTCACTCGCCATGGCGCCTTCATACACACAACACTGCCTCTGCTTCTCTCTCTTCGCTTCCCTCGCCGCCCCTGCTGAAGCCCTGCGCAGCTTCCCAGTGTTATCCGGTGAGAGAGAGAGAGAGAGAGAGAGAGAGAGAGAGAGAGAGAGAGAGAGAGAGAGAGAGAATGTAACGCTTATAATACGAGAGATTATTTTTCGAAACTAAACATGATCGTCTGGCAGAGCTTTTGTAACACCTATTCCTTAGCGATTCAGTCTGTTACAGCTCATTATCATCTTGTACAGTATGCTACAGGTGCAGGCTACAGGGAAATTGAAATGGCTTAAGAAACATAACGTACGGTGTCATATGAAAAATAAAACGCTATGGAAGAGATGCTACAAAACCTCCTATGTCACTTAGAAATCGACTCTACTGTAGTAGTAGTAGTAGTAGTAGTAGTAGTAGTAGCGGTAGCAGTAGTAGTAGATGCAGTTTCATTAGTTGTAGTCGCAGCAGCGCAGCAGTAGCAGTAGTTGTAGTGGTAGTGTTGTTGTTGGTGGTGGTGGTGATGGTTGCGGTGGTAGCAGTAGCTCCAACATACTTGACCTCTTCCTCACAACTAATCCTTCTGCTTACTCTGTTAATCTTTTCTCTCCGTTGGGCTCCTCCGATCACAACCTTATTACCTTAACCTGTCCTATCACTCCGGTACGGCCTGTGGACCCTCCAGGGAAACGTCGTCTGTGGCATTTTGGAGCCGCGGACTGGGAGGCCCTCAGGCAGTACTTCTTTGATTTTCCCTGGAATGATTATTGCTTCCATGGCCGGGAGCCATCTGAGTGTGCCTTGCACATTACGGAGGTTATTCTCTCGGGCATGGAAGCATACATTCCTTTCTCATATCCTCTGACTAACGCAAGAAAGCCTTGGTTTAATCACGGTTGTTCTTATGCTGTCCGCAACAAGGAGAGGGCCTACAAAAGGTACCGGAGCCTACCCACCCCTGAATCACATCATCTTTACGTTTCTGCCCGGAATCGTGCTAAGTCTGTTCTTCGCTCTACTGAAAATAATTTCATCCATACTAAATGCTCTCAACTCTCCAATTCGAATTCTTCCCGCTCCTTCTGGCACTTTGCCAAAAATCTTTCTAACAACTTTACCTCATCATCCTTCCCTCCTCTTTTCTACTCTGATGGCTCTGTAGCTATTTCTTCTACTGATAAAGCAGATCTCTTCGCACAGACTTTCTCCTCCAATTCCACCTTAGACGATTTCGGTGCTGTTCCTCCATCACTTCCCCCCTCTGACTTCCTCATGGCTGACATTAAAATGTCTTCAGTTGATGTATTTTCTGCCATCACTGACCTCAGTACTAACAAGGCATATAGGCCTGCTGGGGTCCCTCCTGTTGTTCTCAAGAACTGTGCTTCTGTGCTTACACCCTGCCTAGGCAAACTCTTTCGCCTTTGTCTGTCAACTTGTACCTTTCCTTCTTGCTGGAAGTTTGCTCTCATTCAGCCAGTCCCAAAGAAGGGTGACCACTCCCAACCCTCCAACTATCGTCCAATTTCTTTAACGTCCTGTATTTCAAAAGTTTTTAAGTCAATTCTCAATAGAAAAATTTTAAGGCATCTTTCCTATCACAACCTTCTTTCCGATCGTCAGTACGGTTTCCGTCAGGGACGCTCCACTGGCGATCTTCTCACCTACCTTTCAGACTCCTGGTCATCCTCCTTTCGGGACTTTGGCGAAAGCTTTGCCATTGCACTTGACATCTCAAAGGCTTTCGATCGAGTCTGGCATAAATCTTTAATTTCCAAATTGTCCTCCTACGGTTTCTATCCTTCTATCTGTGCCTTCATCTCTAGCTTCCTTTCTGGTCGTTCTATAGCCGCTGTTGTAGACGGCCATCGTTCTTCTCCTAGATCTATCAACAGAGATGTTCCTCAGGGCTCTGTCCTATCACCAACTCTCTTCCTTTTATTCATCAATGATCTTCTAAGCTGTACATCTAACCCTATCCACTGATACGCTAATGACTCCACCCTTCACCTTTCCATTCGGTTCCCGCAACGCCCATCTCAACAGTTACTTCAACAATCAAGGGATGAGGCTATGGCACACCTAATGTCTGACTTGGCTCGTATCTCTGACTGGGGTAAAAATAATCTGGTTGTTTTTAATGCATCTAAGACTCAGTTCTTACACCTATCAACCCGACAAAATCTTCCACAGGTATACCCACTAATGTTTAATAATATTCAGCTTAATCCTGCATCATCCTTGAACATTCTTGGGGTTTCATTTACTTGGGACTTATCTTGGAAAGATCATATTACATCTCTTGTAAAATCTGCTTCCAAGAGATTGGGTGTGCTAAGCCGACTCCGCTCTTTCTTTACCCCTGCACAATTGTTGACTCTATACAGGGGTTTTATCCGCCCCTGTGTGGAGTACAACTCTCATGTGTGGGGAGGCTCCCCACATACAGCTCTTCTCAATAGGGTGGAGTCAAAGGCTTTTCGTCTCATTAACTCTCCTCCTCTTACTGACTCCCTTCAACCTCTGTCTCTTCGCCGCACTGTTGCATCTTTATCTCTTTTCTATCGCTACTTTAATGGTCACTGCTCCTCTGAACTGTCTGCTTGCATTCCTCCACTTCTACGACGGGCGCGTAGCACCCGTCTGGCAGCAAACTCTCATCCGTTTTCTGTCCAACTCTCTAATGCAAGAGTTAACCGTTACTCCCAGTCTTTCATTTATGCAACAGGTCATCTCTGGGACTGTCTCCCTCTGTCTGTATTTCCTGCTGCCTATGATCTCCAGTCTTTCAAACGCAGTGTGTCCAGGCATCTCAAAATGATCGGATCTTGAACTTGGCTCTCTATTGTATTACGATTTTCTCTTGGAGGGAACTGTTACTGCGGGCTCATGGCCTTTGGGTCCTTCTTCCTCGCATTAAAAAAAAAAAAAAAATCCATAGGCTGTATTTCATATCTCTCGATACATGAAAAAAAAGACAACTAATACATTTCATCATCATAAAGGCAGCAGCGGCACAGCAGCAGCAGCGGCTGCAGCACCGTTTAAGCAGCAACAGCAGCAGCAGTACATACTGTATACCGTATATATAAAAGACTGTACTTATGCCCACTACATAGTAGGTGATGTACTTTACAAATATATATAAATGAAAAAAAAAATCACATTAAAAATAATGATAACGACCTGAGGACATCATAGTGCACATACACATTATTATCGTATTAGAAAATTAATAGCATCAATCAGTTATATAAAAATGTCCAAGGTAAATAATAAAAGTTGTCATTAATACAATTAAAAGAAAGTCCTAGGTGAAATATAAAAGCCAGCAGCCATAATAAATAAAAAGGTCCAAATAAAATATAAAAGCTAGTACCAATAAAAAATAAAAAGTTCCAGGGTAAAATATGAAATCTAGTAGTCATAAAATATACAAGGAGCGCGCCTGTCCTCATGCCTTTCTATCCATTCAGTCCTTGATCTTAAAATATCTAGGTCTTCATGAACTGGACTGACATTATATATATATTCAAAGTGATTAATCAGGTACTGCATCAAAGACCCTCCTTAATATAAGAAATATTGTTTTTAATGAAAGAGTGTTGTGACTTTAACAATCTTTTACAATATCTCGCGTGTTCCAAGGCAGTTTTGTGCTTAAACAGCAGCTAATCACACCAGGCTGCCGTGATGTGCCTGCTGGCAAACATTGGAACATTACTGCTACGTTTAAGGGCTTTACTAAAGGCAGTTTCAAAAGCCTTAATTTTTTTTTAATTAAAAGATGTGCTATGGTTCCATAATGGAAGTCCATAGTCTGGTAAACAGTATGAGTTAAAAAGAAATAAGGTGGATTTGTCAACAGATTTAAAATTTCTAAAAATATTATTAAAAGAAGAATAAAAATTACTAAGTCTAAAAGAAGTATCTTCATGATCTTTGAAATTAAAAGAAACATAATGGCCAAAGTATTTAAATACTTTTGCCACCTGCAGCACATCACCATTCAGCTCGATGATGTCCATTGGTTTATCTTGCCTGTTACTAAAAATTACACATTTAGTCTTGTCCCTGTTAATCGTGAGTAAATGTTCATCTATACATTTTCCGAGTTTACCATGCAGAACCTGCATTTCAGCTGCTGTTCCTGCCAGTAATACCAGATCATCGGCATATGCTAGGACAATGCATCTAATGTCCCCAAACCAGTATCCACAATCAGAGTTCGAAATATCATTTATAACCGGAATATCATTTATATAAAAACTAAACAAAAACGGAGACAAGATGCCCCCCTGTCTCACACCTTTCTCTATGAAGCAATAATTACTAGGCCTATATGAATTTATCCATCTAATATTAACCTGCTGGTTCCTCAGGTAATGCAAAAACAACAGCACCACGTCAACAGGAAGAGAACATCTAAGCAACTTCTTCCCTAATATAAAATAATCTACCCTGTCAAAAGCCTTACTTAAATCAATAAAAGTGGCAATGCCTGATCTTTTGCTTTGAGAATACTTCTTCATGACTTCTTTTAAGATGAAACAAGCATCCGTAGTTGAAGAACCAATCCTAAAACCCAGTTGCCTTAAATTAATCATAATCTTCTCTGATAAAAGATCTAAAATAAATAATTCAAAAATCTTTAAAAAGCATGAGGACTACTGTACATGACTGGTAGGTAATTTGATGAGTCGGTAACATTTTTCTTAGTATCTTTTATTATGGGTGTAATAGTACCCTTCAGAAGATTACCAGGGAGGTAACAATGAACAAAGCACGAATTGTAAATACGAGCAAGATTACGTAAAAATTATTCAGAAGTATTCTTAAATAAAAGGAATGAATCAATTCATGACCCTGGCCAGCCTTAAGACGCCGTATAAGTTTTATAAGTGTAACACTGGATATACTCAAATACATTTTCTTTCCTTGAGGCCAAACTCTCTTAATTTCGCAGCATGTTTGTTTCTGATTCATTATTGGTATGGGGTTGATTTAATAAAAATTTCTCGTAAAAGACATTATTAATATTAACATCACCACTTTCACCATCAGTAACCTTAGGTAACTTATTTATTGACCTTTTTTTTCTTAACATCATTCCAGAAGCTTGTTTTATTTTTTTCACAAAATTTCTACATTATTGACTGGCAGATCCCTCTTTGCTCATTAATTTTACATTCCTTAAGTGCCTTCTTAAAATCCTTTCTACAAGACAGCATCTCTTCATGTAGGGGTGTGCCTCGTAATCTTCAATGCTTTACCCAGTTTATATATTTTTCTCTGGCAACACTGTGCTTTTCTTTAATACAACGGTTCCATCCTGGGATTACCCTAAAGTTATTCTTTTTGATGCATCTCCTCATACATTTCTGGCTACACTATTGAACTGTATTCGTAGTAGTGGTAGTGGTAGTAGTAGTAGCAGTTGTATCGTCAGGTTCATCTGAAATCGCCTTCCTCCTGCATTCAACCATCCGCCTGTAGGGGAACACTGAAACAGTTGAGGGACATATGTATAACCTGGCAATTGAGCCGCCTGGTTATATCGGTGCCACCACGTGAAGGCGTCCCTCTCCAGCACCACGGCATAGGAGTATAAAGAGTAAAAATGACCCAATATGTTAACGATCTCGGGGAGATTTTCATTTAGCAGCTTTTTTCCCGTAGCCCATGGGTAGAAAAAGGCAACACTGCGGCTTAACATCTCTTTTTAAGCACTTCTTTATGACTAGCACCATATTCTAGTGTTAATCTCTTGTTACTGCTCTGTACTGAGAATGGAGAGAGGGCAGTTGTACGGTTATTCACTGTTCACTTCAGCTAGGTGTAAAATGGCCATCTCTCCATCTTGAATATTCAGCTGATACGAGAGACTGACCCTAGACTATGATGCTAGTCACGAAGAAGTTCAATAGGAGGGATGTAGAGCCGTAGTCTTGCCTTAGCCTGTCAGTGAGTCACGGGAAATAAGTGCAGAAAGGACGAAATATTCGCCAAGTTAAAATGAACGAAGTACAGTACAGGCTAAGATATTATAATTTCTCCTCCTCCTAACTTCAGTCTTCCCTCTTGAACTTCAGATACTTCAGCCTCCTTCAGAAAGTCTTAGCTTCTTCCGGTGTGACAGTGGGACGTATTCTAAGTGGTGCAGGAGGCTTCTTAACACCTCTTCCTTAGCTATTTAGTTTGAATATTATATTTAACATTTTCATTCGTTCTTTTTTTTTTGTCATCGACACAGATGCTGAAGACGGACGCCTTCCTGTGGTGGCACTGATATAACATGGCTTTGGAGTTGCCCGGTTATACAAACTTCCCTCAACTCCCTCCCTATCCCCCCAGAGGCGGATGGTGGACGGTAGGAGGGCAACTTAAGCCTGCAGTCCACTGGGCTCGCATGTCAGATAAACCTAGGGCAACAACAACAACAACAACAACAACAACATCAACTACTACTACTACTACTACTACTACTACTACTACTACTACTACTACTACTACTACTACTACTCTTACTACCGCCAAGAGGATACTGAGGTCTATCTATCTATCTATTGCCAGACGCCTCAATCCCGTTTGGGGTGGCCACAAACAAATCGCCTCCAAGTCGCCCTGTCCCCCGCCATTTCACTGCCCTGCTCCCAACTCACACCCCCCTCTCATATACCTCTCCACCCCATCCCTCCATCTCATCCTCGGCCTCCCCCTCCCTCTTCCCCCCTCCACCTCACTCACATACACTCTCTTCGTCAGTCTTTCACCCTCCATCCTCTCCACATGGCCAAACCACCTCAGTGTGTTCCTCATAACGCTTCCTATCACATCCACATCCACACCACAACGCTCCTCTATATCCTCATTCGTCAGCCTGTCTCTCCACGTGACTCCACAGGCTCCTCTTAAATAACTCATTTCCACTGCTCTCACTCTTGACTTGTGTCCTTCCAACAATGTCCAAGCTTCACTTCCGTACGTTAGAGTTGGTATCACAATACTGTCATGTAGTAACTTTTTCACTTCCATGCTCACTTCCCTGTTTCTTATCACTGCTATCAAAGAACCAGCAACCTTTCTTCCCTGCTGTACCCTTTCATGCACTTCACCTTCCAAACCTCCATCCTTACTCATCACACTACCCAAGTACTTAAACGTACTCACATTTTCCAATTCCTCGCCATCCAACCTCGCTGTACATTCACTAACTTCACCTCTCTCAAAGACCATCACTTTACTCTTCCCTACATTCACCTTTAGATTCCGTTTCTTACACACTCTCTCAAACTCATCCACCAAGCCTTGCAGCTCCCCTTCGTCTTCACTCAACAACACAGTATCATCTGCAAACAACAGTACAGGGAGTTTCCAAACACTATCCTCTCTCACCAGGGCCACTCCAACATCCACTACCCTACCTTGTACCTCTTTTATTACCCCATCCATGTACAGATTGAACAACCATGGAGACATGACACATCCCTGTTTCAAACCAACTTTCAAAGAGAAAAATTCACTTAGTTCACCATCCACACGCACCGCAGCCTTCGCACCATCATACATACTCTTCACAGCATTCAACAACTTCCCATCTACTCCATATATTCTTAACACTTTCCACAATCCTTGTCTATCCACCCTGTCATATGCTTTCTCCAAATCCATGAAAGCCGCATACAACTTCTTTCCCTTCTCTATAAACTTTTCCACTACAGATCTAAGAATGAATATCTGATCTACACAACCTCTTCCCTTCCTAAAGCCTCCCTGTTCTTCTCCAACTAATTTCTCTGTTCTTTCTCTAACTCTGTCTATAAGTATCCTACCATACATTTTTCCTATTATACTAAGAAGACAAATACCCCTATGATTACCACACACTTCTTTTTCCCCTTTTCCTTTGTACAAGGGAATAATTATACCTGACTTCCAATCCTCCGGGACTCTACCTTCCCCCCAGGCCAATCTGCATATCTTCCACATCCATTCTACTACTATCTCTCCCCCATGCTTCAGCATTTCACCACACACTCCATCAATTCCTGGGGCTTTCCCCGATTTAACTTTCTTCATTGCTTCCACAACTTCTATCCTACTGATTTCTTCCTGTCTTCTCACCTCCCTCCTTCTCCCAGCCATTCCCCAGCCACTTATACTCGCATTACTTCCATCCTCTACGTTCAACAATTCCTTAAAATGTTCTCTCCATCTGTTCACTTTTTCTCCCTTCTCCAATAGTAATCTACCATTTTTATCTTTCACTCCCCTGCTAACTTCACTTCCACCCTGTCTTACTCTTTTCACTTCTCTCCAGAACATTTTCTTACAGTCCCTCCACTTTACACTCAAATTCCTTCCAAATTCCTCATCCACTCTCTTCTTACTCTCTCTTACTAATCTTTTCACCTCTCTCTTTCTTTCCACATATAACTCTCTTTTCCGCCTCTCAACTTCTTCCACGCCCCTATTTCTCATCCATTCATTGTATGCTTTCTTCTTTTGTGCCACAACCTGTTTCACCTCTTCAGTCCACCACGCTGTTCCTTGCACCCCCCTCCGTCTTCTCTTCCTTCCACACACCACATCACATGCTGCACATATTTCTTCTGTAAATATCTTACACACACCTTCCACGTCTCCCATCTGCTCCAATTCATATTTGCCCAATCGTCCCTCCACTTCTCTCTTATATTCTGCCTTTTTCTCATCCTCTTGTAACCTTTCCACTCTCCTTGCAACTACTCCTTCCTCTCGTCTTTCCTTTCCTCTATTCCTCCATCTTACTTGCATTCTAATTCTGGCCACCACCAAGTAGTGGTCAGAAAGTCCACTCCCCCAACCTCTATACACTCTTGCATCCTTTACACACCTTCGCATCCTTTCATCCACACACTAGGTACAAAACAAATCGCTAATAAAAAGGTGTTATGGAATCACCAAAGCCACTTAGAATACAGTCCTGGGGTGGGAGTAAAGGTATTTCATGGTGGATTCCCTGTCGTATCTCGGATTAGTTTTTGCAGGATGGTTAACGACATTAGAATCTTTCCTTGGCTGGCGTTCTTTCGTCAAAAACAATTCCTGGTTACTTGAGGGAAACTGTTATGTCTGTTGTCCTTTATGTGTTGTCTGTTATGTTATCTGGTGTCTGTTTTCTGTTATGTTATCTGTTTTCTGTTGTCTATTTTGGGTGGAAGGACAGAGAAAGAAAAGTTTCCATGTCTCCAGTTCCTCCTGTCAAAATCCATCACAGTTACGACAGGGCCTGGGTCGTAAATATGTTTGAGTATCCCACCCCAGTGTTGTATTTTCTTTTGTAACTTCCTCGGTGCTGGGAAGAGAAGCCTTCATGTGGTGGCAGCGATATAACCGAGTGGCTCAACTACCTTGTTATTCAAACCTCCCTCAACTATCCAATTTATTACCAATATGCCGGGAATTGAACCCGGGACACTCAGGTGAGAGCCAGGAAGCATACCGGGTTCGATTCCCCGCATATTGGTAATATAATGTGAGGAGTAGACTGTAGCACCAGTCGAGCAGGGCAGTACTCCCAAGGTGGATGGAAAGCTGATGACAGGGAGAGCTGGATCTCCCGTTTCATCGGCCCTCGGGACTAGTTTCTGACCGACCCCCCTTTGCTGAACTTTTTCAGTGTTTCAGTTACAGAGAGAGTAGGCCAGGATGCTCTCCAATACAAGTTTCTCTAAATGTCTACACCAAACTACGTGCATAGTACAAATTACATTTCCATTTCAAAACTAAAGAAAAATGATGTACTACAACCATGCCTCGGAGTCCCCGGAGGGAGGGGGGGACGATAATTGCCCCCACCATCAGCCCTTTTCCCGGTGATGACTCAACATGCCTGGAACCACTGTCTGACACTTCTTCATTTCTGCAACATTCTCGGCCTTTCCTCTAACTTTCTCTCTGTCGAACACCACCTCTCCTCCTCTAAACCTCACCTTCTCTTCCTGTCTGAGACTCAGCTGTCTAATGGAACTGACAGCAAACCCTTTTCTGTATCTTTCTACTTTCTCTATACTCATTTCAAAGCCAAAGGTGGCTGTTGTGTATATGTAAGCAACGACTTATCTTGTTCTCGTGTTCCTGAACTTGATTTTTCTGAATTCTCTGCTCTCTGGCTTCGGCATTCGTGTCATTCTCTGACTAAATATATCTGTGCTGTTTACTTACCTCCTAATTCTACTGACTATGAAAAGTTCTTCGACGATCTTACTTCCATGATGGAACGCATTCTGTCCATTTCTCCTTTCTCTGAAACCTCCATTCTAGGAGATTTCAATGTTCACCACCACCTTTGGCTCTCCTCTCCTTTCACTGATCAACCTGGTGAACAAGCCTACATGTTTTCTATCCTTAATGACCAAGAGCAGCTTGTACAGCACCCTACCCGTATCCCTGACCACATTGGAGAGAGCTCCAACATACCTGACCTCTTCCTTACAACTAATCCTTCTGCTTACACTGTTAATCTTTTCTTTCTGTTGGGCTCCTCCGATCATAACCTTATTACCTTAATCTGACCTATCGCTCCGGTACAACCTGTGGACCCCCCAGAGAAACGTCGTCTGTGGCACATTGGAGCTGCGGATTGGGATGGCCTCAGGCAGTACTTCTTTGATTTTCCCTGGAATGATTATTGCTACCATGGCTGGGAACCATCTGAGTGCACTTTGCACATTACGGAGGTTATTCTCTCGGGCATGGAAGGATACATTCCTTTCTCATTTCCTTTGACTAATGCAAGAAAGCCTTGGTTTAATCACGCTTGTTCTAATGCTGTCCGCAAAAAGAAGAGGGTCTATAAAAGGTACCGGAGCCAACCCATCCCTGAATCACATCTTTTATATGCTTCTGCCTGGAATCATGCTAAGTTTGTTCTTCGCTCTGCTAAAAATAATTTCATCCGTACTATATGCTCTCAACTCTCCAGCTCGAATTCTTCCCGCTGCTTCTGGCACCTTGCCAAAAACCTTTCTGAAAACTTCTCCTTATCATACTTCCCTTCTCTTTTCTACTCTTATGGCTCTGTAGCTATTTCTTCTACTGATATGGCAGATCTCTTCACTCAGACTTTCTCCTCCAATTCTACCTTAGACGATTCCGGCTCTGTTCCTCCATCACTTCCCCCCTCTGACTTCCTCATGGCTGATTTCTTTAGCTGATGTATTTTCTGCCATCACTGGCCTCAATACTAACAAGACATATGGGCCTCATGGAGTCCTTCCTGTTGTCCTCAAGAACTGTGCTTCTGTGCTTACACCTTGCCTATGTAAACTCTTTCGCCTTTGTCTTTCAACTTGTACCTTTCCTTCTTGCTGGAAGTTTGTTCTCATTCAGCCAGTCCCAAAGAAGGGTGACCATTCCCAGCCCTCTAACTAACGTCCAATTGCTTTAACATCCTGTATCTCAAAAGCTTTTGAGTCTATTCTTAAAAGAAAAATTTTAAAGCATGTTCCCTATCATAACCTTTCTGATAGTCAGAATGGGTTACGTCAGGGACGCTCCACTGACGATCTTCTCGCCTACTTTTCAGGCTCCTGGTCATCCTCCTTTCGGGACTTAGGCGAAAGCTTTGCCATTGCACTTGACATCTCAAAGGCTTTTGATCGAGTCTGGCAGAAATCTTTAATTTTCAAACTGCCCTCTTACGGTTTCTATCCTTCTATCTGTGCCTTCATCTATAACTTCCTTTCTGGTCGTTCTGTAGCTGCTGTTATAGACGGCCATCGTTCAACAGTGGTGTTCCTCAGGGCTCTGTCCTATCACCAACTCTCTTCCTTTAATTTTAATCAATGATCTTTTAAGTTGTACAGTCAAAGACAAAAGTCGTGTCGTGGTTTTATCCGAAGATAAAGTGCAAAGCGTGAAACATTATGAGAGTTCTACCACAATTATATATTCGTGGTTTGCTAGCCTGACTCTCATGCTTCATACCTGCTGATAATGGGACGACGGTACAAATTCCAGGAAATTCCGAAGCCTCAACATTGACTCGCGAGAATTGCTGGTTCTGAATTTCGTACGAGAGACGAAATGCAAACTGCCAAGCAATGATCGCCTGGCCATTTCATCTTTCATTTTACCACAAAATGTCAAGCAGACCTACTATACTTTGGTATGGAGAGATCAAACAGCATGCAATCGACTATTAAGGAAATGAGAGGCGGCATAAACTGTATTTATTGGAAGCAAATCCTGATTAGACAGCTCAAACATATCGTGTAAGCAGAACTGTAGAAAGGTGGATTAAGCGAATTTAGGAGGAAGGCACAGTGGAGAACCGTCATCGTTCAGTTCGTCCTTGTGTTAGCACATGATTACAGGTCCAGGAAATAATCACATCGATGGAAGCAGCCCCTTCAAGCAGTGCTTACGGTGTAAGAGACGAACTGCACCCAGAATGAAGCACACGAACAGTTGTGCGATGACTTCGGCCGTCTGGCTTATGTGTTCGAACTCGACTGTGGGATTCAGTTCGCCACTTTAAAAAAAATATATATATTGTCATAATGCTGTATCGGTTCTCATATATAGAATACTTTAGTCATTTTTTTATAACTGCTAAATAATGTCGGTCCCAGCTTATAATTGATAACATTAGTAAATTTATTAAATAATTAATTAAGATGGAAAACTGACTTCCGGACACATATTTAACTAATTGAATTGCAAAGTTCCTGACATGGTAAAATAAGAGAGAAAAGCTGAGAAACCTTCATATACATTAAACAGAAATAAAAAGACACAGTATATAGATTGGTTTCGTTTAGTTACCAAACATAAAGCCTGCTCCCATCCACAGCCTGGTCAAATGAAGCAAATACTGTAGCAACTCAGTGTCAGTGCTACCAACCTTCCGTAGGACAAAAAGCAGAGTGCACCAAAACTTTAGTCTACCAGCAGATGCTTCCACCAGATTTTACGACACGACTTTTTCCTTGAGTGTACATCTAACCCTATCCACTCATAAGCTGATGACACCACCCTTCACCTTTCCATTCGGTTTCTGCAACGTCCATCTCAGCAGTTACTTCAACAAACAAAGGATGAGGCTATGGCACACCTAATGTCTGACTTGGCTCATATCTCTGACTGGGGTAAAAATAATCTTGTTTTTAATGCATCAGACTCAGTTTTTACACCTATCAACCCGTCAAAATCTTCCACAGGAGTACCCACTAATGTTTATTAATATCCAGTTCAGTCCTACATCATCCTTGAACATGCTTGAGGTTTCATTCACTTGGGACCTATCTTGGAAAGATCATATTGCATCTCTTGTAAAATCTGCTTCCAAGAGATTGGGTGTGCTAAGCCGACTCTGTGCCTTCTTTACCCCTGCACAGTTGTTGACTTTATACATGGGTTTTATTCGCCCCTATTTAAAGTACAACTCTCACGTGTGGGGAGGCTCTTCTCAATAGGGTGGAGTCAATGGGTTTTCGTCTCATCAACTCTCCTGCTCTTACTGGCTCCCTTCAACTTCTGTCTGTTCACTGCAGTGTTGCCTCTTTATCTCTTTTCTGTTGCTACTTCAATGGTTACTGCTCCTCTGAAATGTCTGCTTGCATCTCTCCACCTCTACGACGGGTGCGTATCACCCGTCTAGCAGCAGACTCTCATCCCTTTTTCTGTCCAACTCTCTAATGCAAGAGTTAACCGTTACTCCCAGCCCAGTCCTTCATTTATGCAACAGGTCAACTCTGGAACTGTCTCCCTCTGTCAGAAATTCCTACTTCCTGTGAGCTTCAGTCTTTCAAACGCAGTGTGTTTAGACATCTCTTAATAAATGGATCTTGAATTTGGCTCTCTTTTGTATTGCTTTTTTTTTTTTCTTGGAAGGATCTGTTTTAAGGGGTCAGCCTTTGTTGCATCTTCCTTGAATAAAAAAAAAATAAAGGATGATATTTCCCATGTAAAGTACAGATTTCTCTCTTCACTCCCTCAACTACTTCCTTATCCATCGAAAGAAGGATTGTGGACTGCAGGAGTATGACGGATTAAGCCTGCAGTCCACCAGGTGCACAGTACATACGGGACGCCTTCATGTGGTGAGACTAATATAACCAAGCCGCTCAATTCCCAGGTTAAACAAACGTCCTTCAACTACATCCCTGTTCATCGAAAGGAGGAGGATGGACTAGGGAAGAGGAGCAAATTAAGCCTTCAGTCCACCGAGACCATGTTTCAGATGAACCTCAGGCCACAGAAACAACCCCTTTCGCATAGTGAGGCCAACGTATATATTCATATTTCAATATCCTCTTACCAGATGATTTTATTGAGTTTAAGAGAGTTCCCCCTACTAGAGAAGAAAATATACTCTCTTACCTTAACGAGGTCTAGATTTTCGCCCACTGGTAGCTTATTTCACGTACCTCAGTGGCAGAAAGCAGCAATATTTAGGCTCTACATTTTTATCATATCACATCATGACTAGCATCATATTTTAGTGTTAATATTTCACTATAGCTCAGCATTCAAGCTGGAGAGTTGTTAATTTTTGGCCAAGTTAGCGTAAAAAGAGTATAGTTCTTTTAATTTTGCCTAGATTTTCGTCCATTGGTAGCTAATGTGGTAGAATAAGACAGTACACTGGCTTTACGTCCTTTTCATTGAACTTCCTCGTGACAAGGATTGTACTCTAGTGCTAATCTACTGTCACAAATCAACAGTCAAGATGGGGAGATGACAGTTTTGGGCCAACACTACCTACAATGGGTCCTCAAAGTTCTTGCAGCCACAACTTAGTATTCAAGCAAAAGAAGTGACCCAGTTCCCTCAGATGAAAATGAACCAACTATAATTCATTCTTTTTCTCTCTCAGACAGCCACACCCTTCCAACCAACACTCTGTCATTGCTCGTTGGAGGTCCTTTGAATGGGCAGGACCTCCTAGTGGTCTGTGAGGACCACAACCATCACCTACTAGATCTGAGTCAGGTGGTGTCAGTAGCGGGACTTTCCCTCACTCCCCTCTACCTCGCCAGCCAACACTCACTCCTCCATACTCTGCGTCCCAAGCACCACATCAGGGGATCAAAACTTACTGCTGTCATCATCTTCTACAATGATCCTACTTCATTTCTCCTCCTCCTGGCAGGCAACAAAGACTGGAATCCTTGCCATCTGGTCCTCTTCTGTCTGGACCCATATCTCAACACGACATCTATCTTGAGTCAGCCTGTCGTCCAACGCTCAGAATTCATCCTACTTCTGCAATCGGTCGTTCAAGCAGGTAAAACACACATATATTCCTACACCAGCCTACCCACACAGCGCAACAGACAAGGACGCTCACTGACAAAAGCTCCATTGGAAGTTTGGAACCCTAGTAAACTTTACACACTCAAGTCTCTTTTCCCGCCTCGCTTCCTGGATTTCGGGGGCAAGATTTTGCAGGTTTCGACCCTGTGCTACGATAATCCTTTCGTTTACTACAACAAAAAGGGTGACTGCATCGGGGGGAATGTAGACGCCTTGAACATCATCGGAGACAAGTATGGGTTTGGAGTGAACGTGATTCCCCTCCCCAATGTTGAGTTCGCTCTTAAAATAAACGGCACCTACACAGGCATGCTTGGCCAAGTGATGCACCACGAGAAGGACATGACCATCAACGTTCTTCAGCCGAATAGGGATCGACTTCACGACTTTGATCTCACCTATCCTCACTGGGGCACGAGTTTCGCCTTCATTTTACGCGTCCCGCAGCCACTGCCGCGATGGAGGAATGTTCTGTACCCTTTTTCAATGCTTATGTGGGGATTGCTGGCAGCTACGACCATTGTGGTGGCGTCGTCTCTCGCCTTACTTCTGTATCAGCAACGTCTTATCAATGATCCTGTCAACGTTGCTCTCAAGGTGATTATATTGGTGTTGATTGATAGATGGATCGATATAGATAGACATATAGACAGACAGATAGAAAGACAAATAGATACTTTGTGTGTGTGTGTGTGTGTGTGTGTGTGTGTGTGTGTGTGTGTGTGTGTGTGTGTGTGTGTGTGTGTGTGTGTGTGAGACACACAAACACACACACACACACAAAGACAGATAGAAAGACAAATAGATACTTTGTGTGTGTGTGTGTGTGTGTGTGTGTGTGTGTGTGTGTGTGTGTGTTTGTGTGTGTGTGTGACACACACACACACACAGACAGATAGAAAGACAAATAGATACTTTGTGTGTGTGTGTGTGTGTGTGTGTGTGTGTGTGTGAGACACACACACACACACACACACACACACACATAGTTCTTGTTTTGATTTGGATATATATATATAGATAGATATATATATATATATATATATATATATATATATATATATATATATATATATATATATATAGATAGATAGATGACCCTCACTATAAATGACTAATGAGGGGAAATCCAATAAATCGGATACTCTCTGTTATTCGATGGTCCCCCCTGAAGTGGGATTTCAAGTACATGTTAGAATATAAAGTAGTACAATAGTCTACTGTAGCACTAAAAATGAAAACTATACCCCTTTTAAACTAACCTGGCTCATAATTTCACATCCTTGATATAGCACTATTTCATGACTAGTACAATATTAATAAGTCTTTTAATAACTCAGCAGTTATGATGGGCCAGGCTAGGGTGAAAAGGGTAGGAAACTCATGCATTGTGCCCTTCACCTGTATAGATGGATGCAGAGTGCTTACACTTCCATTCTTCATGTGTGCTTCAGGTTGAATTAAGTGTTATTCATCATCACTGTTGGCAAAGATGATTTCTGGTGGCTCTGGTGTCACTTCTGATACACAGAGTCCTGAGGTGTTGGGGTCCTGATGGCTATACTGCTGGATCCTGAGGCTATGTGGAGGCTGGCTGAGGATGTTGTTGCCACGGGCACATTGGAGGTCTCTGACTGTGCAGAGCCACTTGGGAGCAGTTGGCACAATCTTCTAAAACTGGAAGATCTTATCCAGGATTTTCCTTTGGCTGCTGCAGCTGTATTTACTCCAAGCTGGTTAGATGCATGACCTCATAATGTTGAGCCAGAGGCCCTCCTACATTGTCTTCACGGCCAGGATGGTGTTTGCAGCATCAATGGATGCATCCAGAGACGAGCTCAGATGTCTTCTCCTTCTTCTTTTTTGTCTTCCTCCTTTGCCAGTGTCCAGTCTTGTAGTTCATCCACAGTCTCCTCTTCTGTCTGATGATGGTAGCTAGTCATACCAGCCTCCTCATCCAGCCACTCTTGCAGCCTCTCCTCAGCAAGATCACTCTGGCCTGCAGCTACTGACATTTCTGTCATCCTCAGTAGCTCAAACCCCTGAAAATCATGCTGTGGTGCTGGAGTCTTGGGGGTTCTGAGGAGTTTGCACCTCCTATTCCTGATTCTGGCAAGAGACACTTTCTTCCACGTCTCTGCCAGGTTGAAGATGGCGTCTTTGATGTATATCTTGAAATTGTACTGGGTATTCTTGCCTCTGGTGTCTTAATAGTCTTCCTAGTCAATCCCATCCACAGCCACAGTGATGCACTGGTGTAAGTAGAGCTTTCTGAAGTGCCTCTGCACTATCTGTAACTCCATGGTCCATGGTCTGGGTAAGGTCAGTCATGTTAGTGGCAGGATCAAGGCTTAATTCGTCCATCCTTGCTGCAGAGTTTAGCAGAGGAAGGATGGGCTGTTGCGTTGTCTAGCACCAGCGCTGCCTTTCATGTTGTCACGACTGATGCTACAACTTTTTGGTGCTGCTGCACGGAAGGGTCGTAGCTGTGGTGGAACCAGCCATGAATGATATCTTGGTTAAACCTGGTTAACTTGTTACCATGGCACTACACAGGAGGCATGGCCATGATTTCCTTCAGTGACCTGGGTTGCTTCCTCTTACCTACTATGTCTGGCTATAGGCGATGAGACCCATCAGGGCTGGCACAGGCCAAAATGGATAGATGGTCCTTTGCTGATTTATGCCCTCGAGTCCTGTTATTATTATTATTATTATTATTATTATTATTATTATTATGAGAGTATTTTAAGATGATACTCACTCTCATCTTAACCCGAGGCATCCCATCGACATGCGGGTACATTGCAACGTTTAGTCACAGCTAGTCCCGTCAACGTACTAATATGTTGCTCAATTGCAAGGTTCATAATTTGGACAATTTTCAATTTTTGCGCATGATTTTTGGTACGTATACGCGGGACACCTTCCTCTATTCCTCTACAAGATGCCAGGCGGGGACAATGCCTTACACCGCATAACCTCCCCCCCTCCCCCGCATGCCATTTTCTCACCAATTCACCTGTTACTAGTGACCTGGCCAATGAAGACATTCAGGGCCAGAGTGATTCCTCAATCGATGACAATGTGGAGGACAAAGTTTACATAGCATTAGAGGAAGAAACAGTCAAAAATGATGATCAGGTAATGTTGCCAAAAAAGGTCAGGTATGTTGATGAGTTAGTGAGTGAAACAATGCTTATAATGCCTATATTACTGTTTGAAAACCAATATACTCTTGTACTACATATAAATTCGTACCAAATAAATAAATAAATACCGTTTATGAGTGGTGTAAAATAGTTACCCTCCCATAGAACTCGTTTTCTTTGAAGCCAGCCTGATAGAAAACCCAGTAAGGTATGGAGGTACTGCTACCTGTATCGAGTATTTTAATCCTCAGGTGAGCGATTTCTCTATGAATTTTCGATGTTTCTCATCAAAAGCGGAAGTTATAGCCAAAATTTTTTTTTTCCAAAATAGCTCGTGATTGGGGGGTGTCGGAGGTGCGAAATAGCTCGGGACGTGACGGGTTAAATGTCGGGACCAACTTGCTTAGGTCCACGTTCCTGCGCTTCTCTGTGGGTTGACTTAGGATTGGATGATGGATGGATGGATGGGTTATTATTATTATTATTATTATTATTATTATTGTTATTATTATTGTTATTATTATTATTATTATTATTATTATTATTATTATTATTGTTATTATTTTTATTATTATTATTGTTACCATCATCATCATCTTATTATTATTATTATTATTATTATTATTATTATTATTATTATTATTATTATTATTATTATTATTATTATTATCCGTCTAGTGGGGCGATAATATAACCGCCTGAGTCTGTGTTTGTGTCTGTGTGTGCATGTGTGATTTACCTGAATATCTCAAAATCAAGAGTGCAAATTATGTTCAAACATTATTATTATTATTATTATTATTTTTATTATTATTATTATTATTATTATTATTATTGTTATTATTATTATTATTATTATTATTATTATTATCACCATCGCTATTTTCTTCTCCCTCTTCTTGCAGGTAGGGTCTGGGTTGATAGGACAGTCCATGCCGGATAGGGAGATAACAGTGTGGTGGGCGAGGGTGTGGTTGGTGGTGTGGTGGATTGCGGTAGATATCTTAGCGGCCGGATATACAAGCAACCTCGTAGTCGTTCTGACAGTGCCCGTCTACCCTACCAAACTTGAGACCGTGAAAGAAGTGGCGGAATCCCATCTTACGTGAGTTGATTTCTAATCTTTTGACTGTCTGTCTGTCTGTCTGTCTGTCTGTCTGTCTGTCTCTGTCTGTCTCTGTCTGTCTCTGTCTCTGTCTCTCTCTCTCTCTCTCTCTCTCTCTCTCTCTCTCTCTCTCTCTCCTACGTAAGACATCTTACAAGCTCTTTATACTCGCATATGTCAAAGTTTCATACAATGCTAATTACGAGGAAGTGCTATGGAAAGGATGCATTGCCAAAGTTTTGTGAAATAAAGTGGAAAAGAACGAAAATATTTGGCAAAATTGAACACGCACAGTTTACTAAATATTGGCTGGAGGATTTTATGGAGGGTAGTCCGGAAATAGCGCTGCACAAGTAACTCATCTGATTATTGTGTTGCGGGGATGGCTCAGTCTGCTGGCGTGGGCGTGACAGTGGGGATTGGAAATAAATAATGGAGGATGGATATAGCGATGACTGAGCCGCCCCCACAGCACACGAGAAATGGCCCGGCGAGGTGTAAGAGGAGCGCTACATATGGACTACCCTGTATTTTGCGTATTATATCTTAACACTGACTTATATGATTATTTATAAAGCTTCAATGTCAACATAGTTTACAACAATAACATACAAGATGATATTAATGGGTAAAAGGCAGAATAAATCGCTAGGGAAGAGGTGTTACCAGGTCCCTCAGCCATGGCATGAAAGTGAAAAAATAGTATGATGATGGTGGTGGTGATGGTGGTGATGATGCTGGTGATGATGGTGATGGTGGTGGTGATGGTGGTGGTGATGGTGGTGTTGATGGTTGTGATATGATGATGGTGGTGGTGATGGTGGTGGTGATGATGGTGGTGGTGATGATGGTGATGATATGGTGGTGATGGTGGTGATAATGGTGATGGTAATGATGATGATGATGGTGGTGATGATGGTGGTGATGATGGTGGTGATGATGGTGGTGGTGATGGTGGTGATGATGATGACGATGGTGGAGGTGATAATGGTGATCATGATGGTGATAGAGATTGACTGGTTAAGCAAGCGGAGCATTAGAAAACATTGGGCTTAGAGGACTGGAGGTCATAAGCAGTATGAAATACAGATAGAGTAAGACAAGTTCCAGAGTTGACCTGTTACATACAAGAAGGACTGGGAGTAAAGGTTAGCTTTTGCATTAGAGAATTAAAGAGATAAAGGATGAGAGTTTGCTACTAGACGGGTACAACGTGTCCACCCAAATGAAAGTGGAAGGGGGAGGGGTGCAAACAGAGAGTTATGAAGATCAGTGACTATTAAAGTAGCAATAGAAAGGTAAAAATATGCAACAGTGCAACGGAGAAACAGAGGTTGAAGGAAGTCATTAAGAGGAAGAGAGTTAATGAGACGAAATTCCTTTCACTCCACTTTGTTGAGAAGAACTGTATGTGGAAAGCCTCCCCATTCATGAGAGCTGTACTTGACAAAGAGACGAATAAAACCTCTGTATAAAATTAACAACTGTACAAGGGTAAAGGAGGCATGGAGCCGGCTAAGCATACCTAATCTCTTAGGAGTAGATTTTACAAGAGAGGTAATATAATCTTTCGAAGCTAAATCCCGAGAATGAAGCCCCACGTATGTTCAAAGATGATGAAAGATTGAGATGAATATTGTTAAAAAGTAAGACATACTCCTGCGGATGATTTTGACTGGATGGAAGTGGTAAGAACTGGGATTTTGATGCATTAAAAACAAGATTACTTTTACCGCAATCAGAGATATAAGCCTAGTCAGACATTAGGTTTGCCATAGCCTCATCCCATGTTTGTAGAAGTAACTGCTAAGATGGACGCTGCGAGATGCAGATGGAAAGGTGAAGGGTGGAGTCATCTGTGTATGAGTGGATAGGGTTAGACGTACAACTTAGTGAGCCATTGATGAATAGAAGGAGTGTTGGTGATAAGACAGAGTCCTAAGGAGCATCACTGTTGAAAGCTCCGAGAGAAGATCGGTGGTCGTCTACAACAACAGCTGTAGAAGTACGAGAGAGGAAGCTAGAGACGAAGGCACACATAGAAGGATGGCAATCGTAAGAGGGTGGTTCGGAAATTAAAGATTTATGCCAAACTCGATCGAAATCTTTTGAGATGTCAAGTGCAATGGCAAAGCTTCCACCAAAGTCTCGAAAGGAAGATGACCAAGAGTCTGAATGGAAAGTGAGAAGATCGCCAGTGCAACGTCCCTGGCGGGACCGATACTGATGATCAGAAAGAAGGTTGTGATAGGCAAGGTGCTTTAGGTTTTTTGTTAAAAATAGATTCAATACAGGATGTTAAAGCAATTGGACGATAGTTAGAAGATTGGAAATGGTCACCCATTTTAAGGACAACCTAAATGAGAGGAAACTTCCATCAAGAAGGACAGGTGCGAGTTGACAGACAAAAGGAAAGAGCTTAACTAGAGAGATTGTAAGCAGAGATGCACAGTTCTTGAGAACAACAGGAGGGACCCCGTCACGCTTATGCGCCATGTTAGTACTGTGGCTAGTGAGGACAGAAAGTATATCAACCAAAGAAATTTCAATACCAGTCATGAGGAAGTCAGAGGTGGAAGAGATGGAGGAGCAGCACCAGAATCATCTAGGGTGGAAAAAGATGAGAGTGTTTGAATTCTGCTCTTCAGCAGAAGAAACAGCTACAGAGTCACCAGAGAGGAAAAGAGGAGGAAAGAAACATGAATTACAGTTGTCAGAAAGGTATTCGGTAAGGTGGCTGAAGGAGTGAGAAGAATCTGAGTCAGAGAGTTCAGAGCATTTTGTAAGAGTGATATTATTCTTAGCAGAGTGGAGAAAAGAAGAGGCGATATTCAGGGTGCGTTAGCTCCGCTACTTTTTGTAGGCCTTCTTGTTGTGGACAGCATTAGAACAAGCGTGAGTAAACCCTTTTCTTTTTCTTTTTTTCGGTAGTCAAAAGATAAAAGAAAGGAATGTCTTCTTCCATGCCCGAGAGAACAACTTCCATAATGTGCAAGGCTCTCGGCCAAGGAAGCAATAATCATTCCAGAGAAAAATCATAGACGTTCCGCCTGGAGGGCTCACTGTCAGCAGCTCCAAAGTGCCAATGCTGCCTCTTCTTGGGACGGTCCACAGGCCTTACTGGAACAATAGGACAGATTAAGGTGATAAGGTTGTGGTAAGAGGAGCTCAACGGAGAGGAAAGATTGACAGAGTAAGCAGAAGGATTAGTTGTAAGAAAAGATGGTCAGGGATACAGGTAGGGTGCTGTGCGAGTACAAGCTGCTCTGTCATTAGGGATAGAAAAGAGACAGGTTTTTTCACCACGGTGATCAGCTGATTTGCACGAGAGCCAATGGTGGTGGTGAACATTGGAATTAACTACAATGGAGATTTCAGAGAAAGAAGGAACTGAAAGAATGTTTCCATCTTAAAGTAAGACAGTCAAATATTTTTTCAAAGTCAGTAGAGTTAATGGATATGTACACAACGTAATAGTCTGAGAGTGACAGGGTAGCCGAAACCAGAGCATAGAGATTCCAGAGGACTGAAGTTCAGTAAATGGAGAGAATTAAAGCTTTGCCACATCAGTGTCTGCTTATTTCATTTTAATGGAAAGCAAACGGCAAAAAAAAAAAAAAAAAAAGGCAAAAGGTTGATGGCAATAACACTGATGATTCTCTCTCTCTCTCTCTCTCTCTCTCTCTCTCTCAGGCCCGTGATGTACGAATATGGCAGCTTTGTTCCAGACGCCTTAAGGAGCTCAGAGAACCCCATCCTAGCCGAACTGGGGAGGAGGCTATACATCGACCCCAACATTACCCTCAACGATCCGTATGCTGCCTCGTTGGAGCTGGTGATGCAGAGGACACATACTTTGATTTGCGCTATTGATTATCTGATTTTCACGCAGCATCGCAAGAAATTGACTCGGGATACTTATATTATGAGAGAGCAGGTGGGTGGTGTAGAGATAAACAGACAGCCAAACATACAGACAGAAGGATAGAGGGATGGATAGATGGTCAGATTTTACACACACACACACACACACACACACACACACACACACACACACACACACACACACACACACACAATAAGAAAGACGTTTAGATTGATAGACAGGTAAACAGGTTGACATGGATACAAACTGACAGAATTATACAGGCATAGACAGATAAACATAGATTGACAGATAAATAAACAGACACACAGGACGATAAACAAACAAACTACCAGAAACAGTGATAAACACCCAAACACACAGCTGGTGCTATAGTGTACTTGCTTCCACAGATATACAACAACTTTATGATCTGGACAATACGTCGCAACACCCCTACACCCACAGACAGATAGATAAATAGATATATATACACAGACACACAGCTGGTGGTATAGTGTACCTCCTTCCACAGATATACAACAACTTTATGATCTGGTTACTGCGTCGCAACACCCCCTACACCCGCCTCATCTCAGACAACCTCATCCGCCTTCTGGAGACCGGCATCCTTTCCAAGATCTATCAACTGCACATCGGAAGCCTCCTGGGAAAAAGTTCGCAAGTAAGTGAGTCGTATCACCTCTTCGTTAGCGATTTATTTCCAAGATTTATTAGTTGCACACCGAAAGCTTCCTGGGAAAAGTTCGCCCGTAATTGACTCGTAGCACCTCTTTCTTAGCGATTTATTTGCAAGATTTAACATATAATAAGCGTCCACACTGAAAGTGTGGGGCGTGTTCGAGCGAGCGAGCGAGCAAGTCAGGCAGAGCTGAATATTGTTATATGGCTCATCATCTTCGTCTGATTTCCTGACCTGGAAATAATGAAAGAACTTATTTGATTACACCAAAAATATTCCCTCACATTTCCTAAAACCAACTCTCTCATCAATCGTCGGAAAATACTGCTGCGCTACTCATGCAACCTTAGACAGTTACTTCTTGCGCAGCCGACTGTTACGGTCATCTGCCTTATAAAATAATCGTTTTACACCAAAAATATTCCCTCACACTTCCTAAAGCCAACTCCCTCAGCAATCGTCGGAAAATACTGCAGCGCTACTCACGCAACCTTTGACCGTTAGGCTACTTCTTGTGCAGCGGGCTGTTCCACTAATCTAATTTATAAAAATTCGTTTCCACGATTTGCGAAAAAGGCTATTGGAAATTACGGGTTGTCTATGAAATGAAATTAACTAAGGATTTTTATGCCATTTCCAAATTGATGTCTATCTTGTAACTTCAAAACTGGTTATCAAAAAAAAAAAAAAAAGTTCCCTACTGTACTACAGAGATTTCCTCCCGACCCCTGCCCCCATTTCTTGCTGCTGCGATAAATCTCTGTCCAAACTGTGACTATATTTGGTGTTCTCGCTCACTTCTCTCGCTCGAACAATTAGTTGCATACAGGAAGTCTCCCTGGCAAAAATTCGCCCTTGATTTGGGAATCGGTAGACGTATTTTTGTTCTATAGGAGGCTTCGTAAGACTTCTTCTTAGCAAATTATCTTATTTTTTATGTATTTTAGATGGCAAAAGAAGCATCTCAGTAACTCTTCCTTAGCGATTTATTTTCCAAAATTTGTCAGTTGTACACGGGATGTCTCACTGGCTGAAGTTCGGCCTTGAGTTAAGCGTGGGTCTGATATCTTAATTACGGCATTGATGTTTGTCCTACTTCTCACTGGCGTAAGAAACTTTACAGACTTTTTCCCTAAGCGTTTATATTACACTATTACACAGTTCTCCTTAATTTTATCTTGCAATTAACTTACAGCTTTTTCATTTCGACATAGTTTGCATATGTCACATGAAGATGTTAAGATACAATAGGGAAATAAATCGCTTATGAAGACGAGTTACGAGGCCTGGAACATCAGTGAGAAAAAGATGTAATTTACCCATATAACACAAAGGGCGTTGGAGAGGGACGCCTACACGTGGAGGCACCGACATGACTGGATGGCCTCGCTGCCTAGTTATAGAAACGTCCCTCAGTTCCCTCCCTATCCTCCCAAAGGAGGGTAGTGAACTGCAGAAAGGTAACTAGGCTGCAGTCGACTGGGATCAGGTTGAGTCTGGGGTTGCAACTACTATACTCTTTTACCTTACCCTGGCTCAGATTTCATCCTTTTGCAACTTATTTCACGGGGGTCAGTGGTTGAAAAAGACTATATATCCTTTCCATGGCACTTCTTTGTGACTGTCACCATAATCTAGTGTTCATCTGTTGTCACACTGAAGACAGAGCGTCATTATGCTTCTTTTACTTTAACCTAGCCTAAAAATACCATATATCTTTTATGATGTTATGACAATATACAGAGACAAGAGTATGATGTCGGCCGCGAAGAAGTGCTATGGAAAGGATGTTGAACCGAAGTATTGTTCTGCCACTGAACGACGAGAAAGAAGTTGCACAAGGACGAAAATCTGGATCAAGTTAAGGTGAAGAGTATACCTTTCTCAGACTCTTATGACTCACTCCCAACTGATTAAAATATTCTGGGATTACCTTAATAAAAATACTAGACTTGTCCCAACCATGACAGGGTGAATGGAGACAAAACTAAAACATACTCAGAAAAGTATTCAAATTAAAATAATCGAGATACAGCCTAAAAACATTCTCTACCACTCAAACCTTTTCTCAGTATATGTAAAACTCTACGGATTCCTGTTGCCCAATTCCACTTAATCGTGTTAGTAATTATTATACAGAGAAGAGTTGTTTTATTGTATAGCTAATGTGTAGTTTGGTTGCTAACTTCATAAAAATGTCACAAAGTAGAAAGAAAAAATTATGCTAATTTTTTTGGTTAAGATGTAGAGATGGAGTGAAGAAACGAGATAAAACTCTCTCTCTCTCTCTCTCTCTCTCTCTCTCTCACACACACACACACACACACACACACACACACACACACACACACACACACACACACACACACATGATGTCTTGTTTCTGTGCTTTTATAATCTTTTGTTTCTACACTTTTTCTATCGCTACATCTTACCATTCTTAAGAATCTCTCTCTCTCTCTCTCTCTGTCTCTCTCTCTCTCTCTCTACTCGACTATCTATTTATCTGTCTATCTATTTATTTTATAATCTCCACAGGCTCGAGGTGACGGAGCATTGAACCTAGAACATCTACAGGGAGCCTTCATAGTGCTGGGCCTCGGGGTGGTCGTCTCTGCCATCACCCTCCTCATGGAACTCTCCTACTCAGTCTCTAAACATAAAAAACGCAGGAGTTCATTGATACATGAACCTTCGAATGCAAAAAACGAAGATGCTTGAGCTGCTGGCATTTGAAGCCGTCACAAGAGCACAAAAGTGGTCAAAGAATCCCCTCAAAGGACATCAGTCTGATTCTCTGTCTGTCTGTCTGTCTGTCTGTCTGTCTCTCTTTCTTTCTTTCTTTCTTTCTCTCTCTCTCTCTCTCTCTCTCTCTCTCTCTCTCTCTCTCTCTAACTGGTAGGCAATGATAATAGACACGGCAACACGCTGGAAAAAAAAAAAAGATAAACTGGCTGAACATGGGAACAATTATAAGTAAATAAATCTATGGTATACGAGAAGAAACGAATCAGAAGCAGTTACTATTCTTCTTCTTCTTCTTCTTTATTATTATTATTATTATTATTATTATTATTATTATTATTGTAATTACTATTTTGTAATTATTATTATTATTATTATGGTGGTAAGTGGGCACTCACCATCCACTCACTCGATGTAGTGCTGCTCTCGGGAGACTCCCCTTTCCTTTTTTCTTCCTTCTTTCCTTCCTTCCTCCTCTGTCTTTCTTTCCTTCACTCTTTCCTCTTCGTTCTGTCTACGGGTGACTCTACACTGAGTGACAAGCCGAATGGTTTCCAGTACACGAGGAAACCATTTATTGTGCTGGGTGGTAACCATATAACCATATTACGGCGACTGGTGGTTTAGTGGGTAATTAAGGCTCTCCAATCGGATTGACCCTGTGCAGGTATATAGCCAAAGGGTGTTTGAGGTTTATTGCTCATGTAATGCCACTCAGGGATGAGTGAGGCTGGTCACTCTCATCTTAAATGTTAGGACCAACTTGCCTAGCCCCGGGCTCCTTCGCTCCTCATGGGTCAACAGAGGATTGGGTAATGAATGAATGATGAATTATTATTATTATTATTATTATTATTATTATTATTATTGTTATTATTACTATTATCATCATCATCATCTCAGTGTCTCTGGAAGGCTCTCCTAGCTTTTCTACTGTGCAGTGTCTTTTTCGAACAATATAATCGATTCTTATGCAGTTGTCTAATAAAATCATCACTTTTTATGTACTTGTCTATGTATCTCTCTAATAAAATAATCAACTTTATGTGTCTGTTAATGAAACCAATACGTTTCTTTCGTCTTTAAATTTCGCTCGCAAGTCTGTTTATTTCCGTGAGTCTCTCTCTCTCTCTCTCTCTCTCTCTCTCTCTCTCTCTCTCTCTCTCTCTTACACTGGAACCCCAAACATAGGATACCATTTTCACCTCAATATCCAGACAGGTTAAGTTAGATTTAAATGATACAACGCTGTGACTCTACATTCTTCACACAGCACTTCTTCATGACTAGCATCACAAAAAACTGCCAAAGGAGGAAAGTCTGGGCCGTGTTAAAGTCAATGATCTTTAGTAAGGCAATAAAGACTCCTTAATCAACAACACTGATGCTGGAGAGGGGCGCCTTCATGTGGTGGCACTGATATGGCCGGTGTTCCACTGGCTGGTTATAATAAATCCCTCAGATCCCTCCCTATCCCCCGAAAGAAGAATGGTGGACTGAAGGAGGTCAACTTCAGCCTGCAGTTCACTGGGTTCAAGTTCAGATAAGTGTACCTCTGCAACTACTACTACCACTGCCACTACTACTATTACTACTACTACTAATACTACTGGTCAGGGATGGATCCAGCGGGCGGATGGGGGGGATGCATCCCCCCCCACCGGTCATGCATCACTGAATAAAGAGGCAATTTCAACATTGAAATATCAGTATGACGCGTCAAGTCTTTGGTTGAATCAGCGAATCAGACCCCCCCACCGAAAATTCCTAGATCCACCCCTGCTACTGGTACTACTACTACTACTACTATTACTACTACTACTACTACTACCACCACCACCACCACCACCACTACTAGTACTACTACTACTACTACTACTACCGCCACTACTACTACTACTACTACTACTACTACTACTACCACCACTCCTATTACTACTACTGCTACTACTACTGCTTTTACTACTACTACTACTGCTACTACTACTTCCACTACTACTGCTACTACTGTGGAAGAAAGATTCATTCTTTAAAATTCAAAATATTTGTCTTGAGAAAAACCTTATGTTATTTAACATTAATGCATGTGGTAAAGATATTATATTTGTAAATGTTTACTTGAATAGTGATCTCTGGCAAATCTCTACACTAAATGAGTATATGGAGTCATTAGCGGTTTTACAGAATTTTATCAATGATTTTAACTATGACTCAATATATTTTATTGGTGATTTTAATGCAGATCCTTTTTATGGTAGGACATGGAGAAACTTAAATAATTTTATGACCAGGAACTCTCTTGTATGTTTTGATGTTGATGCCTTAGATCAGGACTCAGTTACATTCACAGGTTATGGCAATACTGCTAGTACATGGTTAGACCATTTTATAGGAAAAGTCCATAATGATATTACAGTAAGAGATGTTAATATTTTAAACCATATGAATGGTTCAGACTACCTACCAATAGAGGGAGTACTAGAATTTCTGTCTGCCAGAGCACCTCAAGGAAAAAATTTAAAAGCAACCCATGATGAGAAAAAGCAGGCATTTGTGAACTGGAATAAGTTAAATGTGGAAGACCTGAATAATATATATGTCATTGTGGATAGTCACATTGATGCACTTAATAATTTTACTGTACACAGCTGCCATGTAACTGGATGCCGCCATCCTAATCACTTGAAAGAGATTGATGAAATGTACAATGCAATAGTTAATAGTATATATACTGCAAGTGAAGGCATTAGGTGCAAATTTGTTAATACAAATAAATACAAGGTAATTTCTGGTTGGAATAGAAATGTCAAACATTTACATAGTGTTGCCAGACATAATTACTTGGCCTGGGTGAGAGGTGGCAGAGTATTAGGTACTCCACATCATGAAGCAATGCTAAATAGTAGAAGAGATTTTAAACGAGCCCTAAATGATTGTAAATTAAACAAGCACAGGGAGATATGCCAGTCACTTATACAGAAATTTACTTTTAGGAATAAAACTCAGTTTTGGAAAGAAGTGAAGATCAGGGGAAGCAGAAAGTCAGCTGATGTGATAGATGGCTGCAGTGATAAATCAGAAATTGCAAATATATTTTTGGAAAGATTTTTATCAAATCAATCTTCAGTGGATGAAATGAATGAGAATAACTTTATTACAGACCTAAAAAATCAGTGGCCTGGAAGAAATAAGTTGCACTTAAGAACTTCATCACAATCACTCAAAAATGTAATTTCTAAGCTAAATAAAGGTGTTGGCCATGATGGTATACACTCAGTATTTTTAAAACATGCTTCAGAAAATTTTTTGTGCACACTAGCTGGTTTTTATAATGTTTGTTTTACCCACTGCTATCTCCCTAGTGCTTTACTGAAGGGCAATATCAGTCCCATTCCTAAGGACAAGAAAAATACGGCTGAGTCCATGAATTACAGGCCTGTAATGCAGTCCTCATGTCTTCTGAAAATTTTTGAGCTCTTGATTTTAGATATTTTAATGGAAAAGGTAAATCTGAATATTGGGCAGTTTGGCTTTACAAGAAGATCATCAACCAATGACGCATGCTATTTACTAAAGGAGGTTATGGCATCATACGCATCTAAGAGCTCCCCTATAGCTCTTTTTGTTGATCTAAGCAAAGCTTTTGATAAAATTGACCACATGATGCTTGGAAATAAACTACTTAATTCTAATGTTCCAATAGACATAACTTTTATTATAATGCATTATATGAGAAATCAGATTGCAAATATTAACTGGCAGGGCAGCAGCAGTAAGTACTGCTATGTAGATCAAGGTGTGAGACAAGGAAGGATTCTTTCACCATTTTTATTCAATTTTTACATAAATGATATTATCAATAATATCTCAATATGCAGTGAAGGATGTAGGCCTACTCTTGGTATATTTAAGCTTAATATCATGGCGTATGCAGATGATTTAGTACTTCTTGCTGGGTCAGTGGCAGATATGGAGATTCTGTATGCCACTTTGTGTTCCTGTATAGAAGACCACAAATTAGTTATTAATAAAGAAAACAACTAAATGTATTTGTTTTAAGCAAAATTCAGCTTTTATATGTGATACTTTAAACTTGAACAGCGACCACATTGAAGTAGTAAACTGCCATAAGTATTTGGGACATTATAGTTTATATAATTTTAGTGATTTTAATGATATAGAGTTTAGGCTGAATAATTTTTATGCCTCTTTTAACACTATTTTTAGGGATTTTAGTCATATAAATATTGATACCTTTTTATTCTTATTTGATTCATATTGTGTTCCACAGTATGGTCTTCCTTTATGGAATGCAAAAAGTTTCAAAACAAATATTTTTAAATGTTTTGAAGTGGCGTACAATAAGGCTGTGAAAAAAAATGTGTGGTGTCCCTATTCATGCTAGTAGCCATATAACAGCTAATAACTGCAACCAGATGCTACTTAAACACCACACAGCTCTGACCCAAGCCAGGTACATCAAGAGATTAAAAAAAAAAAATCACAACCCGCTTATCAAATTTAACATTCCACATTTATCGAATGGCGTACTTATTAACAGTGTTGTTTCCCTGTTCAGAAATGAGTATGAAGTGGATGTTCTTGGAGAAAGTTTGGATGTTATAACCTCTCGCATAACGTGGGCACAAAGACATGAGGATAGGTGGGGCCACTGTATTTTCTATGGATTTTAGTGCACTTGTCATATGGGTGTGGGATTGATGTTGATTTTAATTTACTTATCTTTTTTAAATAGAGTTTTTATTTATTTGAGATTTAAAAAATATTTTTAACCAAATATATATATATATATATATATATATATATATATATATATATATATATATATATATATATATATATATATATATATATACACAGTAAAAGTCCTATTATTCGGCAGCTGATTGTTCGGTAGATCCGACATTTCGGCAGTTTTGAGAAATAGTCCCATTTACGAAAATCACTGATTGTTCGGCAGATGTCCGGAATCATCTCAGCAGTCTGGGAAGTGTTATCTGTGGCTTGTAGGCCTAATGTTTCATTACACTTCTGTATGTTCACTAATTTCTATATTTTTATTCAGATTCAGGTATAGTACTGTATTGATTACAATATTGCACAGTATCATACACTACAGTAACCACCCCCACCAAATTAGTGAGGGTTACGTTCCAAGCCCCCACGCTAATTCTTGAAATTCTTTCATTCTTGATGCCTTCCTGAAAATGACACCGGTAATTGAGTAGCCCATGAACCACTGACACTGTAATGCATTACCCATATATAGATGTTGCTTGTTAAATCAGTTTCCCCGTTGTTTTTAGCTGTACGGCTGTGACAGCTCTAGCATTTTTAATCCTCAGCATAATGGTGGAAGGGACTGTCCTATTTAACTGAACCTAACCTAACCGAGTTTAACTGTACCTTATAATTTAACCAAACCTAACCTAACCTAAAGTCAGAAAAATACTTAAAAATAAACTGGAGGAATATGAATTGCTAAGGTCTCTCTGACGAAAGTTAAACGTACATATAGTGCTCATTCTTTTGTTTGTTTTTGTGCTTAACGTGAAAGAGAGAGCATTGATGCAAATAGTAATATATCCCATTAATCCTTTAATAACCTCCGGCACTGAACAACCTTTTACAGTACCGATGTCAGTGATGTTAAGTTAGTGCGAGCTATAAAGAAAACTGAACAATTATGGGGAGGGAACGAAGGTCAGTGGTATGTTTACATGACTACGCTACGATTCCAAGCAGTTAGGCGGTCGGTAATCTCAGATGTTTTCGCCCATTTGTTAAATACACCGTAACTTTATCAATCTTTCCGTGACTCATAGCGAATCATAGCATGGGTTTAGGAAGCTAAATAACACATTGCTAGGTGAGCCAGACGATTATCTTCCCATCTTTAAGAAAAATAAATTGATTTCAGAAGAATGGAAGAACTTTACGTACTCAGAAAGGGATTTAATTTCTTCCATTTTCTTATAAGATGTGAAGATAATCGTCTGGCGCACCTAGAAATGTGTTATTTAGCTCCCTAAACCCATGCTATGATTCGCTATGATTGACTGGAGAATTGATAAAGTTACGGTGCATTTACCAAATTGGCGAAAACATCTGAGATTAACTGACCCCCTGACTGCTTGGAATCGTAGCTTAGAGTCGTGTAAACATACCACTGACCTTCGTTCCATTCCCATAATTGTTCACAGTTTTTCCATAGCTCACTAACTCGACATCGGTACTTTAAAGGGTTGTTCAATGTCGGAGGTTATTAAGGGGTTCATGGAATACATTACTGTTTCCATCAGTACTCTCCTTTCACATGTAAAAAAAAAAAATGAACAAAAGAGTGAGTGCTAAATGTAATTTATAACTTTCATCAGAAAGACCTTACCAGTTCAGATCCCTTTATTTTATGCAATTTTCCGACTATTTTATTTTGTTTGGAAAAAGTACTGTATACAGTACTCACTCCAAACATATTTGTAATAATATAAGTAGTGATGAGTTCACCAATACAAGTGATGTACTGAGCTGGTAGGTAATATTCCGTATCATTTCGGCCATCCAGGAAGTGTTATCTGACTTGTAGGCCTACTGTGTCATTACCCTTGTATATGTTCACTAATATATATTGTTACATAGCCTATGATTTCATCATCCTTTGTGTAATTTTAACGCACAGTTGCTGCATGTTTGATCACGAGCGTGTTCTGCCTCAGTCCCCCCCTTCTACCGTTATAGTAGAGTAAGTCGTTCTCTCTGTTATTCAGAGCGGGATTGTCAACTCTTTGTCCCCATGGCTTCATTTGCGCGTCCTTCTTACAAGTTGTATCAAGCTCTGCTGGCCCCTATATAATGAGCTCAGTCTCTGCATCATTGCCACTTAGATCTGCTCCTCATTTTGTTCACATCTCTGTCCTCCCCTGTACAGATATTATTATTGTGAGTGCTCAAGAAATCTCCAAACATCTAGCAACTGTGTGTAATTTGAGTATAACTGTTGTATTTTTTCTTGTACTGTGTAGCATAATGTTAATTCTTAGGCCTAGTGAGGTTTTTTGATTAATGTTGGGTTTTATGTCAGTCATTTTTTATACTAGTTTGGATCTGTAATAATTTATCTTGCATTAACTGAGCATTACCCGGTGTATTTTCGTTTTATCAGGGCTGACTTAGGTAAATTTACCCTTGCTAATTTGGTGTTAATAGAGGCTATTGCAGTTAACCATATATTTAACCTGTGTTTTTGCCATTACATTATCCTTATGAGTCCTGAATGTTTTGTTGTTAGTTTGAGCATTAAACTTTAACTTGTAATTTTACCTAACTCTTTTGTTTTGAACCTGGAACTTTACGGGACAGTAGTGATTTTTAGTATTCTCACTTAAAGTGTACATTATCTTTCTCTGTTCCGTAACATAAATTTGGCGACCTCATATCAGGATATTCAGGATATTATCATAAGGATATTGCTTGATATTTTGTGACTGTTACTTATTCATTATGTCTACTATTACTACACTTGATGAAGCCAAAGATTTTTTGTCAAATGTGCAAACAGTGTGTGATGTAGAAAACAGAACAAAGAATGAACTTAAGCTTGTTGCTCAACAATTGGGAATTGCTGTTCGCTCTCATCATTCTAAAGATCAAATTGTTGACATGATTAATGAAAGCTTGTTTAATGTAACTCCTCCAAATGAGCAAACGCAGATTGAATTAGCTAAGTTACAGCTAGCCCTGCAGGAGGCTCAGGTTAAGGAGGCTGAATTTCAAGCACGTGCTAAGAAGGCTGAGTCTCAGGCTCGTATTCAGGAGGCTGAATTTCAAGCAAGTGCTAAGGAGGCTGAATTTCAGGCCCGTTCTAAGGAGGCTGAGGCACAAGTTGAAATTGCTAGGATTCAGGCAGACCATGAGTATCGCATGAAACAAGGTGGAACTGGATCATCTAGCTCTGATGATTTTGATGTGGCTAAAAATGTTAAACTTGTCCCTCCTTTTAATGAATCTGATTTAACAAAGTATTTTCAGTTGTTTGAGAGGGAAGCTACAGGTTTTAATTGGCCCAAAAAGTATTGGCCAGTACTCCTTGAAGCTACAGGTTTTAATTGGCCCAAAAAGTATTGGCCAGTACTCCTTCAAACTGTTCTCACCGGTAAAGCTCAAGTAACTTATGCATCTTTGCCTCAGGATCAATCTGATAATTATGATGTAGTTAAGAGCTTGATTCTTAAGGCCTATGAGCTTGTTCCTGAAGCCTATAGAGTAAAATTTAGGACAACTTATAAGCAAGATAAGCAATCCCATGTTGAGTATGCAAAAATCAAAGAAGATCTGTTAGAGCAGTGGTTAAATTCTAAGAATGTGGATTCTGATTTTGGTAAATTTAAGCAGATGATTTTGCTGGAGGACTTCAAGAGGTGTATCTATAAAGATGTAAGCCTATATCTTGATGAGAAAAGAATAGATAATTTGTCTGATGCTGCAGTTTTAGCTGATGAATATGTTCTCACTCACAAGAGATATTCTGGAGGAAAAAGGAAAGCTGAGAGTAAGTGCGTTGCCTCTACTCAGAGTACAGGTAACAAGAAAGAGAATAAGGATGATGTTTCTCAGGAAGTAAATACCAGCTTCACCTCTAGATTTCAGAAACGTAAATGTACTTATTGTAGTAAGCTTGGTCATACTACGGAGAGATGTTTCAGGAGACAGCGTGATGTGAACAAAAAGGAGTCTTTAAATATTCAGTCAATTGGTCTAGTGTCCACTCTTGAGAGTTCCCAGAATTCTTTAACTGAGTTAACTGAACCTGCTTTGAGGGGTAACTTAAATTCTCATGATGGAGCTCCTCTTTTGAGCAGTAACGTGGGTGACACTCTCAAGAGTTCATGTGCTAATTTCCTGTCTGATGGTTTTGTCAGTCCTCTGGACAGTAATGACAGGAAATCAGTTAAAATATATCGTGATACAGGTGCTTGCCAATCCCTTATGCTGACCAGTGTTCTAAGCTCTAATGTTAATTCCTCTGATGAAACTGTAATCTTACAAGGTGTAGGGAATAATTACTTCTCTGTCCCTCTGTGCAGAGTGAATTTAGAGTCTTGTTTTGTTAATGGTTCCGTTATGGTTGGGTTGGTTGAGACACTCCCAATGTCAGGTGTAACTTTCTTACTTGGAAATGATATTGGTGGAAGTCAAGTGTGTCCAGCTCCTCAGTTGTCTAGTGAGCCAGTGGCTGCGTCCCAGGATTGTGATGTCCCTGATGTGTTCCCTGCATGTGCTGTCACTAGGGCTAAGTCTAAAGTTACTGGTGATTTAGAGGATAATGATGATGATGATGTTATCCTAGCTGACACTTTTCTTGCTAATTTGGACCACTCACCAGATGAGGCAGTACCCCGTAGTGTTGATAATTTGTCTCGTCAAGAGTTGGTTGAGTTGCAGGTTGCTGACCCTGAGTTGAAAGGTCTAGCTAACTCTGCTTACAGTGAAGAAGAGTCAGCCGGTGCTTCTACTTGTTATTATGTAAAGTCAGGAGTACTTATGAGGAAGTGGAGACCCCCAACAGCATCAGCCGACTGTGAATGGGAGGTTGTACATCAAGTTGTCATCCCTCGTGTTTGTAGGCAGGATATCATTAGAGTGGCTCATGATTCCAGTTTGGCAGGACACCTTGGAGTGAGGAAGACTGTGGCACGCATTTTGAAACACTTCTACTGGCCAGGTATCTTCAGGGATGTTTCCTGGTATTGTAAGTCTTGTCACACCTGTCAAGTTGTGGGGAAGTGTAATCAGACCGAAAAGGTTGCACCTCTAGTTCCCATTCCTCCTTTTGAGGCGCCTTTCACCCGTGTGTTGGTGGATATTGTGGGCCCTCTTCCTAAGACTTCTTCAGGATTTTCTTATGTGTTGACCCTGATTGATATGGCTACTCGTTATCCTGAAGCCATTCCACTTAGAAATATCTCAGCAAAGAACGTGGTTAAGGAAATGCTAGGGTTCTTCACAAAGTTTGGTCTGCCCAAGGAGGTACAGTCAGACCGAGGAAGTAATTTCATGTCAAATGTTTTCAAGCAGTCTCTGAAAGAGTTGGGCATCACCCAGATCACCTCTTCAGCTTACCATCCCCAGACCCAAGGAGCGCTGGAGAGATATCATCAAACACTCAAATCGATGCTCAAGAAATACTGTTTGGAACATCAGAAAGACTGGGATAAAGGTCTTCCATTCGTTGTGTTTGCCGCAAGAGAATCTCCAAATGAATCACTGGGCTTCTCACCTTTTGAACTACTGTTTGGCCATGAAGTAAGAGGACCCCTTAAGTTACTCAAGGAATGCTGGCTGTCGGAGGAAGATGACGTCAACCTGCTGGAGTATGTGATGAAGTTCAAAGAACGGCTGTCCACTGCTTTACAGCTGGCACGAGAGAATTTAGGAGCTGCTCAGGAGAGGATGAAGACTTGGTATGATAAGAAGTCCAGGTTACGCCACTTTCAGCCAGGAGATCAGGTTTTGATTCTGGTACCAGTTCATGGGCAACCTCTTCAAGCCAAGTTTAGTGGCCCTTATTTCGTGGAGAAGAAACTCAGTGATGTCAACTATGTCATCGCCACACCAGATCGTAGAAAGAGCAAGCAACTATGTCACATCAACATGCTAAAGTTATATCACAGGCGGGACGAAAATAATCCAGTCTGCACTGTAGCTGTTCCACCCGAGTCTGCAAGTGAAGCTCTCCCATGCAGTATGAGCCTGAGTGATAGTTTGGGGAAGAATCCTGATATCATGAATGATCTCCAGACTAAGCTTTCTCATCTACCTCCCAAGGAAAGGCAGGAGTTTTCGGCATTACTGCAGGAGTACCCGCAAGTGTTCCGTGCCACTCCAGGAAGAACCACTGTGTTGATGCATGATGTCGATGTTGGAGACGCAAAGCCAATTAAATTGCCTCCTTACCGTGTGAACCCAGTGAAAGTTCCTCTCATCCAGAAGGAGCTTGGCTACCTGTTGGACCACAAGATGATTGAGCCCTGTCAGAGCGAGTGGAGTTCTCCTGTCACTCTAGTCCCTAAGCCAGGTGGGTCACAGCGGCTTTGCATTGACTACAGACGTGTTAATCAGATAACCAAAACAGACACTTACCCTCTCCCTGGTGTGGAAGATTGCATAGACAAGATCGGAAAGGCTAGGTACATAAGTAAGTTTGATTTGTTAAAGGAATACTGGCAAGTACCTATGACTGAACGTGCTAGGGAGATCTCATGTTTTGTAACACTAGGAAAGACTTTTGCATGTTCAGTAATGCCATATGGTATGAAGAATGCACCAGCCACATTTCAGAAGCTCATGAATGTTGTAACAGAGGGTTTGGCAGGGTGTGTTGTTTATATTGATGATGTATTAATCTTCAGTGACAACTGGAAAGATCACCTATGCCATGTCAGTAAATTTCTTCGTTTGGTTCATGCTAATCTTGTAGCTAATTTATCAAAGTGTGAGTTTGGTCAAGCTAAAGTTCAGTACCTTGGGTATGTAATTGGTGATGGACATGTTGCACCACCAGGAGCTAAGGTTCAGGTTATAAGTGATCTTCCCAGACCTAAAAGTAGGAAAGAGCTACAAAGATTTTTGGGAATGGTAGGTTATTACAGGAGATTTGTTCTTAACTTTTCTATTCTTGTATCACCACTTACAGACCTACTGAAAAAGGGAGTTAAATTTGTCTGGACCGATAACTGTGAATCCTCTTTCAACAAACTTAAAGCTATTCTATTAAGTCAGCCAGTGCTCGCTACTCCAAATTTTGCTAAGCCTTTTAAGATGGCTGTTGATGCAAGTGATACAGGAGCTGGGGCTGTTTTGCTGCAAGAGGATGATCAGGGTATTGAACACCCTGTTTCTTATTACAGTAAGAAGTTCACTCCACCTCAAAAGAACTACTCAACTATTGAGAAAGAGCTTTTGGCCTTGATTTTGGGTTTACAGCATTTTTCATTTTATTTGTGTTCTGGTTTTGACCCCATAGTCATTTATACCGATCATAACCCACTGAAATTCCTTAGTAAGTTTAAAGATAAAAATCAGAGATTGACAAGATGGAGTCTACTTCTTCAGGAGTATTCATTAGACATACAACATGTCAAGGGGAAAGAAAATGTTATTGCAGATTGCTTATCTAGACTTTAGACAGATTGTTTTAGAGTAATTAGAAATTTCCTTTGTAAATTTCTTTTTCTTTGTGGGGAGGTGTTACATAGCCTATGATTTCATCATCCTTTGTGTAATTTTAACGCACAGTTGCTGCATGTTTGATCACGAGCGTGTTCTGCCTCAGTCCCCCCCTTCTACCGTTATAGTAGAGTAAGTCGTTCTCTCTGTTATTCAGAGCGGGATTGTCAACTCTTTGTCCCCATGGCTTCATTTGCGCGTCCTTCTTACAAGTTGTATCAAGCTCTGCTGGCCCCTATATAATGAGCTCAGTCTCTGCATCATTGCCACTTAGATCTGCTCCTCATTTTGTTCACATCTCTGTCCTCCCCTGTACAGATATTATTATTGTGAGTGCTCAAGAAATCTCCAAACATCTAGCAACTGTGTGTAATTTGAGTATAACTGTTGTATTTTTTCTTGTACTGTGTAGCATAAGGTTAATTCTTAGGCCTAGTGAGGTTTTTTGATTAATGTTGGGTTTTATGTCAGTCATTTTTTATACTAGTTTGGATCTGTAATAATTTATCTTGCATTAACTGAGCATTACCCGGTGTATTTTCGTTTTATCAGGGCTGACTTAGGTAAATTTACCCTTGCTAATTTGGTGTTAATAGAGGCTATTGCAGTTAACCATATATTTAACCTGTGCTTTTGCCATTACATTATCCTTATGAGTCCTGAATGTTTTGTTGTTAGTTTGAGCATTAAACTTTAACTTGTAATTTTACCTAACTCTTTTGTTTTGAACCTGGAACTTTACGGGACAGTAGTGATTTTTAGTATTCTCACTTAAAGTGTACATTATCTTTCTCTGTTCCGTAACAATATATATATTTCAGATTCAGGTATAGTACTGTATTGATTGCAGTGTTGTACAGTATACAGTACTCTCTCCAAACACAGTTGTAATACCGTACCATAAGTGGTGATAAGTGTTCACCAATATATTTAAGGTACTGAGTGGGTAGGTTTTTGATTATTCGGCAAATCTAATTTCTCGGCATCATCCTGGTCCCATAGATGCCGAATAATGGGACTTGTACTGTATATATATATATATATATATATATATATATATATATATATATATATATATATATATATATATATATATATATATATATATATATTGTACCTGACAAACTTAAAATTTTGCTTTTTAATATTTTTATTAATTTTATTATCTTTTATTTTATTGTTTTTTTAATACACGACTTAGTTTTTAAAAAACTTTCTTCTTTTTTGTTTGAAGCAAGATTTTAATGAATTGGGTACAATATTTTTTAAGCCTTTTTTTTAAATTTTGGTTTCGGGGATTATTTGATATAATTAAACATTTGAGTATTATTTTTATTATGTGTTGAGTGATTTTAAAAAATCATTGTCTTTTTATTGGGTATTTATATTCTTATTTCTGTTATTCTTTTAATATTATTTTTTACTGAATATTTTTAGCAGTTGTCAATCAACTTCCGCTTATGCGTATCTGGGTTATATGTCTTTGTAGAAAAGGGAATGAATAATAATTGTATATTGAAACAATGATGACAGTATAGAGGGATGCTGTGAGGGATATACTTTGGTACATACAGAATGTCACGGTATAAAATGATATCAAACTATGTAATTATATTACGAAATAAAATTAATGACATGAAATAAAATGCTACTACTACTACTACTACTACTACTACTACCACTACTGCTACTACTACTACTACTACTACTACTACTACTACTACTACTACTACTACTACTACTACTTTTACTACTACTACTACTACTACTTTTACTTTTTTTTTTTTTATGTGTCCGACTCTAGGCATAGGCTTCACAGCCTGCTATCAAAGCCCAGCAGTCCTCCTACATACCATACACCTCTACATGTCACCACTTCGGCGCTAACACCCACCGTCCATATTGAATACATGCTAGGGCTGTCTCATACAGGACTGGTGTATTGGTATATACTACTACTACTACTACTACTACTACTTTTATTACTACTACTACTACTACTACTACTACTTTTACTACTACTACTACTACTACATCTGCTGCTGCTGCACTGCTATTACTACAACACAAACAACTACTATTACTGCTACCACAACTGCTACTACTACTGCTGCTACAACTACTACATCTGCTGCTACTGCACTCCTACAACAACAACAACAACAACTACTACTACTACTACTACTACTACTACTACTACTTCTACTACTCCCATTACTACTACTACTACAAAACAAAATGCAACTCCAATAATATTGCAGTGAATTTACTGTACGATCATAAATAATACAATATTCTTGTTTCTCCTACTTGGCCTAAAATTGCCATCTCTCCATCTTGAATGTTAAATTGCAACAGAGGAGTAACACTCAGATGTGATGCTAGTCACGAAGAAGAGCTGTGGAAATGATTTGGAGTCGCAGTATTAATTTCTTCCACTGACCTTCGTGAAAGAAGCTGCCAAAGGATGAAAATCTGAGCCAGGTTATGGTAAAAGAACGATAGTCACGAAGAAGTGCAAGGGAATATATATATATATATATATATATATATATATATATATATATATATATATATATATATATATATATATATATATATATATATACTACTTGATGTACCCTGGTTACGAAGCAATGGCCCTCAGTTCCGTGCAGCCCTTAAGTGGGCAGGGAGTGCTAAGAATCCCACGGTGTAGAAATAAGTTTATACATCCAAAACGAACCTTAAGAATAGGAAACTGGAATGTTCGAACTCTCAATCAGGCTGGTAAAATGGAAAAACTTATTTCAGTGTTCAAGGAATACAAGATGGCTATTTGTGCTCTTACAGAAACGAGGTTGCTTGGAGATGATAAAATGAATTTGGAAGATGGTATTATTATGTTGGTTTCTGGTAGGAGTGATGGAAATCATTACCAAAGTGTAGGCTTACTGCTGAGTAGAGATGCTTGTAAGGCAGTATGTGAGTTTGAACCAATTAATGAGCGCTTGCTTTATGCTCGTTTAAAATCTGACCATGGTAATATCAGTACGGTTGTAGGGTACGCTCTGACAAATGAGGCTGCTGATGAAATGAAGGATGACTTTTATGAGAAGCTGCAGGATGTAGTGAATAGAGTGGCAAGACATGATGTGTGTTGGTGATTTTAATGCGATTGTTGGCAGTAGTAGGGATAGCTTTGAGGATTGTATGGGTAAGGAGGGTGTTGGTATAAGAAACGAAAATGGGGTGCGATTTGGAAGCTTTTGTTTTGCAAATGACCTTATAATTGGGGGAACTATCTTTGAGCATAGAAAAATACATAAGACTACTTGGATTTCACCATGTGGTAAATACTGTAACCAGATTGACCACATTGCAATTAGCTGAAGGCATAGGAGTTATTTGCAAGATGTTTGTGTAAGGAGGGGGGCAAATATAGGTAGTGACCATCAACTTGTGTCACAGATTAAAATAAAACTTAAGAGAAACGTTAATGGTGATTGTACAGGAGGCAATAATTATGATTTTGATGAGCTGAAAAGTGATAAGAACGCGAAGGAAAAGTTTCGATGGGAATGTAGGAACAGGTTTCTAGTCCTGCAGACTTTGATAGAATCTGAAGACAATGATATTAATCAAATGTGGAGAGAGGTAAAAGAGATTTTGCATGAGAGTGCTAAGGTTACTTAATAGTAACCTTATAAGAAAAAGGGAAAGTATTTACGAGATGCAGAGGGTGCTTGATTGTCTGGTGGAGGAAGGAGAAAAAGTGGGATTGGTAATAAATTATGGAACGACTAAAATTATTAATATGAACGTGGAGAACCAAATCGATTGTGTAATTGGGAATAATGTGGTGAAGAATATAGAAAACTTTAAATATCTGGGAAAGATTGTATCATCTAATGGATCATTAAACAATGAAACTGAGGAGAGGATTAGACAGGCTTGGCGAGCTGTTGGAATGTTGAAATCTGTTTGGAATAATAATATACTTTCGGTACATAAAACAATAGCCTATAACACTTATGCAAGGACCAAAACCAAAGAAGCCTTTAACTATTATAAAAGTATCAGAAACCATGCCAAAACTATTATCAATCTTTCTAAATCAAACTTTCTACATAGACAAGCTAACAAACTACTAAACAATTCAAATGATAACAAAATATTCAGGTCAACCCTTAATTCATTCAAAACTAACTTCACTACCACCTCTTCCATTCCACCGTTACAGTCCCCCAATGGAAATCTAGTAAGTGAACCACGTGGAAAAGCCAACCTTCTTGTTGAAATTTTTTCAACAAACTCAACCCTAAATTCAGAAAATCATAATATTCCTATACTTGATTTTGATTCCCCTCAAATACCTCCTTTCATGATTCACACCAGATACGTACAAACCGTATTACAGAATCTATCAGCAGACAACGCCACGGGTCCAGATGAAATTCCTTCAATAGTACTTAAAAATTGCTCCTCAGTGTTGGCTCCTGTATTAGCAAAATTTTTCCTGTTACACATCTGTACCTCAATTTTTCCAGCCCCTTGGAAAGAAGCAAATATCCATCCTGTTCCGAAAAAGGGGGCAACTTCTGATCCATCTAACTATAGACCAATTCCAATAACTTCCGTTCTCGGTAAAGTTTTTGAGACACTAATTAACAAACACATAGTCAAGCACCTAGAAATCAATCAATTGATCAATGATTGCCAGTATGGATTTAGACAGGAACGTTCAACTGTAGATATTCTTTGCCTTCTTACCCATCAGATGAACGAAACAATACACCAACATGGTGAAACACACACAGTAGCACTTGATATTTCAAAAGCATTTGACAGAGTATGGCACTAGGCCTTATTGTCTAAGATGTCACACTATGGCCTTGCATCACTGGTTCCTCTAATTTCTTACCTTCATAGTAGAAAAATACGGGTCATGGTAGATGGAATTTATTCTCAATTTCATTCCATAAATGCTGGCGTACCTCAGGGATCAGTTTTGGTGCCAACCCTCTTTCTCATTCATATAAATGACCTCCTATCTGTCACGCACAACCCAATACACTCTTATGCTGATGACTCGATCCTTCATAGTTTAGTACCTCCTTTACACAATTTGATATTATAAAATCCCAAATAAACACAGCAATTTCTCTGAACCAGGACCTTTCTAAAATTAATCAATGGGGACAAAAAAATTTGGTCTCATTTAATGCTCAGAAAACTAAATACATTAATTTCTCCAATATAGAAGGAGCCCCTCAGACTCTCACATAATTTTGGATGATATAAGTATTCCCATATCCACTACAATTGATATCCTAGGTGTTACTCTAAACCACAACCTAAGCTGGACAGCTTATGTTAAATCCCTTGTTAAAAATGCTTCTAAAATACTGGGACTTATGTACAGAGTTCGTGAGTTCTTCACTGACAAGCAGATGGCCACAATATACAAAAGTCATGTGCGTTCTCAGATCAAATACTGTTCACCACTGTGGAGTGGATGTGGAGCGGTTGCATTGAGGCAGTTGGACAAAATTCAAAATAAAGCCATTAGATTAATAAAAAATCCTGCCATTACGCAGGATTTTCCTCCGTTATCAGTATGTAGAGTTGTTGCTTCTTTAGCACTGTTTTATCGATATTTTTACCGTAAGTGCTCTAACGAACTGGCTTCAGTTGTGCCTCCCCTTCACATTTTCTTCCGAAATACTCGGGCAGCTGGGAGCGTCCATGAACTCACACTGTCTCCCCCATAATGCAGAACCTCTGCTTATCAAAATTCATTTTTCCCCAGAACTACTACTCTCTGGAATTCACTTCCTGGGAGTTGTTTCCCACATACATTTAACCCTCTCAATTTTAAATCCAATTGTTATAAGTATTTTATGAATGGGGGATGCCTTTAGGCACATGGACTTATTTTTTTCCTTTTTTTTTTCCTTCCTCCATTCATTATCAAAAAAAAAAAAAAAAAAAAAAAACATACTAAAGTGAAAATTTACAAGTCCATGGTTAGACCAATATTAATTTATGGGCATGAGTCATGGTACAGTACAATTGCAACAGATCAGAAAGTATTAGGATTTGAGAATGAAATACTGTACTGAGAAGGGTTCCTGGGGTAAAGTGGCAAGACAGAGTTACAAATGAAAGAGTAAGGGGTATTACGAGAGTGTAACCGGTTAATGAATATGTGAGACTGTCTCGCTGGAAGTGGCTGGGGCACTTATACAGAAAAGAAGGCAGTTTAATACAGGATGTGCCAGAGTGGACTGCTAGAGGAAGAAGAGGTAGAGGTAGGCCGAGGGAAACCTGGTTGAGGACAATGAAAAGAGAAGCAGGAGGGGAGTGTCGGTGTGACCTGAAGGAGATGGCAAGAGACAAATATTGGTGGAGAGAGTTCATCGAGGCCCTATGCATCCCGTGGGGTGCCACAGGAAATGATTGATCGATTGATTGATTGATTGATATATCCAGGGTGGTCCATTTATACCGTTGCTCTTTCACTCCGCCGGGTGATTTCTCGTGTGCTGCAGGCACGGCTTAGCTAGCGGAATCAGTGTCTATCCTGGAACATTTAACCATTTCCCCCTATCCCTGATACACCCACGCCCACACCAGCAGACTGAGCCGTCCCCACAACACGTAAGAAAACATCAAGTAAGTTTTTAGAGAAGCGCTATTTACGGACCAGACTGTATTATATCACGAACCAGAAACAGACTAATATAACTGTATATCGGGTATATTCTACGGCTGATATATCTACCTGTTCAGTACATTACGAGATATATTATATACAGTACCTCCTTTCAGTTTTGTAAGGCCTGCAATGTGTGGAGCATGAGAGTCTTCATAGCAATTCCTCCTATGCTGTTTATCTTGTATATAACTTACTGTATCATGTCAACATGGTGGAGTTTGGTGGCTGGGTGGGTAGGGGTGGAAGGAGGATGGGTAGGGCGGGCAGGATGGGTTGGTTAGGTAGTATGGGTTGGGTGGGTAGGATGGGTGGGAGTGTTTGTTGGGGCATCATGGGGAAATGTGGGTGTGTTTGCTGGGGCATCGTGAGTAAGTGTGGGTGTGCTTAGTGGGGCAGGATGGGTGGGTTGGATGGGTGGGTGAATGGACAGGTGGGTGGGTGAGTAATGGGAAAATAGGTCCATGGGGATAAGGTCCATGGCAGGAATAGGGCCATGGGGAATATATCCCCAGGTAAATGGACCCAGTGGGAACATAGGTCCAGGCCAGTGAATGAAATGGGACTCTGGGGATTGTCTCCCCGAGGGGATCGTCCCCCCCACCCTCCCGCGTCTCTGGCAATGCAGGTATGAAAGATCCTGTTTTATTTTTTTCTTATTTTTTCTTTCTTCCTTTTTTTTTTTTTTTTTTTTACTCGGGAACACAGGGAGCTCTGTTAATATGAAACAGGTTATATAACACCATTCACTGCCACAACCCTAAAACAACAGAGATCATCCTTTCTCCTCATACTATTGTTTTTGCTGTGTTTCATATTACCAGCAGATATTAAATGGATAAATGTAATATCCTCCATCACCACACCAGGCAGAGAAGTTCGACGAAACTTATGCTAGTATTTGCACAGAACAGTCGGCTACAGGAGAAAATATACACCCATAGTTCTTTTCTGGGATTTTGTATTTGGTAACACTGCATTGAACAGCACCGAGAAGCTAAGGAATAACGAGTCTAATTTTTTTTTTCCCTTCCTCTACTTTGTATAACATTAGTCGTGAATATTGTACTTGTGTGTGTGTGTGTGTGTGTGTGTGTGTGTGTGTGTGTGTGTGTGTGTGTGTGTGTGTGTGTGTGTGTGTGTGTGTGTGTGTTTCTTCTCGTGTATACTTCTTTCTGTGACCGACTTCATATTGGTCCGATGCAAAATAAACGAGGGTAAATGTACAGCTTAGTCAAAAAGTAATGCCTTCATGTGCGCTGCTCTCCAAAACAAATATATCATTTCACACGTTTTTTTTTCCTTTTTCCAAATGACTTTTTTCAGGTCAATCATGGTTGTATTCTTATCTTCCCTCCTGCCTACCTTCCTCCTCGGTTCATGGCTGATCCTAGATGACTATGGTGATTTCGTAACACATGTTCCTTGGAGATTGATTCTGCATATCCTACTGTATGGGAATGGTAGAAACGAGTAACATAAGTGCAAAGGCTTCATGTAAACTCAATGCCATGACGACACACAGAGGCATTACGTTTGGACAACAGAAAGAATCCCTGAACACCGTTCATAAGCGATTCATTAGAACAATTATGAATTATGCTTGTCTAAGTGGATGCCAACCTTAACAAAAACGAACATGGATAGTCTTAAAAACACAAAACAAAGCCTTAAGAATATTGACAGGCCGTTTCAAGACCAGAAATTTGTATCACTTACACCGAGAAATATAAATACTTCTAATCAAATATCCAAAGCATATGAGAAGCACACAGTACACTGCTTAAGCTCAAGACCCATCCCACCTTTGTACGTGTAACTTCATATTGCATTACCCTCGACCATAAAGAAACAGGAAACGAACGATTGCCTAACACTACACAGAGTATTTCAGCAACATCCCCCTTCCTCCACCCAACACCACACTTCACAAACACACTTGTAAACACACAACCACCACAGCCAAACAGCCTCCTTCAAGAACCACCACCTGACGTACACCCCTCAGAAACTACCCTACCCAGGGATACACGATTACAGCCAGCCAGACTGCGATGCTGCCTCCACCCTTCCCTGCCACAACACCAACACAAAATACACCTCACAGATAATACATTATACCCACAAGACAATGCATCCCCCCACACCACAACACGTTTGCCTCATTTGCCACACTATCACAGCACAGACCATCCTTCTTCCACGCCTCAACAGAAGACCTCAGGGAGCGACCAGCTGAAGTGTTTGGTTTCCTGCAGTCACTGAGTTCACGTTCGGATAAAGCTACAACAACAACAACAACAACAACAACAACTACTACTACTACTACTACTACTACTACTACTACTACTTCTACTATTACTACTACTACTACTACTACTACTACTACTACTATAGTCTATTTGATTGTCCTGTGCACCTGAGATGTATGGGGGCAAGTAAAGTGTGTTTGATTCGCGGCTGCTGATTGGCCGCCGATGATCATTGAAATAAATGCTGGCATGTACTGTAGTGCAACATGCGGACGTAGGTATACACCGTGGGTGGATATTATACTGCAACATGTGGACGTATATGTACACCGTGGGTGGATATTATCGTGCAACTTGCGGACGTAGGTGTACAGCGTGGGTGGATGGAGTGCAACATGCGGACGTGGGTGTACACATTGGATGGATAATTTACTTCAAACGTCACTCATCGTTTACCAAAAATTCATGATCAACTTTAATTTTCTTTGATTTAAAGGTAATTTTGACCCATTCAGCTTCAGAAATTAGTACCATATTTAAACTACTACTACTACTACTACTACCACCACCACCACCACCACCATCATCGTCCGTCTGCCTTGTTGAAAAACATCACTTCTTCAGATCCAACCCAACCTGAGTAAAGATTATGTAAACAGGTGTGCGTGGCTAAGAGAAGGAATTTGAGCCGGTGTTTGGGATTTAATGTTCTGTATTTATGTGTTGGTGTGTTGGAATCTAGGCCTTGATTTGAAATCCGCTTTTTTTTTTTTTTTTAACTAAGCCTCTCATTCCCAGATCGACCAAGAAATCACTGGGCAGTGGATGAATGGGAATGTCAGTGAGTTCCCAATGATCACACACACACACACACACACACACACACACACACACACACACACACACACACACACACACACACTCACACACACACCTCCTCGCATCATGTGTGGGGCATTTTGAAGTTTAATGATAAGGTGTTGGTGAGTATTGGTAGGTAGTGGAGGTTGAGCGGTGGTGTATGGACTGTATTGGTAGGTCATGTAGGTAGGACAGTAGGTAGGTAGGTAGGTAGGTCAGAGTGGTAGGGAGATTAGATTAGTAGACTGACAATCTATTGGCAGGTAAATTACGTTGTTGGTAGTTAGGCTGTGTTGGTAGGAACGTAGGTAGTTATGTAGGTCAGTTTGGTGTGTGGGTTGCAATGAGATCTGACGGTAGGTAGGTTACAGCAGTAGGCAGGTTTTGTTAGTAGGAGTGTGGGTAGGTAAGTTAGTTTGATAAGTAGGTCATGCAGGTAGAGTGATGGGATCTGTTGGTAAGTAGGTATGGCAAGCAGGCAGATCACGATGAAATTTGTTGATTGGTTAGTTATTATGTTACGAAGATTATATTGGTAGGCAGGTAAGTAGGTGGGAAGGGGTGCGTCAGGTTGGTAGATGCGTAGGTAGAACAAGTGTGTGTGTGGGGGGGGGAGTTTGGGGGGGGTGTCCGTGTGTGTGTTTGTGTGTGTTCCACTAATTCTTGACCTTTCCTCGACTCATGCACAAAAATTTAGTTCTTTTACTTAGTTTTGACAATAACAAATCCTTGTATTTTGCATTAACATCTAAAACTATATAAAGCTGGAGATCATAAACTCTAATTGTGTGTTAATTAATCTCAGAGGAACAGGAAATAGGTAAAAAATTAATCTTTCTGGTCTTCCTTCGCATGATTCCCACCTCCATTTTCCTCGTCCTTTCTACAACATCTTACTTTGTGTTCTTCGGTTTTTCTTCCTCCTTTCCCTTTGCCTTTTATATTCCTCTTTGTCACCCTCTTCCTTATTCCTTTCTCTCTCTCTCTCTCTCTCTCTCTCTCTCTCTCTCTCTCCACCTTTAAGTTCTTCCTCACTTCCCTGTCCTCAACTCTCCCTCATTCCTTCCCTTCCACCTCTCTCTCTCTCTCTCTCTCTCTCTCTCTCTCTCTCTCTCTCTCTCTCTCCTCCAACATATTCCACAGTAGAGTAATTACCAGTGAATGACAGAGAAAGGTTTATGTTGACTGAGATAAAATATTCGACTTAGCGTCTGACACAGCGGAAAAGAGAATGGTTGACAGGATGGCTGGCTGGATGGATAGGGATGAGGTGGTAGATTTCTTGCACTTCCTTCCCCCCATCGGTCGGCAAAAATCATCATCTTCAGTAATTATCATAATTATTATAGCCATTATCATCAATAATAATAATAATAATAATAATATAACACGACTACGCTTCATTTGTGTGCCAGGTAGACTTAATAATACTGTTAGATGAAAACTTGACTATTATGTGTCCATCCTGGATGACTCCCAATGTTGGTTGAGTGATATGTGAACTCAAATCGTGACTCTACAGTAAACAACTTATATTAATAACGTCTCCTTCTACAATCAATATTTTCTGAAATTTGAGTTTTCAGGGCAGACAGACACAGAAACATTTCGTAAAAAATTAATGACCATCGACTTCGTCTACCTGGCTCAGTAAAATCATCATCATCATCATCATCACTCTTCGCAGTATAATCAATGGAGTGCTTTTTACTTAATTTTTGCTTCTTCAGACGATTTCCTTCAACTTGGTATAACCCCAAGTAGTAAAGGGATTAATGAAGGCTTGGTCTAACCCCTCCAGTTCTAAGTCTCTCCTAAGCTCAATAGAATCGTCTGTAAATGACAAGAATAAACTGGAGAACACGTCCCTGGAGTGAAGGGGTTAATAAATGAGCCAATTAAAAATTATTACAGTTCAAGGACATGGCTATTATGGATTTCTTTTCCTTACTACTGCCACATGATTTTTTTTTAGTTACTTTTTGTCTTTCTCCTTCTCCTTCTTCTTCTTGCTATTGTTGTTACCCCAGGTTCATTTGAAACGCGAACACAGTGGGCTCCAGGCTTAAGTTGTCCTTATGCAGTCTATCATCCTCCTTTCGGTGGATAGGGAAGTAGTTGAGAGACGTGTGTACAGCCAGGCAGTAGAGCCGCCTGTTATATCGGTGCCTCCACCTGAAGGCGTCCCTCTCCAGCAACTCATTCAATTTAGGGTAGATATCCACTCTCAAAGAATTAACCTGTTCAGTACGATGAGGGAGTTTGTTCTCTACTACATGCCATTTCGAGACATCCCTATTCCCGAAAGGATAATGGCGAGCCGCAGGATGAGGACAACTTCAGCCTGCAGTCCACTGGGTTCACGTTTCTGATGTTCCTGCGATTGAACCACCCCCACTACCACCATTATTCCCGATGTAGTCTCTTCTGTATTTCACAGTTAGCCGCCGAGATTGATGATAAGCCCGTGAATCAGGAGCAAGTAGCGTGTCAGGTGAAGCAGCAAAACAGGAGCAAGTGTGTTTCTCCCTCTTTTTTATGCCACAGAAAGATACAGCTGACAAGAGAGAATAACAGAATAGTGCGTCTCCTTCTGACGGGAGCTAGAAGTGATCTAACTGCCTCACTGCCCAGCCCTGGGAACCAGCATAGCTCAGCAAAATTAAGAGATGCCAAAATCTCTCAGACATATGGAGATATGTACACGAATAGGTGTGAGTTACAATTCTACAGTTCACATCATACATCTCAATAAGGCAGTATTAACTGTATTTGTAGTATTAACACATATATATTTTCCTGAAGACTGAGATATATACAGAATTTATTCCCTTCCCTCTCCCCTCCTTTACTCTCCCTGTGTACGTCTAAAAGCACTATCCTTAGCATGTCTGGCCTCTTCTCTCTCCCACACCGCACTCAACAGTGAGGATGTATTTGGTTATTCATCTCAACACTACAATACATATTCATTAAGTATGAAAAAAACTCATCTATGTATGTAACTCGTATAGTAGTGTGAGACATAGCTCATTGTGGAAGTGATGCCAGAACCAGGACATCGCTCGGCCACACCTTTTCGTCGTCCCTTAGATATTGTAGTCCTAACTACCGTGTAGCTTAACCAGTGTGTAAGGTAGCTAACTAATAAGGCAGATCCACTTGTAATCCGCGGGAACGGACTTGTGATTTTAGTGGATTTCCCCCTTTAACGCCTTTCAGATAATAGCCCCAAACACAAACACAGGACAAGACCACCAGAAGTAGAAGACCAACGCCAGGACCAAAATAGGAAGGAGAACGATATGAAGATAGATAGGACAGTACATATGATTTTAAATCCATCTTGTTCAGGTAAGTAACAAACTCAATTTCGTTTGACACGAGACAGCCTTTTTACATTCAGCAAAGAAATATTGAATGAAGGTAGAAAGGGTCGTAACTGGGACGAGAAATTCACCGTCAAAGCTAGATGTTGCTTGTTAGGTATATAGAATTACCATCTCTTTACTGTGTGGCAACATAGTATCCGACCACCTTAAAGAACTGGTGTTGTGATGCACACGTCAGTGTTACGTCCTCTGTCTCTGGAAAGAAGTACTGTTTCGCATGTATATGAGCATGGAAAACTGACTTCAGTTGGATGGGTTGGAAAGTGCATCGTTGCCTTGCAGAGGAAGTGTTCGTGTCCAACAAGGCCATCTTACACTCCTCTACCTCTGACAGCATGAAGACAAAATGAAAAGCAGGGCATGCATGGAGATCGAGAAAGGAAACCTTACACTTCTCAAACTCATCCACAGTCGTTTCTGCTATATACCTTTTGTCATCAGACACAACTAACACTTCTGGACCCTCCTTCAAAATGACAAGTGTGTTGTTAGTAGCAGCCAAAGGGAAAGGAATGAACTGCCTTGCATGGTATGCTATAGCGTTCCTCATAGGTACCAATATCAAGATGCCATCATGGGTCAACTGGGCATCCAACAGCAGATAATAATACTCCAGCTGATTTTATACCAAAAAATGGCATAAGTCCATGATTCTCTATAGCTACATCGAGTGCATTGCTTAAAATAGGAGTAGGAAGCAATAAAGCATTAACCCTATTCAAACTTGCATCAACAAAGCCGTCCACCATACTGGCTGCATGCAACGCCAAAGCGGTGACTGACTCATCGAGAGCATGTAGATACTCAGCAGTTAACACCAAGTTAGTTAGGGTTGGTAGGTTAGTTTGGATATTATTCACAATTCCTACGAGATGGTTAGTAGTCACAATTATCTCGTTAGCATTGTTAGTGAACTCACCTCGTTGTTCATAAAGTACGTACGTATGATTAGCCTGTTATTTACCTTAGCCGCCAGTGCCAAATCATGCATCTGTCTGCCCAATTGCACTACGTCCTTGACTAGTGTTGTACCAAAGAGCTATTGAGACAGGATACCTAGAAAGTCCACATTTCCTCTCTTAGTACGTGCATGGACATGCTGGGAAAGATCAGAATCTGTATTAGGTAAAGCGACATGCAATTTAGTAAGCCTGTCTAAGAGTCTATCTATATGTTCAGTTTGAAGCCCGACTAATCCATGTAAGGCTTGTACGAAAGCTTCACTGTTCAAGTCAATCAGCTGCTGTTTCAGGTCAGGTAACTTTCCTATCTCCATCAGCTGCTGTTTCAAGTCGTGTGAATCCCCATCCCCATCACTTGGCGTTATAGGTTAAGTAATCCCTCAAAAGCATCTCTAACAATGCCTGGAGCTCGGAGATAGTCATCCATAGGGTAGTGCACACAGACTACGTCTTCTACCACCACGACTTCTCCTAGTGGGCTCTTCAGTGCTCATGGCATCAGTGCAGTCATGTCCGTGTCCGCTGTCGTTCCATAGGTCCACCCCAAGCAATGCGGGAGGAGTACAAGCCACAGCCACATTTCTCCCTTAATCACCCCTGCTGTGGGATCGTAGCTTGCTGCCATACTCTTGAATATGGACAGGTACAGACGACGACATTGACTGCAACGAAGACAGAGGGGGCAACACATCAGATGATTGGTTAGTTAGGCCTAGCTCTTGACTTACTGGCTTGATCCTGTCAGCATGTACTATCTCCTGAGTTCCACTTGCATCATTCCTTATTTTATAGTTATGTCCATGTACTCTGTCCATTGTACATAGCCCATGAAACTTAGTGCTGAGTTTAGAAGTTCTTTCAGGAGTCTGGACCATTACATTCTGGCCTATTTCCAGCATCTTTTCTTGACTACCTTTGTGTTGTTTTGCCATCATCTCTGCTCGTGTGGCTTTTAATATTTTTTGGACTTCACTATGCATGCATTGAAATCTTGCAAGTTGGACCTTGTTATAATCCTCTGGATTGAACACTGCAGTAGGAGAAGCAAATCGTAGGGCAACACTTTCTCTTCTCCAGAAAGGATGTAATGAGGAATTTTCCCTGTTGACGAATTGTCTGAGGAGTTCATGGTAACTGTTACATGTGGTAACCAGTCCTGCCAGACATTCTCCATCGAGTTGATTGCTGGTCTCAGGACTTCCAATATCTTCCTGTTTGTCCTCTCCACAAGGCCATTGCTCTTGGGACTGTAAGGCATAACAAAGACTGGCTCTACCCATATGTATGACAGAATTCCAGTAACACCTGGTTACGAAATTCACTGTCATTATCGCTGAGCAATTCCTTGGGTGGAGAATATGGACAAATCACTGAGGTTACAAAAGCGTGCGCCACTTCCTCTGCAGTTTTCGTCTGTAATGGTGCTAAAATAGTGAATCGTGAAAAATGGTCCACTGCCACTAACACATAATGTGAGCCTTGATGACTTCTTGGCATCGACAATAGATCATTGGAGACTGTATCCCAAGGTTTTTCTGGCAGGGGGTACTCCAAGATGGGTGTTGGAGGTCCAGTCATTCCTCGTATCCGCGCGCTTGACACGTTGACTAACGTAGGCTTCTATGTCCTTCCTCATGGTCGGCCAATAGTACATCTTTCTTGCCTCATGTATGCATATGTCGCGTCTGGGATGACCTGCTTGAGGTACGTCATGAACCAACTGTAACACGGCTTGCTGTAGAGTAGCAAGAACAACCAACTGATACACAGCGCATTTACCCGGTGATTTCTTATATAAGAGACCTTGTTGAAGGTGGAAGTGAGCCATCAGTACCGGGAGTTCAGGTAGACAAGTCTCATTGCCAGACTCCAAGGCATAGATGCCTTGAGACCACATCACGTCCTTACGTTGTTCTGCTTTTACCGTGTCTGGGGAATACCTAGTGAGAGGGATATCCTCAGACATGGAAGCAGCAATGTTTCTACTCAGCGCATCGGCAACAACATTTTGGCGGCCTGGTAAATATCTGACTTCTGGGTCAAACTACATTACCTTGCTGTACCAACACGCGACCTTACCATGCTGGTTCTTCCCTTTGAATAAGTCGTGTATGGGTGCATGGTCAATTAAAACAATTATCCAGTGACTGAAGATGATATCCCAGAAATGCCCTAACGCCCACAAGACTACTAATGTCTCCAAGTGTGTCGCCGAGAAATTCCTTTCTGGGGGTCTTAGTGCCCCACTCGTATATGCAATGGTGTGCACTTTGCTTTGCTCATCCTTCTGCTGTAAAACTGCTCCCAGACCCGAACCTGAGGCATCCGTGCACAGGTAAAAAGGTTGAATATAGTCAAGAAATGCTAACGCAGGAACTTCAGTCATTGCTTTCTTGAGGTTGTTGAAGCTTTTCTCTTCCGATGATCGCCAGTTCCATGCTGCATGCTTCTTGAGTAGCGCCATTAACGGTGATGCAATAGCAGCATATCCGTGGACAAAGCTCCTATAGAAGCCAGTGAGCCAGAGAAACGAGCGAAAGTCATCCTTGGACTTGGGTGTAGGGAAATTTATCATGGCAGAAACCTTATCTGGAAGAGCCTTAATGCCATCACCCGTTGACTAAGTGCCCTAGAAATCTAACACATGAATTCAGGAACTCACACTTCGACAGGTTGATTTTCAGACCTGCGGACCTTAAGGTTTCCATCACTCGTTTTAACTTATTAATGTGAGTGTCCATGTCTTTGCACACAATTATCAAGTCATCTAGATACGCCAAGACGTCATGCCCTAACATGTCACCAAACAACTGATTAATCATCCTCTGAAATGTCAAAGGAGCATTACTAAATGCAAAAGGCATCCGAAGAAATTCAAAGTGCCCTGGGTGAGTGCTAAAGGCAGTGATGGGACGAGACTCCTTGGTTAGTTCCACCTGCCAATACCCTAATGCTAGATCCAGGCAGGTGACAATGGTATTTCCCTTACCCAGGGGCTGTAGTAAACTCTGAGATAAGGAATCAGGAAACGATCCAGTACGGTTACCTTGTTCACTTTACGGAAACCCACAACAGGTCTCACACCACCATCCTTTTTAGGGACCAGAAAGAGCAGTGCATTCCAAGGTGAGGAAGAAGGCTGGATGATTTCATCATGAAGCATCCTTTCAACTTCCTTTTCCACTGCTTTCCTTTGGCTGTGTGGTAGACAGTAAGCAGGCACATATATCAGATTTGTACCAGGGCACAAACCAGTATGATGTTTCACCCTACCAGTCCTACCCAGCAGTTCTCCTGGAAGTGCCTCTATGTCAGAGAATTTTTCAAGAAGTGCTAACAATCGCTCTTTATAGTTAACATCGTCTGTTACCCTCACGTATTGGCCAAGCAAACTTTCTCGCCCTAGACTTGTAGGTTTCGACTGAGTCATTGTTTGCAATGTAACTATTGGAGAGATCACCGGTACATCATCGACTTCAATTACGGGGGCATCATAGCATATCAAGTCGCCTACATAACAACCATCTCCGGGCTTAACTGCGCCACTGCTCATATTTGCGATGAAGAGGGGCGTCGTCTGGTCTTGTCTGACACTGCTCAGGGTGGACTCCAACGACAATGCCTTATGTTTAATGGTCTGCGGTAAACATGCCACGTCAGTTCCCACCAACACATCAGGTACTCGGACAGAAATTTTGCAGACAGTCAGACTGGGCAAGTGGTGACTCCCACTCACTACAGCCTTTACCTGCTTCCAGCCCATACTCTCCGTTTCATGTTCACCTGGCGATTCCCTTGACGTTACACCTGTCGGGGTAACAACTGCCTGAATGGCTCCTTGTTGGACACCACATTTTCCAGCTTTGGTTGCTGAGGGAACAAGGCCCTTAAACTCCTTCCCATTAAAGGTAATGGAATATCTCTGAGGGTGTTTAACCACATTATACTCCTTTATGGACTCAAGGCCCAATAACCCATCAGCTGGCAGAGGGAAGTCCTCAACCACACAGAATGTAGCAAGTAATGCAGGAGATCATGTATCTGCCCTCAGTGTCAATGGTACCTGGCTTACGATCTTTATTTTACTCCCTGTCACACCTGTCAAAACCACATCGGGTGCTGATAACGTCCAATGTGTTTGAGACATCAGCTGTCTTAGCCTTCTAGAGCTTTACTAGATATACTGTTTGCATACACCCTAGTGTCAACTATCAAGGACACCTGGCCTTTCCTTATAATCCAAGGAATTTATAATAAATCAACCTTTTTATAGCTGCCACACACACGCATCGGTGAACTGCACGACCTTTCAAGTTACTTCTGCATGCGGCTCTGAACTTCCCCCAGATTCGTCATGTTACCCAGTTGCTCCCTATTGGCAATGGCAATGGGGCAATAGTCCGAGGAATGAGGACACTGCCCGTGTATGACACACCACCTTTGTACCTTTGGCTTTGTAGCTTTTGCTTGGTTATGCTGTGGTGGACTTGTTACTTGGTTGTTTGTTGCCTAACTGCTTTTAGCGGAAGTACTAGATCCCGACGTGGCAGTTGTGTTGGCCTTGGCTGCCTGGCGTGCCTCCCTTTTAGCCTTCCAACACCTTTTAGGTAGATGACCAGCCTTATTGCACACAGTACAGAACTTACCAGCAGAGTTTGGCTTCTCTCTGTTCACAGCTTAGACAGTCCTTCCAGCCTCTCCTTCACCTGCCTTCGCTTTTAACTTGAAGTTCAAGTCATGAAGGTCTGTTTCAGGAAGTCTTTTCGCCTGCCTAAGTACTCTATCTCGTCTAGCAGAGGCCAAACAAAGCAAGTACTGGAGGTACTCTAAGAGATGAGCTACACTCTCATAAGACAATCCCTCAACTATGTCTCCCTAGCATGAAGTTACCAAAGCTTTGCTAGCTTCCGCATAGCACCTGCCTGCTTCGCATGAGCTTGGCCTTCAGTACAATTTGGATACTGCTGTGCCCTATTTACCATTCTAAACACCCAAGCGTCTGACACATAACAGTCTCCTTCAAATGTATTTATAAGGGCTTCCCGAAACCTTTCATACTCCTGAGCAGTGAGTCCGGTTTGGAAAATAGAGGCCTCAAGCATTTCAGCTGCCTGGGAATTTGGTTTAATATGAGCTTTAACATGCCAAATTTTCTCCCCATCACTAGCAAAATTCAATCTATGTATCTGAGCCTCACAGCCTCTTAGGAACCTATGTATATCATAGTCATATTTCCCAGTAAACTGTATAGTCGGTTGTGCTGTAGGCAACCCCTTTATACAGTCTGACTTCAAAGGTGACTGGGCAATGAAAGATCCCTGAGATTGCCTAACCAGCGCTACGGGTGGTACTGTTTAAGGTAAAGTAGCAGTAGTATTAGATGCATGCCATATAGGACTATTAACATGGGTATGCATTCCAATGCTTTTAGTATTCAGGCCCCTAGGATTAGTATAAGGAGCATGAGGAAATAAATGATACTGCCCCTGCTGTCCAAAAGCCTGCGGGGTGCTAAACATGCCTGTGGTAAAAGTGGGTATGGAAGTGGTTAGATTAGTTCCAGAGCTTAGTGGATTTTGTGGATTTGGGGTGTCCATGGGTGTTGCTGTAGCCTGTTCTGCTCCAACATTCACAGTCTCATCTGTGCTAGGAGTGCCCTCGTCAATAAGACCAGTGGACATTTCGGAACTAATTTGACACTCAGGCACTGTTTGATAAGTACGTCCAGAACGCAAACGCAAGGCGTTCAAGTCTTCTCCAATATCCAGTTGCCCAGAAGCATCCTGGCTACCTTCAGGTCTATCCCCAAGATTTCCTGCACTCATATCATCCAGCACTTGTACAATCTTATCCAACTTCTCTGCTCTCCACTCACGTAAGTCTAAGTCTGAATCTGTCTCTGATTCACCAGACTCAAATTCCCACTGTACCTGTTCTAAAGAGATAGCTCCTTCCTCAGCTGTTGGTTGTTTTATATCCCCTTTAATATTTCGTCCCAACTTTCTCAGCCTATCCACGTAATCTTTGCCAGCAACTATTCCCTTCCCAGTCACAGAAAATTATGGACTTACACAAATAGATTAGTTATGGGCTTAGCCATAGAGAATGGGACATAGACATGATACACAGAAAACAACAGTTTTAGGGGGGAATGAGAAATCTTGAACTTCACACATTTCCTATACTACCGTGTGCTGATCGCAGAGTGTATATCTTGTGGAATAATATGCATGTTCACCAACCTACGTGTATTCAGTTGATGATGAAATCCAGGTAGGTTCACACTACAACTCCACGGAAGTTGCACACACTCGCCCAGGTGTCGACCCTCTCTGAGACGTATTCTCCACGCTCGCCTCGAACCAACTGCCACTCTCTCGCACGCCTCACCAGGGTCACCAGATGCCCTCAGGATGACTTCACTCCCTCTCAGCGCTGGTCTCGAGTTCTCCCCCGTGACAGAGAAATATCTCGCCCAGATCTCGCTAGAGACAGAGATGCAAGTCTTGAGAGAACGAGTTCACTACTCCGATTATTCCTGCTCTCACTGTTCTATCTTTTATCTCACTCCACAATTAGTCCCTTTGCAAAAGTGGGATTTTCTTGGATATTCTGTTATTCACCTGAGATTAAGATGCAACACGAGCGGTTCCAAGGGTTCCTCACTTCACATAAGTTAGAGTCCCCGTTTTGGCACCTTTTCTATCCCAGCACTAGGCCACCAATTTAAATATTCCCGGCGTAGTCTTTTCTATATTTCACAGTTAGCCGCCGAGATTGATGATGAGCCCGTGAATCAGGAACAGGTAGCGCATCAGGTGAATCAGAAAAACAGGAGCAAGTGTGTTTCTCCCTATTTATTATTCCACAGAAAGATACAGCTGACAAGAGAGAATAACAGACTAGAGCGTCTCCTTCTGACGGGAGCTAGAAGTGATCTGACTGCCTCACTGCCCAGCCCTGGGAACCAGCATAGCTCAGCAAAATTAAGAGATGCCATTATCTCTCAGACATATGGAGATATGTACACGAGTAGGTGTGAGTTACACCTCTACAGTTCACATCATACATCTCTATAAGGCAGTATTAACTGTGTATGTAGTATTAACACACATATATTTTCCCCAAGAATGAGATATATACAGAATTTATTCCCTTCCCTCACCCTTCCTTTACTCTCCCTGTTTACGTCTAAAAGCACCATCCTTAGCATGTCTGGCCTCTTATCTCTCCCACACCACACTCAACAGTGAGGATGTATTTGGTTATTCATCTCAACATAACAATACATATTCATTAAACACATCTATGTATATAACACGTATAGTATCTGTAGTGTGAGACATAACTCATTGTGGAAGTGATGCCAGAACAAGAACATCACCACAACAACCAACAACAACCAAAAGAGCAGCAGCAACAACAACAACAACATCATGAACAACAACAGCAACAACAACAACAACAGCAAAAATGACATCATCATCAGTCATTTCATCCAGGTTCTTATAGATTATTAGAACTCGAGGGGTTAGACACAGCCTTCATTAACCCCTTCAGTCGGATGGTCATTCTAAAATTTATTCCTGCTACCTCCAGAAGGGTGATGGTGGGAGAGCCTTCATGTGATGGCACCGATATAACCCTGGAACTCCGATACAAGGTTAAATAAGTATCCCTCAACTCCCTGTCCCGCCAAATGAGGATAGAGGACTGTAGTAAAGGTCAGCATCAACCTGCAGTCCACCGGGTTCACGTCCAGATGAGCCTGGGGTTGCAACTACCCCCTCCAGACGATTGTATTCACCTTCCAAATGATGCTTAGCAGAGAACGGGTTAATGAAGGCTATATCTAACCCCTCTAGTTTGAAAAGTCTCTTACGCTGAATAAAATTGCATAAAATAGCAGGAATAAGAGAATAATACGTTAGCGAAATGAATGGGTTAACGCCATTACTGCTCCCAAGCTGAACAAAATTGTCTGGTAATAAAGATAACTAAAAAAAATAAAAATAAACTGGTCATTGAACTGAAAGGGCTATTATTTCAACAAGATTGCCTAGTACATCAAGGCTCGTATTGTTAGCCATTTGGGGGATTCTACATCTTCTTTTCCCTTGCGGTTTATTATAAAGTCAATATTCCTTTGTGTATAACTGATTAATTCTATGTCGATATCATAACAATATAAACAGCATGCAAGACATTTTTAGGTGTAATAAGCAGAATAAATCGTAAAGGAAAGACGTGCTACGAACACTTCAGTGTCATTTTTTTTTTTTATGCGAGGAAGAAGAAACCAAAGGCCGCAAGCCCGCAATTATTGTTCTTTCCAAGAGAAAAACAAAATACAAGAGAGAGCCAAATTCAAGATCCATTAATTTCGAGATTCCTGGAAACACTGCGTTTGAAAGACTGGAGATCGTAGGAAGCAGAAAATACAGACAGAGGGAGACAGTTCCAGAGTTGAATTGTTGCATAAATGAAAGACTGAGAGTAACGGTTAACACTTGCATTAGAGAGTTGGACAGAAAAGGGATTAGAAGGCCATCCAAAGGCGGGTTGAAACATGGAAAAGAGGTGAAATCGACAACCTACTTTGGGAAGCAAGGGCCTTGCAGATGAGAATAAACAACCGAGGCAGAAGAAATCAGAATACCAACGATGTGGCAAGGATTTTTGGCAGCAAGATGAGACAGGGGAAGGTCTCGATGGCAACAAGATCCCTGTCAGCTGAATCACCAAACGGAGTACTTGACCTGACAGATGAAACAATGCAACAACTAAAAGAAAAACATCCGACTGCACGACAAGCAAGTGCCCAGTCAAAGCTTGACGGCAACTACACTCCTCCCAATCCCATCATATATGACAGGATAACTGGAGATATGGTGTGGCGGAAGGCAATGCACACACAGGGAGGGGCAGGACCGTCAGGCCTCCATGCAAAATCTTGGCGAGTAATCCTCAGTAACATCAAGTTTGGGGAGGCAGCAACAGACCTATGTAACACCATTGCCTCACTGGCGAGGAAGCTGGCTTCAAGTCAGTGCAGTAACATCGAAGCACTGACGGCTTGCAGACTAATTCCCCTTGATAAGAATCCTGGATGCAGGCCCATCGGGGTGGGTGAAGTCTTAAGACGGATTATAGGAAAATGCATCATGGAGGTGGTGAAAGATGATGTGAAGCAGGCAGTTGGCAACCTCCAGGTGTGTGCAGGCCAGCCGGCAGGAGGTGAGGCAGCAGTTCACTCCATGAGGAAAATATTTGGGGAAGAGGACTGTGAGGCAGTATTATTAGTTGATGCCTCAAATGCATTTAATTCCATCAACCGGGAGGCAATGCTGCACAATATCAAGGTTAAATGCCCAGCATTTGCCCAATATGTGGAAAACACCTACAAAGAACCAGCAGACCTCTACATTGTGGGTAAGACAGCGGCTCACGATGTCGGTGTAATCCAGTCCACAGAAGGAACTACCCAGGGGGACCCCGTTGCCATGGCTATGTACGCCCTGGCGATGACAGTGCTGCAACAACAGATCAAATACGAGGCCACCAATGTAAAACAGGTAGCCTATGCAGATGATCTCACGGGTGCTGGCAAGGTTGAGGATGTGAGGAAATGGTGGGACCTTGTAACATCTCATGGCCCTGAAATAGGTTACTACCCTAATGCCAGTAAGTCCATCTTGATCGTGAAACCAGCTTACTATCAAGATGCACAAGAAGCATTTAGAGGCACAAACTTGATAGTCACTAAGGAAGGTCAGAGGCATCTAGGGGCTGTGATTGGAACCAAGGAATTCAAAGACAAATATGTGAGTGACAAAGTAAAGACATGGGTAGAAGAAATTCATACACTATCCAGCCACGTAAAAACAGAACCCCATGCAGCATACAGTGCATTTACCTATGGTGTAAAGCACAAGTGGACCTTCGTGATGAGGACCATACCAGACATCGGGTTGCTGCTACAACCACTGGAGGATGCAATCAGGGATTCATTCCTCCCATCTCTAACCAATGGCCACATCCCCACACCAGAAGAAAGGGATCTTCTAACACTACCACCCAAGATGGGAGGCCTTGGCATTATAAATCCAGTTGCCGTGGCAAGCTATGAACACAGAAATTCACTCGGGCTCACCGAATCCTTGTCACAGAAGATCTGTGCCCAGGTTGAGACGAGTGAAATCGACCACCAAAGGCAGAAAGACATAAAGACACAGATAAGCAAGGAGCGTGAAGAAAGACAAAAAGACCAGCTGCAGCACATAATCGAACATCTAACACCGGACCAGTGCAGAAGAGTTGAAATTGCACAGGAGGTTGGGGCATCGAACTGGCTCACAACCCTGCTTCTCAAGGCAAAAGGCTTCCACTTCAACAAACAAGAATTTATTGATGCCATAGCCTTGAGATATGGGTGACCAATAGAGAACCTACCTCAACACTGTGCTTGTGGCACTGCCTTTGATGCAAACCATGCAATGGTATGCAAGAAGGGAGGCTTTGTTTGCATCCGACACGATGAAGTACGCGACCTCACTGCCAAAATGCTGCAGGAAATATGCCATGATGTCACGATTGAGCCAGCTCTGCTACCCCTGGACGGCGAGCACTTCACCCACAGAACAGAAAACACATCAAATGATGCAAGAGTGGATGTCAGTGCTCGAGGTTTCTGGACACGTGGGCAGAGGGCGTTCTTCGACATCAGGATATTCGATCCCATGGCAGCATGTCATCGTGAACTGTCTCTCGAAGCTGCACACAAGAGGAATGAGCAAGAAAAAAATAGAAATTATCAAGAAAGGATCCAACATGTGGACCACGGTCGATTCACTCCCCTTGTGTTCACGACATCAGGTGGGATGGGTCCAGAGGCAGTGAGATTCTATTCGAGACTGGCAGAGTTCTTTCTGAGAAGAAACGTCAACCGCAGAGTTCTGTTATGGCCTGGATGAGATGTCGACTCTCATTCTCCCTCGTGAGGTCTGCTCTGCTATGTCTCAGAGGCACAAGATCATCAGCCCTCAGGCCTGTCTCTCTGGCGGGTATGGATTACGAAGCTATAGTGGTCGAGAGTCGCATAGACCAGCGACTCCAATAGATTAATGTCTTTATTTACAATGTAATATCAATAAAAAATAAAATAATAATAGTAATAGTACTGTAGATGGTTGGTAACCACAGCCGTTGGCGTGCTTGGGGCCAACGGATTGTAATATGAGGGTTAGTGTTAACCTTCACGTTACAACTCCAAATGGTGAACTGTATTAGGAAGGTTGGTTTTGATCTTCACAATATAATTCACCAATGGATGGAGGTGATTAAAAAAAAATAAATAAAAAAAAGTACTAGGAGTGGTAGTAGTAGTAGTAGTAGTAGTAGTAGTGGCGGTAGTAGTAGTAGTACTAGTAGTGGTGGTGGTGGTGGTAGTAGTAGTAGTAGTAGTAGTAGTAATAGTAGTAGTAGTAGTAGTAGTACCAGTAGCAGGGGTGGATCCAGGAATTTTCGGTGGGGGGGTCTGATTTGCTGATTCAACCAAAGACTTGACGCGTCATACTGATATTTCAATGTTGAAATTGCCTCTTTATTCAGTGATGCATGGCCGGTGGGGGGGGGGATGCATCCCCCTCATCCGCCCGCTGGATCCATCCCTGACCAGTAGTATTAGTAGTAGTAGTAATAGTAGTAGTGGCAGTGGTAGTAGTAGTTGCAGAGGTACACTTATCTGAACTTGAACCCAGTGGACTGCAGGCTGAAGTTGACCTCCTTCAGTCCACCATTCTTCTTACGGGGGATAGGGAGGGATCTGAGGGATTTATTATAACCAGCCAGTGGAACAGCGGCCATATCAGTGCCACCACATGAAGGCGACCCTCTCCAGCATCAGTGGTGTTGATTAAGGAGTCTTTATTGCCTTACTAAAGATCATTGACTTTAACACAGCGCAGACTTTCCTCCTTTGGCAGCTTTTTGTGATGCTAGTCATGAAGAAGTGCTGTGTGAAGAATGTAGAGTCACAGCGTTGTATCATCTAAATCTAAATTAACCTGTCTGGATATTGAGGTGGAAATGGTATCCTATGTTTGGGGTTCCAGTGTAAGAGAGAGAGAGAGAGAGAGAGAGAGAGAGAGAGAGAGAGACTCACGGAAAAAAACAGACTTGCGAGCGAAATGTAAAGACGAAAGAAACGTATTGGTTTCATTAACAGACACATAAAGTTGATTATTTTATTAGAGAGATACATAGACAAGTACATAAAAAGTGATGATTTTATTAGACAACTGCATAAGAATCGATTATATTGTTCGAAAAAGACACTGCACAGTAGAAAAGCTAGGAGAGCATTCCAGAGACACTGAGATGATGATGATGATAATAATAATAACAATAATAATAATAATAATAATAATAATAATAATGATAATAATACAAATAATAATAATTCATCATTCATTCATTACCCAATCCTGTGTTGCCCCATGAGAAGCGTAGGAGCCCGGGGCTAGGCAAGTTGGTCCTAACATTTAAGATGAGAGTGACCAGCCTCACTCATCCCTGAGTGGTATTACATGAGCAATAAACCTCAAACACCCTTTTGCTATATACCTGCACAGGGTCAATCCGATTGGAGCGCCTTAATTACCCACTAAACCACCAGTCGCCGTAATATGGTTATATGGTTACCACCCAGCACAGTAAATGGTTTCCTCGTGTACGGGAAACCATTCGGCTTGTCACTCAGTGTAGAGTCACCCGTAGACAGAACGAAGAGGAAAGAGTGAAGGAACGAAAGACAGAGGAGGAAGGAAGGAAAGAATGAAGAAAAAAGGAAAGGGGAGTCTCCCGAGCGCAGCACTACATCGAGTGAGTGGATGGTGAGTGCCCACTTACCACAATAATAATAATAATAGTAATAATTACCAAATAGTAATTACAATAATAATAGTAACAATAATAATAATAATAATAATAATAATAATGATAATAATAAAGAAGAAGAAGAAGAAGAATAGTAACTGCTTCTGATTCGTTTCTTCTCGTATACCATAGATTTATTTACTTATAATTGTTCCCATGTTCAGCCAGTTTATCTTTTTTTTTTTTTTTTTCAGCGTGTTGCCGTGTCTATTATCGTTGCCTATCAGTTAGAGAGAGAGAGAGAGAGAGAGAGAGAGAGAGAGAGAGAGAGAGAGAGAGAGACAGACAGACAGACAGACAGACAGACAGAGAATCAGATTGATGTCCTTTGAGGGGATTCTTTGACCATTTCTGTGCTCTTGTGACGGCTTCAAATGCCAGCAGCTCAAGCATCTTCGTTTTTTGCATTCGAAGGTTCATGTGTCAATGAACTCCTGCGTTTTTTATGTTTAGAGACTGAGTAGGAGAGTTCCATGAGGAGGGTGATGGCAGAGACGACCACCCCGAGGCCCAGCACTATGAAGGCTCCCTGTAGATGTTCTAGGTTCAATGCTCCGTCACCTCGAACCTGTGGAGATTATAAAATAAATAGATAGACAGATAAATAGATAGTCGAGTAGAGAGAGAGAGAGAGAGAGAGATTCTTAAGAATGGTAAGATGTAGCGATAGAAAAAGTGTAGAAACAAAAGATTATAAAAGCACAGAAACAAGACATCATGTGTGTGTGTGTGAGTGTGTGTGTGTGTGTGTGTGTGTGTGTGTGTGTGTGTGTGTGTGTGTGTGTGTGTGTGTGAGAGAGAGAGAGAGAGAGAGAGAGAGAGAGAGAGTTTTATCTCGTTTCTTCACTCCATCTCTACATCTTAACCAAAAAAATTAGCATAATTTTTTCTTTCTACTTTGTGACATTTTTATGAAGTTAGCAACCAAAATACACATTAGCTATACAATAAAACAACTCTTCTCTGTATAATAATTACTAACACGATTAAGTGGAATTGGGCAACAGGAATCCGTAGAGTTTTACATATACTGAGAAAAGGTTTGAGTGGTAGAGAATGTTTTTAGGCTGTATCTCGATTATTTTAATTTGAATACTTTTCTGAGTATGTTTTAGTTTTGTCTCCATTCACTCTGTCATGGTTGGGACAAGTCTAGTATTTTTATTAAGGTAATCCCAGAATATTTTAATCAGTTGGGAGTGAGTCATAAGAGTCTGAGAAAGGTATACTCTTCACCTTAACTTGATCCAGATTTTCGTCCTTGTGCAACTTCTTTCTCGTCGTTCAGTGGCAGAACAATACTTCGGTTCAACATCCTTTCCATAGCACTTCTTCGTGGCCGACATCATACTCTTGTCTCTGTATATTGTCATAACATCATAAAAGATATATGGTATTTTTAGGCCAGGTTAACCTGCGGCGTCCCATCGACGTACTTCCACATCCTCACGTTATGTCACTGCCAATCCCGTTGACGTACTTCAACGTCCTGCAATTGCAAGGTTCATAATTTCCACAATTTTCAAAATTCGTGCGAGATTTTCGATTCGCCCACGTACCCAAGCCTCCCCTACCTGCCGCCAGGCGGGCAGCGTCCTAGACCCCACGTGACCCGCGCTCGCCCTTGTCTCGGTCACTCACCTGCTAGCAGTGGCCCAGGTCAGACATGGCACGGAAAGGTCTCTCAGACGAGGAAATTGCATCCGCCCTGGAAGCCTTCACTGGAGATAGTGATTCTCCACTCGACGATGATGTGGTAGATCGCGATTACGTCCAGCCAGAGGAAGAAATAAGTAGCAGTGATGAAGAGGTCCCTTTGCCCCGAAAAACGCAGTATGTGACATACCGTAAGGCAAGGGAAGGCCAGCCTGCTCCCCAACCACGTGCACGGCTATCTCTCCATCCCGAATCTGATGAGGATGAGGATGAGGACGATGAGGATGACGGCGGCTTAGGACGTGATATCGCTTCGTGGTTGGGAAAAGAAAAAATATCACCCCGAGGATCAGAAGGTGGGGCGAGAAGACATATAAGGTATGGTGAAAGTCTTTTGTCTGGGGAAGTGGAAAGTGGTGTGGTGGGATTGCTGGGTGAAAGGGAAAGTGTTGTGGCGGCAGCGCGGGGTGAAAGTGAAAGTGGTGTGGGGGTAGTGCGGGGTGAAGGGGCAAGTGGTGTGAGGGAGGCAGCACGAGCACGTGGTGCACGTAGGCCTAGGGGAGAGGAGGTGGAGCCACTCCCCAGCACGTCTTTCGCCCCACAATATTCCCAAACTTCCTCCCCACAGCCCCAGGATGTGGGGAAAGGAAGGAAAGGGAAGGGAAAGGGTAAAGGAAAAGGGAGAGGGAAGAGAAGTGCGAGTGATGAGAGGCGCCGCTCCTCACCTCCCCAACCTCCCCCACCACCCTCACCTCCCCACCCTGACGAAGGGGACGATGGGGACGTGGCTGGAGACGGTGGTGTCACGTGGAACTGGGAAGATGGGAGTAATTTTACTCCCATCATTCACCCTTTCACTGAGCAGTGGCGGTCTGATTGCACGGCTCCAGGTGTGCATGCAGGTTCGTCTAGGGTGGATTTTTTCCACTTGTTCTTTGGGGAGGCGTTTGTGGGGCGCATAGTTGAACAGACTAATATATTTTCACGATCACAGCGCCGTGAAAGTGAACGTTTGGGAACCACGAGTAGGCATTCCCAACAATATGACTATCCCGTTACAATTTCAGAGATGTTCTTATTTTTGGCCCTGGTTCTCTTGATGGGTGTGGTAAGGAAAAACCAAATTCCTGCCTACTGGACAACGACCCAATGATCCTCACATCTTTCTTTGGGAAGGTGATGAGTCGTAACAGATTTCAGTATATTCTCTGCCGCCTCCACTTTTTTGATGCAGAAGATCCAGCCAATGCAAATAACACAGATAAAATGAGGAGAATTAGGCTGGTATTTGATCATTTACGGGAAATGTTCTGCTCCTCATTTTATCCCTACAGAGACCTCGTCATAGACGAGAGTCTTGTGTTGTGGAGAGGCAATATTTCCTTTAGGCAGTACATACCCAGCAAGAGACACCGTTTCAGGTTCAAGATCTTTGTTATGTGTGACTGTAAGACTGGTTATGTGCAAGACATAGTCTTGTACACGGGCGCACAGACAGATATAACAGAAGATCGGAGTATAGGACTCTCTGGGGCCGTGGTGAAGACAATGATAGAAGAGTACCTTCATCGTGGTCATGTGTTGTACCTGGACAACTGGTACACTAGCCCTCTTCTCGCTAGGTTCCTCCACCAACACGACACCGGAGTCTGTGGTAGTCAAGAGAAACCGTTGCCATATGGTCAAGATAGGGAGGAAACTTGACAAGAACGAGGTGGTTTTCTTCCAGGCCAATAACATCCTTGCCACCCTGTGGAACCACAACAGGGAAGTTTGCCTCCTATCAACTGTTCACAGCCCCCTGATGCACCGCACAGACTCCGTGGATCACCGTAACGAGAGGAGGCGCAACGTATGGAAACCCGAGTCTGTACTGGACTATAATCTGAACATGAGGCAAGTGGATCAGTCAGACTCGATGATTTCAAGTGTTGACTGTGCCAGGACCACGATGAAGTGGTACAAGAAACTCTTTTTCCACTTGCTCGACATCACGGTCCTGAACGCCCACTACCTGCACGCAATGACCACCGGAGTATCCGAGACCTTTGAGGGGTTTGTGAGGGAGCTGGCACGTGAAATAATCGCCAAGCATGCCCAGGACAGACCCACACACCGCACCCGCACCCCCATGGCTGCCCAGACTCCCCTACGTCTTGCAGGACGCCACTATTCCAGCGCAATCCCTTCCGACCCAAACCGTCGTAAACCCCAGCGTCGCTGCCATGTATGTAAGCACTCGACAGTCAGACCATCCACTCAGAGAAAAGACACAAGGTACGAGTGTGTCGAGTGCAATGTTGCGTTGTGCCTTCAGCCTTGTTTCGAAGAGTATCATAATTTCCTACACTACTGAAACTGTGTGGGAAGGCGAAATGACACTCATTATAATGGTAAGGCCAGTCAGTAGGTGCTAAGTCAAATATAAAGTTGAAACGGGTGTTATGTTTTCAGGAAAGTAATGTATAAGTTGAGAATTAGTGTAAGCTGAAAGAAGTGATATCAAAACTACACCCACTGTGTAAATCTGCGAAAATATGACGCTCAGTATAACACTCTGGTCAGTAAATATGTGATAGCAAGAATATAAAGTGGAAACGGGTGTAATGTTAGCATGAATAAAACGTATAAGTTGAACAATAGTGTAAGTTGTAATAATTGATGTCACGAGTACACCCACATTCTGGTCAGTAAGTATGTGATAGGAATTATATAAAGTGGAATTTGTTGTAATGTTAGTAATAAGGTATTTTATAAGTTGATTACTAGCGTAAGATGAAACAAATGATATCGCGATAACACTCCCTGAGTAAGTATGCGCTAATATGACGCTCAGTTGAATCGTAAGTTCTGAAATTATGTGATATCAATTATATCAAGTGTAAACATGTGCAATGTTGGTGGAGAATTATTATATAAGTACAAAAATAGGTTGTAAGTTGAAATAGTAGTCATAGCGACTTTACCGTGTGTGTTATTATGCGCTATTATTACGCTATATATTTACGTAAGGCCTGAAATTATCTCAAAACAGTTCTATAAAGTTGAAAAGTGTATAATGTTATTAGAAAAGTATTATGTAAGTAGAAAAAACACAATACGAGTTGAAACAACAGTCACAGCGAGTTCACTCACTACGTAAATAAGCGCTAACATTACGCTAAATGTTATCGAAAGGCCTGTGAATACGTAAAAACAGTTCAATAAAATGTAAAATGGTATAATGTTATTGTAGAAGTATTATGTAAAAAAAAAAATGATATGTATCATGATTTTCGAATGTTAGCGATTCATCGTGACAAAGTTGCCCGATTTTGCTCGTTTCGCACGATGGTACAATGCTTATTTCTGCTCTATTTTTTGTATAAAATCCAATTTACTCTTTTATCACATGTTTTTATGTTTGTAATAAATACATATCTACTTACTTTCATTGGTTTCCCAGACTTATAATACCATAGAAAACGTTAGAGGCTCAGACCACCTACGGAGAACACGGGGCCAGGTGGGACCAAGGCATACCAGTTTAGGGCAATTATGGACCCCGGGGAACAATTTCTTTGTGACTGACCATTGTTTCTGACCAAAAGCGAAAGTTTTAGCAAAAAAAAAAAAGGGTCGAAAAATGGTCGGGATTGGGGGGTACCAGTGGTGAGAAAGTGGTCAGGACGGGGCGGGTTAAAGTAAAAGAAGCATAATGACGCTCTGTCTTCAGTGTGACAACAGATGAACACTAGATTATGGTGACAGTCACAAAGAAGTGCCATGGAAAGGATATATAGTCTTTTTCAACCACTGACTCCCGTGAAATAAGTTGCAAAAGGATGAAATCTGAGCCAAGGTAAGGTAAAAGAGTATAGCAGTTGCAACCCCAGACTCAACTTGATCCCAGTCGACTGCAGCCTGGTTACCTTTCTGCAGTTCACTACCTTCCTTTGGGAGGATAGGGAGGGAACTGAGGGACGTTTCTATAACTAGGCAGCGAGGCCATCCAGTCATGTCGGTGCCTCCACGTGTAGGCGTCCCTCTCCAACGCCCTTTGTGTTATATGGGTAAATTACATCTTTTTCTCACTGATGTTCCAGGCCTCGTAACTCGTCTTCATAAGCGATTTATTTCCCTATTGTATCTTAACATCTTCATGTGACATATGCAAACTATGTCGAAATGAAAAAGCTGTAAGTTAATTGCAAGATCAAATTAAGGAGAACTGTGTAATAGTGTAATATAAACGCTTAGGGAAAAAGTCTGTAAAGTTTCTTACGCCAGTGAGAAGCAGGACAAACATCAATGCCGTAATTAAGATATCAGACCCATGCTTAACTCAAGGCCGAACTTCAGCCAGTGAGACATCCCGTGTACAACTGACAAATTTTCGAAAATAAATCGCTAAGGAAGAGTTACTGAGATGCTTCTTTTGCCATCTAAAATACATAAAAAATAAGATAATTCGCTAAGAAGAAGTCTTACGAAGCCACCTATAGAACAAAAATACGTCTACCGATTCCCAAATCAAGGGCGAATTTTTGCCAGGGAGACTTCCTGTATGCAACTAATTGTTCGAGCGAGAGAAGTGAGCGAGAACACCAAATATAGTCACAGTTTGGACAAAGATTTATCGCAGCAGCAAGAAATGGGGGCAGGGGTCGGGAGGAAATCTCTGTACTACAGTAGGGAACTTTTTTTTTTTTTTTTTGATAACCAGTTTTGAAGTTACAAGATAGACATCAATTTGGAAATGGCATAAAAATCCTTAGTTAATTTCATTTCATAGACAACCCGTAATTTCCAATAGCCTTTTTCGCAAATCGTGGAAACGAATTTTTATAAATCAGATTAGTGGAACAGCCCGCTGCACAAGAAGTAGCCTAACGGTCAAAGGTTGCGTGAGTAGCGCTGCAGTATTTTCCGACGATTGCTGAGGGAGTTGGCTTTAGGAAGTGTGAGGGAATATTTTTGGTGTAAAACGATTTTTTTATAAGGCAGATGACCGTAACAGCCGGCTGCGCAAGAAGTAACTGTCTAAGGTTGCGTGAGTAGCGCAGCAGTATTTTCCGACGATTGATGAGAGAGTTGGTTTTAGGAAATGTGAGGGAATATTTTTGGTGTAATCAAATAAGTTCTTTCATTATTTCCAGGTCAGGAAATCAGACGAAGATGATGAGCCATATAACAATATTCAGCTCTGCCTGACTTGCTCGCTCGCTCGCTCGAACACGCCCCACACTTTCAGTGTGGACGCTTATTATATGTTAAATCTTGCAAATAAATCGCTAAGAAAGAGGTGCTACGAGTCAATTACGAGCGAACTTTTCCCAGGAAGCTTTCGGTGTGGAAATAATAAATCTTGGAAATAAATCGCTAAAGAAGAGGTGATACGACTCACTTACTTGAGAACTTTTTCCCAGGAGGCTTCCGGTGTGCAGTTGATAGATCTTGGAAAGGATGCCGGTCTCCAGAAGGCGGATGAGGTTGTCTGAGATGAGGCGGGTGTAGGGGGTGTTGCGACGCAGTAACCAGATCATAAAGTTGTTGTATATCTGTGGAAGGAGGTACACTATACCACCAGCTGTGTGTCTGTGTATATATATCTATTTATCTATCTGTCTGTGGGTGTAGGGGGTGTTGCGACGTATTATCCAGATCATAAAGTTGTTGTATATCTGTGGAAGCAAGTACACTATAGCACCAGCTGTGTGTTTGGGTGTTTATCACTGTTTCTGGTAGTTTGTTTGTTTATCGTCCTGTGTGTCTGTTTATTTATCTGTCAATCTATGTTTATCTGTCTATGCCTGTATAATTCTGTCTGTTTGTATCCATGTCAACCTGTTTACCTGTCTATCAATCTAAACGTCTTTCTTATTGTGTGTGTGTGTGTGTGTGTGTGTGTGTGTGTGTGTGTGTGTGTGTGTGTGTGTGTGTGTGTGTATCGGTACACGGCTAGCACTGAATATCGTGCCACCGCTAGCACCAATAAAATAATGTATCGTCGCACTGCTGGCCACCAATTTAATGTAGCCGTTATGGAGTAGCAGTTGACTACATATTAAGTGTTCTGCTGTATAGTATAACTAGACCACCGTGTTGGATCGACGACACTGTCTGTAGTACACGTCAGCTACTCGCCGTCACTGCCCGACACTTCCCACCAAAGGTCCTCTGCCACGAGAAGGTGGAAGCTGGTCTGTTATTAAGTGGTAGCGTAAGGTGACAGAAATGAGCAGATTAAATCTCTCTTTATTGGGTACAGAATAATATAACTGCGACCCGAGAGATATGTAGGAGCGACACCACCTCCCTTTAAAACAGTAAAACGGCCTCTGACGCTGTACACTCACCGAGCCGACTAGGGCGCGGTGCTGAGGTCAGCTAAAAAGTGAGGTGCCGAGCATCTACATATACTCTGGGTTTATGCAAAAAGTAGAGATAAATGACAACTCTACTAGCACATTATACACCTCTAATAAAATGGTATTAAGTACATTCACATATACCAATATAATAAATGGTTCCCCAGGACTTTACACTTACGCACTATTCAGATATCTTTTCACTTCTCCTAACCTTCATTTTATAATTGAAACAGGGTGGCCCTTGTGGTCTGCCATCCACCTTCTTCTCTACCACAGCTAACAGCGAAATGATATTTGGTTGTTCATCATTCACACTTCATTACACACTGTTAATTATGACTAAACAGCTTTAAAAATTATTATGTAAAATGTATGATACTATAACTTCATATGGAAAAAGATGTTGACACCAGAACATCGCTCGGCCACACCATTGACGTCCTCGTCGACATTGTTGTCCTAACTACTGTGTAGCCTAACCAGAGTGTAGGGTAGCTAACTATTCAGGAACATCCACTTGCAATCCTCGAGTACGGACACGTGGTATCAGTGGGTTCCTTAATTGGCGCCTTAATAGTAGCCTAAACCACAAACACAGGACAAGACCACAATAAGTAGAAGACCAACGCCAGGACCAAAATAGGAAGGAGAAAGGTATGAAAGAAGATAGGACAGTACATAAGGCTCTAAATCAGTCCTGTTCAGGTGGGAGAGGAAGGTAAGCTCCTTTAATACATGAGACAGCCTGTTCACATTCAAGGAAGTAACATTGAATGAAGGTAAAAAGGGTCGTAACTGGGATGAGAAGTTCACTGTCAAAGCTAGATGATGCTTGCTAGGCAGAACTGCTATCTCTTTACTGTGTAACTCACAAAAATCAGGTGCAATATAGTACCCCTTTACTGTAAGGAATTGATTCTGCGAGGCACAAATCACAGTTACATCCTCTGTCTCAGGAAAGTAAAAGTACTGTTTCGCATGAATATGAGCATGGAAAACTGACTTCAACTGAATGGGTTGGAAGGTGCAACGTTGCAGAGCAGAGGAAGTATTTGTGTCCAACAAGGCCCTCTTACACTTCTCTACCTTTAATGGTACGAAGACAAAATGGAAAGCAGGACATACATGGAGATCAAGAAATGAGGCCTTACACTTCTCAAATTCATCCACAGTCGTTTCTGCTACATTTTCTTGTCATCTGAGACAACTAGCACCTCTGGACCCTCTTCAATAACAACAAGTGTATTATTAGCAGTAGCAAAAGGGAAGGAAATGAACCGCCATGCCTGGTATGTTACAGCATTCCTCATAGGTACCAATATCAGGATGCCTTCATGGGTCAACTGGGCCTCTAGCAATGGGTAATAATATTCCAGTTGACTCAGATCAAAGAGTGGCATAAGTCCATGCTTCCACATTGCTATATCAAGTGCATTTGGTAATATATTAGTAGGCAGCAATAAAGCATTAACCCTGTTCAAACTTGCATCGATTAAGCCGTCCACCATATTGGCTGCATGCTTCTCCAAAGCAGTGGTTGACTCGTCGAGAGCATGTAAGTACTCAGTGAATAACACCAAGTTAGCTAGGGTTGGTAGGTTAATTTGGATGTTGTTCACAAGCTCTACTAGATGGTTGGTAGTCCTAATTATCTCGTTAGCTTTGTTAGTGAACTCATCTAACTGTTTATACACATGCATGATTAATCTATTATTGGCTTTAGCGGCCAGTGTCAAGTCATGCATCTGTCTACCCAATTGCACTACATCCTTATCTAATGCCGTGCCAAAGAGTTGTTGAGACAGGATTCCTAGAAAATCCACAAGTCCTCTCTTAGTACGTGCATGGACATGCTTGGAAAGATCAGAGTGTACGTTAGGTAAAGCTACATGCAAGTTAGTGAGCCTGTCGGTGAGCCTGTCTATATGCCTAGTCTGAAGCTCAACAATTCCATGCAAGGTTCGTTCCAAAGCTTCAGTGTCAGAGTTCGTCAATCGTGGGTTTCGATTAAACATCTTTCCCACTTCCAATAGTTGCTGTCTGAGATTCGACAAGCCCTTGGAGACCTCCTTGACAATATCTGGCGTTTGGAGATAGCCTTCCATTGGATAGTAGACGCATACTGCATCTTTCACTACCACGACTTCTCCAAGTGGGCTCTTCAGTGCTCCTGGCATTAACGCAGTCGTGTCCATGTCCGATGTCTTTCCATAGGTCCACCCCAAGCAACGCACGAGGAGTTTGAGCCACAGCCACATTTTTTTCTGCAAGAGTAGATACTCCCTTAATCACTCTTGTTGTGGGATCGTAGCTTGCTGCGATACTCTTGGTTAGGGACAGGCACAGATGACGACATAGACTGCGACGAAGACAGAGGGCACAACACATCAGACGATAGGCCTAGCTCTTGACTTACTAGTTTGATCCTATCAGCATGTACTGCCTCCTGAGTTCCATTAGCTTCATCCTTTATTCTATAAGTTAGGTCTGAGCTTGGAAATTCTCCCAGGGTTCTGGATCATGACTTCTGGCCTGCCTGTAACGTCTTTTCTTGACTACCTTTGTGTTGTTTCGCCATCATCTCCGCTCTTGAGGCTTTTAATCTTTTCTGTACTTCACTGTGTATACGTTGGAATTTCAACAACTGTACCTTTGTGTAGTCTTCGTTGTATACTGGAGTAGGAGGTCCAGCCAACAAATCGTAGGGTAACACTTTCTCTTCTCCATAAAGGATATAATGAGGAGACTTCCCAGTTGATGAATTTTCTGAGGAGTTGATGGTCGCCGCTACATGTGGTAACCAGTCTTCCCAGTTATCCTCTTGATTTGAGGTTATTACTGGTCTCAAGACTTCCAGTATCTTCCTGTTTGTTCTCTCCACCAGGCCATTGCTCTTAGGACTGTAAGGCGTTACAAAAACTTGCTTTACTCCATACATATGACAGATTTCTTGTAACACCTGGTTACGAAACTGCCATTATCGCTGAGCAATACCTTAGGTGTAGAGTATGGACAAATCACTGAAGTCACAAAAGCGTGCGCCACCTCCTCTGAAGTTTTTGTCTGCAAAGGTGTTAAAACAGTGAATCGTGAGAAATGGTCCACTGCCACCAGTACATAACTTGAACCTTGACGACTTCTCGGCAACGCTAAGAGATCAATGGAGACTGTATCCCAGGGTTTTTCCGGTAGAGGATACTCTAAGATGGGAGTCGGAAGTCCCGTCGTTCCTTGTATTTCCGCACATTTGACACATTGACTGATGTGGGCTTCTATGTCCTTCCTCATGGTCGGCCAATAGTATTTCTTTCTCGCCTCACGTATGCATCTATTGCGACCGGGATGACCCGCTTGAGGTACGTCATGAACTAACTGTAGCACGGCTTGCTGTAAAGTAGCAGGAACAACCAACTGATATGCAGTGTCCTTCCCTGGGGGTTGCTTATACAAAAGACCCTGTTGAAGATGAAAGTGAGTCATTGGTACTGGGAGTTCAGGTAGACAAGTCTCGTCGCCAGACTCCAAGGCAAAGATGACTTGAGACCACATCGCATCATTACGTTGTTCCGCTTTTACCGTGTCTGAGGAATACTCAGCAAGAGCAACATCCTCGGCTATGGTAGCAGCAATGTTTCTACTCAACGCGTCGGCTACAACATTTTGACGGCCTGGTAAATATCTGACCTCTGGACCAAACTCCATTACCTTGCCAAACCAACGCGCAACCTTACCGTGCAAGTATTTTCCTTTAAACAAGTCGCGTATGGGTGCATGGTCAGTTAAAACAATTATCCGGTAGCCAAAGATAATATCCCGGAAATGTCCTAACGCCCACACGACTGCTAATGTCTCCAAATGTGTCGTCGAATAGTTCTTCTCTGGGGGTCTTAGTGCCCTACTAGCATACGCTATGGTATGTGTCTTACCTTGCTCATCCTTCTGCTGTAACACCGCTCCCAGACCCAGACCTGAGGCGTCCGAGCACAGATAGAAAGGTTGAGTATAATCAGGAAACGCTAATACGGGTGCTTCTGACATGGCTTGTTTGAGCTTGTTGAAGCTTTTCTCTTCCGAGGGTCCCCATTTCCATGCAGCGTCCTTCTTAAGTAGCGTTGTTAAAGGTGATGCTATGATGGCATACCTGTGGACAAAACTCCTATAAAAGCCAGTGAGGCCTAGGAACGATCTTATCTGATCCTTGTTCTGTGGTGTAGGAAAATTTATTAGGTCATCTAGATACGCTAAGACGTCTTGCCCTAACATCTCGCCAAACAATTGGTTTATCATCCCCTGAAATGTTAAAGGAGCATTACTCAGTCCAAAAGGCATCCGGAGAAATTCAAAGTGCCCACGGTGAGTGCTAAAAGCAGTAATGGGACGCGACTCTTTGGTCAGCTCCACCTGCCAATCCCCTGACGCTAGATCCAGACAAGTAAACACAGTATTTCCCTTACCTAATGATTGAAGTAAGTCTCGCAGATGCGGAATCGGGTAACGATCCGGTACTGTTACCTTGTTCACTTGCCGAAAATCCACAACAGGTCTCACACCACCGTCCTTCTTAGGCACTAGAAAGAGTGGTGCATTCCAAGGCGAGGAGGAAGGCTGGATAACTTCATCACGAAGCATCCTTTCAACTTCCTCATCCACTGCTTTCCTTTGGCTGTGCGGTAGACGGTATGCGGGCACATAAATTGGATTTGTACCAGGGCACAAACCAATATGATGTTTCACCCTATCCATCCTACCCAGCGCTTCTCCTGGAAGTGCTACTACGTCGGAAATCTCTAAGGAGGGCTAGGAGTCGTGTTTTATGGTCTACATTATCCGTGACCTTCACGTATTGCTCCAGCTGTTTTTCCTTAGCCAGACGTACGGGTTCCGACTGAGTCGTTGCTTGAGATGTAACTACAGGAGAGATCACCGGCACGTCGTCGACTTCCTTTATGGGGGCACCATAGCACATCAAGTTGCCTATATAACAACCATCTCTGAGCTTAACTGTGCCACCACTCATATTTGCGATGAAGAGGGGCGTCTTCTGGTCTTGGCCAGCGCTAGTCAGAGTCGATTCCAGCGACAATGCCTTATGTTTTACAGTCTCAGTTAAGCATGCTACATCAGTTCCCACCGACTCGTCAGGTACTCGGACAGGAATTACAGACAATTCGACTGGGTAAGTGGTGATTACCACTCACTGTAGCCCTGACTTTCTTCCAGTCCATACCCTCCGCTTCGTGTGCATCCGGGGACTCCCTTGACGCTTCACTTGTCGGGGTCACAACTGGTTGGACGGCTCCTGATTGGATGCCAGTTCCAGTTCGTGTTGCTGAGGGATTAAGACCTACAAACTCTTTCCCATTAAAGGAAATGGAATAGTCTTTGAGGGTGTATTACTATATCATACTCCTCCATGGTTTCAAAGCCTAACAGCCCATCAGCTGGCAGAGGAAAATCCTCAACCACATAAAACGTAGCACGTAACACAGGAGATCGTTTATCTGCCCTCAATGTCAACGGCACCTGGCTTGGAATTTCATTCTACTCCCTGTCACACCTGTCAACATTACATCAGGTGGTGATAATGTCCAGTTTGTTAGAGGCATTTCACTTTTAAGTTTTTCCAGCGCTTTACTAGAAATAATGTTTATACATGCCCCTGTATCTACGATCAGGGACACTCGGCCTTTCCCTATGATCCAAGGAATAGATAATAAGTCCACCTTAGTAATAGCTGCCACACACGCATCGGTGGATTGTACTATTTTAATTACTTTTGCGCGCGGCCCTGAGCTTCCCCTGAACTAGCTGGGTTCCCTAGTTTCTTCCTCTTTTCAATGACAAAGGGGCAACAGTCCGTTTCATGAGGACAATGCCCATGTATGACATACCATCTTTTCACCTCTGGCTTAACAGCCTTGGTCCTTTGCTGTGGAGAACTAGTAGCTGTATCTCTCCAGCCCGAAGTTTGCAAGGCTTTGCTAGCTTCTGCATAGCATATGCCTGCCTTCGCCAAAGCCTGACTTTCAGTACAGTTATGATGCTGCTGTGCTATATCAGTAGCCAGATTAGGTACAGGTATCTGCCACAAAGGAGGAGGGTTAGTCTGACCTTGCACGCCCATATTGTTAGTCATGCCCCAGGTATTTGGATAAGGGCCCTGGGTTTGCATGCCAATATTAGTATTCATGCCCCATTGATTAGGATTCTGGGTTTGCATGCCAATATTAGTATTCATGCCCCATTGATTAGGATTCTGGGTTCGCATGCCAATACCATCTGTGTTTATACCCCATGCATTTGAATAAGGAACAGAAAATAAATTCTGTCCAAAACCTTGTGGTGTACTGAAAACATCTGAAGTATACACAGGTATGTGAGTGGTTGTAGTACTATCACTAATGACTGGATTTTGCATATCCTGAGTGACCAAAGGTACTGTTGTTGTCTCAACTTCCACAGTCTCCTCACTAGGATTACCCTCATTAGCAAGACTAGTGGCCATTTTGGATCTAACTGATTGCTCTGGGACTGTTGAATAAGTATGACCAGAACGCAAGCAAAACGTTCAAATCCTCATCCTGTCCTTCAGAAATATCCTCATCACCTTGATCCTCAATATGTCCTTCACTCATTTAATATGTCTGAGCACTTTTATTTGATGTATCAACCCACTCATAAAATGCTGAGTCTAGTGGGGTTAATCTCTATTTCCCTAATTCTACGTCCCCACTTTTTCACTGTATCCATCCAACCTTGTCAGTAATATTCCCCTCCCAGTTACAGGAAGATAAACTGACATAAAAAAGGATAGTTATGGAAAGTGACAGAACGGGAGACATATAAATTACAGAAAGTATATTTATTTCAAGGGAATTCTGAGAAACCTTTATTTCCACTCATCAACTAACTAACGTGTGTTGATTCAAGTGTGTGTGTGTGTGTGTGTATTACTATGCATGGACACTACCTAGATATGAAAGTCCAGGATGATGTTCCACATTCCACGATCCACACTCCACCAGACTCCTCCAACCATACACGGCAGCCCGCTCGCTGTGGGAGTTAGCAAGCGAGTGGTTCGCCCCGCATCACACCAGGCCCGCCGCTTTCGGTCTCCCTCGGCTCGCTTCGGCCGTCCGCGCCTCTAGTTGCTAGAAGTCGCTAGTTGACCCACTCCTCACCGCACTGGCTTGAACTCCCCTTATCTCGCCTCTCACACACGAGCGCGAGATTCTTGCCAGTTTGCGTTTGAAGATGGAGATATCTCGCACACCACAGGGTGAGATAACTGCCAGTTTGTGCTTAAGATAGGAATCTCGCACTAGCAGAATAATGGGAGGAATTAATATGCACCACTCCAGTTTATCTGCTCCACTTAACTCACTGGTAATTAGTCCCCTTACAACAGTAGAGTAAGATTTTCTGTTTCACCTTCAGGAACGAGCGATTGCAAGGGTTACTGGTTCACAGCATACATCCCTTTAGCACGTATCGTATCCCAGCACTGAACACCAATTTAATGTATCGGTACACGGCTAGCACTAAATATCGTGCCACCGCTAGCACCAATAAAATAATGTATCGTCGCACTGCTGGCCACCAATTTAATGTAGCCGTTATGGGGTAGCAGTTGACTACATATTAAGTGTTCTGCTGTATAGTATAACTAGACCACCGTGTTGGATCGACGACACTGTCTGTAGTACACGTCAGCTACTCGCCGTCACTGCCCGACACTTCCCACCAAAGGTCCTCTGCCACGAGAAGGTGGAAGCTGGTCTGTTATTAAGTGGTAGCGTAAGGTGACAGAAATGAGCAGATTAAATCTCTCTTTATTGGGTACAGAATAATATAACTGCGACCCGAGAGATATGTAGGAGCGACACCACCTCCCTTTAAAACAGTAAAACGGCCTCTGACGCTGTACACTCACCGAGCCGACTAGGGCGCGGTGCTGAGGTCAGCTAAAAAGTGAGGTGCCGAGCATCTACATATACTCTGGGTTTATGCAAAAAGTAGAGATAAATGACAACTCTACTAGCACATTATACACCTCTAATAAAATGGTATTAAGTACATTCACATATACCAATATAATAAATGGTTCCCCAGGACTTTACACTTACGCACTATTCAGATATCTTTTCACTTCTCCTAACCATTTTATAATTGAAACAGGGTGGCCCTTGTGGTCTGCCATCCACCTTCTTCTCTACCACAGCTAACAGCGAAATGATATTTGGTTGTTCATCATTCACACTTCATTACACACTGTTAATTATGACTAAACAGCTTTAAAAATTATTATGTAAAATGTATGATACTACAACTTCATATGGAAAAAGATGTTGACACCAGAACATGTGTGTGTGTGTGTGTGTGTGTGTGTGTGTGTGTGTGTGTGTGTGTGTGTGTGTGTGTGTGTGTGTGTGTGTGTGTGTCTGTGTAAAATCTGACCATCTATCCATCTCTCTATCCTTCTGTCTGTATGTTTGGCTGTCTGTTTATCTCCACACCACCCACCTGCTCTCTCATAATATAAGTATCCCGAGTCAATTTCTTGCGATGCTGCGTGTAAATCAGATAATCAATAGCGCAAATCAAAGTATGCGTCCTCTGCATCACCAGCTCCAGCGAGGCCGCATACGGATCGTTGAGGGTAATGTTGGGGTCGATGTATAGCCTCCTCCCCAGTTCGGCTAGGATGGGGTTCTCTGAGCTCCTTAAGGCGTCTGGAACAAAGCTGCCATATTCGTACATCACGGGCCTGGAGAGAGAGAGAGAGAGAGAGAGAGAGAGAGAGAGAGAGAGAGAGAGAATCATCAGTGTTATTGCCATCAACCTTTTGCCTTTTTTTTTTTTTTGCCGTTTGCTTTCCATTAAAATGAAATAAGCAGACACTGATGTGGCAAAGCTTTAATTCTCTCCATTTACTGAACTTCAGTCCTCTGGAATCTCTATGCTCTGGTTTCGGCTACCCTGTCACTCTCAGACTATTACGTTGTGTACATATCAATTAACTCTACTGACTTTGAAAAAATATTTGACTGTCTTACTTTAAGATGGAAACATTCTTTCAGTTCCTTCTTTCTCTGAAATCTCCATTGTAGTTAATTCCAATGTTCACCACCACCTTTGGCTCTCGTGCAAATCAGCTGATCACCGTGGTGAAAAAACCTGTCTCTTTTCTATCCCTAATGACAGAGCAGCTTGTACTCGCACAGCACCCCACCTGTATCCCTGACCATCTTTTCTTACAACTAATCCTTCTGCTTACTCTGTCAATCTTTCCTCTCCGTTGAGCTCCTCTTACCACAACCTTATCACCTTAATCTGTCCTATTGTTCCAGTAAGGCCTGTGGACCGTCCCAAGAAGAGGCAGCATTGGCACTTTGGAGCTGCTGACAGTGACCCCTCCAGGCGGAACGTCTATGATTTTTCTCTGGAATGATTATTGCTTCCTTGGCCGAGAGCCTTGCACATTATGGAAGTTGTTCTCTCGGGCATGGAAGAAGACATTCCTTTCTTTTATCTTTTGACTACCGAAAAAAAGAAAAAGAAAAGGGTTCTAATGCTGTCCACAACAAGAAGCCCTACAAAAAGTAGCGGAGCTAACGCACCCTGAATATCGCCTCTTCTTTTCTCCACTCTGCTAAGAATAATATCACTCTTACAAAATGCTCTGAACTCTCTGACTCAGATTCTTCTCACTCCTTCAGCCACCTTACCGAATACCTTTCTGACAACTGTAATTCATGTTTCTTTCCTCCTCTTTTCCTCTCTGGTGACTTTGTAGCTGTTTTTTCTGCTGAAGAGCAGAATTCAAACACTCTCATCTTTTTCCACCCTAGATGATTCTGGTGCTGCTCCTCAATCTCTTCCACCTCTGACTTCCTCATGTCTGGTATTGAAATTTCTTTGGTTGATATACTTTCTGTCCTCACAAGCCACAGTATTAACATGGCGCATAAGCGTGACAGGGTCCCTCCTGTTGTTCTCAAGAACTGTGCATCTCTGCTTACAATCTCTCTAGTTAAGCTCTTTCCTTTTGTCTGTCAACTCGCACCTGTCCTTCTTGATGGAAGTTTCCTCTCATTTAGGTTGTCCTTAAAATGGGTGACCATTCCCAATCTTCTAACTATCGTCCAATTGCTTTAACATCCTGTATTGAATCTATTTTTAACAAAAAACCTAAAGCACCTTGCCTCTCACAACCTTCTTTCTGATCATCAGTATCGGTCCCGCCAGGGACGTTGCACTGGCGATCTTCTCACTTTCCATTCAGACTCTTGGTCATCCTCCTTTCGAGACTTTGGTGGAAGCTTTGCCATTGCACTTGACATCTCAAAAGATTTCGATCGAGTTTGGCATAAATCTTTAATTTCCGAACCGCCCTCTTACGATTGCCATCCTTCTATGTGTGCCTTCGTCTCTAGCTTCCTCTCTCTTACTTCTACAGCTGTTGTTGTAGACGACCACCGATCTTCTCTCGGAGTTTTCAACAGTGATGCTCCTTAGGACTCTGTCTTATCACCAACACTCCTTCTATTCATCAATGGCTCACTGAGTTGTACATCTAACCCTATCCACTCATACACAGATGACTCCACCCTTCACCTTTCCATCTGCATCTCGCAGCGTCCATCTTAGCAGTTACTTCTACAAACATGGGATGAGGCTATGGCACACCTAATGTCTGACTAGGCTTATATCTCTGATTGCGGTAAAAGTAATCTTGTTTTTAATGCATCAAAATCCCAGTTCTTACCACTTCCATCCAGTCAAAATCATCCGCAGGAGCATGTCTTACTTTTTAACAATATTCATCTCAATCTTTCATCATCTTTGAACATACTTGGGGCTTCATTCTCGGGATTTAGATTCGAAAGATTATATTACCTCTCTTGTAAAATCTACTCCTAAGAGATTAGGTATGCTTAGCCGGCTCCATGCCTCCTTTACCCTTGTACAGTTGTTAATTTTATACAGAGGTTTTATTCGTCTTTTTGTCAAGTACAGCTCTCATGAATGGGGAGGCTTTCCACATACAGCTCTTCTCAACAAAGTGGAGTGAAAGGAATTTCGTCTCATTAACTCTCTTCCTCTTAATGACTTCCTTCAACCTCTGTTTCTCCGTTGCACTGTTGCATATTTTTACCTTTCTATTGCTACTTTAATAGTCACTGATCTTCATAACTCTCTGTTTGCACCCCTCCCCCTTCCACTTTCATTTGGGTGGACACGTTGTACCCGTCTAGTAGCAAACTCTCATCCTTTATCTCTTTAATTCTCTAATGCAAAAGCTAACCTTTACTCCCAGTCCTTCTTGTATGTAACAGGTCAACTCTGGAACTTGTCTTACTCTATCTGTATTTCATACTGCTTATGACCTCCAGTCCTCTAAGCCCAATGTTTTCTAATGCTCCGCTTGCTTAATCAGTCAATCTCTATCACCATCATGATCACCATTATCACCTCCACCATCGTCATCATCATCACCACCATCACCACCACCATCATCACCACCATCACCACCACCATCATCATATCACAACCATCAACACCACCGTCACCACCACCATCACCACCACCATCACCAGCATCACCAGCATCATCACCACCATCACCACCACCATCATCATACTATTTTTTCACTTTCATGCCATGCCTGAGGGACCTCGTAACACCTCTTCCCTACAGATTTATTCTGCCTTTTACCCATTAATATCATCTTGTATGTTATTGTTGTAAACTATGTTGACATTGAAGCTTTATAAATAATCATATAAGTCAGTGTTAAGATGTAATACGCAAAATACAGGGTAGTCCATATGTAGCGCTCCTCTTACACCTCGCCGGGCCATTTCTCGTGTGCTGTGGGGGCGGCTCAGTCATCGCTATATCCATCCTCCATTATTTATTTCCAACCCCCACTGTCACGCCCACGCCAGCAGACTGAGCCATCCCCGCAACACAATAATCAGATGAGTTACTTGTGCAGCGCTATTTCCGGACTACCCTCCATAAAATCCTCCAGCCAATATTTAGTAAACTGTGTGTGTGTTCAATTTTGCCAAATATTTTCGTTCTTTTCCACTTTATTTCACAAAACTTTGGCAATGCATCCTTTCCATAGCACTTCCTCGTAATTAGCATTGTATGAAACTTTGACATATGCGAGTATAAAGAGCTTGTAAGATGTCTTACGTAAGAGAGAGAGAGAGAGAGAGAGAGAGAGAGACAGACAGACAGACAGACAGACAGACAGTCAAAAGATTAGAAATCAACTCACGTAAGATGGGATTCCGCCACTTCTTTCACGGTCTCAAGTTTGGCAGGGTAGACGGGCACTGTCAGAACGACTAAGAGGTTGCTTGTATATCCGGCCGCTAAGATGTCTACCGCAATCCACCACACCACCAACCACACCCTCGCCCACCACACTGTTATCTCCTTATCCGGCATGGACTGTCCTATCAACCCAGACCCTACCTGCAAGAGGGAGAAGAAAATAGCGATGGTGATAATAATAATAATAATAATAATAATAATAATAACAATAATAATAATAATAATAATAAAAATAATAATAATAATAATAATGTTTGATTATAATTTGCACTCTTGATTTTGAGATATTCAGGTAAATCACACATGCACACACAGACACAAACACAGACTCAGGCGGTTATATTATCGCCCCACTAGACGGACAACAATAATAATAATAATAATAATAATAATAAGATGATGATGATGGTAACAATAATAATAATAAAAATAATAACAATAATAATAACAATAATAATAATAATAATAATAATAATAACAATAATAATAATAATAATAATAATAATAATAATAATAACCCATCCATCCATCCATCATCCAATCCTAAGTCAACCCACAGAGGAGCGCAGGAAAGTGGACCTAGGCAAGTTGGTCCCGACATTTAACCCGTCATGTCCCGAGCTATTTCGCACCTCCGACACCCCCCAATCCCGAGCTATTTTGGAAAAAAAAAAAATTTCGCTATAACTTCCGCTTTTGATGAGAAACATCGAAAATTCATAGAGAAATCGCTCACCTGTGGTTTAAAATACTCGATACAGGTAGCAGTACCTCCATACCTTAATGGGTTTTCTCTCAGGCTGGCTTCAAAGAAAACGAGTTCTATGGGAGGGTAACTATTTTACACCACTCATAAACGGTATTTATTTATTTATTTGGTACGAATTTATATATAGTACGAGAGTATATTGGTTTTCAAACAGTAATATAGGCATTATAAGCATTGTTTCACTCACTAACTCATCAACATACCTGACCTTTTTTGGCAACATTACCTGATCATCATTTCTGACTGTTTCTTCCTCTAATGCTATGTAAACTTTGTCCTCCACATTGTCATCGATTGAGGAATCACTCTGGCCCTGAATATCTTCATTGGCCAGGTCACTGGTAACAGGTGAATTGGTGAGAAAATGGCATGCGGGGGTCGGGGAGGTTATGCGGTGTAAGGCATTGTCCCCGCCTGGCGTCTTGTAGAGGAATAGAGGAAGGTGTCCCGCGTATACGTACCAAAAATCATGCGCAAATATAAAATTGTCCAAATTATGAACCTTGCTATTGAGCAACATATCAGTACGTCGAAGGGACTAGCTGTGACTAAACGTTGCAATGTACCCGCACGTCAAGGGGTTAAGATGAGAGTGAGTATCACCTTAAAATACTCTCATAATAATAATAATAATAATAATAATAATAATAATAACAGGACTCCAGGGCATAAATCAGCAAAGGACCATCTATCCATTTTGGCCTGTGCCAGCACTGATGGGTCTTATCGCCTATAGCCAGACATAGTAGGTAAGAGGAAGCAACCCAGGTCACTGAAGGACATCATGGCCATGCCTCCTGTGTAGTGCCATGGTAACAAGTTAACCAGGTTTAACCAAGATATCATTCATGGCTGGTTCCACCACAGCTACGACCCTTCTGTGCAGCAGCACCAAAAAGTTGTAGCATCAGTCGTGACAACATGAAAGGCAGCGCTGGTGCTAGACAACGCAACAGCCCATCCTTCCTCTGCTAAACTCTGCAGCAAGGATGGACGAATTAAGCCTTGATCCTGCCACTAACATGACTGACCTTACCCAGACCATGGACCATGGAGTTACAGATAGTGCAGAGGCACTTCAGAAAGCTTTACTTACACCAGTGCATCACTGTGGCTGTGGATGGGATTGACCAGGAAGACTATTAAGACACCAGAGGCAAGAATACCCAGTACAATTTCAAGATATACATCAAAGACGCCATCTTCAACCTGGCAGAGACGTGGAAGAAAGTGTCTCTTGCCAGAATCAGGAATAGGAGGTGCAAACTCCTAAGAACCCCCAAGACTCCAGCACCACAGCATGATTTTCAGGGGTTTGAGCTACTGAGGATGACAGAAATGTCAGTAGCTGCAGGCCAGAGTGATCTTGCTGAGGAGAGGCTGCAAGAGTGGCTGGATGAGGAGGCTGGTATGACTAGCTACCATCATCAGACAGAAGAGGAGACTGTGGATGAACTACAAGACTGGACACTGGCAAAGGAGGAAGACGAAAAAGAAGAAGGAGAAGACATCTGAACTCGTCTCTGGATGCATCCATTGATGCTGCAAACACCATCCTGGCCGTGAAGACAATGTAGGAGGGCCTCTGGCTCAACATTATGAGGTCATGCATCTAACCAGCTTGGAGTAAATACAGCTGCAGCAGCCAAAGGAAAATCCTGGATAAGATCTTCCAGTTTTTGAATTTTGTGCCAACTGCTCCCAAGTGGCTCTGCACAGTCAGACACCTCCAATGTGCCCGTGGCAACAACATCCTCAGCCAGCCTCCACATAGCCTCAGGATCCAGCAGTATAGTCATCAGGACCCCAACACCTCAGGACTCTGTCTATCAGAAGTGACACCAGAGCCACCAGAAATCATCTTTGCCAACAATGATGATGAATAACACTTAATTCAGCCTGAAGCACACAGGAATAATGGAAGTGTAAGCACTCTGCATCCATCTATACAGGTGAAGGGCACAATGCATGAGTTTCCTACCATTTTCACCCTAGCCTGGCCTAAAATTACCATCTTCCCATCATAACTGCTGAGTTATTAAAAGACTTATTAATATTGTACTAGTCATGAAATAGTGCTATATCATGGATGTGAAATTATGAGCCAGGTTAGTTTAAAAGGGGTAGAGTTTTCATTTTTAGTGCTACAGTAGACTATTGTACTAATTTATATGCTAACATGTACTTGAAATCCCACTTCAGGGGGGACCATCGAATAATAGAGAGTATCCGATTTATTGGATATCCCCTCATTAGTCATTTATAGTGAGGGTCATCTATATATATATATATATATATATATATATATATATATATATATATATATATATATATATATATATATATATATATATCCAAATCAAAACAAGAACTACGTGTGTGTGTGCGTGTGTGTGTGTGTGTGAGTGTGTGTGTGTGTGTGTGTGTGTGTGTGTCACACACACACACACACACACACAAAGTATCTATTTGTCTTTCTATCTGTGTGTGTGTGTGTGTGTGTGTGTGTGTGTGTGTGTGTGTGTGTGCGCACACACACACACACACACACACACACACACACAAAGTATCTATTTGTCTTGCTATCTGTCTTTGTGTGTGTGTGTTTGTGTGTGTCACATACACACACACACACACATACACACACACACACAAAGTATCTACTTGTCTTTCTATCTGTCTGTCTATATGTCTATCTATATCGATCCATCTATCAATCAACACCAATATAATCACCTTGAGAGCAACGTTGACAGGGTCATTGATAACACGTTGTTGATACAGAAGTAAGGCGAGAGACGAAGCCACCACAATGGTCGTAGCGGCCAGCAGTCCCCACATAAGCATGGAAAAAGGGTACAGAACATTCCTGCATCGCGGCAGTGGCTGCGGGACGCGTAAAATGAAGGGGAAACTCGTGCCCCAGTGAGGATAGGTGAGATCGAAGTCGTGAAGTCGATCCCTATTCGGCTGAAGAACGTTGATGGTCATGTCCTTCTCGTGGTACATCACTTGACCAAGCATGCCTGTGTAGGTGCCGTTTATTTTAAGAGCAAACTCAACATTGGGGAGGGGAATCACGTTCACTTCAAAGCCATACTTGTCTCCGATGATGTTCAAGGCGTCTACATTCGATGCAGTCACCCTTTTTGTTGTAGTAAACGAAAGGATTATCGTAGCACAGGGTCGAAACCTGCAAAATCTTGCCCCCGAAATCCAGGAAGCGAGGCGGGAAAAAGAGACTTGAGTGTGTAAAGTTTACTAGGGTTCCAAACTTCCAATGGAGCTTTTGTCAGTGAGCGTCCTTGTCTGTTGCGCTGTGTGGGTAGGCTGGTATAGGAATATATGTGTGTTTTACCTGCTTGAACGACCGATTGCAGAAGTAGGATGAATTCTGAGCGTTGGACGACAGGCTGACTCAAGATAGATGTCGTGTTGAGATATGGGTCCAGACAGAAGAGGACCAGATAGCAAGGATTCCAGTTTTTGTTGCCTGCCAGGAGGAGGAGAAATGAAGTAGGATCATTGTAGAAGATGATGACAGCAGTAAGTTTTGATCCCCTGATGTGGTGCTGGGGACGCAGAGTATGGAGGAGTGAGTGTTGGCTGGCGAGGTAGAGGGGAGTGAGGGAGGGTCCCGCTGCTGACACCACCTGACTCAGATCTAGTAGATGATGGTTGTGGTCCTCGCAGACCACTAGGAGGTCCTGCCCATTCAAAGGACCTCCAACGAGCAATGACAGAGTGTTGGTTGGAAGGGTGTGGCTGTCTGGGAGAGAAAAAGAATGAATTATTGTTGGTTCATTTTCATCTGAGGGAACTGGGTCACTTCTGTTGCTTGAATACTAAGTTGTGGCTGCAAGAACTTTGAGGACCCATTGTAGGTAGTGTTGGCCCAAAACTGTGATCTCCCCATCTTGACTGTTGATTTGTGACAGTAGATTAGCACTAGAGTACAATGCTAGTCACGAGGAAGTTCAATGAAAAGGACGTAAAGCCAGTGTACTGTCTTATTCTACCACATAAGCTACCAATGGACGAAAATGTAGGCAAAATTAAAAGAACCATACTCTTTTTACATTAACTTGGCCAAAAATTAACAACTCTCCAGCTTGAATGCTGAGCTATAGTGAAATATTAACACTAAAATATGATGCTAGTCATGATGTGATATGATAAAAATGTAGAGCCTAAATATTGCTGCTTTCTGCCACTGAGGTACGTGAAATAAGCTACCAGTGGGCGAAAATCTAGACCTCGTTAACCCTTTAGCACGGACTACTCTTTTTTATCATCCAAATTGGTTTGTTCTTACAGAACTTAACAATTTTGATCTAAAACTGAAAATTATGCATGTTTTTTTCAATTTTGCTACTCCAATTAGGAAATATGGCACGCCCATTTAAATGGGCTCTATGGAGCAGTCCCCCTTGGTGTGACTCTCAATTTTCATCACTGTGCATTGATATGATAAAATTTATTGATGGATCTGGATTAAATGAAAGAATTATGTGTTGAACCATCTCATTTAATAAATATTTGTTGTAAAGAGAGTAATTTTAACAAAAAAATGTATAGCTAATGAAATTATTACAAGAATCTGCTGCATAAATATAAAATAGCAGTCTATGATAAGATTCATAGCAGTTGAAAAAGAATTCCAGGAAAGCTTACTCCTATATATTTTGAAGCATAAATTCATGAAACTGAGAAATTATGACTGTATATTATTTGCAGGCAATACTAAGAGCTTTGACATAGGCTTTTACATCAGTTGACTGAAAAATACACACTCCTATTTCTTTGTGTGATACTCCACAAAGCACTGGATGTGCAGTGCCACATCACATTTGGAGCACTTAGGCTTCACATTCTTCTTACACACACTACACAGCCGTTGAATATCTCCCATCACAACATAATGATCTGTTCTGTCGTAGCGTACATGCTCGGATGAAGTTAGGGGCACAAGTCTACGAGGTTTCTCTGATGGTTTTAGCAGAACATTGACAATTTCCCTCAGAAACTCTAGCTGTGACACCTTGTGAATCTTTCTGTAGAGAATCCACCCATTTACAATTGAGCCATTCAGGAGAAAGCGGAAAAGAGGAAAGTACCATACTCGCTTCCTAAATGACACTCTATACTTTCCCCTAAATTGATCAAACAGATCTACTCCTCCCATTCCTTTGTTATAAAGCTTCACAATGTTTGGCTGAGGGATTACTACCACTTCTTTCTTCTTTTTTGACCACCGTTTGCATTTGCCCATTGAGAGAGATGCACTGTCACTTCTGTTTGTTGCCACCCTAACATCGCTGTTGTCATTCCATGCACAAATAGCAATCTTCTTTTCTTTTTCCTGAAACAACTCTGCCTCCCCTCTCTCTTTTTTCTTGATGTCTGACACTGGGACATCCTTGACTCTGTCCTTACGAATTGTACCTGTCAGACTAATATTAGCTCCCTGAAAAGACTGGAGAAGAGGCAGTGCTGTAAAAAAGTTGTCAACATATCCACTGCTACCCTTAGGTACTGTTCCTTTGGCCAATGCATGGACTACAGATTCACCCACAGGCATTCCTTCCTCAAACCCAGAGTCTTTTCCTTCATACAAGCGGAAATTCATTAACAGTCCTTCATGGGAGCATAGACACCAAAACTTGTAGCCAAATCTCACGGGCTTTCCTCTAATGAATTGTTTGAATCCATGTCGCCCATAATATGGTTCCATGGCTTCATCAATAGCCCATGTCATAGGAAGTGGTTGAGCGACATCCATGAAGAGCTTGTTGAAATGTTCAAAAAGAGGGCGAATCTTAAAGATCTTATCATCCGAAGGCTTCTTTGAGTTGTCAACAAAGTGCAGGCTTCGCAGGATCTCCTCAAATCAGTTTATTGTCATTCCACACTGAGTTACAGCCAGATTTCGGGTGTCCGCCTGCTTCGTCGAATACAGCCGTCGGTTTGGAACTGGGTTATATCCTGAGAGAAGAAAGATGCCAAGTACCTAATGCAGTTCTTCGGTAACACATAAATCTTTCCCAAATTTAACTTGATGATAACGGTTTGTCTCTGTCTTGATCACCTCAATCAATTCTTTGTCCCAAAAGTATCTGAATATGTCCACAGGTGTAAATCCTTCATCTGCCCATTTTTCTACAATAGATGGTTTGTGTACTTCATGTAAGCTGAGGGCATCACCTTCATCACAGATCTGAAATTCACAATTTTTTCCACTCATAAACAGGCTTTGAGCGTTTTTGCTTCTTTCTCCTCGGTGGGCCAACGTCTGCTACATGTTCATCACACCCAAACTCTTCCTGCTCTTCAAAAATTGATGCACCCCATGCAGAAGAAGGCTCAGTGCGACTGTTTCGGTTTGTCAGATTTATATGGGGGGGTTGTGCCAGAAGTCTTGCTCCCAGCAATCGGACATTTTCTTGCTCCACAACAGCTATATCCTCACTAGGGTCATCTACATCAGATTCTTCCCCATCTTCTGGAGGCTCCAAAGCAATTTCGATGCCTGTGGCATTTTCTTCATCAGGTAATGAAAACAGGTAGTTGACTGCCTCTTCAGTATCTTTCAGATTTCTGAAAGAGAAAACACATGTCCATAAGAAGGTAAGCAAGAAAAAGGATCAGGTGTGTTACCCCGGAATACATTGTAACATTGAGAAAAGACCCAGTTATTATATACATTAGTAAAAGTAAAAATTTATTATGCAACAAACAATTTTTTAGGATCCTAAATATATATTCATACACATACTGACCCTTGGGGATAAGAATATATCAGATATAATCAAAATAAAGTAACACAAACATTAAAAGTGAACAAGTATTTTGATTCAAGTAGTGTCCTTAGGCAGCAGTTCCCTGACTGAGCTCCATAGAGCCCATTTAAATTGGCATCATATTTTCACTGTTAATAAAAGTGAAAGAATGTGGTTTTCCCTCAAATCAATAATTTCACACATTAAAACAAGTCTTTATGTGTCATTTTTACCATCACTCACTATAAGAAGTTCCATATGCAGCAATGTATAGACAATAACTTACCTACGTCCAGACATTTTGGTAGAAGCAATGAAGTAGCTCTTCTTCCTTCCTTCATTTACTTGTTGTTTACAAAGTGAGTTAGAATATGAATCGTCAGCTGAGAAATGTTACGTTTTCTTTACATCCTGCAACAAGAAGAACGTAAATTCTCTGGTAAACTTAGATAAAATTAGTGTTTCTAAACAGTAAAATTTCCGCCCATTTAATTGGGCTCTATGCGTTCGTGGGTTAAGGTAAGAGAGTATATTTTCTTCTCTAGTAGGGGGAACTCTCTTTAAACTCAATAAAATCATCTGGTAAGAGGATATTGAAATATGAATATATACGTTGGCCTCACTATGCGAAAGGGGTTGTTTCTGTGGCCTGAGGTTCATCTGAAAGATGGTCTGTGGACTGCAGGCTTAATTTGCTCCTCTTCCCTAGTCCATCCTCCTCCTTTCGATGAACAGGGATGTAGTTGAAGGACGTTTGTTTAACCTGGGAATTGAGCGGCTTGGTTATATTAGTCTCACCACATGAAGGCGTCCCGTATGTACTGTGGACCTGGTGGACTGCAGGCTTAATCCGTCATACTCCTGCAGTCCACAATCCTTCTTTCGGTGGATAAGGAAGTAGTTGAGGGAGTGAAGAGAGAAATCTGTACTTTACATGGGAAATATCATCCTTTATTTTTTTTTTATTCAAGGAAGATGCAACAAAGGCTGACCCCTTAAAACAGTTCCTTCCAAGAAAAAAAAAAAAAAAAAGCGATACAAAAGAGAGCCAAATTCAAGATCCATTTATTTAGAGATGTCTAAACACACTGCGTTTCAAAGGCTGAAGCTCACAGGAAGTAGGAATTTCTGACAGAGGGAGACAGTTCCAGAGTTGACCTGTTGCATAAATGAAGGACTGGGCTGGGAGTAACGGTTAACTCTTGCATTAGAGAGTTGGACAGAAAAGGGATGAGAGTCTGCTGCTAGACGGGTGATACGCACCCATCGTAGAGGTGGAGAGATGCAAGCAGACATTTCAGAGGAGCAGTAACCATTGAAGTAGCAACAGAAAAGAGATAAAGAGGCAACACTGCAGTGAACAGACAGAAGTTGAAGGGAACCAGTAAGAGCAGGAGAGTTGATGAGACGAAAACCCATTGACTCCACCCTATTGAGAAGAGCCTCCCCACACGTGAGAGTTGTACTTTAAACAGGGGCGAATAAAACCCATGTATAAAGTCAACAACTGTGCAGGGGTAAAGAAGGCACAGAGTCGGCTTAGCACACCCAATCTCTTGGAAGCAGATTTTACAAGAGATGCAATATGATCTTTCCAAGATAGGTCCCAAGTGAATGAAACCTCAAGCATGTTCAAGGATGATGTAGGACTGAACTGGATATTAATAAACATTAGTGGGTACTCCTGTGGAAGATTTTGACGGGTTGATAGGTGTAAAAACTGAGTCTGATGCATTAAAAACAAGATTATTTTTACCCCAGTCAGAGATATGAGCCAAGTCAGACCTTGGGTGTGCCATAGCCTCATCCTTTGTTTGTTGAAGTAACTGCTGAGATGGACGTTGCAGAAACCGAATGGAAAGGTTAAGGGTGGTGTCATCAGCTTATGAGTGGATAGGGTTAGATGTACACTCAAGGAAAAAGTCGTGTCGTGAAATCTGGTGGAAGCATCTGCTGGTAGACTAAAGTTTTGGTGCACTCTGCTTTTTGTCCTACGGAAGGTTGGTAGCACTGACACTGAGTTGCTACAGTATTTGCTTCATTTGACCAGGCTGTGGATGGGAGCAGGCTTTATGTTTGGTAACTAAACGAAACCAATCTATAACTGTGTCTTTTTATTTCTGTTTAATGTATATGAAGGTTTCTCAGCTTTTCTCTCTTATTTTACCACGTCAGGAACTTTGCAATTCAATTAGTTAAATATGTGTCCGGAAGTCAGTTTTCCATCTTAATTAATTATTTAATAAATTTACTAATGTTATTAATTATAAGCTGGGACCGACATTATTTAGCAGTTATAAAAAAAAATGACTAAAGTATTCTATATATGAGAACCGATACAGCATTATGACAATATATATATATATATATATATATATATATATATATATATATATATATATATATATATATATATATATATATATATATATATATATTTTAAGTGGCGAACTGAATCCCACAGTCGAGTTCGAACACATAAGCCAGACGGCCGAAGTCATCGCACAACTGTTCGTGTGCTTCATTCTGGGTGCAGTTCGTCTCTTACACCGTAAGCTCTGCTTGAAGGGGCTGCTTCCATCGACGTGATTATTTCCTGGTCCTGTAATCATGTGCTAACACAAGGACGAACTGAACGATGACGGTTCTCCACTGTGCCTTCCTCCTAAATGCACTTAATCCATCTTTCTACAGTTCTGCTTACACGATATGTTTGAGCTGTCTAATCAGGATTTGCTTCCCATAAATAAAGATTATGCCGCCTCTCATTTCCTTAATAGTCGATTGCATGCTGTTTGATCTCTCCATACCAGAGTATAGTAGGTCTGCTTGACATTTTGTGGTAAAATGAAAGATGAAATGGCCAGGCGATCATTGCTTGGCAGTTTGCATTTCGTCTTTCGTACGAAATTCAGAACCAGCAATTCTCGCGAGTCAATGTTGAGGCTTCGGAATTTCCTGGGATTTGTACCGTCGTCCCATTATCAGCAGGTATGAAGCATGAGAGTCAGGCTAGCAAACCACGAATATATAATTGTGGTAGAACTCTCATAATGTTTCACGCTTTGCACTTTATCTTCGTATAAAACCACGACACGACTTTTGTCTTTGACTGTACAACTTAAAAGATCATTGATTAAAATTAAAGGAAGAGAGTTGGTGATAGGACAGAGCCCTGAGGAACACCACTGTTGAACGATGGCCGTCTATAACAGCAGCTACAGAACGACCAGAAAGGAAGTTATAGATGAAGGCACAGATAGAAGGATAGAAACCGTAAGAAGGCAGTTTGAAAATTAAAGATTTCTGCCAGACTCGATCAAAAGCCTTTGAGATGTCAAGTGCAATGGCAAAGCTTTCGCCTAAGTCCCGAAAGGAGGATGACCAGGAGCCTGAAAAGTAGGCGAGAAGATCTTCAGTGGAGCGTCCCTGACGTAACCCATGCTGACTATCAGAAAGGTTATGATAGGGAACATGCTTTAAAATTTTTATTTTAAGAATAGACTCAAAAGCTTTTGAGATACAGGATGTTAAAGCAATTGGACGTTAGTTAGAGGGCTGGGAATGGTCACCCTTCTTTGGGACTGGCTGAATGAGAACAAACTTCCAGCCAGAAGGAAAGGTATAAGTTGAAAGACAAAGGCGAAAGAGTTTACATAGGCAAGGTGTAAGCACAGAAGCACAGTTCTTGAGGACAACAGGAAGGACTCCATGAGGCCCATATGTCTTGTTAGTATTGAGGCCAGTGATGGCAGAAAATACATCAGCTGAAGAAATTTTAATGTCAGCCATGAGGAAGTCAGAGGGGGGAAGTGATGGAGGAACAGAGCCGGAATCGTCTCACGTAGAATTGGAGGAGAAAGTCTGAGTGAAGAGATCTGCCATATCAGTAGAAGAAATAGCTACAGAGCCATAAGAGTAGAAAAGAGGAGGGAAGTATGATAAGGAGAAGTTTTTAGAAAGGTTTTTGGCAAGGTGCCAGAAGCAGCGGGAAGAATTCGAGCTGGAGAGTTGAGAGCATATAGTACGGATGAAATTATTTTTAGCAGAGCGAAGAACAAACTTAGCATGATTCCGGGCAGAAGCATATAAAAGATGTGATTCAGGGATGGGTTGGCTCCGGTACCTTTTATAGACCCTCTTCTTTTTGCGGACAGCATTAGAACAAGCGTGATTAAACCAAGGCTTTCTTGCATTAGTCAAAGGAAATGAGAAAGGAATGTATCCTTCCATGCCCGAGAGAATAACCTCCGTAATGTGCAAAGCGCACTCAGATGGTTCCCAGCCATGGTAGCAATAATCATTCCAGGGAAAATCAAAGAAGTACTGCCTGAGGCCATCCCAATCCGCAGCTCCAATGTGCCACAGACGTTTCTCTGGGGGGTCCACAGGTTGTACCGGAGCGATAGGTCAGATTAAGGTAATAAGGTTATGATCGGAGGAGCCCAACAGAAAGAAAAGATTAACAGTGTAAGCAGAAGGATTAGTTGTAAGGAAGAGGTCAGGTATGTTGGAGCTCTCTCCAATGTGGTCAGGGATACGGGTAGGGTGCTGTACAAGCTGCTCTTGGTCATTAAGGATAGAAAACATGTAGGCTTGTTCACCAGGTTGATCAGTGAAAGGAGAGGAGAGCCAAAGGTGGTGGTGAACATTGAAATCTCCTAGAATGGAGGTTTCAGAGAAAGGAGAAATGGACAGAATGCGTTCCATCATGGAAGTAAGATCGTCGAAGAACTTTCCATAGTCAGTAGAATTAGGAGGTAAGTAAACAGCACAGATATATTTAGTCAGAGAATGACACGAATGCCGAAGCCAGAGAGCAGAGAATTCAGAAAAATCAAGTTCAGGAACACGAGAACAAGATAAGTCGTTGCTTACATATACACAACAGCCACCTTTGGCTTTGAAATGAGTATAGAGAAAGTAGAAAGATACAGAAAAGGGTTTGCTGTCAGTTCCATTAGACAGCTGAGTCTCAGACAGGAAGAGAAGGTGAGGTTTAGAAGAGGAGAGGTGGTGTTCGACAGAGAGAAAGTTAGAGGAAAGGCCGCGAATGTTGCAGAAATGAAGAAGAAGTGTCAGACAGTGGTTCCAGGCATGTTGAGTCATCACCGGGAAAGGGGCTGATGGTGGGGGCAATTATCGTCCCCCCCTCCCTCCAGGGACTCCGAGGCATGGTTGTAGTACATCATTTTTCTTTAGTTTTGAAATGGAAATGTAGTGTGTACTATGCATGTAGTTTGGTGTAGACAGTTAGAGAAACTTGTATTGGAGAGCATCCTGGCCTACTCTCTCTGTAACTGAAACACTGAAAAAGTTCAGCAAAGGGGGACGGTCAGAAACTAGTCCCGAGAGCCGATGAAACGGGAGATCCAGCTCTCCCTGTCATCAGTTTTCCATCCACCTTGGGAGTACTGCCCTGCTCGACTCACATTATATTACCAATATGCGGGGAATCGAACCCGGTATGCTTCCTGGCTCTCACCTGAGTCTCCCGGGTTCAATTCCCGGCATATTGGTAATAAATTGGATAGTTGAGGGAGGTTTGAATAACAAGGTAGTTGAGCCACTCGGTTATATCGCTGCCACCACATGAAGGCTTCTCTTCCCAGCACCAAGGAAGTTACAAAAGAAAATACAACACAGGGGTGGAATACTTAACACATTTACGATCCAGGCCCTGTCGTAACTGTGATGGGTTTTGACAGGAGGAACTGGAGACGTGGAAACTTTTCTTTCTGTCCTTCCACCCAAAATAGACAACAGAAAACAGATAACATAACAGAAAACAGACACCAGATAACATAACAGACAACACATAACGGACAACAGATATAACAGTTTCCCTCAAGTAACCAGGAATTGTTTTTGACGAAAGAACGCCAGCCAGGGAAAGATTCTAATGTCGTTAACCATCCTGCAAAAACTACTCCGAGATACGACAGGGAATCCATCATGAAATACCTTTAATCCCACGCCTGGACTGTATTCTAAGTGGCTTTGGTGATTCCATAACACCTTTTTATTAGCGATTTGTTTTGTACCTAGTACCTCAGTATCCTCTTGGCGGTAGTAATAGTAGTAGTAGTAGTAGTAGTAGTAGTAGCAGTAGTAGTAGTAGTAGTAGTAGTAGTTGATGTTGTTGTTGTTGTTGTTGTTGTTGTTGCCCTAGGTTTATCTGAAATGCGAGCCCAGTGGACTGCAGGCTTAAGTTGCCCTCCTGCCGTCCACCATCCGCCTCTGGGGGGATAGGGAGGGAGGTGAGGGAAGTTTGTATAACCGGGCAACTCCAAAGCCATGTTATATCAGTGCCACCACAGGAAGGCGTCCGTCTTCAGCATCTGTGTCGATGAGAAAAAAAAAGAATGAAAGAAAATGTTAAATATAATACTCAAACTAAATAGCTAAGGAAGAGGTGTTAAGAAGCCTCCTGCACCAATTAGAATACGTCTCACTGTCACCGGAAGAAGCTACGACTTTCTGAAGGAGGCTGAAGTATCTGAAGCTCAAGAGGGAAGACTGAAGTTAGTAGGAGGAGAAATTATAATATCTTAGCCTGTACTGTACTTCGTTCATTTTAACTTGGCGGATATTTCGTCCTTTCTGCTCTTATTTCCCGTAACTCACTGACGGACTAAGGCAAGACTACGGCTCTACATCCCTCCTATTGAACTTCTTCGTGACTAGCATCATAGTCAAGGGTCAGTCTCTCGTATCAGCTGAATATTCAAGATGGAGAGATGGCCATTTTACACCTAGCTGAAGTGAACAGTGAATAACCGTAAAACTGCCCTCTCTCCATCCTCAGTACAGAGCAGTAACAAGAGATTAACACTAGAATATGGTGCTAGTCACAAAGAAGTGCTTAAAAAGAGATGTTAAGCCGCAGTGCTGCCTTTTTCTACCCATGGGCTTCGGGAAAAAAGCTGCTGAATGAAAATCTCCCCGAGATCGTTAACATATTGGGTCATTTTTACTCTTTATACTCCTATGTCGTGGTGCTGGAGAGGGACGCCTTCACGTGGTGGCACCGATATAACCAGGCGGCTCAATTGTCAGGTTATACAAATGTCCCTCAACTGTTTCAGTGTTCCCCTACAGGCGGATGGTTGAATGCAGGAGGAAGGCGATTTCAGATGAACCTGACGATACAACTGCTACTACTACTACCACTACCACTACTACGAAAACAGTTCAATAGTGTAGCCAGAAATGTATGAGGAGATGCATCAAAAAGAATAACTTTAGGGTAATCCCAGGATGGAACCGTTGTATTAAAGAAAAGCACAGTGTTGCCAGAGAAAAATATATGAATTGGGTAAAGCATGGAAGAATACGAGGCACACCCCTACATGAAGAGATGCTGTCTTGTAGAAAGGATTTTAAGAAGGCACTAAAGGAATGTAAAATTAATGAGCAAAGAGGGATCTGCCAGTCAATAATGTAGAAATTTTGTGAAAAAAATAAAACAAGCTTCTGGAATGATGTTAAGAAAAAAAAAGGTCAATAAATAAGTTACCTAAGGTTACTGATGGTGAAAGTGGTGATGTTAATATTAATAATGTCTTTTACGAGAAATTTTTATTAAATCAACCCCATACCAATAATGAATCAGAAACAAACATGCTGCGAAATTAAGAGAGTTTGGCCTGAAGGAAAGAAAATGTATTTGAGTATATCCAGTGTTACACTTAGAAAACTTATACGGCGTCTTAAGGCTGGCCAGGGTCATGATTTGATTCTTTCCTTTTATTTAAGAATACTTCTGAATAATTTTTACGTAATCTTGCTCGTATTTACAATTCGTGCTTTGTTCATTGTTACCTCCCTGGTAATCTTCTGAAGGGTACTATTACACCCATAATAAAAGATACTAAGAAAAATGTTACCGACTCATCAAATTACCTACCAGTCATGTACAGTAGTCCTCATGCTTTTTAAAGATTTTTGAATTATTTATTTTAGATCTTTTATCAGAGAAGATTATAATTAATTTAAGGCAACTGGGTTTTAGGATTGGTTCTTCAACTACGGATGCTTGTTTCATCTTAAAAGAAGTCATGAAGAAGTATTCTCAAAGCTAAAGATCAGGCATTGCCACTTTTATTGATTTAAGTAAGGCTTTTGACAGGGTAGATCATTTTATATTAGGGAAGAAGTTGCTTAGATGTTCTCTTCCTATTGACGTGGTGCTGTTGTTTTTGCATTACCTGAGGAACCAGCAGGTTAATATTAGATGGATAAATTCATATAGGCCTAGTAATTATTGCTTCATAGAGAAAGGTGTGAGACAGGGGGGCATCTTGTCTCCGTTTTTGTTTAGTTATTATATAAATGATATTCCGGTTATAAATGATATTTCGAACTCTGATTGTGGATACTGGTTTGGGGACATTAGATGCATTGTCCTAGCATATGCCGATGATCTGGTATTACTGGCAGGAACAGCAGCTGAAATGCAGGTTCTGCATGGTAAACTCGGAAAATGTATAGATGAACATTTACTCACGATTAACAGGGACAAGACTAAATGTGTAATTTTTAGTAACAGGCAAGATAAACCAATGGACATCATCGAGCTGAATGGTGATGTGCTGCAGGTGGCAAAAGTATTTAAATACTTTGGCCATTATGTTTCTTTTAATTTCAAAGATCATGAAGATACTTCTTTTAGACTTAGTAATTTTTATTCTTCTTTTAATAATATTTTTAGAAATTTTAAATCTATTGACAAATCCACCTTATTTCTTTTTAACTCATACTGTTTACCAGACTATGGACTTCCATTATGGAACCATAGCACATCTTTTAATTTAAAAAAAATTAAGGCTTTTGAAACTGCCTTTAGTAAAGCCCTTAAACGTAGCAGTAATGTTCCAATGTTTGCCAGCAGTCACATCACGGCAGCCTGGTGTGATCAGCTGCTGTTTAAGCACAAAACTGCCTTGGAACACGCGAGATATTGTAAAAGATTGTTAAAGTCACAACACCCTCTCATTAAAAACAATATTTCTTATATTAAGGAGGGTTTTTGATGCAGTACCTGATTAATCACTTTGAATATATATATAATGTCAGTCCAGTTCATGAAGACCTAGATATTTTAAGATCAAGGACTGAATGGATAGAAAGGCATGAGGACAGGCGCGCTCCTTGTATATTTTATGACTACTAGATTTCATATTTTACCCTGGAACTTTTTATTTTTTATTGGTACTAGCTTTTATATTTTATTTGGACCTTTTTATTTATTATGGCTGCTGGCTTTTATATTTCACCTAGGACTTTCTTTTAATTGTATTAATGACAACTTTTATTATTTACCTTGGACATTTTTATATAATTGATTGATGCTATTAATTTTCTGATACGATAATAATGTGTATGTGCACTATGATGTCCACAGGTCGTTATCATTACTTTTAATGTGATTTTTTTTTTCATTTATATATATTTGTAAAGTACATCACCTACTATGTAGTGTGCATAAGTACAGTCTTTTATATATACAGTATACAGTATGTACTGCTGCTGCTGTTGCTGCTTAAACGGTGCTGCAGCCGCTGCTGCTGCTGTGCCGCTGCTGCCTTTATGATCATGAAATGTATTAGTTGTCTTTTTTTTTATGTATCGAGAAATATGAAATACAGCCGATGGAATTTTTTTTTTTTTTATGCGAGGAAGAAGGAACCAAAGGCCATGAGCCCGCAGTAACAGTTCCCTCCAAGAGAAAAACGTAATACAATAGAGAGCCAAATTCAAGATTCGATCATTTTGAGATGCCTGGACACACTGCGTTTGAAAGACTGGAGATCATAGGCATCAGGAAATACAGACAGAGGGAGACAGTTCCAGAGCTGACCTGTTGCATAAATGAAAGACTGGGAGTAACGGTTAACTCTTGCATTAGAGAGTTGGACAGAAAAGGGATGAGAGTTTGCTGCCAGACGGGTGCTACGCGCCCGTCATAGAGGTGGAGGAATGCAAGCAGACAGTTCAGAGGAGCAGTGACCATTAAAGTAGCGATAGAAAAGAGATAAAGATGCAACAGTGCGGCGAAGAGACAGAGGGTGAAGGGAGTCAGTAAGAGGAGGAGAGTGAATGAGACGAAAAGCCTTTGACTCCACCCTATTGAGAAGAGCTGTATGTGGGGAGCCTCCCCACACATGAGAGTTGTACTCCACACAGGGGCGGATAAAACCCCTGTATAGAGTCAACAATTGTGCAGGGGTAAAGAAAGAGCAGAGTCGGCTTAGCACACCCAATCTCTTGGAAGCAGATTTTACAAGAGATGTAATATGATCTTTCCAAGATAAGTCCCGAGTAAATGAAACCCCAAGCATGTTCAAGGATGATGCAGGATTAAGTTGAATATTATTAAACATTAGTGGGTATACCTGTGGAAGATTTTGTCGGGTTGATAGGTGTAAGAACTGAGTCTTAGATACATTAAAAACAACCAGATTATTTTTACCCCAGTCAGAGATACGAGCCAAATCAGACATTACGTGTGCCATAGCCTCATCCCTTGATTGTTGAAGTAACTGTTGAGATGGGCGTTGCGGGAACCGAATGGAAAGGTGAAGGGTGGAGTCATCAGTGTATGAGTGGATAGGGTTAGATGTACAGCTTAGAAGATCATTGATGAATAAAAGGAAGAGAGTTGGTGATAGGACAGAGCCCTGAGGAACACCACTGTTGATAGATCTAGGAGAAGAACGATGGCCGTCTACAACAGCTGCTATAGAACGACCAGAAAGGAAGCTAGAGATGAAGGCACAGAGAGAAAGATAGAAACCGTAGGAGGGCAGTTTGGAAATTAAAAATTTATGCCAGACTCGATCGAAAGCCTTTGAGATGTCAAGTGCAATGGCAAAGCTTTCGCCAAAGTCCCGAAAGGAGGATGACCAGGAGTCTGAAAGGTAGGTGAGGAGATCGCCAGTGGAGCGTCCCTGACGGAACCCGCACTGACGATCGGAAAGAAGGTTGTGATAGGAAAGAGGCCTTAAAATTTTTCTATTGAGAATTGACTCGAAAACTTTTGAAATACAGGACGTTAAAGCAATTGGACGATAGTTGGAGGGTTGGGAGTGGTCACCCTTCATTGAGACTTACTGAATGAGAGCAAACTTCCAGCAAGAAGGAAAGGTACAAGTTGACAGACAAAGGCAAAAGAGTTTGCCTAGGCAGGGTGTAAGCACAGACGCACAGTTCTTGAGAACAACAGGAGGGACCCCATCAGGCCCATATGCCTTGTTAGTACTGAGGCCAGTGATGGCAGAAAATACATCAACTGAAGAAATTTTAGTGTCAGCCATGAGGAAGTCAGAGGGGGGAAGTGATGGAGGAACAGCACCGGAATCGTCTGAGGTGGAATTGGAGGAGAAAGTCTGTGCGAAGAGATCTGCTTTATCAATATAAGAAATAGCTACAGAACCATCAGAGTAGAAAAGAGGAGGGAAGGATCATGAGGTAAAGCTGTTAGAAAGATTTTTGGCAAGGTGCCAGAAGGAGCGGGAAGAATTCGAGTTGGAGAGTTGAGAGCATTTAGTATGGATGAAATTGTTTTTAGCAGAGTAAAGAACAGACTTAGCACGATTCCGGGCAGAAACGTAAAGATGATGTGATTCAGGGGTGGGTAGGCTCCGGTACCTTTTGTAGGCCCTCTCCTTGTTGCGGACAGCATTAGAACAAGCGTGATTAAACCAAGGCTTTCTTGCGTTAGTCAGAGGATATGAGAAAGGAATGTATGCTTTCATGCCCGAGAGAATAACCTCCGTAATGCGCAAGGCACACTCAGATGGCTCCCGGCCATGGAAGCAATAATCATTCCAGGGAAAATCAAAGAAGTACTGCCTGAGGGCCTCCCAGTCCGCGGCTCCAAAATGCCACAGATGACGTTTCCCTGGAGGGTCCACAGGCCGTACCAGAGTGATAGGACAGGTTAAGGTAATAAGGCTGTGGTCGGAGGAGCCCACCGGAGAGAAAAGATTAACAGAGTAAGCAGAAGGATTAGTTGTGAGGAAGAGGTCAAGTACGTTGGAGCTACTGCTACCACCGCAACCATCACCACCACCACCACCAGCAACAACACTACCACTACAACTACTGCTACTGCTGCGCTGCTGCGACTACAACTACTGAAACTCCATCTACTACTACTGCTACCGCTACTACTACCACTTCTACTACTACTACTACTACAGTAGAGTCGATTTCTAAGTGACATAGGAGGTTTTGTAGCACCTCTTCCATAGCGTTTTATTTTTCATATGACACCGTACGTTATGTTTCTTAAGCCATTTCAATTTCCCTGTAGCCTGCACCTGTAGCATACTGTACAAGATGATAATGAGCTGTAACAGACTGAATCGCTAAGGAATAGGTGTTACAAAACCTCTGCCAGACGATCATGTTTAGTTTCGAAAAATAATCTCTCGTATTATAAGCGTTACATTCTCTCTCTCTCTCTCTCTCTCTCTCTCTCTCTCACCGGATAACACTGGGAAGCTGCGTAGGACTTCAGCAGGGGCGGCGAGGGAAGCGAAGAGAGAGAAGCAGAGGCAGTGTTGTGTGTATGAAGGCGCCATGGCGAGTGACCACACCTGCCCCGCCACACCACCACCACACCTTCACAAACACCAGCACCTTATAGCCGGCACCAGGGCGCTTGGCGCAGGCGTGTGGAGGGAGAAAGAGGAAGGGGGAGAGAGAGAGAAGGAGGAGAGGGAGAGGAATAAGGGGGGTGAGGAGGAGAGGGAGAGGAATAAGGGGGGTGAGGAGGAGAGGGAGGATGTGGAAGTGGGGAGAAGGGCAAATTCACGACGAACGTATATGGTTCATTTCTTCTTGTGTGATTTATTAATATTAGTTTATTGTTAGTATTGTTATTGATAGTAGTAGTAGTAGTAGTAGTAGTTGTAGTACGGTAGTAGTAGTAGCAGTATGTCAGGGTTTGATAGACTTTTGTATATCCCATATCTCCACCACTCAGTCATGTCAGTGCCACCACGTGAAGGCGTCCCTCTCCACACCTGAGAGACTTAAATTCCATGATAAACACGAATACCAGTATCTCAGTTTGTCATTCCTATCAGGAGGATGTTTGTATAACCAGACAGTTGAGCAGCCTAGTTATATCGATGCCACCACACGAAGGCGTCCCTCACCAGAGCCAGTAGAGAGGAAAACAATAAATTAAATAGCTGAACGATTACTGCTGACATTTTCTTGATTGTCTGGTGCAAATGTGATCTTGTTTTGGGACACAGGAGCCAAAACAACAGCTGCATCAACTCAAAGGCTGACGTTCGAATGCAAACAGCCAATTTTGTGAGGGTTTTTATGGAACACCTGCTGAGTATTTGATGGGGTGGGTTAGCCTGCATGCCACGTTATAGACTGCGTTCAGCAGGGAGGTAGAGAAGCTGTTACCTTCACTTAAGCATTGGATGTGGTTAGCCTGCATGCCACGTTATAGAGTGCGTTCAGCAGCGAGGTGCAACAGTCACACCTTAACACTTATCATGGGTTCAAGCCCTTCAGTCCGAAAACGTATTACTGATTTTCATCCTGCTGCCACCAAGCGATTTTATAAACGTTACTACTACTACTACTACTACTACTACTACTACTATTGCTACTACTACTACTACCTATGCTACTACTACTACTACTACTACTATTAAAACTACCTGTGCTACTACTACTACTACTAGCAATGACTACTACTACTACTACTACTACTACTACTACTACTAGCTCTGGCTATTTACCTACTACTACTACTACTACTACTACTAGCTCTGGCTATTTACCTACTACTACTACTACTACTACTACTGCTACTAATACTACTGCTACTACTACTATTACTACTACTACTACTACTACTACTACTGCCGCTGCTTTTACTACTACTACTGCTACTACTACTACTACTACTACTACTACTTCTACTACTACCGCTGCTACTACTACTACTACTACTACTGCAACAACAACAACTACTACTACTACTACTACTACCACCATTGCCGCTGCTGTTACTACTACCACCATTGCCACTGCTGTTACTACTACTACTACTACTACTACTACAACGACTGTTCTAGCTAAACTCGCTTCACCTTAGCATGCCCACATTTTCGTCCTTCTGCAGCTGTTTTCACAGCCCAGTGGAAGAAAAAGACATTCCTACGGCTCAACATCCATTACACAGCACATACTCGTGACTAGCAGCATATTCTAGTACTAATCTCTTGTTATCACCCGCCTTTACTTTGGTGGAACTATAATGTTTTTGCCAGTGTGTGTGTGTGTGTGTGTGTGTGTGTGTGTGTGTGTGTGTGTGTGTGTGTGTGTGTGTGTGTGTGTGTGTGTGTGTGTGTGTGTGTGTGTGTGTGTGTGTGTGTGTGAGTGTTTTACAATTATATCTCATGAACGGCTTGAGCTATCAACATGAAACCTTCAGGTTATCAAGATACCGCCATATTCTTGGACGAGTTCGAAAATGGACACTTGGGGTCAAGGTCAAGGTCAGCAAAATGGCGCCAAAGGTCAGCTAGTTTTTATCGTCCGCCATTAGCACCATTATATCTCATGAACGACTTGAGCTATCTCCCCTAGACCCCCCGAAGGAGCGCCGCCATCTGGTCCCCCCGCGGGGGCACTGCCCTCCGGCCCCCAGGGGGATGCCGTCCCTCGATCCCCCCGGGGGCGAGAGGTCGCGCTTATAAATTATCCAACATCATATTCTGGCGGGCGGTTAGCATTCGGCTCCTTAATGCTTTTCTTTCATTACAAATCAGAATTCAGGCTGGAAAGATGGCAATTCTAGGTCAAGCATAGTGATGGAGAGGTTATTGAAGGTCTAACCCCTCCAGTTCTCGAAGTCTCCTCTAACCATAAGAAAATCGTCTGATGTTATTTTAAAATATGTACCCTCACTCTAAGTTCTAAGCCTTTGACAAACAGAATTTCCCATTACTGAAAAAAATCGTCTTGTTAGCCTGAAGGAAATATCTAGGTGTACTAATAACACACACAGGTTTACTCTGCATTTTTTTTATTTTAAGCCTGTGATTGATACGATACTGCTAAGTAAAAAAAAAAAAAAATGTCAGTGTGTTTAACTAAATTTCTCAAGCACGCCATATGCTGGGAGATGGAGAGGGTCGCCCTCCTGTGGTGGCACCGATATAACTGGGTGAATCCACTGCCCTGTGGAGTAACGTCCCTCATCCCCCTCCCTCCCTACCCCGGAAAGGAGGACGATGAACTGCGGTGAAGGATAACTTCAGCCTACAGTCCACCGGGTTCACGTTACAGACGAACCTGGGGCTGCAATTACTACCATACTGCTCTGCTGCTGCTGCTGCCGCTACTACTACTACTTCTACTACTACTACTACTACTACTACTACTCTACTACTACTACTACTACTACTACTACTAAGTATGGGATATTTTTATTCTTTCATCAGTAATCATTTTAAACAAACTTATGGAGTGGATGTGTTTGGCCTCACCCTGGAAATTTTACAAGCATGGATTACTTGGGTACAGCGTCATGAAGAAAGGACAACGCCTGTAATCTTTCATACATACAGTGGGTTATTTTTTGTTTAGTATTATTTTTTTTTTTAATATTTCCTCTATTTTTATATGCATGTATGTACAGTATATGTTATGTATTTGTAATTTGTGTGTATGTATATATACGATATGTATGTGTGTGTGTGTATGTATATATGGGTGTGCGTATGTATGTATATGTATGTGTGTGTATGTATATATATATATATATATATATATATATATATATATATATATATATATATAGTTACATAGCCTATGATTTCATCATCCTTTGTATAATTCTAACGTACAGTATGCTGCATGTTTGATCACGATTCGCCTCGTGGCTTCCATAGTGACCAGGCTTGCGTGTTCTACCTCACTCCCCCCTTCTGCCCCTTATAGTAGAGTAAGTCGTTCTTTCTGTTGTTCAGAGCATGAGTGTCAACTCTTCGTCCTCTGTGCCCTCATTTGCGCGTCCTTCTTGCAAGTTGAATCAAGCTCTGCCGGCCCTCTATATAATGAGCTCAGTCTCTGCATTAGGGCCACTTAGATCTTCTCCTCATTTTGTTCACATCTCTGTCCTCCCCTGTATAGTGTATTATTATTTTTGTGAGTGCTCAGGAAGTCTCCAGCCATCTAGCTGCTGTATAATTTGAGTATAAGTGTTGTTACCATTTTTCTTGTACTGTATGGCCTAAGGCGTTAATTCGTAGGCCTGGTAAGGTTTTTGTGATTCATGTAAAGTTTTTAATGTCAGCCAGTATTAGTATTATTTTGTATCTGTAATATTATATCTTACTTTAACTGAGCATTATTCGGTTTTCTCATTTATCAGGGCTGACTTAGATAAATTTGTTCTTGCTAAATTCGTGTTAATAGAGGCTATTGCAGTTAACCATATATGTAACCTGTTTTGCCATTACATTATCCTTATGAGTCCTGAATGTTTAGTTGTTAGTTTCAGCATTAAACTTTAACTTGTAATTTTACCTAACTCTTTTGTTTTGAACATGGAACTTTGCGGGACAGTTGTGATTTTAGTATTCTCACTTGAAGTGTTCATTATCTCTCTCTGTCCCGTAACAGAAATTTGGCGACCTCTTATCAGGATATTCAGGATATTATCATAAGGATATTGCTTGATATTTTGTGACTGTGATTTATTCATGATGCCTACTATTACTACTCTTGATGAAGCCAAAGATTTTTTGTCAAATGTGCAAACAGTGTGTGATATAGAAAACAGAACAAAGGATGCACTTTAGCTTTTTGCCCAACAATTGGGATTTCCTGTTTGCTCTCATCATTCTAAAGATCAAATTGTTGACATGATTAATAAAAGCTTGTTTAATGTAACTCCTCCAGATGAGCAAACGCAGATTGAAATAGCTAAGTTACAGCTAGCCCTGCAGGAGGCTCGTGCTAAGGAGGCTGAGTTTCAGGCTCGTGCTAAGGAGGCTGAGCTTCAGGCAAATGCTAAGGAGGCTGAGTTTCAGGCAAATGCTAAGGAGGCTGAGTCTCAGGCTCGTATTCAGGAGGCACAGGCACAGGCTCAGGCACAAATTGAACTTGCTAGGATTCAGGCAGACCATGAGAATCGCATGAAACAAGGTGGAACTGGATCATCTAGCTCTGATGATTTTGATGTGGCTAAAAATGTTAAACTTGTCCCTCCTTTTAATGAATCTGATTTAACAAAGTATTTTCAGTTGTTTGAGAGGGTAGCTACAGGTTTTAATTGGTCCAAAAAGTATTGGCCAGTACTCCTTCAGACTGTTCTCACCGGTAAAGCTCAAGTAACTTATGCATCTTTGCCTCAGGATCAATCTGATAATTATGATGTAGTTAAGAGCTTGATTCTTAAGGCCTATGCTTGTTCCTTAAGCCTATAGAGTAAAATTTAGGACAACTTATAAGTAAGATAAGCAATCCCATGTTGAGTATACAAAAATCAAAGAAGGTCTGTTAGAGCAGTGGTTAAATTCTAAGAATGTAAATTCTGATTTTGATAAATTTAAGCAGATGATTTTGCTGGAGGACTTCAAAAGGTGTATTAATAAAGATGTAAGCCTATATCTTGATGAGAAAAGAATAGATAATTTGTCTGATGCTGCAGTTTTAGCTGATGAATATGTTCTCACTCACAAGAGATATTCTAAAGAAAAAAGGAAAGCTGAGAGTAAGTACGTTGCCTCTACTCAGAGTACAGGTAACAGGAAAGAGAATAAAGATGATGTTTCTCAGGAAGTAAATACCAGCTTCACCTCTAGATTTCAGAAAAGTAAATGTACTTATTGTAGTAAGCTTGGTCATACTACGGAGAAATGTTTCAGGAGACAGCGTGATGTGAACAAAAAGGAGTCTTTAAATATTCAGTCAATTGGTCTAGTGTCCACCCTTGAGAGTTCCCAGAATTCTTTAACCAAGTTAAATGTACATACTTTGAGGGGTAAATTAAATTCTCATGATGAAGCTCCTCTTTTGAGCGGTAACGTGGGTGACACTCTCAAGAGTTCATGTGCTAATTTCCTGTCTGATGGTTTTGTCAGTCCTCTGGACAATAATGACAGGAAATCAGTTAAAATATATCGTGATACAGGTGCCTGCCAATTCCTTATGCTGACCGGTGTTCTAGGCTCTAATGTTAATTCCTCTGATGAAACTGTAATCTTACAAGGTGTAGGGAATAATTACTTCTCTGTCCCTCTCTGTAGAGTGAATTTAGAGTCTGGTTTTGTTAATGATTCCGTTATGGTTGGGTTGGTTGAGACACTCCCAATGTCAGGTGTAACTTTCTTACTTGGAAATGATATTGGTGGAAGTCAGGTGAGTTCAGCTCCTCAGTTGTCTAGTGAACCAGTGACTGCGACCCAGGATTGTGATATCCCTGATGTGTTCTCTGCATGTGCTGTCACTAGGGCTAAGTCTAAAGTTACTGGTGACTTAGAGGATAATGATGATGATGATGTTATCCTAGCTGACACTTTTCTTGCTATTTTGGACCACTCACCAGATGAGGCAGTACCCCGTAGTGTTGATAATTTGTCTCGTCAAGAGTTGGTTGAGTTGCAGATTCCTGACCCTGAGTTGAAAGGCCTAGCTAACTCTGCTTGCAGTGAGGAAGAGTCAGCTGGTGCTTCTACTTGTTATTATATAAAGTCAGGAGTACTTTTGAGAAAGTGGAGACCCCCAACAGCATCAGCCGACCGTGAATGGGAGGTTGAACATCAAGTTGTCATCCCTCGTGTTTGTAGACAGGATATCATTAGAGTGGCTCATGATTCCAGTTTGGCAGGACACCTTGGAGTGAGGAAGACTGTGGCACACATTTTGAAACACTTCTACTGGCCAGGTATCTTCAGAGATGTTTCCTGGTATTGTAAGTCTTGTCACACCTGTCAAGTTGTGGGGAAGTGTAATCAGACCGAAAAGGTTGCACCTCTAGTTCCCATTCCTCCTTTTGAGGCGCCATTCACCCGTGTGTTGGTGGATATTGTGGGCCCTCTTCCTAAGACTTCTTCAGGATTTTCTTATGTGTTGACCCTGATTGATATGGCTACTCGTTATCCTGACACCATTCCACTTTGAAATATCTCAGCAAAGAACGTGGCTAAGGAAATGCTAGGGTTCTTCACCAAGTTTGGTCTGCCCAAGGAGGTACAGTCAGACCGGGGAAGTAATTTCATGTCAAATGTTTTCAAGCAGTCTCTGAAAGAGTTGGGCATCACCCAGATCACGTCTTCAGCTTACCATCCCCAGACCCAAGGAGCGTTGGAGAGATATCATCAAACACTCAAATCGATGCTCAGGAAATACTGTTTGGAACATCAGAAAGACTGGGATAAAGGTCTTCCATTCGTTGTATTTGCCGCAAGAGAATCTCCAAATGAATCACTGGGCTTCTCACCCTTTGAACTACTGTTTGTCCATGAAGTAAGAAGACCCCTTAAGCTACTCAAGGAATGCTGGCTGTTGGAAGAAGATGACGTCAACCTGCTGGAGTATGTGATGAAGTTCAAAGAACGGCTGTCCACTGCTTTACAGCTGGCGAGAGAGAATTTAGGAGCTGCTCAGGAGAAGATGAAGACTTGGTATGATAAGAAGTCCAGGTTACGCCACTTTCAGCCAGGAGATCAGGTTTTGATTCTGCTACCGGTGCATGGGCAACCTCTTCCAGCCAAGTTTACTGGTCCTTAATTCGTGGAGAAGAAACTCAGTGATGTCAACTATGTCATCGCCACACCAGATAGTAGAAAGAACAAGCAACTTTGTCACATCAACATGCTAAAGTTATATCACAGGTGGGACAAAAATAACCCAGTCTGCACTGTAGCTGTTCCACCCATGTCTGCAAGTGAAGTTCTCCCATGCAGCATGAGCCTGAGTGATAGTTTGGGGAAGAATCCTGATATCATGAATGATCACCAGACTAAGCTTTCTCATCTAGCTCCCGAGGAAAGGCAGGAGTTTTCGGCATTACTGCAGGAGTACCCGCAAGTGTTCCGTGACACTCCAGGAAGAACCACTGTGTTGATGCATGATGTCGATGTTGGAGACGCAAAGCCAATTAAACTGCCTCCTTACCGTGTGAACCCAGTGAAAGTTCCTCTCATCCAGAAGGAGCTTGGCTACCTGTTGGACCACAAGATGATTGAGCCCTGTCAGAGCGAGTGGAGTTCTCCTGTCACTCTAGTCCCTAAGCCAGGTGGGTCACAGCTGCTTTGCATCGACTACAGACGTGTTAATCAGATAACCAAAACAGACACTTACCCTCTCCCTCGCGTGGAAGATTGCATAGACAAGATCGGAAAGGCTAGGTACATAAGTAAGTTTGATTTGTTAAAGGGATACTGGCAGGTACCTATGACTGAACGTGCTAGGGAGATCTCATGTTTTGTAACACTAGGAAAGACTTTTGCATGTTCTGTAATGCCATATGGTATGAAGAATGCACCAGCCACTTTTCAGAAGCTCATGAATGTTGTAACAGAGGGTTTGGCAGGGTGTGTTGTTTATATTGATGATGTATTTATCTTCAGTGACAACTGGAAAGATCACCTATGCCATGTCAGTAAATTTCTTGAGCGTTTGGTTCAGGCTAATCTTGTAGCTAATTTATCAAAGTGTGAGTTTGGTCAAGCTAAAGTTCAGTACCTTGGGTACGTAATTGGTGATGGACACGTTGCACCACCAGCAGCTAAGGTTCAGGTTAAAAGTGATCTTCCCAGCCGTAAAAGTAGGAAAGAGCCAAAAAGATTTTTGGGAATGGTAGGTTATTACAGGAGATTTGTTCTTAACTTTTCAATTCTTGTATCACCACTTACAGACCTACTGAAAAAGGGAGTTAAATTTGTCTGGACCGATAACTGTAAATCCTCTTTCAGTAAACTTAAAGCTATCCTATTAAGTCAGCCAGTGCTCGCTACTCCAAATTTTGCTAAGCCTTTTAAGATGGCTGTTGACGCAAGTGATACAGGAGCTGGGGTTGTTTTGCTGCAAGAGGATGATCAGGGTATTGAACACCCTGTATCTTATTACAGTAAGAAGTTCACTCCACGTCAAAAGAACTACTCAACTATTGAGAAAGAGCTTTTGGCCTTGATTTTGGGTTTACAGCATTTTTCATTATATTTGTGTTCTGGTTTCCACCCCATAGTCATTTATACCGATCATAACCCACTGAAATTCCTTAGTAAGTTTAAAGATAAAAATCAGAGATTGACAAGATGGAGTCTACTTCTTCAGGAGTATTCATTAGACATACAACATGTCAAGGGGAAAGAAAATGTTATTGCAGATTGCTTATCTAGACTTTAGACAGATTGTTTTAGAGTAATAAGAAATTTCCTTTGTAAATTTCTTTTTCTTTGTGAGGAGGTGTTACATAGCCTATGATTTCATCATCCTTTGTATAATTCTAACGTACAGTATGCTGCATGTTTGATCACGATTCGCCTCGTGGCTTCCATAGTGACCAGGCTTGCGTGTTCTACCTCACTCCCCCCTTCTCCCCCTTATAGTAGAGTAAGTCGTTCTTTCTGTTGTTCAGAGCATGAGTGTCAACTCTTCGTCCTCTGTGCCCTCATTTGCGCGTCCTTCTTGCAAGTTGAATCAAGCTCTGCTGGCCCCCTATATAATGAGCTCAGTCTCTGCATTAGGGCCACTTAGATCTACTCCTCATTTTGTTCACATCTCTATCCTCCCCTGTATAGTATATTATTATCTTTGTAAGTGCTCAGAAAGTCTCCAGCCATCTAGCTGCTGTATAATTTGAGTATAAGTGTTGTTACCATTTTTCTTGTACTGTATGGCCTAAGGCGTTAATTCGTAGGCCTGGTAAGGTTTTTGTGATTCATGTAGAGTTTTTAATGTCAGCCAGTATTAGTAATATCTTGTATCTGTAATAATATTATATCTTACTTTAACTGAGCATTATTCGGTTTTCTCATTTATCAGGGCTGACTTAGATAAATTTGTTCTTGCAAAATTCGTGTTAATAGAGGCTATTGCAGTTAACCATATATGTAACCTGTTTTGCCATTACATTATCCTTATGAGTCCTGAATGTTTAGTTGTTAGTTTGAGCATTAAACTTTAACTTGTAATTTTACCTAACTCTTTTGTGTTGAACCTGGAACTTTGCGGGACAGTAGTGATTTTAGTATTCTCACTTGAAGTGTTCATTATCTCTCTCTGTTCCGTAACAATACATATATGTGTATATATATATATATATATATATATATATATATATATATATATATATATATATATATATATGTACCCCCTCCACAATATGTCTACCCCCGATGTATATATGTCCCCCCCCAATGCATACATGCCCCCACTAAATTTGCTAGGTCAGCATGCTTTCCCACGCCTGAAGACGGCGTTATTGCATCAGTTGTTAGCAGGCAGCCTGGTCGGGTAGACTGTTTTACTGTGAGCTTGTAATAAACTCCTTATCTAGCTGTTTGTACACGGAGTTTCTATCACCAAAGTATTGCAAGTTACATTTGGTAGCAGCGGTGTTTCGAACCATCCCATTCTGACCGCCTCCTTGGATTTTTAGTGATACAACGAGATACACTACGTCTCGCATCTGCCAGCCTCGCCCCTCCTCCGTGCCTCTATACCTTGGCTGTGCTTTTCGAGTGTACCATTTTTCTCACCAGTGCTCACCTCTCAAACAACCGCACCCATACGCCTTGTTCCTGACCGCACGTGTCGCCGTCGCCGACCTACGCACCTGTTGCACCTGTTCCCAGCACCTGTTCCGGACTCGTCATAGCTCCTGCCCCCACGGTGCCACTTATCACTGTCTGCCCGCTGCCTGCCCACCACCGTTCTCTGCATTTGCAACTCACCAGCTCTACACCTGCCTTGCACCGACATCTGCCTCACCACCCACCACCGGCCTCCGCCGTCGCCCGCATCTGGTCTGCATTACGGAGCCTCCTACGACCGCCACTCCCTGCCGGTGATTCATCGCGGCGTCTCTTCTCCTCTCCGCCCAGCTGTCTCTCCACCGCCGCCCCGCCCCATCGCCCCGCCCCGCCCCGCCCCGCCCCGCCCCATCGCCCCGCCCCGCCCCGCCCCGCCCCGCCCCAGCCCAGCTACGCCCAGCCACCCTGCACGTCATACATCTCGACACTCCCGTTTCTCCTGTGTAACTATAGTATATCTTTCCTTTCTCTAGAGATTATCCTCGATTTTCTCTACAGATTGGTTATTGTAAATATTCCATCTCATTTCCATTACCCCGTTTTCATCTTCACCTACGTTATTTATTATCCATCTCATCCTTCGCATTTTATTTAAGCCATTCATCCCCGCACCTTCATTCATATTTTCACCCCTAGTGTATTCCGTTCTCTCATTATTATTTATACATTTCCACCTACGTATCCATCTTCATCCTTTCATCTTCCATTCCCGCATTAAATGTCATACTTTCCACGTCAACCGCTTCACGCCAGCCCTCTCGACCCGGAAACATCACCTGCTCATACCCCGTCTGCCGACTCTAACACAATCACTCATTTACGAAGTGGCAAAGAGTACCACCGCCCTGTACCTGAGACTCCCGTTTCACTTCCCACAGAATCACTTACTACCCGTCCTACCCTCGTAAATCCAGATACCTCCTCCTCTACTCCTGCCTCTACACTCCCTTCTTCTTCCTCTACTCCTTCCCCTGTCGTTCCCTCTCCTGCCTCCCTTCATACCCCGTCTTGCTCGCCCTTAACTGCCACTACCTTCTCTCTCTCCCACACCTCTCCTGCTGCCACTTCTGCACTTCCAGCCATGGCCAACCCTCCACAGTCTATCTATCTCGACGATGCCAATCGTCCCAAATTTACCGGCCAGGACCCAACTTGGTCTGTCTATGATTTCCTCAGAGAAGTCGAAACTGAAATAAATAATAGACAAATTACCGAGGAATCGCTCAAAGTAGCTTACCTCCTCGGTCGCTTGCACCACAGTAAATCAGACATCGGATCCGCGATCCGTGCAGGACATTTCGATAGCATTCGTACCTTTGCTGATTTTCGTACGGAACTCATCAGCCTTTGTTGCCAGCATTCAAATACCGCGTCTCTCATGGGATTCATTAATCTCCTAAACCAACTAGATGAGGACTTGCGCGTCCCAGCGCAATATGCCAAGCTCCGCGAAGCTGCCGCCACCATGAAAGCAACTAGTAGCGAGATGCTCCAATTACTGGTAGGCACGAAATGGTTAGAAGACAAGAATGGCATTCCAATGCTTTCACTCACCAACTTTGCTGACTTAATTGGTTACCTCAGATTCCTTCACTGGCTTACTCCTAAACAGTGAGAGCTAGCCTTGGAAATCGGTTTCAATCCAGGAGATAAAATTATTCAGGTCACTAAAGCCATTCATGAAAGAACAGGTTCGAACTACACGCGTCAGGGCATCACCCAACCCTTGGCCTCCTCAGTCTGTCACACCTCCACTACCCCAAACCAATCTCGCTCCCGTCCCACCACACGCAGCAGACCTGCCACACATCGCTCTCCTACCGCAGGTCGTGATCAATCTAGCGCCCGACGGAACAGACAATCTTCGATTCTTTGCTGGTACTGTGGTCATCCTTGACATCAAGCATCCAGTTGCGACCGTACATACAGACGTCCTCACTCCCAAACCAGACAGCGTACGCCTTCCCGCTCACGTTGTCCACACTGCAAATACCACAAATCAAGCACGACTCACACCACTGAGGAATGTCGTTACCTCAACCGCCCACAGTCGGGGGAAGCGCCGCGCCCGTATCGGACCAATATCACGTAGAACCAGAAACCCAACTCCCCATCCGCCATGTAGGTCCCATAACATCCTCGGGTTTAGTCATTCTCGGAAGCAGTCATGACATACCAACGTCATTCTTCTTGGACACAGGATCTATAGTAAATCTCATCTCCGAAAATTCCTTACAAATTATTCATCGCCATCACAACCACGTCAGTTTCCTAGAACCACCAGACATTCGCCTATGTGGTGTTAACGGCTCAGAGTTTAAGGTTAAGGGAAGAGTCACCCTTGAAGTCAAACTCCACAGAGATTTGCCCCCTATCCTCATTGAATTTCATGTCACTAATGACTTGCAGTATCCCGCAGATGCCCTTATTGGTTTCTCCACCATGGCGCAACATTCCCTTGCATTATTACCTGCTTGTGGTAGTATAGACATTTCTGGATTCCCGGTTTCCACTATGGAATGTCCCCGTCCTGTTCTTACGATCAAATCAGTCCTTCAGTTACCTCTGTCCCTATCACTACCCAAAAGTCCAACCCAGCCCAAACCACCACTATCATCATCTGAGACTACAGAGATCATTCCTTTACTGACTGCGAGCAAGGACATAAATTCCTCAGTGTCTCCTGATACATCATCTCAGCCCTTGAACATGGCTCTTACATCCTCTCCCGACAACACTATCGCTGACTGAGACATGTCTCAGTTACCTACCTCACACAGTCTGAATGATCTTCTCCAACACGCAGAGACGAAACGTGCAGTAACGAATACGTGCACAATTTTGTTACCGCATGAGTTCACCAAAGTCTCTGTTTGTGTTGCCGGTGCGAAAGAAGGAGTGGATGTACTAACCCTACCTGAGACGTGTTGTGTGAATGGCTTGACTTATGAGTCAGCGTGGTGTACAGTCTTAGAGGACAGTTTATGCTACCTGTACTTGCTCAATGTCACAAATGCTCCACTAAAACTTAAAAGTGGTGTAAAGATTGGAGACTTCCTAGTATACCCAGCGGCCGTAAAGGTGTGCCAGGATTCCTCAATTCCTACTATTCATACTGATGATACGCCAATCGGTGTATGTACTATTAACTCTACGGGATCTGCGCCGACGCATTCACCCGATATGCTCTCACATCTCACTTGCACAGATTTCCCAGTACATACGCCTCAACTCCTCGACCTTCTGACCTCGTACAGAAACGTGGTTGCCTTACCCGGTGAACCGATGGGTAGAACAGACCTTGTCAAACATACGATTGAACTACTCCCAGGAACTCAGCCGATTTACATACCAGCGTATCGATTGCCTCACAGCCAGAGAAAGCAAACAGATCAAATGATACAGAACATGTTAGACCAGGACATTATTGAACCCTCCGTCAGTCCATGGAATAGCCCACTTTTCTTAGTACCAAAGAAGGACGGCAACCTTAGACCAGTAGTCGACTATCGTAAGGTCAATTCTGTCAACGTTCCAGACCGTTTCCCGCTACCTGTCCTCACTGATTTGCTAGAATCCCTTGGTGACAATAACGTAGTCTTTTCATCTTTAGACCTCCTCAGCGGGTACTGGCAGGTCGAAATGGAAGAGTCCTCTCGCCCAGTTACAGCCTTTAGCACCCCTTCCGGACATTTTCAGTTTAAGAGACTCCCTTTTGGTCTGAGAAATGCTCCTTCCGTGTTCATGCGACTTATCCATTCAGTCTTCAGCGGTATGATGGGACACTCTCTTTTTGCTTACCTAGATGATATCATTGTTGTGAGTAAATCCATCCCTGATCATTTTCCCAAACTCCAACAAGTCTTTGAACGCCTCCAGCTCGCAGGCCTGAAAATCAATCTCAGTAAATGTGACTTCCTGCGAAAGAAAATCAAATTCCTAGGCCATGTCGTAGATGCACAAGGCATTCATACTAATGAGGATAAAACTAAGGCGATCATTAACTTCCCAGAACCTACCACTACCGACGCTGTACGAAGTTTCTTGGGCCTCAGTGGCTATTATCGTCGCTTTATCCGGGATTACGAGAAGATCGCCGCTCCTCTGACCCACTTACTCAAGCAGAATGTGCCCTTTGTTTGGACTAACGACCAGTCACAGGCTTTCCAAAAGCTAAAGACAGCTCTTGTAAATACCCCTATTCTAGCATTCCCTGATTATACCACACCCTTCCTTCTCTGCACAGACGCCTCAGGCACTGGACTTGGTGCCGTTTTGATGCAACTCGATGAAGCATCAAGGATGCGCGTAATAGCGTATGCTAGTCGCACCCTTACAACCGCTGAACGTAACTACAGTGTCACAGATCTCGAAGCGCTAGCGGTAATCTGGTCCTTGAAACATTTCAGAGATATAGTCTATGGTTATCCAGTGCATATCCAAACAGACCACCTTCCACTATGTGATTTGTTCAAGAATCGCAACCTAACAGGTAGACTAGCTAGATGGTCTATCATCATCCAGGACTTTAATCCCACTTTTCAATATGTACCAGGCAAGTTGAATGTAGTCGCAGACGCACTCTCACGTCACGTAGCAGCAGCTATAACATCACTGCAGCCTGAAGTAACTGAAAACACTACACTTACGTCAGACGTTGTTCGAAACTTTCAACGCCAAGATCCCATGTGGTCCAAAGTCATTTATTTCCTAGAATCTGGCGATGCCTCGACCTTACCTACTCTGCCAGTATCACTAGATGAGTTCATGCTAGATGATGATCTCTTGTACAGGAAAACACTGCTAACAGGCAAAGATATGCCCAATCGCGAAGTACGCCAACTTGTTGTCCCCACTGCCCTGATACCAAAGGTTCTTCATATTGTTCATAATACTCCTCAAGCTTCCCATCCAGGTAAAGACCGATGCTTGCGCCAAGCACGTCTCAAATACTATTGGCCAACCATGCACCACGATATCAATGCCCACTGTGACTCTTGCCTCTCCTGCCACCGCCACAAAGGATCAACCGGCTTACCAGCACCTCTCTTACAATACCCAATCCCATCACGACCATGGGAAACTGTCTCAATCGATCTCTTAAAACTACCTCTCACAGAATCTGGCGCTGAGTACTTGTTCGTAGCGGTCGACCACTTCTCCCGCTACTGTGTCCTCGTTCCCCTCTCCGACAAGACCGCGAAGAGCGTTGCCCGTGCCTTTGTAGATCACATAATTTGCCCATTCAGTACCCCTCATACCATTCTTACCGACAACGGTACAGAATTCAACAATAGCCTTCTAGATGAGATCTGTCGCCACTTTCATATCAGTAAGTGCCATGTCGTGCCTAACCATCCGGCTTCCAATGGCCTTGTAGAACTCCACAACCGAAAAATCTTAGAGTGCCTCAGACATCTAGGCTCCCATAGTTCGTCCTGGGATGACTGGATTCCCCAAGTGGCATCCTCCATCAATAGTTCCATCAATGCATCCATTGCTGAATCTCCCTTCTTCGTCCTCTTTGGCTTTGACAAGGACCTCCCATACTCTCTCTTATCCTCAAAGCCAGAACCCATCTACAACATGGATGATTATGTTAAACTAAAATTGGCCAACTTCCAGACAATCCACCAGTATGTCCAATCCACTTTGGCTTCCTCTCAGGAGGACATGCTGCAGCGCCAACATAAGTCCGCCTCTCCTATCACTATCAATGTAGGCGATCTTGTCTTTGCTCATTCCCATACGCGTTCCTCTAAGTTGGATGACAAATTTACAGTGCCCTACCGCGTCCTCACTCAACAAGGCAACAAATTTCACATCCAGGACCTGTCCACTAGGGACACCAGATGGGTCCACGTCGATGACTTAAAGCGAGCACCCCGTGGCCTCGTGCTGGAAGAGTCACTTACACAACCTCCTGCCCCCTCTTCCCCTCCTCCCATCCCTCAATCTACTCTGTCTCCACCTATCCCTCAGTCTCCTTCCTCTCCATCTCCACCTGCTCATTCATCAACCAATCAATATCGGTCCAAACTGCGCTCTGCCCATCAACCTCTTCACGACCTCCCCCATTAACTCTACCCTGATTTTCTAGGTCCGATGTTAGCGATCTCCCTGCTGGCAGCGCTGACCCTCCTGGGGTCTGGGTCAGGTCAGGACGATGGTGGAGTACGTCCCGGGGCCTCGGTCGGCTCATGAGGCGAGGTCTCCTTGCGCTATGATCTTGCGCCCCTGGCCGACGTAGCCATTGCCCTACCTGCCTCCGAGCACCAGCTCCATGGAATCAGGAACCATCTCACGGCTCTCATGGGGACACACAACCCGAATGAGTATCTCTATAACCTTTTCCTCCCACTCTCCTGGGAATTGCCATACATAAGTCACAGATTCACTGAACCCCAACTCAATGACGTCACGTCCACTCTACACCATTTCACCACTATCTTCCAACGCCACCTTTCCGATTTCAACGTTATCTCTCAGTTCTTCTACCTCAAAACGAACATGGATAATCTCCAACTGGCCGTTGACTCTCTCCTGTCTCAAGTCTCTACCTTGGTTCGTATCCTGGTCGATGCTATCACTGGACGTGTCACTGCCGACTTAGTACCTGTCTCAGCTCTCCGTTCTGTCCTGGAATCGGCTCACTCCACCTTCGGTCTCTCCCCAGTCCTCCCTTACTCCTCCCTTGAATATTATTATCCTGTTCTCGAAGCCACTCTTCTCACTACATACGTCGTCGTCCATATTCCTGTCCGTTCTGCCATAACCTTTAACCTTTTCCACATCATTCCCTTCCCTTTCCGCCTCAACAACTCCTTGTTACAGGTATCTGTTCCTTCAGAATATTTCCTCCTCTCCCATGATCATCTTTCCCTTGCCTTCCTTTCTTCCACAGACCTCCAGCAATGTTCCTCCCTTACTCCGACCTCTCGTCTCTGTGCTGCCCACCTTTTCGCTATCTTCCCTAGCAGTGCTACACCCTGTGAGTCTGCTTTAGTTCGCAACCATTCCATCTACTCGGCCTGTTCTTTTGTCCCAGCTCCTGACCTCCCGGTCCACCATGCTCACCTCAACCATGTCCAGTACTTCTTCTTTGCTGTTCCCATCTCTGTCACAATCATGTGTCCTGGTTCTTCCGTTCGCTCCGTCCCCGCTAGTGGTCTCTACAAAGCACCTGACTATTGTACCGTCAAATCAGAGTCCGTCATCACTTACGCCACTCGCTATCACCAAGCTGTTCGTAATCACTCCTATGACATCTTTCAACCAATCGACATGCCTTCAACCCTACCATCTGCCAACATTACCATCACCTCCCCTCACATGAGCATGCTCACCTTCCTCAATGACAGTGATTTCATTATGGATCAATTTTCTCTGGCCTTCAGCCGTTCATGGGTTCATCCAACAGTTGTGTTTCCCCCTGTGGTTATCGCATTCATAGGTTTTCTACTCATCATCTGTGCAGTGCATTGTTGTGTCAGAAAAATGGAACGTCGACTCCAGGAAATCAGAGTCGCTACAGGCATAGTACGCCCTACACACGACGTAGAAACTCCCCGTACTTAGTGCCCTCACATTCAGTGACTACCAATGCCGTCTGCCATTTACCCAAACTGTGAACTGAACTCTGCCTACTAGACAATGATGGTATTTCTTTCATGCATTACTGAGTGACAGTGTATCCTACAGAAAATACAAAAAAAAAAAAAAAAATGAAGGCAGAACAACAATAGACCTCTCATATCTACTTGTTTATCATGTAGCAAACTATTATTGTGTAATTCCCATTATGTTTATATATACCTTCGACCCTTACTGAATTTGTACCTATTAATCCTTGTATATCTCATCTGTATATATCGTTCTAATTCCCTCCCCTCCACATGGCCATGTCTCCCCTACTGCCCCTGTATCATACTTATCCCTTGTACAAACCTCCCTGGTCCTGCCTTACTACTATAATCAAACACCTTTTAACTCCCGGTGTCAGGAGACACCGTCTCAGCTACCCGGGGGAGTAGTGTACCCCCTCCACAATATGTCTACCCCCGATGTATATATGTCCCCCCCCAATGCATACATGCCCCCACTAAATTTGCTAGGTCAGCATGCTTTCCCACGCCTGAAGACGGCGTTATTGCATCAGTTGATATCAGGCAGCCTGGTCGGGTAGACTGTTTTACTGTGAGCTTGTAATAAACTCCTTATCTAGCTGTTTGTACACGGAGTTTCTATCACCAAAGTATTGCAAGTTACATATATATATATATATATATATATATATATGTGTGTGTGTGTGTGTGTGTGTGTGTGTGTGTGTGTACAGTATGTATGGGTGTATGTGTATTTGTGTATGTATATTTGTATGTGCATATGTGATGTTTATGTATGTGTATGTATATGTATGGATATATGTATGTGAGTTTATGTATGTATATATATGTGTATGTATGTATATGCATGTGTGTTTATATATATTTCTTTAATGTACCTAGATATTATATGCAAATGTTTCATTTTATATTATCCTTTTAGTCTTTTCGTCTTTTAATGTCTTATTTTATTCACAATGAATATTTTTAGATTTTTTAATCTCCAGCTAGTCTTATATTTTTTAAAAAGAGCTTTTTAATTTTTTATATCTATGTCTATACACAAAAATTTTTTTTAGAGCTTCCTTTTTAATTGGCTGTGTTCAAACAGTTACTGTCACTGCTGGTTCCTGTGCCTGCTAACCAGCTACGGAGGCTCAGGCCAGAACTAAAGTATTGTTACAACTACTGCAGCATATGCGATAAATGACTGTGTGTACCAAATATCATATCTCCATGTATTATATGTGTATTATGTACCAATATAAGCTATGTAGTGTCCTGTACTACGAAATAAAGGAATTGAACTGAAGTGAATTGAACTACTACTGCTACTGCTACCACCACTGCTGCTGCTGCTGCTGTTCTAATGCTACTACTACTGCAAGAACAATAGAGGAATGATCGCTCTACCACTACTACTATTACTGCTGCTACTACTGTTACTAATACAGTTACGGAGAGCCAACCTTTTCATTCAGCTGATGTATTATTTATTCTTGTAACATTCAGACAATTTTAATCAGCTTAGGAGAGACCTTTCGAGCCGGAGGGGTTACATTCGGCCTTCACTAACCCCTCGACTGCAAGACATCCTTCCTTGGCTTAATCAAATCGTCTGGAGATAACAGTATTACAGCAGAAGATAAATGCCATCGAACTGAAAATCATTGCTGTCGTGGGAGTCGCGTTCGATATTCTTTTCATCTTAACTTGGCTCAGAATTTCGTCCGTTTGAGGTTTATTTTACGTAACAATAGCAGAAATAGACGATGCTATGGCTATACATCATTTCCATAGCACTTCTTCGTGACTAGCATCATAGTTTAGCGGTAATCTATTGCTACAGTTCATTGCTTAAGATGGTGAGGCGTCAGTCTACTTCCTGCATCTTCTTTCTATCATCCTGACATAGACATTGTGTGAATCACTACCATACGAGAGAATAATTAGGTGTATTGTGCAGAATAAATCGCTAAGGAAGTGGTGTTAAGAAAATCCCCATAACCACTTAGAATACAGCCTACAGAGTGGTCCATAAGTAACACTCCTCTAACACTCAGCTGGACAATTTCATGTATGTTGCGTGAAAGATTCAATTAGTGTTATGTCTCTCCTGCATCATTTATTTTCTGCTCCCAGTGCCGCACCCATGACCACACCAGCAGACTTAGCCGTCTCCGCAACACAAAATACTGCCATATGAGTAGTGGGGTGCTACTTACAGACCACTCTCTATAACGTTTAGATATGTAACTCGTTTAGGGATTTTAATGGACACCAGACGATTTTATACAGTTGAAGATTATTTTTTCAGTGTCTAGACGTTAAAAAAAAAAAAAGAATGAAAATTAAGATTGCCAAAAGATTTAAAGATTTCTGAAACCCATAAAGAGCTCTACTGGAATCTCTCTTGGCAGTATCCAGTGTGTTGCAAGGACGGCTCAGTTGGCTAGTGTGGGCGTGGTTGTGGAGGTGGGAGTAGGAAATGACTGAATGATGCAGGATAGATACTGATAACACTGAGCCGTCCCCACAACACAAGAGAAAAATCCCGTCAGAATGGCATACAGCGTGGTTCACATATATAATGCTTCCATTACACTCCGTCAGGTGCTTTATCGTGTATTGTGTCTGTCCTGCATCATTCCATTTATTATCCCCACTGCCTCACCCACGCCCATGAAGAACGCATCATTTGTACGAACTCTGCCTCACAATCCAATCTCCTCTATTCATTTTAGGAAAGGTTTCTTGTACAGTAAGGGTTAATGCAGGCTATGTCTAATCCCTCTACCTCGAAATATATCTCATAATTTGTATAAAAACCGTCCGGAAACAGCAAACATCATGGAAAAGGAGGACATATCAGCTGTTCGAATACACTCCCTCCTGCATACAATTCAACGAACCCCCAACTTTTCTTATCCGTCTCATTCACCTCCAGACGATTATATGCGATTTAATTAAGATCTAAAAGTGTTAATGAACCCTATATCTAACTCTTCTAGATCGAAATATCCCTCTCAGTGTATTTAAATTGTCTTAATATAGCACAAATAGACTAGAGAAAGGAGACGTCACAGCGAACGAGTTAATATCAGACGTTCGAACCCTCCACGGTAATGCCGATCCTCCTGCTTCGAATCCTCTGAACCGCTGAACCCTCTCGATTCCCTTATTTGTCCGACTGACGTGAGAGAGGGATGACCCGCTGGTGGAAAGCAGGGATGCGGTAATTGCTATTCCTATTGTTATTACGCTGTTTCGTTTATTGTCACTCTTATTTCTGGTACTTTTTTTTTATGTTTTATGCTAGGATGTGATTTAGTTAAAGGTGATTCGTGTTTACTATTGGTGTATGTGAGATAATTATTTGCTGGTGCTGGAGAGGGACGCCATATTGATAACTGTGACGTTATTTATTATTTCTTTCACGGTATATGGGGAGCGCGGTAGCTCGGTGGTAGGGTGTCGGGCTCGTAATCGTGAGGTTGCGAGTTCGCGCCCCGCCAGGTGGCTGCTGTGCTGGGAGGGGTAGCGCTCTCCTGTAACCCTAGCAGGGCTATATGATCTGATGAGGTCTAGCTCGAGGATTAATCCCTTTTCACGGTATATGAACGAAACATTTTAAACCCAATGTACTATAGAGTTAACTCACCATAGTTACTGCCTACCGAAGAGGTTTATAAGAGACAAGGGAGCGTCTTCATTCCCGTTCCCAAGCTGAATAAAATCCTTTGGTAGCAGCAAGCCTGCATCTGATCATCTTCCCTTATGTATGGTTTCCTTAGCACTGTTACTTATTGTACCGTATATTTATTTCTGGGATATTAAATTTTGTCTAAAGAGTTTTATTTTTTATTATACTTTTTAGGCTGCTTATTATGCCTAACGAAACTCCTTCAGATGGTTGATGTAATTTATATACATTATTTTCCTATCTTTTGACGGTAATCTTTAAGGAGACATAAGACCTTTCTCCATCACACGCCTAGCTCATGCGTGTACTTTACCTCTGCACCCCATCCATCCAACCTGGTCTCACCATACCCCCTCTCCTCTTTTTCTCTTACCTCTTCCACTTCACTCACATGCATTCTCCTAGTCAGTCTCTCTCAATTCTCTCCACATAACCCAAACATTTCAGAGTACTTCCTCCAGCACATCCACATCAGCTCCACAACGCTCCTCCACTTCCTAATTTATGTCTCCACCTACCTCCACATGTACTCTCTTAGTCTCTTTCCATTCTCTCCACATAATCCAAACATGTCATGCTACTTCTAACATTTTCCAGCAAATCCACATCACCTCCACAACGCTCTTCCACTTCCCCATTTATCTGTCTCCAGGTAACTCCACATGCTATCCTCTGTTCTCCAGTCCCTTCACTCATGATACTGTGTCCGTACAGTGAAGTGCCAACTTGTACCCTGCATCATGACACATCCCTACTGTATTGCAATATAGAAACTGATTAGCAATTTTACACACACACACACACACACACACACACACACACACACACACACACACACACACACACGCACGCACGCGCACACACGCACGCACGCACACGAACATGCACACACACACACACACACACACACACCAACACGCACGCACACACACACACACACACCAACACGCACGCACACACACACACACACACGCACACACGCGCACACACACACACACACACACACACACACACACACACACACACACGCACATGCACGCTTCTGCATAATTAGATATTAACGCTAAGACCTTCTCGCTTCCACTTTTTCAAAACTTGCCACTAGCCACAATCTAGTGACACCAGCCGTCATCTGACACCAGCCATTACCTTATGACACCAGCCGATATCCTGTAACACCAGCCGCCACACCAGATGCATGCTTGATAACAGACACAATGTTATACATCGTCTTCTCTGTTTTTATGATGAATATCCTTTGTTTCAATATGTGTGTGTGTGTGTGTGTGTGTGTGTGTGTGTGTGTGTGTGTGTGTGTTCTTACCTTACCTAATTGTTCTTACCTCATTGTATCTTTACAGGTTTGAGTCAAGCTCGAACTGTCCCGTGTCTTAAACCATTTTTATCGTACATATCCTGAAATTTATGAATTGTATTGGCACATTTTCATTCGGTCGTGCATTCCACTGATCAATTGCCCTGTTTGGGAAACTAAATTTCCTTACGTCTTTATCGCCTATCTCTATATGTTTTTTTGTTTTTTGTTTTTTTCAGTGTCCTCTTGCTGATGCATCCACATAGGTTATGTAATCATTTATGTCTATTTTCTCCTTCCCTGATATGCATTTATATAGCATAATCATGTCTCCTCTTTTCTTTCTCTCCTGTAGTATAGGTAGATTAAGTTTTTCTAGTCTTTCCTTGTAGCTCAGATCCCTTAAGCTTGGTACCCATTTTGTAGCAGGTCTTTGAACTTTTTCAATCTCATCTATGTGTTTTTTTGAGATGAGGATTCCAGACTATTGACGCATACTCCAGGGTTGGTCTGATGAATGATGTTATTATCTTTCTCAACATGTCTTATGTATGTGCATGCTTTTCTCATACTTGCAAGCAGTGTAAACATGTTCTGTACCTTCTCACTGATGTGGTCAGCCGGAGATAGTCTGTTAATGATAATCACACCTAGGTCCTTCTCTCTCTCTGCTGTGTGTAGGGTTTTACTTCCTAACTTATAATCCCAATCTGGTCATTTTCCACTTTTACCAACTTGATTACATGACACTTGTCCACATTGAATTCCATTTGCCAAGCATTACTCCATTCATGAAGTTTATTTAATTCTTCTTGTAGCTCTTTACAAAAGTCTGTGTCAGTAATTTTCCTTTGTATTTTTGCATCATCATCAAACATATTTAGATAGCTGTCATTTCCAATGTTGCTATCTGTGTCATTTATATGCACTAATAACATGATTAGAGCCAGCACTGAGCCCTGTGGAACTCCACTAGTCACTCTCCTCCATGATGAGTAATTTCTCCTTAGTACTGTTCTCATTTCTCCTATTTTGAGGAAATCTTGCATCCAACAATACAGTTTGCCTCGGAATCCTCCTTAATGGTACAGTTTCCATAAGTCTTTGGTGTGGTACTGTGTCAAATGCTTTCTTGAAATCTAAATAGACACTGTCCACCCATCCTTCTCCTTCCTGTAATGTGTCTGTTACTCTGTCATAATAGCTCAACAGATTAATAACACGATTTTCCCTTTCCAAAACCAAACTGTCTTTCTGTTATCATATTGTGTTCTTCCATATGATTAACCCAAACTTTTCTTATCAGCTTTTCCAGTATCTTACAACACTGGTCAGTGATAGGCCTACTGGTCGGTAGTTGAGTGAATTTTGTCTATTCCCTTTCTTGAATAGGGGAACAATGTTTGCTTTCTTCCAAATATCAGGTAGTTTACCTTGTCCCAAGGATTCCTTGAAAATGAAAGATAATGGTTTACTGAACTCCTTTGCACATTCATGTAGACCCAGTATGAAACTTCATCAGGACCATAAGTTTTTCCTTTGTCTATTTTACTTAAATTCTCCTGTATTTCTTGTTCTGATATTTGTATACCTGATAATACGTGTTGGCATGCATGTTCCATATAATCCCTCTCAAAATGATTTTCTTCTATAAAAACTAATTGGAATTTTTATTTAGTTCTTCACAAATATCCTCTTGTGTGTAGGTGATCCCCTCATCCGTAATAGACTGTATTTTATCTTTTGCTTTGGTTTTGCTTCGGATGTAGCTGTAAAATAGCTTCGGTTGATCATTGCTTTTATTTGTGATGTCCTCCTCAAACTGTTTTTGGGTTTCTCTCCTTATTCTTGTATAATCGTTTCTTGCCTGTTTATAGTTGTTATATGTCCTTTCGCTATTGTGTCTTCTGTATCTATTCCACAACAAGTCTCTTTTTTCTTTAGATTTTTTGCATTCTGTATTAAACCATTTCTTTATTTTCTTTTCTGCTTGTTTTTGCTGTGAGATGTACTTCTGGACTCCTATTTCAAAAAGTTCATTTTTTTTATATATATACAGCATTTAAATCTTGTTCTCTAAGCTCCTTTTCCCAATCTATTTCGAAGAAGTGTTTCTTTAGGTCATGGTAGTTTCCCTTTTTATAATTTAAGCTCTTTTTGTATCTTTCATTGCTGTTAACTGTGTCATATGCAGTCCTGAAGTTGCAATCTGGTACTGCATGGTCACTTTTGCTGAATGGAGGGTGATACATTAAACTGTCAATATCGTTTTCTTGCCTATTAAATATAAGATCTAGTACTGAGGATACATCGAGTCCTCTTTTTCTGGTGCTTTCCCTTACATATTGCGTTAGGAAAAACTCCTGCACGAGATCCAGGAGCTTTTGATCCAAACAGCTTTCTTGGCTTATTATATCTAGAGTATTCCAATTTATATTTGTATTAAAATCTCCAGTTAGTATAATTCTTTCCGATTGCTCTTCCATTCTATGTAGTAATGCTCTTAATCTCTGAAATGCACTCTCTCCCGGATCCTCATATTCGCCTCTTTCCCATGAGTTTGATCTGGGTGGCATTTGTAAATTTGTTACAATTACTTTTCCTTCAGATGTGTTGACCTCTACTGCAATCAGTTCTACTTGTAAGGGTATATCCCGTTCTATTTCTTTTACTTTTCGATTTTTCTTTGTTAATATATTTCCTTCTCCTTTTTCTTAAGTTTCTACCTCTTCTCCATATATTATATTCCTGTAAGTTTAGGATGTCATTTGATATCCTTGGTGTTAATATTGTTACAGTTAAGCATATTATATGTGGTTCATTTTCTCTCATATAATCAATCATATCTAATAATTTAGATACCATTCTATCTCCATTTGAGTACATCAACTTAATTATCCTATTTACGGACTTGTCATGAATTGGGCCTACTACCTTCCTCCTTTTTATTCCCTCCTGTTTATGTACCACTTTCGTACCTGCAATCCAATTGCTTTGTAAAAAAATGTGTTCTTCTCTTCCTCTGATCTTCCCTCGTTCTTTGTTTTTGCTGCCTCCCTCTTCTCTTTTAATAATTCCAGTTCCTCCTGAGTTATTTTATCCATACATTTTTTTTTTTATCTTTCTCCATGAGTTTCTCTGCACTTTTTATTATTTCCTCCACAGTGTGTACACTGTGGAAGGTTACCTTTGGGGGCCTTGACTTATTTCTCTCATATTTCCCTGGCCTTTTGTGTTCCTCTATGTCTTTATTACAGATTCCTACGATACTTCCTTCAATATGGTCATTACATTTGCCATCTCCTTTTTTGTCTCTCTAGATCTTGTTTTTTAATTCTTCCCCTTCCATACCGGTGATTACTATAGATTTGTTGATATCTACTGAATCTCTGACCAAATTATGATTGTTTTGAATTATTCTTTTCACTTCCTTCTTAATGCTTTTTTCTTCAACCCTTGTTTCTATGTCTTTCTTTCCTTTCACCATTTCAGCATAAGTGGTTTCCACATCATTTTTGTAGCTTTGCATCGCTTCAATCTCCTGTATTATCTTCTCCTCAATATCACTGCTCTGATCCGTTGGACTGCTTACGTGCCTACTTTTCTCTATCATTTTTGAACTCTTCCATGATACTCTCGTGGTTGACTACTGTACTTGAGCCATTTCACTAAATTTCCTTCTAAGTGAACCTGCTTGTACAGTAGTGTCAGCTCATCTATTTTTGTGTCTTTCTTGTTGACTTCCTTTCCTAATTTTTCTCCATTCCTTCTGCATGTGCAACTGTTTCTTAATTTCATCCATTTCATTCTGAAATGCCATCTCCAACCTTCTTACCCATTCTACCAACTTATTGCATGTCTCCAATTCAAACAGTTCCTGGTAGAAATCATCATCCTGCTTTCTACCTTTATCCCTTTTCATTTCCAAAATTGGCTTTATTTACGTAGGTGGACATCATGAAGTACTAAGAACACAGATTCTACTTACATTCCCTGTCGCAGACGAAACAACTAATCAGTTGTCGCTGCTGGGCACATTCCTGCACTACTTTGTTTATTTTACTATTTGAACAACAGTCTTACTTAAAACTTCCTCTCTTTATATTAGAACACCATTTAGTTTCACCTGGTACAGACCATGACTCATATAAAAATACTAATTTAGGTATGGCCACTTGGCCAGGTTTGGCAAGATGCGGAGCGATGTGGCATGCGTCCTCTCTGCTCGGCGCCTCATAAGTGTGTGTGTGTGTGTGTGTGTGTGTATGCATCTGTGTTTGTGACGTGTGTGTGTGTCTATGCGTCTGTGTGTTTGTGACGTGTGTGTGTGTGTGTGTGTGTGTGTGTGTGTGTGTGTGTGTGTGTGTGTGTGTGTCTATGCGTCTGTGTGTTTGTGACGTGTGTGTGTGTCTTTGCGTCTGTGTGTTTGTGACGTGTGTGTTTGCGACGTGTGTGTTTGTGACGTGTGTGTGTGTGTGTGTGTGTGTGTGTGTGTGTGTGTGTGTGTGTGTGTGTGTGTGTGTGTGTGTTTGTTCTTACTTAATTGTATCTTTACAGGAATGAGTCAGGCTCGTACTGTCCCGTGTCTTAAACCATATTTATCGTACATATCCTTAAATTTGTGAATTGTTTTGGCACACACTATTTCATTCGGTAGTGCATTCCACTGATCAATTGCTCTATTAGGGAAACTAAATTTCCTTACGTCTTTATCACCTCTCTTTTTATGCAGTTTTTTGCAGTGTCCTCGTGCTGATGCTTCCACATACGTTAAGTAATCATTTATGTCTATTTTCTCCTTCCCTGATATGCATTTATATAGCATAATCATATCATCTCTTTTCCTTCTCTCCTCTAGTGTTGGTAGATTCAGTTTATTTAGTCTTTCTTCGTAGCTTAGATCACTTAAGCTTTTAACCCATCTTGTAGTTACCCTTTGAACTTTTTCAATCTTGTCTATATGTTTTTTGAGATGAGAACTCCAGATTACTGATGCATACTCCAGGGTTGATCTGATGAATGATGTTATTATGTTTCATAACATGTCTTCATTTATGTATGTAAACGCTATTCTCATATTGGCAAGCAGTATATACATGTTCTGTACCTTCTCACTGATGTGGTCGGCCGGAGATAGTCCGTTACTGACAATCACACCTAGGTCCTTCTCTCTTTCTGATGTGTGTAGGGTTTTATTTCCTAATTTATAATCCCAATCACGTCTTTTTACACTTTTACCAAACTTGATTACATGACACTTGTCCACATTGAATTCCATTTGCCATGTACTGGTATTACTCCATTCATGAAGTTTATTTTATTCTTCTTGTAGCTCTTTACAAGAGTCTGTGTTAGTAATTCTCCTTTGTATTTTTGCATCATCTGCAAACATATTTAGATAGCTTTCATTTCCAGTGTTACTGTCAATATCATTTATATACACTAAAAACATGATTGGTGCCAGCACTGAGCCCTGTGGTACTCCACTAGTCACTTCTTTCCATGATGAGTAATTTCCCCTTAGTACTGTTCTCATTTTTCTTTTCATGAGAAAATCTTGCATCCAACAATACAGTTTGCCTCGAATTCCTCCTTGATGGTACAGTTTCCATAAAAGTCTTTGGTGTGGTACTGTGTCAAATGCTTTCTTGAAATCTTAATAGATACTGTCCACCCATCCTTCTCTTTCCTGTAATGTGTCTGTTACTCTGTCATAGTAGCTCAAAAGATTAGTAACACATGATTTTCCTTTTCTGACACCAAACTGTCTTTCTGTTATCATACTGTGTTCTAGGTGATTTACCCAAGCTTTTCTTATAAGCTTTTCTAATACCTTGCTTACAACACTGGTTAGTGATACTGGTCGGTAGTTAAGTGGATTTTGTCTATTCCCTTTCTTGAATAAGGGAACAATGTTTACTTTCTTCCAAATATCAGGTAGTTTACCTTGACTCAAGGATTTCTTGAACATTAAAAATATTGGTTTACTTAACTCCTTTGCACATTCACGTAGCACCCAGCATGAAATTTCATCAGGACCATTTGCTTTGCCTTTGTCTAATTTACTTAGCTTCTCCTGTATTTCTTTTTCTGATGTTTGTATATCTGGTACTACAGTATGTGTGGGCATGCATGTTCCACATAATCCCTCTCAAAGTTTTTTTCCTCTGTAAAAACTGATTGGAAATTCTTGTTTAGTGCTTCACAAATATCCTTCTCTTGTGTATAGGTGATTCCATCGTCCGTAATGGATTGTATTTTATCTTTTACTTTGGCTTTGCTTCTGATGTAGCTGTAAAATAGCTTTGCTTGATCACTACTTTTATTTATGATATCCTCCTCAAACTGTTTTTGGGCTTCCCTCGTTATTCTTGTGTAATCGTTTCTTGCCTGTTTGTAATTATTATATGCCCTTTCACTATTGTGTCTTCTGTATCTATTCCACAACAAATCTCTTTTTTCTTTTGATTTTTTACATTCTGTATTGAACCATTTCTTTCTTTTCTTTTCTGCTTCTTTGTGCTGTAAGATGTACTTCTGGACTCCTATTTCATAAGATTCACAAAATTTTTCATACATAGCATTTAAATCTTGTCCTCTAAGCTCCTTTTCCCAAGTAATTTCTAAGACGTACTTCTTTAGGTCATGATGCTTTCCCTTTTTATAGTTTAGGCTCTTTTTGTAACTTTCATTGCTGTTATCTATGTCATATGCAATCCTGAAATTGCAATTTAGTACTGCATGGTCGCTTTTGCCGAATGGAGGGTGATATATTAAATCGTTTTCTTGCCTATTAAATATGAGATCTAGCATTGAGGGCACATCGAGTCCTCTTTTTCTGGTGCTTTCCCTTACATGTTCCTTTAGGAAAAACTCTTGCACAAGATCCAGGAGCTTTTGGTCCCAACAGCTTTCTTGGCTTATTATAGTTAGAGTATTCCAATTTATATTTGTATTAAAATCTCCAGTTAGTATCATTCTTTTCGATTTCTCTTTCATTTTATGTAGTAATGCTCTTAAACTCTGAATTGTACTTTCCACCAGGTCCTCATATTCGTCTCTTTCCCATGTGTTTGATCTGGGTGGCATGTACAAATTGGCTACAATTACTTTCCCTTCAGATGTATTTATCTCTACTGCAATCAGTTCTACTTGTGAGGGTATATCTAATTCTATTTCTTTGAGTTTTAGATTTTTCTTAGTTAATATTATAATACCTCCTCCTTTTTTATAGTTCCTATCTCTTCTCTATATATTATATTCCTCTAAGTTTAGGATGTCATTCGAGATCCTTGGTGTTAATTTTGTTTCAGTTAGGCATATTATATGTGGTTCATTTTGTCTGACATAATCATTCATCTCTAATAATTTAGATACCATTCCATCCACATTTGAGTACATCAACTTAATCATCTTGTTTATATACTTATCATGATTTGGTTCTACTACCTTCGTCCTTTTTATTCCTTCCTGTTTATGTACCACTTTCGTACCTGCAATCCAATTGCTTTGTAAAAAAAAAAAATGTATTCTTCTCCTCCTCTGATCTTCCCTCTTTTTTTTTTTTTTTTTTTGCTTCCTCTCTCTTCTCTATCAGTACTTCCAGTTCCTCTTGTGTTAGGCATCTTTTTATCCATACATTTTTGAACTCCTCTTTTTCCATAGGGTTCTTTGGACTTTTTAGTATCTCCTCCATGGTGTTTACACTCTGGAAGGTTACCTTTAGGGGTCTTGACTTGCTTTTCTCGTATTTCCCTAACCTTTTGTGTTCCTCTATGTCTTTACTACAAATTTCCTCTGATACTTCTTTCAATATGCCCATTACATTTGTCATCTCCTTTTTGTCTCTTGAGATCTTGTTTTTTACTTCTTCCTCTTCTATACCAGTAATTATAATAGACTTGTTAATATCTACTGAATCTCTGACCAACTTAGTATTGTTTTGGATTATTCTTTTCACTTCATTTTTAACGCTTTTTTCTTCCACCCTTGTTTCCAAGTCTTTGTTTACTTTCACCATTTCAGCATAAGTGGTTTCCACATAATTTTTGTAGCTTTGCACAGCTTCATTCACCTGTGATATCGTCTCCTCAGTATCACTGCTCTGATCTATCAGACTGCTTACATGCCTAAATATCTCTGTATCATTTTTGAACTCTTCCATAATACTCTCGTGGTTAAATACTGTACTTGCCATTTCACTAAGTTTCCTCCTAAATGTACCCACTTCAACTGTTAGCTCATTTATGGTTGTTTCTTTCTTGTTGACTTCCTTTCCTAATTTTTCTATTTCTTCCTTTTGCAAGTGCATCTGTTTCTTAATTTCATCAATCTCATTTTGAAAAGCCATCTCCAACATATGTACTCTTTCATTTCAACCAGTTTGTTGTGAGTCTCCATTTCAACCAGTTCTTGGTAGAAATCATCATCCTGCTTTCTACCTTTATCCCTTTTCTTTTCCAAATTTGCTTTACTAAAGTATATGGTCATTTTGCAGTACAAAATGCGCATATAGTACTTACATTCCCTGGGGCAGATTGTAGACTAAACAACGATCAGCTGATTGTGCGCATTCCTGCGCTGTTTGTTTATTTTTATGTTTGACCAAGTCTTACTTAAAACTTCTTTTTTTTTCTTATATAAATAAATAAATATATATATATATATATATATATATTTTTATATATATATATATATATATATATATATATATATATATATATATATATATATATATATATATATATATTAGAACACCATTAAATTAGTCTAACCTTGTACAGAGCTTGACTCATATAAAGATACTTATTTAGGTAATGCCGCTGGCCAAGTTGGCCTGGTATAGAGCGCTGTCGACGTGCGTCTGCTCTCTCTCGGTGCCTCGGTGTGTGTGTGTGTGTGTGTGTTCTTACCTAATTGTTCTTACCGAATTGTATCTTGACAGCAATGAGTCAAGCTCGTACTGTCCCGTGTCTTAAACCATTTCTATCATACATCTTAAATTTATTAATTGTTTTGGCACATACTATTTCATTCAGTAGTGCATTCCACTGACCAATTGCCCTATTTGGGAAACTAAATTTTCTTACATCTTTAGTGCCTCTCTTTTTATGCAGGTCTTTGCAGTGTCCTCTTGCTGATGCCTCCCCATAGGTTATATATTCATTTATGTCTATTTTCTCCTTATCTGATATGCATTTATACAGCATAATCATGTCTCCTCTTTTCCTTCTCTCCTGTAGTTTTGGCAGATTCAGCTTTTCTAGTCTTTCTTCATAACTTAGATCCCTTAAGCTTGGTACGCATCTTATAGCGGCCCTTTGAATATTTTCGATCTCATCTTTGTCTTTCGTGAGATGAGGATTACAGACTACTGATGCATACTCCAGGGTTGATCTGATGAAAGATGTTATTATCTTCCTCAACATGTCTTACGTATGTGAATGCTATTCTCATACTTGCAAGCAGTGTATACATGTTCCGTACCTTCTCACTTTTGTGGTCAGCCGGAGATAGTCTGTTACTGATAATCACACCTAAGTCCTCTCTGATATGTGTAGGGTTTTACTTCCTAACTTATAATCGCAATCTGGTCATTTTCCACTTTTACCAAACTTGATTACATGACACTTGTCCACACTGAATTCCATTTGCCATGTATTACTACATTCATGAAGTTAATTTAATTCTTCTTGTAGCTCTTTACAAGAGCCTGTGTTAGTAATTTTCTTTTGTATTTCTGCATCATCAGCAAACATATTTAAATAGCTTTCATTTCCAATGTTGCCATCTGTATCATTTATATAAACTAGAAACATAATTGGTGCCATCACTGAGCCCTGAAGAACTCTGCTAGTCATTTCCCGACATGATGAGTAATTACCTCTTAGTACTGTTCTCATTTCCCTTTTTCTGAGAAAATCTTGCATCCAACAGTATGATTTCCCTCGGATTCCTCCTAGACGGTACAGTATCCATTAAAGTCTTGAATTCGGTACTCTGTCAAACGCTTTCTTGAAATCTAAATAGATACTGTCCACCCATCTTCTCTATTCTGTAATGTTTCTTTTACTCTATCATAGTAGCTCAGCAGATTAGTAACACATGATTTTCCATTTCTGAAACCAAATTGACTTTCTGTTATCATACTGTATTTTTCTAGATGATCTACCCAAACTTTTCTTATCAGCTTTTCCAGTATCTTACAACACTGGTCAGTGATAGGCCTACTGGTCGGGAATTGAGTGGATTTTGCCTATTTTCTTTCTTGAATAAGGGAACAATGTTTGCTTTCTTCCAAATATCAGGCCTACTGATCGGTAATTGAGTGGATTTTGTCTGTTCCCTTTCTTGAATAAGGGAACAATGTTTGCTTTCTTCCAGAGATCAGGTAGTTTACCTTGACCCAAGGATTCCTTGAATTTAAGGATAATGATCTACTTAACTCCTTTGCCCATTCATGTAGCATCCAACATGAAATTTCGTCTGGACTATTTGTTATTCCTCTGTCTAATCTACTTAACTCCTCTTGTGTGTGTTTTTTTTCTGATATTTGTATATGTGGTAATATGTTTGGGCATGCATGTTCCATATCATTCCTCTCAAAATTATTTTCTTCAGTAAAAACTAATTGGAAGTTCTTATTTAGTGCTTCACAAATATCTTTCTCTTATGTATAGATCATCCCTTCATCCATAATGGATTGTACAGTATTTTATCTTTTACTTTAGTTTTGCTTCGGATGTTGCTATAAAATAGCTTCGGTTGATCACTGCTTCTGTTTATGATGTCCTCCCCAAACTGTTTATGGGCTTCTCTCCTTATTCTTGTGCAATCGTTTCTTGCCTGTTTATAGTTGTTATATTCCCTCTCACTATTGTGTCTTCTGTATCTATTCCACAACAAGTCTCTTTTTCTTTTGATTTTTTTTTTTTTTTTACTTTATTAAAACACTTGTTTATTTTCAGTTGTGTTTCTTTGTGCCGAGGGATGTAAATTTGGATTCCTGTTTCATAAAGTTCACAGAATTTTCTATATATAACATCTAAATCTTGTCCTCTAAGTTCTTTTTCCCACTCTATTTCTAAGAAGTATTTCTTTAGGTCATGATAGTCGCCCTTTTTGTAGTTAAGGCTGTTTTTGTAACTTTCATTACTATTAACTATGTCATATGCAATCCTGAAGTTGTAATTTAATACTGCATGGTCACTTTTGCCGAATGGAGGGTGATACATAATATTGTAAATACCATTTTCTTGTCTCGTAAATTTAAGATCTAGTACTGATGGTACATCAAGTCCTCTTATTCTGGTGCTTTCTTTTACATGTTGTATTAGGAAAAACTGCACAAGGTCGAGGAGCATTTGGTCCCAACAGCTTTCCTGGCTCTTTATATATAGAGTTCTGGAATTTATATTTGCATTGAAATCTCTGATTAGTATAATTCAGATTTCTCCTCCATTCTACGTAGTAATGCTCTTAAACATTGAATTGTTTTCTCTGCCAGGTCTTCATATTCACCTTTTTCCCAATGATTGATCTGGGTGGCATGTATAAATTTGCCACAATTACTTTCCTTTCAGACGTACTAATCTCTACTGGGATCAGTTCGGCCTGTGAGGGTACATCTAGTTCTATTTCTTTGACCTGCAGATTTTTCTTTTTGATATAATTCCTCCTCCTTCTTTTTTAAGTTCCTATCTCTTCTCCATATACTGTTTTCTCTAGGTTTAGGATGTCGTTTGATATCCTTGGTGTTATTTTTGTTTCAGTTAGGTAAACAATATGTGGTTCCTTTTCTTTGATATAATCATTCATTTCTAGTACTTTAGATACCATTCCATCTACATTAAAGTACATCAACTTAATCATCTTGTTTACATACTTGTCATGACTTAGGTCTACTACCTTTCTAACTTGCAATCCAATTACTTTGTAAAAAAATGTGTTCTTCTCTTCCTCTAATCTACCCTCATTCTTTGTTCTTGCCTCCTCCCCCTTCTCTTTTCCAAGTTCCTCTTGAGTTAGGCATCTTTTTATCCATACATTTTTGAAGTCCTCTTTTTCCATAAGTCTGTTTCCATTTTTCAGTATTTCCTCCAGTGTTTACACTCTGGAAGGTTACTTTTAGTAGCCTTGATTTAGTTCTCTCATATTTTCCTAGCCTTTTGTGTTCCTCTATGTCTTTACTACAGATTTCCTCTGACACTTCCATCAATATGCTCATTACATTTGCCATCTCCTTTTTGTCTCTCTAGATCTTGTTTTTTGTTTCTTCCTCCTCTATACCAGTGATTACTATAGATTTGTTGATGTCTGCTGAATCTTTGACCAATTTTGGATTGTTTTGTATTATTGTCTTCACCTCCTTTTTACTGCTTTTTTCTTTATCCTTTGTTTCTAAGTCTGTCTTTACTTTCACCATATCAGCATATGTGCTTTCCACATTATTTTTGTAGCTCTGCATCGCTTCATTTACCTAGGTATCTTTTCCTCAATACCACTCCTATGATCTATCAGAATGCTTCCCTGCCTTATTGTCTCTGTATAATTTCTGAACTCTTCCATAATATTCTCATGGTTGACAAGTGTGCTTGCAGTTTCACTAATCTTCCTTTAGTGTACCCACCTAAGCTGATAATTCATCTATTGTTGTGTCTTTTTTATTAATATCCTTTACTAAATTTTCTTTTTCATATGTGTGTGTGTGTGTGTGTGTGTGTGTGTGTGTGTGTGTGTGTGTGTGTGTGTGTGTGTGTTCTTACCTACCTAATTGTATCTTTACAGGAATGAGTCAAGTTCGTACTGTCCCTTGCATTAAACCATTTTTATCATAAGCATCCCTAACTCTGTGGATAGTTTTGGCACATACTACATTCGGTAGTGCATTCCATTGATCAGTTGCCCTATTTTTATTTTTTTTTTATGCGAGGAAGAAGGAACCAAAGGCCATGAGCCCGCAGTAACAGTTCCCTCCAAGAGAAAAACAAAATACAATAGAGAGCCAAATTCAAGATTCGATCATTTTGAGATGCCTGGACACACTGCGTTTGAAAGACTGGAGATCATAGGCAGCAGGAAATACAGACAGAGGGAGACAGTTCCAGAGCTGACCTGTTGCATAAATGAAAGACTGTGAGTAACGGTTAACTCTTGCATTAGAGAGTTGGACAGAAAAGGGATGAGAGTTTGCTGCCAGACGAGTGCTACGCGCCCGTCGTAGAGGTGGAGGAACCATTAAAGTAGCGATAGGAAAGTGATAAAGATGCAACAGTGCAGCGAAGAGACAGAGGTTGAAGGGAGTCAGTAGGAGGAGGAGAATTAATGAGACGAAAAGCCTTTGACTCCACCCTATTGAGAAGAGCTGTATGTGAAGAGTCTCCCCACACATGAGAGTTGTACTCCACACAGGGGCGGATAAAACCTCTGTATAGAGTCAACAATTGTGCAGGGGTAAAGAAAGAGCGGAGTCGGCTTAGCACACCCAATCTCTTGGAAGCAGATTTTACAAGAGATGTAATACGATCTTTCCAAGATAAGTCCCGAGTAAATGAAGCCCCAAGCATGTTCAACGATGATGCAGGATTAAGCTGAATACTATTAAACATTAGTGGGTATACCTGTGGAAGATTTTGTCGGGTTGATATGTGTAAGAACTGAGTCTTAGATGCATTAAAAAGCAGATTATTTTTATCCCAGTCACAGATACGAGCCATGTCAGACATGAGGTGTGCCATAGCCTCATCCCTTGTTTGTTGAAGTAACTGTTGAGATGGGCATTGCGGGAACCGAATGGAAAGGTGAAGGGTGGAGTCATCAGCGTATGAGTGGATAGGGTTAGATGTACAGCTTAGAAGATCATTGATGAATAAAAGGAAGAGTGTTGGTGATAGGACAGAGCCCTGAGGAACACCACTGTTGATAGATCTAGGAGAAGAACGATGGCCGTCTACAACAGCGGCTATAGAACGACCAGAAAGGAAGCTAGCGTTGAAGGTAAAGATAGAAGGATAGAAACCATAGGAAGGCAGTTTGGAAATTAAAGATTTATGCCAGACTCGGTCGAAAGCCTTTGAGATGTCAAGTGCAATGGCAAAGCTTTCGCCAAAGTCCCGAAAGGAGGATGTCCAGGAGTCTGAAAGGTAGGTGAGAAGATCGCCAGTGGAGCGTCTCTGACGGAACCCGTACTGACGATCGGAAAGAAGGTTGTGATAGGAAAGATGCCTTAAAATTTTTCTATTGAGAATTGACTCGAAAACTTTTGAATTACAGGACGTTAAAGCAATTGGACGATAGTTGAAGAGTTGGGAGTGGTCACCCTTCTTTGGGACTGGTTGAATGAGAGCAAACTTCCAGCAAGAAGGAAAGGTACAAGTTGACAGACAAATGCGAAAGAGTTTGCCTAGGCAGGGTGTGAGCACAGAAACACAGTTCTTGAGAACAACAGGAGCGACCCCATCAGGCCCCTATGCCTTGTTAGTACTGAGGCCAGTGATGGCAGAAAATACATCAGCTGAAGAAACTTTAATGTCAGCCATGAGGAAGTCAGAGGGGGGAAGTGATAGAGGAACAGCACCGAAATCGTCTAAGGTGGAATTGGAGGAGAAAGTCTGTGCAAAGAGATCTGCTTTATCAGTAGAAGAAATAGCTACAGAACCATCAGAGTAGAAAAGAGGAGGGAAGGATGATGAGGTAAAGTTGGTAGAAAGGTTTTTGGCAAGGTGCCAGAAGGAGCGGGAAGAATTCGAGTTGGAGAGTTGAGAGCATTTAGTATGGATGAAATTATTTTTAGCAGAGCAAAGAACAGACTTAGCACGATTCCGGGCAGAAACGTAAAGATGATGTGATTCAGGGGTGGGTAGGCTCCGGTACCTTTTGTAGGCCCTCTCCTAGTTGCGGACAGCATTGGAACAAGCATGATTAAACCACGGCTTTCTTGCATTAGTCAAAGGATATGAGAAAGGAATGTATCCTTCCATGCCCGAGAGAATAACCTCCATAATGCGCAAGGCACACTCAGATGGCTCACGGCCATGGAAGCAATAATCATTCCAGGGAAAATCAAAGAAGTACTGGCTGAGGGCATCCCAGTCTGCGGCTCCAAAATGCCACAGATGAGTTTCCCTGGAGGGTCCACAGACCGTACCGGAGTGATAGGACAGGTTAAGGTGATAAGGATTAAGGTTGTGATCGGAGGAGCCCAACAGAGAGAAAAGATTAACAGAGTAACCAGAAGGAATAGTTGTGAGGAAGAGGTCAAGTATGTTGGAGCTCTCTCCAAGGCGATCAGGGATACGGGTAGGGTGCTGTACAAGCTGCTCTAGGTCATTAAGGATAGAAAAAATGTAGGCTTGTTCACCAGGTGGATCAGTGAAAGGAGAGGACAGCCAAAGGTGGTGGTCAACATTGAAATCTCCTAGAATGGAGATTTCAGAGAAAGGAGAAATGGATAGAATGTGTTCCATCGTAGAAGTAAGATAGTCGAAGAATTTTTGATAGTCAGTAGAATTAGGGGATAAGTAAACAGCACAGATATATTTAGTCAGAGAATGACAGGAAAGCCGAAGCCAGAGTGTGGAGAATTCAGAAGAATCGAGTTCAGGAACACGAGAGCAAGATAAATCATTGCGTATATATATATACAACAGCCACCTTTGGCTTTGAAATGAGCACAGAGAAAGTAGGAGGATACAGAAAAGGGTTTGCTTGTTGTTGTTGTTGAAAGATTCCCTGCACATAAAGTGCAGGCCGGGCCATACATTAGCCAGGTCAGTGATGTATGGGCTGATTAAAAAACAGAAAGTGGGGAGGACAGGACCTGGGGATTGCCCAGCACACACGTCCTGTCTCCTGACTGGCTTTGTGGTGTGTGTGAGCAGGGTTTGCTGTCAGTTGCCTCAGACAGCTGAGTCTCAGTTAGAAAAAGAAGATGAGGTTTAGAGGAGGAGAGGTGGTGCTCAACAGAGCGAAAGTTAGAGGAAAGGCCGTGAATGTTGCAGAAATGAAGAAGAAGAGAGTCAGACAGTGGTTCCAGGCACCTCGAGTCGTCACCGGGAGAGGGGCGGATGGTGGGGGCATTTATTGCCCCCCCCCCTTGGGGACTCCGAGGCTTGGTGATGAGACGCCATAATTTTTTGAATTTTGGAAAAGGAAGTGTAGTGTGTACTGTGCATGTAGTTTGGTGTAGATAGTTAGAGAAATTTGTACTGGAGAGCATGCTGGCCTACTCTCTGTGTAACTGAGACACTGAAAAAGTTCAGCAAAGGGGGATGGTCAGGAACTAGTCCTGAGGACTGATGAAACGGGAAACTGAATTTCGTTACGTCTTTATCGCCTCGTTTTTTATGTAAATTTTTGCAGTCTCCTCTTGCTTGATGCTTGCCCATAAGTTATATTTTCATTTATATGTATTTTCTTTTCCCCTGAGATGCATTTATATAACATAATCATGTCTCTCCGTTTCCTTTTCTCCTATAGTGTTTGTAGATTCAAGTTTTCTAATCCTTCTTTGTAGCTTACAGTAGATCCCTTAAGCTTGATATCCATCTTGTAGCTATCCTTTGTACTTTTTCAATCTTTTCTATGTGTTTTTTGAGATGATTTCACACTACTAATGCATATTCCAGGCATGGTCTGATGAATGATGTTTCTAACATACATTTATATATGTGAATGCTATGTTCATATTATCAGGCAGTGTATACATATTACGTACCTTCTCACTAATTTTTTATGAACAGAGGACACCAGTTGTCTGGTGTATGGATTATTTTTTTTAATTCATTTTTTTTTCTTTCTCTGTTCTGTTATTTAAAAAAATATGGTCATCTGAAGATAGTCTGCTATTGATAATTACTCCTAGGTTCTTCTCTCTTTCTGATATGTGTAGGGTTCGTCTTCCTAACTTATAAGCTCAATCCGGTCTTTTCTCACTTTTACCAAATTTAATTACATGACACTTGTCCACATTGAATTCCATTTGCCATTTATTGCTCCATTCATAAAGTTTGTTAATTCCTCTTGCAGCTTTTTTCAAGAATCTGTGTTAGTAATTTTCCTTTGAATTTTTGCATCATCTGCAAACATATTTAGATAGCTCCCATTTTACATGTTACTATATCATTTATGTATACTAAAAACATAATTGGTGCCAGCACTGAGCTCTGTGGCACTCTGCTGATCACATTCCTCCATGATGAGTAATTTTCCTTTAATACTGTTCTCGTTTCCCTGTTTCTAAGAAAATCCTGCATCCAGCAACACAAATTGCCTTGGATTCCTCCTTGTTGGTACAGTTTCCATGAAAGTCTTTGGTGCGGCACTCTGTCAAATGCTTTCTTAGAATCTAAATAGGTATCGTCTTTGCTGTAATGTTTCCGGAACTCTGTCATAGTAGCGTAACAGGTTAGTAACACATGATTTTTCTTTTCTAAAACTGAACTGCCTCTCTGTTATCATACCGTGTTCTTCTAGATATTTTACCCAAACTTTCCTTATCAGCTATTCCAGTATCTTACAACACTGGTCAGTGATACTGGTCGGTAGTTAAGTGGATTTTTCTCTTCCGTTTCTTGCTTTCTTGAATAGAGGAACAATGTTTGTTTCTTCCATATATCAGGTAGTTTACCTTGACATAAAGATTCCTTGAATATTAAATACAATGGTCTGCTTAACTCTGCTGCACATTCATGTAGCACCCAATCTGATATTCCGTCAGAACCATTTGCTTTTCCATTGTCTACTTTACCTAACTCTTCATGTACTTCGTTTTCCGATATTTGTATATCTGGCAATACATGTGGGCATGCATGTTCCGTATCATCTCTCTCAAAATTTCTTTGTTAAAAACTGATTGGAAGTTTATATATAGTGCTTCACATATTTCTTTCTCTTGTGTTTAGATGATCCCCTCACCCATAATGGACTTTATTTTATCTTTAACTTGGTTTTGCATCATATGTAGCTGTAAAAAAGCTTTGGTTGATCACTACTTATATTTATAGTGTCCTTCTTAAACTGTCTCTGAGCCTCCTTCCTTATCCTTGTATAATCGTTTCTTGCCTGTTTATGGCTGTTATATTATGCCCTCTCACTATTGTGTCTTTTGTATATGTTATACAGCAAGTATCTTTTTTTCTTTTGATTTTTTACATTCTGTATTAAACCATTTCTTTATTTTCATTTCTGTTGCTTTGTGCTGTGGGATGTGATTTAGGACTCCTATTTCATAAAGATCACGGAATTTTCTATATTTAATGTTTAATTTTTTTTCCACTAAGTTCTTTTTCCCAATCTCTTTCTAAAAAGTACTTCTTCTGGTCATGATAGTTGCCTTTTTTGTAATTTAGACTCTTTTTTTAACTCTCACTGCTGGTAAAATCATACGCAGTCCTGAAGTTACAATTCAACACTGCATGGTCGCTTTTGCTGAATCATGGGTGAAAATTATATTGTCAATTTCATTTTCTTGTCTGATAAATATAAGATCTAGTACTGATGGATCACCAAGTCCTCTTTTTCGGGTGTTTTTCTTTACATGCTGTGTTAGAAAAAATTCCTGCACAAGATCTAGCAGCTTTTGATCCCAATAGTTTTCATGGCTTTTCACATCTAAAGTATCCCAATTTATATATGAACTGGAGTCTCCAGTTAATATAATTCTTTCAAATTTCTCTTCCATTCTATGAAACAATGTTCTTAAACTTTGAGCTGTACTTTCTGCCAGGTCTTCACATTCACCTCTTTCCCAAGTGCTTGTTTTGGGTGACATGTATAAATTTGCCACAATTAACTTCCCTTCAGATGTGTTAATTTCCAATGCAATCAGTTCTACTTGTGAGGGTATATCTAGTTTTATTTCTTTGACTTGCAGATTTTTTTTTTGTTAAAATTATAATTCCTTGTCCCTTTCTTAAGTTTCTGTCTCTTCTCCATATATTGTAGTCCTCTAAGTTTAGGGTATCATTGGATATCTTTGGGGTTAATTTTCTTTCAGTCAGGCAAATAATGGTTCCTTTTCTTTTAAGTAGTTTTTTATCTCCAATAATTTAGACACCATTCCATCTACATTTGAGTACGTCAACCTAACGATCTTGTTTACATACTTTCCATAATTTGAGTATCCTACCTTCCTCCTTTTTGTTCCCCGTTGGTTATATACCACTTTCGTATCTGCAGTCCAATTATTTTGTAGAAATAAAAAGTACTCTTTTCTTCCTCTGATCTTTCCTCGTTCTTTGTTTTTGGCTCCTTCCTTTTCTCTTTAGTTAGGCATCTTTTTATTCATACCTTTTTAATTTCCTCTTTTTCTATGATTGCATTTTTTTTGTACTGCCTCCACAGTGTTCACACTCTGCAAGGTTACTTTCAGAGGCCTTGACTTATTTCTCTCATATTTACCTATCCTTTTGCATTCCACTATGTCATTTTTACAGGTTTCCACTAATACTTCCTTCAATATGCTCATTATATTTGCAATCTCTGTGTCTCTCGAAATTTTGTTCTTTATTTCTTCCTCCTCTGTACCAGTGATTACTATAGATATATTATCTGCTGAATCTTTGACCAATTTTGGGTTGTTTTGGATTATTTTGTTTTCACTTCCTTTTTTTTTTTTTTTTTTCTACTCTTGTTTCTAAGAAGTTCCTTACATTCATCATTTCAGCCTATGTAGTTTCTACATCATCTTTATAACTTTGCATCACTTCATTCACCTGGGTTATCTTCGCTTCCATAGAACTACTTTGGTGTATCAGCCTACTTGCTTGCCTGATTTTCTCTGTATCGATTCTGAACTCCCCCATAATACTCTCATGGTTAATAACTGTACTAGCCATTTCACCAATCTTCCTTTTAAGTGAATCCATCTCTACTGACGGCTCATCTATTGTTGCATCTTTCTTATTCAGTTTCCTCACTAATTTTTCATTTTCCTCCTTCTGCATACGCAACTGCTTCTTAATATCATCCATTTCACTCTGAAATGCCCTTTCCAATCTGTTTTCCCTTTCTTCTGATTTGTTGAATGTTTCCATTTCAACCAGTTCCTGGTAGAAATAATCATGTTTTCTACCCCTTTCCCTCCTCCCAGCTCCTTCCATATTCCCTTCACTTAATTTCGTGGTCCTCTTGTATTACTAGTGAGAAAAAGAAAAAAGGTTTTACTTACAATTTCGAATTTTACTCGTCTGTGGTACCGTAGTCGAAACACCTAGGACTTGATCAACACATTACTGCACTAATTGGCTCTGTTCTGTTATTTGGGCAACACTTTTGCTTAAACTTGCTCAGTTATTTTAAAACACCATTTAGTTAACCTTGGACAGAGCTTGACTCATATATAGATACTGTTTAGGTACAGCCAGCTCGGAGTGAGGTGAAATGACTTGCTGTCTCTGATGCCGTGTGTGTGTGTGTGTGTGTGTGTGTGTGTGCGAAATTTTAGTAAATAAGATAACTTGGCCAAATATTACCAGTTAGGATGCATTGTCTCTCCGGTCTATTTCTACATTTTAAAAATCTGACTTTACAAAAAATCCATTACACACACACACACACACACACACACACACACACACACACACACACACACACACACAAAATGTTACAATATTTGTAAAAAAGCAAAGGGCTTTATTGATATCAACTTTTGTATAGATTGATATTCTTTTTAATCCATGTCTTTTTATATTTACTTATTTATTCCTCTTCCTGGTTAGACCATGCATGTTGGATTGCGGCTCTTTTTTTTTTTTTTTTCCCCCGGCAGCCCTTAAAGCCTCCAAAAATCCAGTCTATTCCACTCTGGGCCACAGGATGGAGTTGGATCCTGTTAGATACCTCCCCTACCCTTATGATTTCCTCCTGAGAAAGGTGTTGAAGGGCACCCACAGCCTCATCGTCTCTATTGATTACCTCGTCTGTACTCAACACAGAAAGGGTCTCACGCAGTCTACCTACATTATGGACGAATCGGTAGGTTTTATTTACTTTTCCAAACTTTAAAATTGTTGTGTGTATGAAAGGAATATAGGACCGTATTCTCGTCGGTTAAGGAAGCTCGTTAACACCTTCTCCTAAGCGATTTATTTAGCTGATTAGTTACGATCCTCTTCTGTGTCCTTAAATCATTCAGATATCAGCATACTCTGCACAAATAACATACAAAACGATAGTAACCATACATACAAAAGGATTTAAACCAGACCGACGAGTATCCAAAAATATATCGCTATGGAGAGGGTGTTAGGGATCTTCCTTTACCATTACATAATGTGAAGTCGGTGCAGTATGAAAGCGTATTTCAAAAAGACGATAAACAGACACTAAAACCTGTATCCTCGTCAGGTAAGGTAGCTCCCGAACACATTTTTCATAGCGATTTATTATTTGATGACTGGTTAGCATTCTTTTGTGCGTTATTTATGCAAAGTATGGCAATGTTAGACGAATTTATATAACACCGAATAGGACAGTAAGGTGCAATAAACAAACCAAATCACTTAGGCAAAGGTGTTCCGGAGCTACCTCAACCAGCGAGATACAAGATTATATTGAACAAGTAGTGCAGTTGATCAGAAATTTCCATTCCACACTTCGCCCGAAAAAATACAACACAGATGATGACCACTGAAAATTTCAAATGTTTCTCTCCCACGTTGATAAAATTGGATTCTGAAATTTGCTATATATTAGACTTCTTTTATATAATTAAAATCTGGTGTATAATTTTTTTTTTATTAATTTCGTTTCTCCTCCTCTGCTTTGTTAGTGAAAGAAGAGAAAGAAAGTAGTTAATAAAATGCACTTTCAAACGATAACGGATGATAACTGATTAATCATTTCGCAACATCATGAGTTATAGTGATCATTTTCGATATTATAGGCTTTATCCAGCACTATATATATTTTCTTCTTTATCGATTGTATATCAGATTAGGTCAGAAGATAGACCGTATTTCGTATATTAAAAATTGTGAGTATATTTCGTGTACTTCTGGAGCGAGGGTGTATATCGTGTAACAAACTCGAGATAGTGTAATTCAAAAAAACACATTTTAATTGACAGTATTTTGTTGTGATATTAAAGTCTGTTTTTTTTTTTTTTTTTTTTAACTGGTGGTATGTAGTGGCGACTGTCATCAACTCACTTGATGTAGTGCTGCCTACTTCTTCCTTCACCTTTATCATTCTTTTTCTGCCTTCCTTCCTCTCTTCCTTTTTCTCCAATCTTTTCTGTCACTTTTTATTACCCCTTTTTCCCTCTTCAGGTGGTTTTACGTTGAGTGACTAACGTAATGGTTTCCTGTAAGCTAACTCAAAGGCAAACGGCCACCCTTTACGAGATTGTGGCGTCTGGCTGTAGATAGATAGGTAAATATAAGAAATTGCTGGAGATTATTTTTTTGAAGTTTCATCCCTGTTTTAAAAATTTAAAGACGAAAAAATTAAAGATATATTTTTTCACCCATCTTAAGCTAAATATAGGTGTACAAGAATATTACATTATTAACTGTTCTGTACACGTAAATAGACCCAAATTTTATTACGCTCTCTCGCAGCGCTATAAAGCTTGATTACTTCTTGTGCTGGTATTTTACAGATCCGTATTATTATATGAGGGAGGTTGGAATGCAGAGTTCAATATTTATCACCATAGCTACGAATGTAGAAGGTCATCCATCCATCCATCCGTCCATCCAACCATCCGTCCATCCAACCATCTATCCATCCAGCCATCCATCCATCCAACCATCCATCCATCCAACCATCCATCCATCTATCCGTCCATCCATTCATCCGACCGTCCAACCATTCATCCATCCATCTATCTATCCCTCTGTCTACCTGCTAATCAGCTTATATGCCTTCCTACCTACCTTCCTGCATACCCGCCCACATACCTACCTACCTACCTTCCTACCTACTTAACTACCTACCTACCTACCTTCCTACCTACTTAACTGGCTACCTACCTACATTCCTTCTTACCTACATACCTGCTTGCAATCCTACCTACCTGCGTACGTGCCTACCTACCTACCCACCTACCTGCCTACCCATCTACTTAACTTCTTACATACTTACCTACCCTCCTACATACCTGCCTACCTTCCTACATACCTACCTACCATCCTACATACCTACATTTTTACCTACCTACCTACCTGCCTACCTACCTAACCTAACCTAACCTAACCTAATCCAACCCAACCCATAGCTATTGAATCAATGCATGTGCCTACCTTCCTACTTACCTACCTACCTACCAAAAAACTTTCCTCTCTCTACAGCTCTACAAGGACTTCATGACGTGGTTCCTGCCCCGTAACACCCCCTAAACTAGTCTCATCTCAGACCATCTCAAGTGGATCGTCGGAACCGGAATATTGGGCAAGATATACAAAACTCACTCGGAAATCTTCATCGTTAGGAGCACCAGGGTAAGTTGGTTTTTACTGCACTTATGTAGGGTGGTGTGTATATTGTGCTGGCTAAGTTTTGTGCTCCTGGGACGGCTCAAGTGGTGTACGAAAGATATTGTGCATGATTCGAGAAATTACTGTTTAATCATGTAGTCACTGAACCTAAAAGAGGGGGGGGGGGCTGAAAGGAGGAGAGAATGTAGGAAAAAAATAAAAAAAGGATTATGAGAGGAATGGATCGAAACTCTACCTGCTCTTAGTAATGTCAGCCTTTATTCATTGCGATAAATCCATTCATAATCTTTTTGCAACCAGTGACTGATTTTATTTAGGTTTTTGGAAACTGCATAGAAAAGAGTTAAATTCTCAGGATTTAATCTTCAAAATCATAACTTTCCACTTATAATATATATACTGTATATACATGTGGTTGATTTTCTCCAAGGCATACTTTTATTAACGTGACTGCAAGTTCGGCATTACATAACTTTCTTGCAATGCTGTCTTGTTGTCTGATAGCTTGTTTTGCTTGTCTGATAGCTCGTTTTGCTTGTCTGATAGCTCGTTTTGTTTGTCTGATGGCTCATTTTGCTTGTCTGATGGATTGTTTTGCTTGTCTGATGGCTCATTTTGCTTCTCTGACGGCTTGTTTTGCTTATCTGATGGCTCGTTTGGCTTTTCTGACGGCCTGTTTTGCTTGTCTGATGGCCCGTTTTGCTTGTCTGAAGGCCCGTTTTGCTGGTCTGCTGGCTTGTTTTGCTTGTCTGAAGGCCCGTTTTGCTTGTCTGAAGGCCCGTTTTGCTTGTCTGAGGGCCCGTTTTGCTTGTCTGATGGCTTGTTTTGCTTGTCTGATGGCCCGTTTTCCTTGTCTGACGGCCCGTTTTGCTTGTCTGATGGTTTGTCTGATGGCTCGTTTTGCTTGTCCTTGAACCCTAGCGATGATATCTCCGTAGACGGCCATATCATCGGTCCTCGCGGTGTTATCTGTGTTGTCTGTAAATGATTCACAATAGGTGTGGGCGTGTGACAAGGTTGTGTGATGTCCCCATGGTTGTTCAGTGTACAGTTTATGTGGATGGGGTGAAGACAGAAGTAAAAACACGAGTAATGGAGAGAGGGATGGCGTTGGTAATGAATGGTGATGGATGGAATATCTCAAATTTGTTGTATGCTGATGATGCAGTACTGCCTGCAAGTACCGGACAAGAACTTGGTAGGCCAGTGCAGAGTTTTACTGATGTCTGTGAGCGTCGTGCCTTGAGAGTAAAGGTAGAAAAGAGTAAAATGATGGTTATTGAGAGAGAAGGTGACTCCCAGTGTGATGTTAGAGTCAATAGCGAGAGACTGCCATGGGTGAGAGTGTTCAGATACTTAGGTACAGTGATAAAAAAGAGGGGAAAATGTGCAAAAGAAGTTGAAAGTGGAGTGACACAAGGAAGAAAAATAGCTGATGCAATGAAGGCCTTGATAAGAAACAGAAGCTTGAGTGTTGCAGCTGCACGAGGCTTAGATGAGGGAGTGTTAGAGCTAACTTCATACAGTTTTGGTTACGCATTGTATAAACTAAATTGTCAAAATATTACCAAATATATCTGTGTAATCTATCGCTTCCTCAATGATTCTTCGGAACCCAGTGTATATGATTCCATATCCACACAGTTAAGAAACCTTAACCTTGCCCTTAGCACCGAAAATACCATTTTGGGTGATTTTAACATACATAATGTTGAATGGTTATTGAATTCTGCCAGGACTGATGATGCTGGTCTAGAGTGCGAGCTGTTTCAGAATCGTTTAATCTCACCCAGCTGGTAAAGCAACCAACCAGAATGCCTGATAATCCAGACCATAATCCCCATCTCTTGGATTTATTCTTGACAAATAATCCAAATCAATATAGGATAGAGGTACTGTCACCACTTGGATCCTCTGACCACAATCTCATCAAAGCCTCATTAGTTAACCCCCTCACACCTCCCCTTTCTGAACCTGTCAGGGTGACCCGATGGCACTTTGATAGGGCAAACTGAGATGGATTTAGAAATTATCTTGCTGACATTCCATGGCAGTCTTTCTTCTCTAGTGATCCCAATTCTACCGAGTCCCACATTTGCAACTTAATACTAGCTGGTATGGATTTATTCATACCAAGTCAACAGTTCACTAAAGGTCGAACTCTCCAATATGGTTTGATGGCAACTGTGCCAGAGCAACAGCCCAAAAGTCATTAGCATATAACTCTTACTTAAAATAAAAAACGTTTGAATCACTCTCTCAATTTAAAATTGCTAGAAATCATGCAAAAGATGTAATAAATCTAGCTAAATCAAACTTTCTTCAAAAGCAAGCATCAAAACTACTTAACAACCCTTGTGACAATAGAATATTCTGGTCAACTCTTAATTTTTTCAGTAATAACTTTAACAAATCATCATCCATTCCCCCACTGAAATCTTCAGATGGCACCATTACAAATGACCCACGTGTGAAAGCATACGTTTTTGCCAGTATATTTGCCAGAAATTCTACCATAGACGATGCCAGCCAGAACAACCCAGTACTAGAACTTGACTCTCCCGAAATTGTTCCACTTAAGATACAGACAAGATACGTAAAATCCATCCTAGACAATTTACCCACCAACAAAGCTCCAGGCCCAGATGGAATTCCGCCAATTGTTTTGAAAAAATGTTCCCCTGAACTTGCCTCTGTCCTTGCTAAATTATTCAAACTATGCATACGTACTTCTTCAATCCCAAATTCATGGAAAGAAACCAATATCCACCCAATTCCGATGAAAGGAAGTTCCTCTGACCCCTCTGATTACAGACCAATAGCAGTCACATCTTCTCTTGGTAAGGTATTTGAAACTTTAATTAATAAGCACATTGTTAAACATCTGGAATCCAACAACTTAATTAGTGATAGACAATATGGTTTTCTCCACGAAAGATCCACCACTGACATACTCAATCTCCTAACTCATGCCATCCATCAATCAATTGACCTACATGGAGAAACTCATGCAGTAGCCCTTGACATTTCTAAAGCTTTCGATAGAGTATGGCACCGTTCCCTGCTGTCCAAACTCCCCTGCTATGGACTAACGTCTTTTGTTCCTTTCATCTCCTCATATCTCAGTGACAGGATAATAAGAGTAAAAGTAGATGATGTATTTTCCAATTTCCACTCAATTAATGCCGGCGTGCCACAGGGATCAGTTCTGGCCCCAATCCTCTTCCTGGTTCGTATTAATGATCTCTTATATGTCACCCACAATCTCATCCACTCATATGCAGATGACTCAACATTACATAGTTCATTCACACTCAGACACCCATTTACAAAGTCTAATATCTCCACCTCTCAACTCAGTACAGCCATCTCCATAAATCAAGACCTTTTTACCTTCAGTACTGCTAATATTCCCATCTCCAGAAGTATTGAAATTCTCGGCGTCTCACTTAACAATGTCCTCAGCTGGACCTCTCATGTTAGATCACTTGCTAAAATCGCCTCAAAGAAACTTGGATTAATGTACAGAGTCCGTAACTTCCTCACTGACGAGCAGTTACCTATAATTTATAAGAGTCATGTGCACTCTCAGCTTGAATATTGCTCACCCTTGTGGAATGGATGTGGAGAGTTTGCATTAAAACAACTAGACAAAATTCAGAACAAGGCTGTTAGAATTATTAACAACCCTGCCATTACAAATAAACTACCTCCCCTAAATGGAAGAAGGAATGTTGCCTCCCTTGCATTACTTTACAGATATTTTTATGGCAAATGCTCAGACGAAGTTTCGTCCATGGTGCCACCTCTCCACGCGTTCCCTCGTGCTACACGGCCATCTGGTAGCGCTCATGACTGGAATGTCATTCAGCCATATTGCAGAACTTCTGCCTATCAGAATTCTTTCATTCCCTGAACTGCATCTCTTTGGAACTCGCTCCCCCAGAGTTGTTTCCCCCCAAACTTCAACCTACAGCTCTTCAGGTCTAACTGTTACAGATATTTTATGAACAGACGACACCAGTAATCTGGTGTATGGATTTTTTTTGTTTATTCATTTATTTTTCCTTCCTCTGTTCTGTTCTTAATATATATATATATATATATATATATATATATATATATATATATATATATATATATATATATATATATATATATATATATATATATATATATATATATATATATATATATATATATATATATATATATATATATATATATATATATATATATATGGATGTGAGACTATGGGGTGGCATGAAAATGAAAAGTCAAGAGTAAGAGCAATGGAGATGGGAGTACAGAAGGTGGATAGGATACAAAATAATGTGATTCGTGAAAGATGTGGAGTAAGGAAGTCGGTGGATACCAGAATCGAAGAGAGTGTCCTGAGATGGTATGGTCACGTGGAGAGAATGGATAACAACAGAGTGGTGGAAAAGGTATATCTGAGCGATTTTGGAGGGAGGAGGCGAGGTAGGCCAAGAAGAAGGTGGAGAGATGTGGTGGATGAGTGTGTGAGGATGAGAGGTATGGAAGTCGGTGAGGCTAGGGAACTGACAGGAGATTGAGCTGGCTGGATGAATGTTGTGAGGAGAAGTGCATGATCAGGGATTTTAGCACTCCTTTTTAACGTGGCAGCGTCCGGACTGACTCAATCGGATACGTTTATGTCAAGGTACAGAACGTGGTGAATGTTTTTGGCGTATACAATAGAGCCATGATTCCGTGGGCTTGAATGATGAGTGAATGGAAGTGTGGCCCATTGGATTGGGCAAACTTGGGCTGTCTGGACATTGCTACTTCTCACCCTGCCATAAGGTGGGAAAGGAGGTCTGAATGATGATGAAGATTATGATGTGTGTATCAATCATTTCCTATGGCACCCTCGGGGATGCATAGGGCCTCGATGAACTCACACCACCACATCCTATCTTGTGCTAACTCCTCAAGATCTCCCCAACACTCATCTCCAGCTTCCCGTCTCATTGTCCTCACCCACGTCTCTTTTGGCCTTCCTCTACCTCTCCTACCAAGTGCCACCCACCCTGGTGTACCTCGTACTATTCCCTGTCTCCTATACACATGTCCTAGCCACTTCCATCGTGAGAACCTAACATATTCATCGACCGGCTGCACTCCCGTTATTTCTCTAATTCTACTATTTGGTATCCTTTCCCACCACTTAACTCCTAATATTCTTCTAAGTGCTTTGTTTTCAAACACCAAGAATTTATTTTCCATAGTCACTGTGCTGTACCAAGACTCGTGTCCATAAATTAAGATACTCCTAACCATTACCTTATAAAGTTTGATTTTTGTATGCACAGAAAAATTGTTATTATTCCAAATATTTTTAAGCATTCCCATTGCCTGATTAGCCTTCTTTAACCTTTCCTCGAATTCAAAGTTCAAAGAACCGTCCTTGGCTAAATAAGTACCTAAATATTTAAACCTATCAACTTGCTTTACAACCATACCTCCAACTACACATTCCTGCGCATTTTCCATATTCATATTGATTATTTCAGTTTTTCCACAATTAATAACCAAACCCACCTTGCGACCTTCACTCACCAAACAGTCCAACACTCTCTGCATCTCTTCTGGCCCATCACAAATCAAAACTATATCATCTGCATAATCTAAATCCAAAAGTTTCCTGTTCTCTCCCCAAAGTATACCTGCACCGGTTTCTGTTCCAACGCGTTTCATAATGTAATCAATGACCAATATAAATAGTAAAGGCGATAGAACACCACCTTGAATTACTCCGGACTTGACTTCAAACGAATCACTAAGACAACCATCAACCATCACTTTACAAAATGTGTCCTCATGCATGTTCATAATGACCCTCACAAACTCCTCTGGTATTCCAAAATGTCTCATGATCTTCCCCATAGTCTCTCTCGAAACACTATCAAAAGCCTTTTAAAAATCAACAAAACAAAGACTTAACGGTACTCTCATTTCATTAACTTGCTGCATCAAATGCCTAACTATAAAGATCTGATCATTGCAACCACGTCCCTTTCTAAAACCAGCCTGTTCATCCCTCAGAATACCCTCAACCACCGGCTCCAACCTATTTAACAACACTCTACTGAAAACTTTCAAAGCTATCGGTGACAAAGAGATTCCCCTCCAATTACCACATTCACTCAGGTCTCCCTTCTTCGGAATTTTAACAATTACACCATTCTTCCAAACTGATGGTAGTAACCCCGTCACCCATATCTTATTGAATAGCTTGGTCAAGATCATTATTAATCTATCCCCCTCCACTTTAAACATTTCCGGAAATAAACCATCCTCCCCTGGTGCCTTATTATTCTTTAACTGTTTTGCTGCTTTCTCCACTTCTGCAAGCCTCAACTCTCCTGTTTCTATATTTAAATCTTCCTGAGCAGATGGTATATCCTCTTCTGGTGGTATTGGTCTATTAAGAACTGTCTCAAAATGCTCTTTCCATCTATTTTTAATATCTCCATCTTTGGTCAATAAATTTCCTTCCCTGTCTCTAACTGGTATTTCCTTGCGTTTACCTGCATTACCACGTAGTTCTCTAATCGATTCATATGCTATTCTTTGACTCTGTCCATCATTTTTGTTTATTAAGATTTCAGTCTCTGCAACCTTTTCATCCACACATCTTCTTTTATCTCTCCTAGCTAACCTTCTTACTTCTGAATTCAAACTCCAGTACGCAGCTCTTGCTAATTCAATCTCTCGTTCATCAACGCATTGCATCTCACTCCTCAATTTAGCCTCACCTCTCTTTTTTATCATATCCCACGTTTCCTCTGATATCCATTTCTTTCTCCTGAATCTATGTCTCCTTCCAATCGTACATTCAGCAGTCTCATGCAAAACTTTGTTCACATCCTCCCACATCTCATCTACACTTCTCTCCCCCTCTTCCAACGTTTCCAACACCAAAAACCTATTTCTGCATTCTAATCTGAATTCCTCCTTTTCTTCTCCTTCCCTTCTAAGCTTAACAATATCGTATCTACCAACACCAGATTTTTCCTTCTTCTGATTTTTAAGTTTAAACCTTATTTTTGCAATGCTGAGTTGATGGTCACTACCAATATCCGCTCCCCGTTTAACATGAACATCTAGCAGGGAACTTCTATGCCTCCTACTGATAGCGATGTGATCAATCTGATTTTTATATTTTCCACACGGCGACACCCAAGTTGTCTTGTGTATATTGCAATGCTGAAAGAGTGTGCCCCCGATGACTAAGTCATTTGCTAGACAGAAGCTTCCAAACCTCACTCCGTTTTCACTCATCCTACTACCAACTCCCATCTTACCCATACATGCCTCAAATCCCTCATTTGAACAGCCCATTACTGCATTAAAGTCTCCAACGCAGATCAAAACATCATGTCTAGGTACCCTTCCTACTCCTTCTTGCAACTTTTCATAAAATGTGTCTTTCCTTTCATCGAGTGCATCATTAGTAGGTGCATAACACACAAACAGACTGATGTTGCCATGATTTGATTTAAACCGTGCGTATAACAATCGCTCATCTATAGGATCCCACTCACATAAAGCCTTATTTGCCTTACAACCCAGCAACAATCCTACTCCCTGATAATGCATTCCGTCCTGTCGACCAGATATCAATAAACGTATACCATCCTCCAAATCCAACTTATCGACTCCAGTTAATCTAGTTTCTGTCAGAGCACAAATATCAAGTCCGTAATTTTGAAAAACCTTCACTAACTCATCGATTTTACCGTCATGATTTAGCGTTCTCACATTCCAGTTACCAATTTTAATTGTATTTTTTGCATTAACAAAGGAATTAGATTGTAACTGAGGCAACCGTGAGATTCTTAGCACCCCCTGCCCATTTAAGGGCTGCACGGGACTGTGGGCCATTACTGTTCTTTCAGAGTCCATCAAGGTTTCTTTGGCTAACTTCCTGAACACCTCGCCATTGTGTTGCAGTCGCAGTAGGCAGCTAACTTGCCTGATTGCCCACACCCGAAAGACCCAGCTATGCTGTAGCCAGTCACGTGCCGACATGCTTCCCAGCCATTTCACTCTCAAGGAGTTCCTCTGCCTGAGAAAGCAACCACCCCCCTGCTCCCGAGGGCTTTTGATCTGTGTAGGTAGAGGGCGATCACTCCCTCACTAGCCATATACAGTGTATATATATAGATAGATATATATATATATATATATATATATATATATATATATATATATATATAGATAGATAGATAGATAGATAGATATTACTTCTTCCATCCTTTATAAGTTTGTTCAGTATTTTCGTTTTGTTCTCAAGTTCTTTGTGTTTCTTCAAACTCTTCATTATACTCTCTGAAAACTTTGGCTACTAATTTTTCTCTTTATTTCCGTACCTCTCTAGTGTTGTTTTGGTGCATGTCGCGTGGATTTTTCGTTCATCTGTTTTCTATTTTCATCTGCATCGTCCACCAGCTGCAAGTAATGTAATATATTTATCCCCAGACTCCCTATCCCCTTGCAGTTCAGTTGATGGCCAGGTTTAGTCAGATTGGAGGTTTGATTTGACTACTAACCAAGAAGACTCATTCTTAACCCATAACACTCATTCGAGATGCACCCACGACTTGGTACTCGTGTCGTGGGAGAGACTCAGCGAATACTTTCTGGGCAACGATATTCGCTAGAGACCAAGCAGGAATGGAGTTACTATTTTTTTTTTTTTTAAGTTCTTTATTTACCATTCAGTACAAGCCCCGACACTCTGGGGGACACTGTCCCGGAAGGCCAAGCACAGAGGGGTGCATGAGAAAAAAAGAAAAATCAGTATCTTTGGGCATAGAAGGTGTACAAGTAATTATCATAACAAGCACAATAACGAACAAAGACATACAATGGCACATACATGGTACAAAGTTGTTACAGTAATTATCATTACATGTTCTGAGTTAAGTAAAGTAGAAAAAAATAAAATGGTGACAAACCCCCCCAATAAGTAA
>NC_136997.1:41373239-41508239 GCF_032717465.1 Coenobita brevimanus | reverse complement strand
CACCCAAGCTGATCTTTTCCAGTCTCTCAAAGATATTTCCAACACTGACCTTTCCAATGCTCTGTGAGAGCGGATTAATTTATTTTCCATCGATTTTGTCAGTTTCCAGGTCTCACAACCATCCGTCATAGCTGGAATTATACAGTAGTTTTATACTTTTCGTTTCATACAAACTGGCAAGCTACTTTTCATAACGTCTCTGTGTTTACCGAAAGCTTTCCATGCAACTGTAATGCGTCATTTTACTTCGCTATCATGATCTTTCGTTAATTTTAGCATTTGCCCCAAGTAATTGTACTCCTAAACTTCTTCAAGAATTTCTTCGCTTATTCTGATGACGCTCTTTGGTGTTTGTGGATTAAATATTAATTTAGTTTCACTCCGGTTATCTTTAGTCCTACTTTTAGTATATATATATATATATATATATATATATATATATATATATATATATATATATATATATATATATATATATATATATATATCCCATCATTGACCTAGTGCCCCGACGTTATAATGAAAGGAAGTCGGAGTGAAGGACTAAGTGTCCATTTTTTCTAAAGTTACCCGTGTTATTTACTTGATTTCTTCCTTCCCATCATCACAGAAAATGTTTTAATGGGTAACATGTGAAAGTGCAAACTACCGTCGCATTTTTGGACATTTTATTTTTCTTTACAGTATCCGTGCAAGTCTTGTCACTCCCTTCCCTGCTGACCCTCTGCCCCCTCTATGGACGCGTACAACTCCTGCTAGTCATTTATACGCCCTCGTGGCACTATTGCTGACCATTCATCTATCTTTCCTTTCAATTTTACTGAAATACTAGCCCGTGTCCCATCCTTGCCCGTTCCTACCCTACCCATTCGATCCATGCTCATACTGTCCTCTGTAATTGCCGGGAAGGGGCTGTTTATCTTGCTTATAATTATTCTGTTTCTCTCATGTTCACTTAGGAAGAGGTGTTACGGTGCGTCCTGAACCGACGAAAACACCGCCCATACTCCCATGCAGTGCTCTCTCTCTCTCTCTCTCTCTCTCTCTCTAACCGACGAGACTGCCGCCCATACTCCCATACCGTTCTCTTTCTCTAACCGACGAGAATATCTCACATACTCCTGTATACGGTGCTCTCTCTCTCTCTCTCTCTAACCGACGAGAATGCCGCCCATACTCCCATACGGTGCTCTCGCTTCTCTCTCTCTCTCTCTCTCTCTCTCTCTCTCTAGTCCTCACCTTATGTAACAACTTTTCTCTTTTTTAAGCGAGAAAACATTGTTGTTATTATTATTATTATTATTATTATTATTATTATTATTATTTTCAAACAAGGAATATATACAGGATAATTTTAACCTATCATTTCCATCACGTAATCACATATCTTAAACATATCCTTAGAGACTATCCGGTTTTCTGGTCGGTTGCTGCCTATCATCTTTTCCTAAGCAATTTATTTTCCTTATTACATCTTACTGTCCCTGTTCCTCCAATAACGCCATACCCTGCATGAATAACGTACCAGAGGATATTAACCAAAAGCCAGCAATGAATCGCTGAGGAAGAGGTGTTAGGGAGCTCTTAACCGACGAGAATGAGGGCCTTTAGCTCAAAATAAATCGCTTAGAAAGTGATGTCAGGAAGCTCTTACCGGACGAAAATACGGGTCTTTAGCTCACAATAATCGCTGAGGAAAAGATGTTAGGGAGCTCTTCCGGAAGAAAATACGGGTCGTCAGCTGAGAATAAGTTGAAGCTGATCTTTGTAAATAGTCATAAGGACTTTTTTACAGAATACAAAACAAACGCTATGACGTTATCGTTGCATTTATTTCCCTTTAATAATTATAATCTCTTTAATAATCATAATCTGTTTAATACTTAACGGTACGATATCTTTAAAAAATAAAATCTCTTTAATAATCATAATCTTTTTAATAATTATCGGTATGATATCTTTAATAATTATGATCCCTTTAATATTCACAATCTTTTTAATAATTATAATCTCTAATAATTATATTAGCAGTATGATAATCAAAACCATTTTTTTTTTTCATACCATGGACAAGAGTAAAATTTAAACCTTTCTTGCTTTTGTCCTCAATTTTTTTATGTACTTACTTTGTGAGGAAGGGATTTATTTCAAATGTGGTTGCTGCTGGCGCTCACCATCCACTCGATAGATTGCAACCTTGAGATTCTACAGTAAGCTACAGGTCCAATGGTTACGCTAGGTGGTAACCATGTAACCAAATAACAAAAGGCATATTATTGTTGTCCGGACTAGCATATACTACTACCACAACTACTTCTACCACCATCATAACTACTACTACTACTACTACTACTACTACTACAGTACTACTACTATTACTACTACTACAACTACTACTACTGCTACTACTATTGCTGCTGCTGCTGGTGCTACTACTACTGCTACTACTACTACTACTACTAATAATAATAATAATAATAATAATAATAATAATAATAATATTACTACTACTACTACCACAACTGTCACAACTATTGGTACTACCAACACCACCACCACCACCACCACCACTACTACTACTGTTACTACTACTACTACTACGTCCCTCCTGTACAAGAGATATTCATAATTAATACACTTCTCTATCGGCAGCAGAAAAAAATAAATAAAATCATCAAACAGTATGAAATAAGAAAATTTCTATAGCGCATTCACTCTAACCTGGCAAAGCCTCGTAACCCCTCTCAGCTTAGATGGCCAAGGTCTGTATTCCCGTCGGTTAAGGAAGCTCCCTAACACCTCTTCCTAGGTGATTTATTTTGCTTATTATACCTTCCTGTCCTCTTCTGTGTTAATTACTTTATTCTAAGATCTTTGTGGTCTCCATAAGTAAGGTATAGAATGATATTAACCAGGCATATCCAAAAACAAATTTCCAAGAAAGAGTTCCTAGGGAGCTTCTTTACCCAATGAGAATAATATGGGATTATAATTATTTTATAAATGGATTTTATTCATTTATGTATCTATTTATTTAATCATTAAATTTTTAACAGTAGTAGTAATAGCAGTAGTAGTATCGATGAAGGTAGTGTCACTGACGTAGTTTCCCCAGTAGTGAATGGATGAAACAGAAGATGAGAAAATAATGTTAAAGTTAAGTTAGTTTTCTTGTGAGCTTACCTTACCCCTCTTGGTGCTTTATTAAGGGTTAAGAGTGCACCGTAATATATACCCCCAAACAATTTGGCGACCTCTCCAGGATAGCTCTGTGACATAATATTGGCAACCTTGGCCACATACACATTGCTTACTCCTACCTACTTAACTATAATTAGTAATCATGGCCCTAATGAGTGATAGTGATGTGAAAGCATTTCTGGATTCTAAGCCTTCCCCAACCAGAATGAAAACAATCACAAAGTAGGAGCTCGTATTACTTGCCCGGGCCTTACAGTTGAGATTTTCTGCCTCAGTCACTAAGACGATGTTACTTGATCGAATATTGGACAACATGTTTAAGCAAAGTGAGTCCTCCATAGTTAGTTCTGAGCCATCTGATAATGCACAAGGTGTGGACCCAGAGCCTTTGGCGTCGGAGATACCTAGGCCCAGTGATTGTCCTGCTTATGATACTGGTGACAAAGTGCAACTTGAGTTAGCCAGAATTAAGCTGAGGGAACTAGAAGTGCAAGCAAAAGTGAGAGAACAATGGAATGCTAAAATGAATTAGAATTACAAGCTGAAATGAGACAAAAAGAAATAGATCATGAAATCAGACCGAAGGACTCTGATAGTTCACCTCTAGAAAGTAGTAGTTCATCTGCCAGGGAATCTTTTGATGTTGCTAGGAACATTCAGCTAGTACCTCCCTTTAATGAGCAAGACGTCACTAAGTACTACTATATATTTGAAAAGGTGGCAGGTCGTCTCTCGTGGCCAAAAGACTCTTGGACAGTACTGCTGCAGTGTCTTTTGAAAGGAAAGGCTCAAGTGGCTTATAAATCGTTTATCAGTTGATCAAAGTGCTAACTATGATTGTTTAAAAGAAGACATTCTAAAAGCATATTAACTCGTGCCAAGGGCATATAGGCTTAAATTTAGATCTACCTTTAAGCAGAAAGATCAGACTCATGTGGAATATGCCAGAGTACTCACAGACTTATTTGATCAATGGTTACAATTTAAGAATGCTGATGATTTCTCAAAACTGAGAGAATTAATTATCATGGAGAACTTCACTAGTAACATAGATAGGGATGTTGCTACGCACCTAGTAGAAAAAAACTTAGATACCCTAGCTTAGGCTGCTGTTGTAGCAGACAATTATAGTATAATTCATAAGCACGAACGTAAGCCTCAGTTATTTGTCAGGGTAGGAGAGTGAACCAACCAGTTTTTGTGAACCCATCTTCTGGTAAAGGCAAGTTAATATCAAGTGACACAAGTGGGAACACTGGAACCCCAAAGCATGTTAGTTCCACAGAAGTAATTGAGGACAGTGTTGCCAGAGGGTCAAGAAAAGGTGTCAGATTTTGCCAGTATTACCGGAAAACGGGGCACTTGGAGGATTGGTGATGGAAAAAATAGAGGAAAAAGTTCCAATGTGAAACCTACTACTTTGGTAAACTCTTAGGAATCTTTTGACACCAACAGAGAGCAGCCATCCACAGATATTGTAAGCGGTAGTCAGACACAACCCCAGTGGGTGCATATTGGTGATAAGGCCAGAGTGGAACTGTCAGTGGTTGATCGACGGACTCCTGTAGAGCCATGGTTGATACTAGTAAGACTGGAGCAGTGCAGCCGTCAGGATCAAGTGAGAGTGGTAAGACTCCATCAGAGTGTCCTTCCCCATGCAGTACAAAAAGTGGCACCTCCCCAGATCATTTATTTGCTAGCTTCATATCTAAGGGATAGTGTTTGGAAACTCTCTGTACTGTTGTTTGCAGATGATACTGTGTTGTTGAGTGAAGACGAAGGGGAGCTGCAAGGCTTGGTGGATGAGTTTGGGAGAGTGTGTAAGAAACGGAATCTGAAGGTGAATGTAGGCAGTAAAGTGATGGTCTTTGAGAGAGGTGAAGTCAGTGAATGTACAGCGAGGTTGGATGGTGAGGAATTGGAAAATGTGAGTACGTTTAAGCACTTGGGTATTGTGATGAGTAAGGATGGAGGTTTGGAGGGTGAAGTGCTTGAAAGGGTACAGCAGGGAAGAAAGGTTGCTGGTTCTTTGAAAGCAGTGATAAGAAACAGGGAAGTGAGCATGGAAGTGAAAAAGTTACTACATGACAGTATTGTGATACCAACTCTAACGTACGGAAGTGAAGCTTGGACGTTGTTGGAAGGACACAAGTCAAGAGTGAGAGCAGTGGAAATGAGTTATTTAAGAGGAGCCTGTGGAGTCACTTGGAGAGATAGGCTGACGAATGAGGATATAAAGGAACGTTGTGGAGTTGATGTGGATGTGATAGGGAGCGTTATGAGGAACACACTGAGGTGGTTTGGCCATGTGGAGAGGATGGAGGGTGAAAGACTGACGAAGAGAGTGTATGTGAGTGAGGTGGAGCGGGGAAGAGGGAGGGGGAGGCCGAGGATGAGATGGAGGGATGGGGTGGAGAGGTATATGAGAGAGGGGGGTGTGAGTTGGGAGCAGGGCAGTGAAATGGCGGGGGACAGGGCGACTTGGAGGCGATTTGTTTGTGGCCACCCCAAATGGGATTGAGGCGTCTGGCAACAGATAGATAGATAGATATCTAAGGGGTTAGTTTCAGTTGATGGAAAAGGTGGTAAGGAAGTCACTATACTTTAAGACACAGGAGCTTCACAGTCACTAATTTTGAAGGAGATTGTTGATATAGCTAACCCTAATGAATGTGTCTTGTTGCAGGGTATAGCTGAGTTTGTATCTGTTCCCCTAACTGAGGTGAAGCTCCAATCAGAGTAAGTTACTGGTTCAGTATGTGTGGGTGTTGTTGACCAGCTTCCCATACAAGGGGTCACTTTCCTTTTCAGAAATGACCTGGTGGGAGGACAGGTGAGTGCTGTTCCCTGCGTGTCAAAACTCCCTTTAGTGAGGATAGGACTAAAGAGTAGGAAGTTGTATGTCCTAAATTGCTTCCTGCATGTGCTGTAACTAGAGCTAAGACGGTGAAAGCCAGGCATGAGAACGTTGACAGTAATGGTGCTGACATTCCTGATGATACTATTGAACTTGGGTATAATCTTTTTTGCCCAGTTAAATGACTCAGAGGTTGATGATTCTCCACAGACAAGTGCAAAGTTAGCTCATAAGCAAAGATCTGATCCAGAGATTACCACTTTAATTGACTCAGCAGTTAGGGAAGATGAATGTGAGTCTGAACTGACAGTGTTATTATTTACGGCCAAACAACGTGTTAATGCTAAGATGGAGACCTCCTAGTGTTGCTTATGATAACAAGTGGGAGTCTGTACATCAGGGGGTGGTTCCAAGACCCTATAGGCAAAAAATTTATGTCCATTGCTCATGACTCTTCTTTAGCAGGTCACTTAGGAGTGAGGAAGACTCTCTCCCGCATCTGGCAGCATTTTTACTGGCCTGGAATCCGTCGAGATGTCTCCCGGTTCTGTAGGTCATTTCAAACCTGTCAGCTAGTCAGTAAGAGCAATAAGCCCATCCCTGCGGCTCCTTTGATTCCTTTACCTGTGTTGAGGACCCATTCACTAGGGTGATTGTGGACATATTTGGCCCTTTGCCTAAAACCTCCTTCAGCCACCCGTACTTCCTCTCAATGTCAGACATGGCCACTAGATATCCCGAAGCCATTCCCTTGAGAAATATTTCAGCTAATTTGGTTGTAAAAGAGATGCTGACCTTCTTTACCCATTTTCGTCTCCCTAAGGAAGTTCAGTCAGATCAAGGCAGTAATTCTGATTCCAAACTTTTCAGACAAACCCTCAATGAGTTAGGAATCTCCCAGGTCACTTCCTCAGCATATCATCCTCAGAGTCAGGGTGCATTAGAGAGGTATCACCAAACTTTGAAGAGTATGCTCAGAAAATTGTGTGGTGATGAAAAGGAATGGGACAAGTGTTTGCCTTTCCTACTTTTTGCAAACAAAGAGGCACCGAGTGAGTCCTTGGGCAACTCCCCATTTCAGTTAATCTTTGTCCATGAAGTAAGAGGTCCTCTTAAACTCCTCAAAGAACAATGCGTCAAGAGTGATGACCAAATTAATTTGCTGGAGTACATGTCAAAATTTAAAGATAGACTGGCCTGTAGTATGGAAGTAGCCAGGGTACACTTGGAGTCATCTCAGGAGATGAAGAGATGGTATGATTACTCTAAGAAAGTTAGGAACAGAGTGTTTCACCCAGGCAACCAAGTTCTTGTCTTGCTTCCCGTTCATGGTCAGCCTCTGCACACAAGTTTTGCAGGCCTTCATGTAGTACAGAAGAGGGTACGTGAAGTCAATAATGTCATCTTAACCCCAGACTGGAGAAATGAACGAAGACTGCTCCATGTAAATATGTTAAAGGAGTACCTCTGGCAAGACGTAGACCCCCCTAGCGCTGCTTGCGTGGTGTCGGCTGTCAAGTTGGCGGAGGACGAGGGCTCCCCTTTGACTTTGGACCTGACGACCAGTTGGAGAGAAAACCAGGATACATGGGGTACACTGCAGAGTGGTGTGCCGAGCTTGTTGCTTTTCTTAGGAAGTTCCCTGATGTCTTCTGGGACACCCCAGGACAGATGGAAGTGGCACAGCATGACGTGGATGTTGGAGACGCCAGCCCTGTAAAGCAGTCCCCCTACTGAGCTAGTCCTCAGAAGCAGACCATCATTCAAGAGGAACTGAACTCCATGTTGCAGCAGGGGTTAACTGAGTCCTGTCAAAGTGAGTGGTTCTCCCAGTCATAGTTCCAAAACCAGATGGGTCACATCATTTTTGCATTAATTATCATAAAGTCAACTCCCTTACCACGACTGACACCTACAGTACGCACTTCCTAGAGTAGATGATTGTGTGGGCGTGATAGGCAGTGCTAAGTTTATTACAAAATTACATTTGATGAAGGGATATTTGCAAGTCCCACTCACAGAAAGAGCTCAAGAAATTTCCTGTTTTGTGGTCAGTGGCAATCCTTATAAATATAAGGTCATGCTCTATAGTATGAAGAATGCTCTTGCCACCTTCCAAAGGCTGATGAATGATCTCACCAAGGATGTTGAAGGTTGTTAGACTTACATTGATGTAGTTATTTTCAGCAACACCTGGGAACAACACTTGAGCCAACTAGATGCCTTGCTGCAGAGACTGACCTCTGCTAATTTAGTGCTTAATTTAACTAAATGTGAAATTGTAAGGCTCGAGTGCAATACCTAGGTTATGTGGTCGGTTTAGGCCAAGTGAGTCCACCTGATGTTAAAGTTCAGGCCATAGTCAGTTTTCCCAAACCCAAAGATAAGAAAGAGTTGGATCGATTCTTGGGTATGGTAAGGTAGTACAGACGTTTTGTCCTGAGCTTCTCTGATCTTGTAGTTCCCCTTACTGACTTGTTAAGAACAGGAGTCAAGTATGAGTGGAAGTCAGAATGTGAGGATGCCCATTCTAAAGTCAAAGCCATCCTGCGACGTCATCCAGTGCTTTAACCTCCCAATTATGATAAACCCTTTAAATTAGCTCTTCATTGTTGAACGTAGAGGATGGAAGTAATGCGAGTATAAGTGGCTGGGGAATGGTTGGGAGAAGGAGGGAGGTGAGAAAACAGGAAGAAATCAGTAGGATACAAGTTGTGGAAGCAATGAAGAAAGTTAAATAGGGGAAAGCCCCAGGAATTGATGGAGTGTGTGGTGAAATGCTGAAGCATGGGGGAGAGATAGTAGTAGAATGGATGTGGAAGATGTGCAGATTGGCCTGGGAGGAAGGTAGAGTCCCGGAGGATTGGAAGTCAGGTATAATTATTCCCTTGTACAAAGGAAAAGGGGAAAAAGAAGTGTTTGGTAATCATAGGGGCATTTGTCTTCTTAGTATAATAGGAAAAGTGTATGGTAGGATACTTATAGACAGAGTTAGAGAAAGAACAGAGAAATTAGTTGGAGAAGAACAGGGAGGCTTTAGGAAGGGAAGAGGTTGTGTAGATCAGATATTCAGTCTTAGATCTTTAGTGGAAAAGTTTCTAGAGAAGGGAAAGAAGTTGTATGCGGCTTTCATGGATTTGGAGAAAGCATATGACAGGGTGGATAGACAAGGATTGTGGAAAGTGTTAAGAATATATGGAGTAGATGGGAAGTTGTAGAATGCTGTGAAGAGTATGTACGATGGTGCGAAGGCTGCAGTGTGTGTGCATGGTGAACTACGTGAATTTTTCTCTTTGAAAGTTGGGTTGAAACAGGGATGTGTCATGTCTCCATGATTGTTCAATCTGTACATGGATGGGGTAATAAAAGAGGTACAAGGTAGGGTAGTGGATGTTGGAGTGGCCCTGGTGAGAGAGGATAGTGTTTGGAAACTCCCTGTACTGTTGTTTGCAGATGATACTGTGTTGTTGAGTGAAGACGAAGGGGAGCTGCAAGGCTTGGTGGATGAGTTTGAGAGAGTGTGTAAGAAACGGAATCTAAAGGTGAATGTAGGGAAGAGTAAAGTGATGGTCTTTGAGAGAGGTGAAGTTAGTGAATGTACAGCGAGGTTGGATGGTGAGGAATTGGAAAATGTGAGTACGTTTAAGTACTTGGGTAGTGTGATGAGTAAGGATGGAGGTTTGGAGGGTGAAGTGCTTGAAAGGGTACAGCAGGGAAGAAAGATTGCTGGTTCTTTGAAAGCAGTGATAAGAAACAGCCAAGTGAGCATGGAAGTGAAAAAGTTACTACATGACAGTATTGTGATACCAACTCTAACGTACGGAAGTGAAGCTTGGACATTGTTGGAAGGACACAAGTCAAGAGTGAGAGCAGTGGAAATGAGTTATTTAAGAGGAGCCTGTGGAGTCACGTGGAAAGACAGGCTGACGAATGAGGATATAAAGAAGCGTTGTGGTGTGGATGTGGATGTGATAGGAAGCGTTATGAGGAACACACTGAGGTGGTTTGGCCATGTGGAGAGGATGGAGGGTGAAAGACTGACGAAGAGAGTGTATATAAGTGAGGTGGAGGGGGGAAGAGGGAGGGGTGGGCCGAGGATGAGATGGAGGGATGGGGTGGAGAGGTATATGAGAGAGGGGGGTGTGAGTTGGGAGCAGGGCAATGAAATGGCGGGGGACAGGGCGACTTGGAGGCGATTTGTTTGTGGCCACCCCAAACGGGATTGAGGCGTCTGGCAATAGATAGATAGATAGAGATGGCAGTGGCGTAGGGGCTGGTGCAGTTTTGTTGCAGGATAATGATCAAGGTTTTGAGATGCTGTTTGCTATTTTAGCAAAAAGTTCAATAAGGCCCAGAGAAATTATTCAACTATTGAGAAAGAACTCCTTTGCACTCATACTTGCCCTTCGACATTCTCTGTGTATGTTTATCCAGGGTCAGGTGAGGTGCTAGTGTACACTGATCACCAGGCTCTGAAATTTTTGTCCCGATTAAAGGACAAAAATCTTAGACTGACCCACTGGGCCCTATATTTGCAAGAGTATTCCCTTGATGTACAGCATGTACAAGGGGTTACTAATATTTTAGCAGATTACGTGTCCAGAACTTAAAATTGTACAGTATCCAGAAATTTTCTCTTGGGAAATTTCTTCTCTCAGGAAGGGATGTGTCATTGGCATAGTTACCCCAGTAGTGAATGGATGAAATAGAAGATGACAAAATAATGTAAGGAAACAGGCAAGCCGTCAAGATTGATAACTCTTTTCTGTTATCAGTTTGTTGCCTGTAAGGGTATACCCTATCTTCGCTGTGTTTGCTTCGCAGTCAGTTTTGGGGCTTGCGGGCAGATAACACGTGGGTTGTTTTTCCCAGAAATTACTCAGAAAACCCTTTTGTCCTTGACCACAGTGGGTGTGACTTATAGTGTGGGAGGAGCAAAATGAGACTATTTGCCAATAGAAGCCTAAATAACCCTTTCTTGGCTTTCTTGATGGGACGTCATTGGTTTTGTGTATTATTTGTCTGCACACTATTGGTAGCAGGTGCCTCCAGTGTTTGTGCATGCCTGGAGATTACACTTAAGACAGCCTAGTGGCTACTTAGCCAAAGAAGTGGAGTAAAGCTACTTTATAAGCTCGAGGACTAGCAGGAGTGACACTACTTTTTAGTCACTCTTTAATCACTTACTGTCACGTTACACTTTTGTCATATTTTGTTACACTTTTCCTCATATTTTCACACATTACTCAGTACGTTACTTTCTTGACAAAAAACACTTTGTGCACCATTTCCCTTTTTTGTTTCACTTCCATTTTTACACTAGTTTGTGAATTACATCTAGATTATATCAACAACGAGTTCTCCTAATTCCTCGAGATATGTGAGTACGTAGTTTTCACTAACTGTAATCTGATTAGGTAAGAAATAACACGTTTTATATTTGTATTCTGAGGCCTATGTGGATTCCCCTTTGTAAAACGAATCCTGGTTTCTTCTTTGGTGTGTGTATGCTATATTGTAAAGTTAAGTTAGTTTTCTTGTGGGCTTACCTTACCCCTTCTAGTGATTTGTTAGGGGTTAACCCTCTCGCACTCTTTCGACGCAACCTGAATCCAACCACTTCCAAGTACTGAGTGATAGTCTATCGCCCAGTGCTGCCAGATGCTCTGGTTCAAATTTCCCCAGATCTGACGGGCAAAATTCCCCAAATTGAAAAGAAATTCCCCATTTTTTTTACTGTCTGTAATTTATACTTTTATTTTAGGAGTTATAGCTGTAATTACCATTTTTGTATATGAATGATATGTTGTGGGAGAAGAGAATTGCATGCATTGTAAATTGGACGCTGCTGTACTATTATGTAAAGTCTTTATTCATTACACCTATCCATAATATTGTATGCAGAACGTATAAATTTTGTTCCAGTTGTGAACATCAACTCACTCTGATCAATATATACTCATATAGAGTAATATAGGGAGGGAGGATTACGGGGACTTGAATAGTGAAAAAACAAGACAGCACATGAGTTGGTTTGTCTTTGGTTTATTATATAATTATGAACTTAATGCTTTAAGAAACAAAACAATCTTCAGTTACAAAAATCGTACCTCCTTGCTGGACACAAAAAACCTTTTCATTGTAATTAGTTTTACCATCTTCCTTTAACATACATAAACCTATATATTTAAAATTTATAATTGATGGGCATTCTGTTCTGTCCTGTTCACAACTATGTACACACCATCATTCAACACTTAATTCTGATATGTTACAATAGCATGCCTTTACACAGTAGCTACTGCCTTTTATAAACATTTCAGTCTGGATCACTCTGTTTATCATCATACATTTATGATCTCATACGTCTAATAAGGTGTTGTCAAGTGGGAAATTGAAACAAGAATCCTCTGTCAAGCAGCACTGAGAATGCAGTAATTCAACTAATGTTTTTGTTGACAGTAAATTTCTCTGTTTTGTTTTCATGTTGTTTACCCCCTAGAGGGGTGTGTGATTGCCCTAGTTTAGGTTGAATTACCCTAGAATGAAAGCAGTGGAGTCGCGATGTGGACCCATACACTCCTTGTGAGCCTTTGTCCTTGTCCTACTAGTGGAGTGCGCTAGTTCCTGGTCTTATTCCTATATACTACGTGTCTGTTTTGTCCAGGTCGACTAATAACAGAACAGAACTGACAAGTTACTTACAAACTACGTAAATACCAAAAAGGGCATTGTCACCATGAATGTAGGATGTAATTAAAAAGTATAGTAAATACCTCAGATACTGTTTAGCCTTTTACCTGTAAAATCTCATTTCCTTGGATGATCTAATTACGTACATACTACACGATAATTTTTAAAGTAGTATGTAACTATAAAGATACTTTGTTCACAGTGAGTATCCTCCAAATTTTGAAGGAATATCCAATTCACAGTAAAAATTCCCCAAAACTGGACCTGAATTCCTCATTTCTCCATCAACACCATGAATTCCCCAAATCTAGGGAAAATTCCCCATGCTGGCAGACTTCTGTCTCGGCAGCCCAGACCTCACGCTCACCACTCTCCTCACTCAGCGATTAGTGCGGTATCAGAAACTGATTTCATTCCCTCACTCTTATTATAACTGTATTGTTTTTAACTGGTTTATAAATTAATGAATTGTCTTCCTAATGAACGAAAATAATAATTAAAATAAAGAATTACCATATTGTATCATTCGCTTATTAGTGCTCATTTACTCACAGACACACAAACATTTCGGCAATGATTATAGAATATTGTTGAACATATATCCTCGATCCATTTCGTAAAAAAATGACACTTCTAGCTACACTACGATTTTTTTTTATGGCATACGGAATAACGATAGTAGTTCATCACGCCTGGCCGCTCTGAGTGAACTGTTTCCTATCATTTCATTCTCGCCCGCCCAGACCTCACCTCACCGCATTCCTCACTCACTAATTTGAGCGGCATCGAAAAATTATTACAATGATTTCATTCCCCTGCTCTAATTTTTAATTGTACTGTTATGAAATTGGTACATGTTACAAATGAATATATGATCTTCCTAATGAATGAAAAAATAAATAAATGAAGGATATCAAACACCATACTTTATTGTTCAGTAATGTATTCATTTACTCACTGACATATATACAGTACAGTACTCACTGCATTTTTTTTTTTTTCACAACAAATTGTTGTGGGGAAAAAAAAAAAAAAACAGTCCGTGAGTACTCCATAAATTTGTCAGTGAGTAAATGAATACATTACTGAACGATAAAGTATGGTGTTTTATATCTTTTTTTTTTTCCATTCATTAGGTAGATAATTTATTCATTTCTAACATATATCACTTTCATAACAATACAGTTAAAATTTAGGGAAGGGGATTGAAATAATTGTAATCATTTTTTCAATGCCGCACAAATCACTAAAGTGAGGAATGTGGTGAGCGTGAGGTCTGGGCGGCCGAGAATAAAATGATAGGAAACAGTTTACTTAGAGAGGCCAGAGGTGTGATGAACTACTATTGTTATTCTGTATGCCATAAAACATATTCTAGTATAGCTAGAAGTGCCAATTTTTTATTAAATGGATCGCAGATAAATGCTCTACAGTATTCTATAATCATTGTCGAAATGTTCATATGTTTGTGAGTAAATGAGCATTGAAAAAATTAATGATACGATATGGTAATTCCTTTTTTTTTTATATTATTTTTGGTTCATTAGTAAGATTAAAAAGCAAATTGTTGTGAAAAAAGAAATACAAATTATATGGTTGGACTCAACTACGTCGAGTGCGAGCGGTTGATTTCACTTGGACGAATCCTGCGTTGAAAGAGTGTGAGCGGTTGGATTCTTCATGAGGCCCCCGTGTATGAAAGAGTTAAGAGTGCACCGTAATATATACCTCCAAAACAGTGGTTTATCGTTGTTCACTGCTGCCGCTAATATGGATGAACATTGCCGAGGGGTTTGATTAGATGGAGAGATTGTAGGTGTATCTTAGATTAATGGTTTCCCTTCTATCATCAGTGGAGTGTAACATGGGCCGCTACTAGTAAAATGGTGCATCTCATTCTCACCTTCCACCCCTGTGTACCGTAAGCGAGATGAGATGCATAGTACTCTTGGGTTACAGAGTTTATTGTACACAGTTATATTGAAAAGTGATTAACAGCCTAACGTAGCGTGACGGCAAACCTCCTAGCTGACCCTATCTCCTGCCTTCTGCCCTCGATCGTACCCTCAGGCTCTCTGTCCCTATGCCCTTTGAAATCTGAGAATATATACGGCTGGGTGGGGATGTACAGTAGTGTCTGGTAAATTTCCGTGGTTAGTTTTCTTGACGTCAGGGAACTGGCTCAGTCTGGTTAACCTGCTTGTATCATGAAATTCTTGTACTGTGTGGGCTACAAAGAGATTGTTTGAAATACATCATGTGTCCAGACATTCTTGATGGTCTGGGACAAAAGGACTGTGGATATATATATATATATATATATATATATATATATATATATATATATATATATATATATATATATATATATATATATATATATATATATATATATATATATATATATATATATATATATATATATATATATATATATATATATATATATATATATATATATATATATATATATGTAATGACAGTTCACTTGGTTTTATTGTAGTCCACTATATATATATATATATATATATATATATATATATATATATATATATATATATATATATATATATATATATATATATATGTAATGACAGTTCACTTGGTTTTATTGTAGTCCACTATAATCTGCATCATGGGTAATTATTATTGGTCAGTATATACTAATACAATGACATATGATTGGGTTGTCACCTTTTCCATGTGGCGAGCTCTGTTCTGCTAATGCACTCCTTCCTTGTGACCAGATGTCCTTGAGTTTTTGGTGGGAATGTAATAATGTTTTCCTCGTCTTTAGTATCCCCAGATGGCTTCATATCACCACAGTCATTACATGTTTTGTATTGTTGGTGTTGATGGAGGTGAATGAAACAAGGGTGACATCAGAGAAGTTCCAGAGCTAAAGTTAACGGTGAGAGAGACATCAGAGTTCCAGCACTATAATGAGAGATAAAATTGATATCAGAGGAGTTCAAGCGGTATGATGAAGGGTAGAAGTGACTCAGAGGAGTTTCAGTGCTAGGACTAACGGCCGTATTATTAAAACAAATTGTGAGAGGGGGGAGGCCGAGGATGAGATGGAGGGATGGAGTGGAGAGGTATATGAGAGATGGGGATGTGAGCTGGGAGTAGGGCAGTGAAATGGCGGGGGACGGAGCGACATGGAGGCGATTTGTTTGTGGCCACCCCTTGGGGATTAAGGCGTCTGGCAATAGATAGATATATAGATAAAGTGTCTCTCAGAGGTTGCTATACTCACTTTGTTATTATTAAACTAGGTGCACTCACACTCACACTAAAATTTTATTGGAATATAGGCAACAAATTTGAGACAGGGGTAGGCTGGCTTACAAGTGCACTCAGTATTCTTAATTGTGTCATAATCCTTTGAAACTACTTTCGCTACATAAACCATAGACCACATTGATGACAAAAATATTAGCATCTCTGGAAGATGTGTAATTGTACACTGAAGCACTTCACGGTTTTTTACGACCCTGCACCTCTACCATCGCAGCATCTAGAACATCAACATCAGTGTTCGTGTAAGTACTCCTCAGGCAATTTGATTCTCTATGTTCATATTTTAAAGATTTATAACTCGTTATCGTTGATTATTCAATCACTTGAACAACTTATTACCAGCAGAATGTTATTACTGAGGAGGAAGACTCTAATCTTGAATACTTCTGTTATTGTCCCTAAGGTATACCGTAGTAAGTAGTCTGACATCAGTAAGGCAGGCAGCCCACAGTGATTTTGCAGTGTTATCTACACGATATAAAAAATAAAGTGCAGCACATATATGATATAAATAGTTTTATAGGTTAGCTGCCATTCATCACCAATTCATTGCTTATATAATTATTATCTAGACGTCCATAGTAATGTTAATGCAGTACCTTTTTTTTTTTTTATTTTTTTTTTTTGAGAGGGTATAGTAGAATATACGCAGTCATACAAACCCACAGAAAATAATATTCATTCATTCATTGCCAGACGCCATGTATCCCAAACGGGGTGGTCAAGGGCTTAGAGTTAATTGTTTTACAGGGAGGGGCACTAATCCTCCACCAACCCCACTTGACACGTAGGGATGCCAACAGCATCTGGTGTTCCCAGGCGGTCACCCATCCAAGTACTAACCAGACCCAACGTTGCTTAACTACGCTGATCGGATGGGAAGCGGTGTACTCAACGTGGTATGGCCATAAAAGGATTCCAACTTGTAAGACACAACGATTGATTTTAAAGCAGTTTGCAAGGAAGTGTTCCTAAGTTAGATGTTCCTGATCAGTGACGCAACATACTGCAGACAGCTTGTGCTGATAATACCATTTCCTGAGCACAGTACAGATGTGAATGGTTGAGAAAATATTGGTAAAAATATGAAATACAGGGTTAGCTTTAAATAGTAAGTTGTTAAGGACACTGGTAGAACCTCTATGTATGTTTACAGTAATTTCATGTTACCAAACTCCTTTAAATGATTTATGTTATTCAGGAATGTGTAGAACCCTCTTAACTAGGCCTGTGTGTAGAACACTTAACAAAGTAATGTGTGTGCAAGGGACAACATAAACATATTGAAACGATTTTGTAACATGCAAAAATAAATAGACTGAAACAAATTACACCAAACAGAAGCTCATTTTACAAGGCAACTTGTGCAAAGAACTGTTTTATTTCCTAATATCATAACATGCACAGTGGAATTGATTAAAGCAAGTAAGAACTGTTAATTATACTGCTGCTTGTGAATTTTGCTGTCATTATCAAAAATACATTGCAAGGAATCTAATGCCTAGCCAGTGTTGTTATTTTAATACCACTATGCATCAAGCTAATATCAATATACTCTTTTCAGCATGGATCCACATTTCCAGCGTCTGCGAGACCTTCAGCGTCTCCAACCTCGTGTATGCCATCGGACTGTTGTTGACAGAATGAACCCTTTAGAGGCTATGACCAGCACAGAATTTCTGATGTGGTTTGGTCTCAGCGAGGAATATGTTCTCCAACTTATTGACACAGTCCAAGGGCAGCTATCAATTGCAAGAGAAAGGCAAGGAAGCTAATATACATGTGATGTATATATTAACTTTTCCAACATTGAATTCTGTATTCTTATGATGCTGATACTTATCCTGTCAACACTCCTCAAATAATGATAGAGTTACATTTCCCCCAGCCCACTCCTGCAGGAGAGGAGAATGAAGTGGATGGAATTGCTGTACAGGACCTGGTAGGAAATGCTGAATGGCAGAGAAATCATCCACCTTATGACCTAAAGGAAAAAAAATGGTGCGGGTGCTGTCCACATCATATGCCTGTTTCTTGAAATGCATTATGAGGAGTAATTAGTTCTGCTCACCTTTTCAGTCCAGGGATGTCTTTTATATTATTTCTGTTATTGTTGCTTTTCTGCTGTTATAGAGTAATGCCTGTGTGGCAAAGGAGACAAATCAACTGCAGGCAAGCAGCTACCCCTTGCAGGCCCATTCTGTTCAGTGAACCAACATACCCTGATGGTAGACAGTGCCTCACCACAGCAAGAAGCGAGGAAAAAACGTGTGGAGGTCTAGTTCCTGGATGGATGCTGCATTTCTGTCTATACAAAGTTAATAGGGGCACCATTGTAGTTCCCTGTCATCCCATTAATAAAGGCACTTAACCAACTAGTGCCCAGAGTTCCTGTGCAATGGATTTTGGTGGAAGGGTACTAGGCATACTGCCCTCTGCCTATCGGCTCATAGTCGCAAAGCTCGTGGGTCCCTACCCAGGGGTTCCCTTCTTTATTAAATTTTTGAAAATGCCCAATTCTATCCTATATACAGGACACTGGGCGCCAATGGGTTAAATGGTCATCAACCAGCATTGTAAATATTTTCTTTGGTTACAGGAAACCATAAGGCTTGTCATTCACGCAGATGCTCCTGAAGCTAAAAGAAGAGAATACTGCTCATACCAGATTATTGTATTGACCTTAGGAAAGTCACCACTAGGACTGTAGTGGTAGCAGCAGTGTAATAACCTATCAGCTAAGGGATATGTGATGTATTTTATAATTGCTGAACAGTATTAATCTGCTTTGGAAAGATCAGGTGCAAAGAAAAAGTTGCAGGGACTAGTTATTGCAACACTTTCTAATGCTCATATTTATGCCAACCGGCAACGATTTATCAATTATCTGTAGAGACACTTGGCAAACAGGCATTTATCAATTATCTGTATAGACACTTGGCCAACCGACATTTATCAGTTATCTGTATAAACACTCATGAAGTTGCACTGTGAGTAAAATCCTAGCTTTACACAAAGGTTAAGCTGACTGAAAGTACATAATTATTTTCCCCCTTTAAAAAATACTGGCAGATCAATGGCCAGTCTTCTACCCTTTTATGTTGTGGATTATAGTACCCTGGCTTTGGGCGCTTTGTCCCCAAAGAGGGAATATGGGATTAGCTTTGTTTATTTTACTGTGTGCAGGACAGAATAGCTTTGCTTTGTGTTTGTACATTCCTGATGGGACAAACTGGATACTGGATGGCTAAATGAGTAAGACTTTCATGATTATGTATATGTGTGGTGAGCCTGGCATGCATCCTTCTTAATGTATCAAGATGCCAGAAAACTGCAATCACTTGTTATGTAACAATTTCCACTTATTTATGTTTAATACCCTGTAATTCTTTAGCTGTCCTCGTGATTTGGAAGCACAGTTATATTGAGCGGTTTACAAAGCATGCCAGACTTGTCATAGTTACATTGTCACTAAAATCAGGCTTATGATTTAGATAGCAGAAAATGGTGGCAAAGACAACATGAGCCTAAGGGAAGGGTGTAACTGCAGCCACTGTTTTCTCTATAAGTCCAGTATATACAACTCTTAACAGACCTTACTGATCAGACCTCATAGTGTATACTACTTTCAGTAATTTACAAGCAGTGTATACTAGATAAAGTTTGTAAAAATATATTAACGAATGTTTGGTACTGTACTGTATATATATTTAATACCTTTACGTCATAAGTATTTGATCCTGATGAAAATAAATGAAAAACGAATTTAGTCTTTTAATGAAAGCTGTATAACAATACTCCCTTTATAGCATGAGATAGAAAAATGACTACGTAATGTATACATATACTTATATTTTGAGGCCGTAAGCACTGTGAATATGTGTTTATAGTACTTAATAAAGTGCTGAAACATTATATGTCGAAATACATGTTTTTTATATGAATATGTTGGTCTTCCCCCTTTCACATTATGCAAAGAAATGTTGCAGAGCTAATACAAGGGTGTCCCAGAACTTAATGCAGAAAAAGCAAGAGGTGATTCTTGAGGTCATTTTATGACAATATTATAGGAATATGTCTGATTCTTTGTGTAGCTAATGCTAAACATCTTCACTCCAAAAGGGGTGGCCACAAGCAAATTGCTTTCAACAACATTTTGAAATCACATGAAAATCTTTTGGTGTCATTTTCTGTAAACAAGTTACTGGTATAGAAAAGTGGATCAGCAATTATAAACTGTGAAAAAAAGGCTACTGAGGAAAGAATATTATACTAACTAACATCAGGTCCATGACAGCCATTGTCACATAGTGGTGATTCAAACCCCTTCTCGATTTAGGCCAATCTTCCTTCAGTTTGGCAATCCAACTCTTCAGAAGGGAAGCCACCACCACAAATGTGGAAAATATCCCTCCTCCTCCTCTCACTTGCTACTTTCTTTGCTCTGAAAAAATCTGTTACTTTGTAATAACGAAAGTAGCCGAGGAATTATTATTGTTATTTTTACCGAGTCGTTTCCTTGCATAAACAGACTAAGCAGTTGTTTTGGGTTTCGCTGCTACCAGGGGGCCCCCATTGATATGCAAGCTAAAATTTATAGAGTCACTGTGTAACGGGCGAAATATGTAGCTACTTCTACAAGTTTCATCACATTAGACGAACCGTTTCTAGAGGTAAATGTTTCTGGAATCATTATGTAGTTTGTTTTGTGATGTGTTGCATGACTGAATTACTGTAACATTTCCACATCCATTTACAGTACTGAAGAACCTCACTATAACAGATCTGCTGGGGAAAGCCTGATCCGATAAATTCGATGATCCAGTATATCGGATAGGCCTCCCATGTAGTGGGATTTCAAGCACATAATGGAAACGTAAATAAATGAGAAAAACTGCATATTCTAGCACTAGAAATGAAAACTATACCCCTTCAACACTAAGTTGGCTCATAATTTCTGATGTTCTGGTGGGCCCAATCCAGCTGCATTCAAGGCGTTACTTATCTCCTCCCACGTCCTCATTTTTACCGGAATTATCCCACCATCTGTCTTCTTATTAATGATTATGTTTTTCTTTATTCTATCCTCGACGAGATCAAGTATGTCATTTCTCTCTTCGGTGGTGATAATCCCGGGAAACAGTTTGACAAGTGACATAAACAAACCCAAATCGTTCGATTATTAACGGTGAGCCAGTGGCTTTCATCAGCATAACATCTTATTTCTGGCATCTTATACATCTTCTAACCTATTATATCTTTATTTTAAAATGTAAAAATGTTTATGAACGATGGCTCTCTTATGCTATAATGGTGCCAGAGGTATTTTGATTGTTGAATTTTTAATTTGTTTCAGACAATTCGAACCCAGTCATGTACGCAGGCATACCAACATTACCAAAAAGTCGCTGCTGTCAAACCAATCGGCTCTCAAAAACACACGTCCGATCAGCTGTTTTAATAATAACAAAAACAGAGTCTGACTTTCCTGAGTGCAAGGGAGAGTGTTCTTTCCAGGGGCGTGCTGAATATTTTTTTTTTAATAATACGGCCGTAAGGGCGGGAGTGACATCAGAGGAATTCCAGCGCTCAGACAAAGGATAAGAGTGACATCATTGTAGTACCAGCACAATAATGAGAGAGCTGAGGTCACGTCAGAGGACATTCAGCACTCAGACGAAGAACAAGTGTGACATCAGTGGAGTTTCCGCGCTAGGACGAGGGACGAGAGTGACATCGGAGAAGTTTTAGAGCTAAGACGACTGGAATGAGTGACATCAATGGCGTGTGAAGGCTGAGATGAGAAGTTCTAGACCCAGGACGAAGGATGCCACAAGACCCCCCATCACCAGTGCTATAAAGGCGCCTTGTAGATGGTCCAGGCTAAGAACTCCAGATCCAGCAACCTGTAGAAATAAAGTACAGTCCAGCATCAGTAATTCCTAACCTCTTCTAATCTGCTACTTTAATTCTTAACCTCCTCTATCGCTTGACTTTATTTCTTTACCTCTTTTATGACTTTCTTTTTTATTCCTGCTACCTTCAGACGATTATCAAAGAAAGGATATGTTTTGCAGTGAAGGTGTTTTAATGAAGGCTGTATCGAAGCTGCTGATATGAAAAACAAATCAAAATCATCTGATAGCACGAACTACATATAAAATAGGTGCGTCGGAATGAAGGGTTAAGAAAAAATAGCCATAAAATATCGAAAAACAAGGGTGTACCAACAACATTCCCAAATTCCCAGACAGCCATATTATTTGGAAAATGGTACAAGGCATAGGTTGCCTTGAGGAATATGGTGATTATTTTCTCTTCGACAAGAAGAGTTTTTTCACCCCTGTTTGCCTGTTTGTTTGTCTGTTAGCAGGATTACTCAAAACTAAAAGATATTTGGACCAAATTTGGTGAGTAAATAGCCCATGTCCCAGGGAACAATCGAGTAACTTTTGGGACCAATCCGGATCGTAATGCTGATTCTGGATCCGGGAAACACTCTTTGCGAAACCTTCATCAGTGATGAGAGAACCTAACCCATTGTGAAGAGTGGTTTGGAAATTACTCGTATGTTGTCCTTGTCAGAGAGATACGCTCCACTGAGTGCCCCTCTAGTTATATATATTTTCTTGTCTCTTATGGTTACTGTATTAAACTTATTTGACTGGATGGTGATTATTTTATTTTATTTCTTGTCATTCATAAGTTGTGCATTAAAGTTGTTCCCTGACTGGATATTTCCGTGTAAATGTAAGGAAGCTGCTGCCATGCTGACGCCCTATGTTGTGCTTCAGGTATGGAGGGTGTGGTGCCTAATTTCTGTCCTCAACCCAGTATCCCTTTATTTTTCCATTATTTACCAAAGGAGGTTTAATCTATATCATATCTATGTTTATAAAGTCAATGGAAATAAACTGAGAAAGATTAACTCACTATATCCATTTATCTATCTATCTATAAAATCGATGAAAATTAACACAAAAAAAGATTTCACTACATTAGCTATCTGTTTATGTATACGACCAAAACAATATACGAATGACTGATTTTAGACACTATAAGACGGGACTATAACAGCCTAGTCTGGGATCCCTTCATGTGGACAGAGACATTTTTACTCACCCTGTTACTTGGCGATGGCAGGGACGCGAGGTGAACATCGTATATATGGCCAAGTATGCCTGTCTCCACGATGCGCTGCAGTCTGTCGGAGATGGTGGCAGTGTAGGGAGTGTTACGGGGCAGGAACCACAACATGTAGTCCTTGTAGAGCTGTGAGGGAGTACAGTTCACTTTGTAATATAGTCTTCTCTTCACCTCCTCTTCTTCCTCCTCCTCCTCCTCCTCCTCACCATCATCATAATCATCGTCCAAAAATGGGGCCAGGTGGGAGCTTCAAACAAGGCAAGAGAAACACCATTACATGTTACAAGGCAGAAAGCGTGCACTCCTTGTCTAGATGTGCTTGATTAATAATAAAAATGATGGTGATGATAATGATGATGATGATGATGAGGAGGAGGAGGAGGAGGAATAAACTTTTTCATCTTGCCTCACTAACTGAAGAGCTCTGCAGTCCTGTCTTACGGAACATAAAATGATCATCTAATCTAGTTTCAGATATAAAAAATACCACTCACGTTCTCCAGTCTCATCTTGCTCGTAGAAAAGATCGATACATATACCACCCATATCTATAAATACAATACAACCAACATAGGCATACGGAAGGATGTATTGTGAGGGAGGACCCACGACATCTTCCTAACTGATTAATTTTGCTTATTACACCTTACCATCCTCTTCTGTGTTAGATCAATCATTCTAACATATCCATACTCTGCATAAATAACGTACAAAAGACTATTAACCAGGCATATCCAAAAAATAAATCAGTGAGGAAGAGGTGTCAGGGAGCTCCCTAAACAGAGGAGAATACGAGCCCCTTGTATAGCTGTGGATTTTTTATGCAGAGAAGAAAGAACCAAAGGCCAGAAGCTTACAAAGAAAAACTAAACAAAAGGGAGCCAAACGAATAGACACAGTAGGCTCTATAATCCAGCCTCATTTATACTGCAGTAAGTTTCATGTCATCAAAATAAAGACACTGTTATTTGTTGTGGGGAGCGCTGAATGAGGAAAAGTACTGAGCATCATCACTACCATTATTAGTAAAATATGGAATCTGGTTTAACTTAACGAAGAAATCTACAATATATATATATATATATATATATATATATATATATATATATATATATATATATATATATATATATATATATATATATAGTGTCTCTCTCTCTCTCTCTCTCTCTCTCATACACACACACACACACACACACACACACACACACACACACACACACACAAATGCTACCCAATCTAGCCTTACCTACAGAACATAATATTATCCCCTCTAATCGTCTCACCTACAAAACAAATTACTATATCTTGTAATTTGGTTCAGAGCAATAAAATACAATCCATTCATTTTTGTCTACTCAGGGAATAATACACAGTTAGTCTTATGCCTGATGAAACAGAACAGACAGGCCCACACACCTTCACACATCACCACCTGGAAACTATCACGAACCCCCACCTTTTCGTCCATAATATAGGCAGTGTGGGAGAGGTTATTCTTATTTTGAACGTTAGTAATGTAATCAATGGAGTCGATGATGGCCACGGATCCTTTCTCCAGCATCATTCGTATCAGGTTGGAGTGGGGTTCGTTAAGGTCCACAATAGGGTCGAGATACAACTTGTGGCCCAACTTGATGTAGACAGGGTTGGTGGAGGCGTTGAGAGCTGCAGGCACGATCCCGCCGTAGTCCATTATTGCGGGGCTGAGAAAAAAGTTACGAGAATCAGAATAACCTACGCTGCCCGGAAGAGGATGGCGGCAATCGCCATTCAGTTGAAAAAGTGATTAGATTTAAGCCTGCCGACAGTTCAGATGTCCACATAACTATAGGAAACACAAGGAAGAAGATAAGTAAGATTTAGCCTATGATGTATGATGCTGGTTTGTGTTTCAGTGAAGTCCACGATACAGTCGAGGTACACACACTCAAAAAAGTAACGTTACACCTTCTGCGCGATACAAACTGACAACACGAATGAAACGTTTGATAACAGACTTCCTCCAACCCTGCCGAGACAGCTGGATTGTTCAGTCTGGAACTCATCGAACCCCCTTGTAACGATACTTTTTTGAGTGTATGTACGTGGCTCAGCGTGATATAAACGGGGTTTGTGGAGGCGCCGAGAGCTGCAGGTAGGAATCCACCATACTCTACCATTGTGGGGCTGGGTGGAATATGATAAGGATTTGAATAACCTACACCAGACAATAGAAGGATAAAAAGATAAGGTTAGATTTATGTCTGACTATACGCGTTGCCCATTAATGTAAATATTATCCAAGTGTACGCTCCAGCTGGTGATCATTCGGATGAGGAACTGGAAGAGTTCTATGAGAAATTAAGACTAGGTAAGAGGCAATGTAAACCACATGAGATTACAATTGTTATGGGTGCCTTGAATGCCAAAATAGGATTGGGCAGACAAGAGGATGTAGTAGGACCGTTTAGTTTGGGTGAAAGGAATGAGAGGGGTGATAGATGGGTGGAATGGTGCTGTATGGAGAGCCAAGTTATTATGAACTCATTCTTCCAACATCACCCCAGGCGGTTATGGACATGGAAAAGTCCAGGAGGGCAAGTGAAAAACCAAATTGACTACATAAAAATCAACAAGAGGTTCAGAAATGCCGTGACCCAGTGCAGAACCTACCTTGGTGCACTCTGTGGACATATAGGCGACCATGTTCCACTGGTAGCCGAATTAAGGGTCAGGTTAAAAAAGGTGAAGAAGAAACAACAGCCAAGAAGAGACTGGAGTGTGCTACAAGGGAAGGAGATTAAGGCAGCCTTCGAAGTAGAAGTAAGAAATAGATATGAAATGTTGGAAGAAGATATTGAGGGAGGTGAAGAAGTTGAGAGGGTCTGGAATAATATACAGACTGTATTACTGGGAACAGTGGAGAAAGTGGTGCCAGAGGATAGGAGGAGAGCAAAGCAGAAGTGGATGACGGAGGAAAGTCTGACTCTGATGGAAGAGGGAAGGTGCTGTAAAGGGAATCGACGGAGATATGAAGAATTGGATAGAGAAGTGAAGAGGAAATGTGAGAGAAAGGAGGAATGGTGGAATCAACAGCGCCAAGAAATGGAGCAACTTGACCGGATGCACCTATATGGGAAATTGAAAGAGATCACTGGTAAAAGGAACTCAACAAGAATCTCAACAATAAGAGATAAACAAGGAAATGTATTGATGGAAGTATCAGAGGTTTTGGAAGGATGGGCAGAATATGTAAAGGAATTGTATGACGATGGAAGAGGTGAGAGACCTGAGATCGAGGGAGATTTGGAAGGACCATCCATCTTACAAGAGGAAATAAAAGAAGCAATCAAATGTATGAGACAAGGAAAATCTGTTGGAGAAGATCAGGTTTCAGTTGAAGTGGTGAAGGCAGGTGGGGATTACATCAAGAAAAAGATAACGATATGGCCAACCGCATCTATGATACGGGTTACATTCCAGAAATGATGAGGGAATCAGTGTTTATAGCTATACATAACAAAGAAGGAACAATAGAGTGTGAACAACATAGGACAATAAGCATAATGAGCCAGATAGGTAAGCTCATTTTAAGAGTGATAAGAAATAGAATACATAGAAAGGTTGACAGTTATGTGTCTGAAGAACAATGAGGGTTTAGAAAAGGAAAACGAACAATAAATGCCATTTTCTCTTTGAGAATGATATTAGAAAGAGCGATAGAAATGCAAAAGGATGTTTATATGTGTTTCATCGATTTTGAAAAAGCTTTTGATACAGTGCGGCATGAGGAAATGATAAATATGTTACAAAGAAATTGGTGTGGATGGAAAAGACATCAGATTAATTACTTATCTTTATTGGGATCAAAAGGCAGCAATGAGAATAGAAGACCAGAAGACAGATTGGGTTAACATACGGAGAGGAGTGAGGCAGGGATGTGTCCTGTCTCCAGATTAATTTTCCCTGTATGGACAAAAGTGTATGACAGATTTGGAAGAACTGGCTGGAATATGAATAATATTAGATATGCAGATGACACAGTTCTGGTGGCTGATTCGAAAGAAAAGTTGCAGAGGTTGGTAGATGCATTGCATGAAGCATGTCTGAGGAGAGGCCTGAAGGTTAATCAAAAGAAGATGGAGACAATGGGAGTAACCAAGAGAAGAGAGCGGTTGAGAGTGGGCATAAATGTGCAGGGAAGACAAGTAAAGCAGACAGACACTTTTAAATATCTAGGAACTCTGATCTCAGAGGATTCGAAATGCGAAAAAGAGATAAGAAGGAGAATAGCAAGTGCAAAAGCTGCCTTCAGGAAATTGAACAGGCTTTTAACTAGCATGAGTATGAGTTTGGAGATAAGACTGAGGATGTTAAAATGTTTCGTGTGGTCAACATTGCTTTATGGATGCGAAACATGGACGATAACCCAAAAGATGAAAAAGAGTCTAGAAGCTGTGGAAATGTGGTTTATAAGAAGAATGTTAAGAATTCAATGGACAGATCGGGTCACAAACGAGGATGTATTAAGAAGAGAGGTTACTGAAAGAAGTTTATTGAAGTGTATCAGAAGAAGACAGCTGAAGTTCTTAGGCCATGTCATATGGGACAAAGGCTTTGAGAGTGACTGTCTGCTGGGAAGAGTGGAGGGTACGGAGGCAAGAGGCAAAGACTTAAGTACATGGACAGTCTCCTGGATGATATTGACGGAAGATGGAGTGTGGCGGATATCGTGAGAGTGGCTCATGGAAGGGAAGAATGGTGCTCGATGGTCACCAATGTCACCTGACGTTGGCACTACGGTAAGGTAAGGTAAGGTAATACACGTTGCCAATATATGTATGTTCTGCCATTCCCATGCATCTGAATGATAACTGATGTTAATTCAATTAATCTGCACCATAGAATGAGAGGTTAGATAACTATATAACAAGTAGAATAGGTACGGTATATAATATATGTGTCGACTGTGCCAGGGTCCATACAGAAGAAGGTGACGAAGGAGGGTTAGTTATGTCTATCGACTGCAGAAATGTTCAAAGAGGCTTCTTATACTCCATCACTTTTCTGTTCCACTTTCCACTATAAAGCGTTTGAGAGGGAGGTGACAAAAACAACAATATGAGGTAAGCCAAGACTAGGTGGTTCTTTATAGTTCCCCCTCAAACTCTAATATACGAGTACATTTTTTGATCTCCACGATCTAAAGAAACTATAAAATAGAATAATTTACATTCTCACTTCAATAACATTCTGAACCAATGGACAAGGAGTTTTGAAGCACTAATGTTTATTTCTTGTTCCTTCTACTGTATAATACGTTTTTTTTTTTTTAGCATCCATTAACGTAAATTACCGATATGTATATAGTGTATGTTTGGTTAGTCAGAAATACCAAACGCTGAAACATTACCAACTAAATATCCTCGAAATGGGGTGAAAACTCCCGCATGAAGTAAAGTTCTCGTTATTCTAGTAGTCTTGGCCTTTATCCCACGTTCCTTCATAATTATTCAGATCTGAGCTAGAAATGTTCAGTAGCTACAAACCTACAAGAAGTAATGATTCTTAAAAGCGTTGTCAAAAGTTAAAGGTCCCTAACCTAAGTCTATCTATCTATCTGTTGCCAGACGAATTAATCCCGTAAGGGGTGGCCACACACAAATCGCCTCTATGTCGCCCTGTCCCCCGCCTCTTCACTGCCCTGCTCCCAGCTCACACCCCCCTCTCTCATATACCTCTCCACTCCATCCCTTCATCTCACTGTTGGCCTCCCCTCCCTCTTGCCCCTCCACCTCACTCACTAATCGAAGTCGCTTTGGAAATTTTGCAACGCTATTTTCCTCACCCATAGATTCTGCACATTACACCTTAATAAATTCTTGTACACTATAACCATACTCATATAATCGCATTGCATAAAAAAGATGCTATGTAACCTACAATTTCATTTAGAAAACCAGACTGATGACAAATACACAGACACACACAGACAGATATGACTACAAAATCGCCTCCACTGTTGGTTGCGTCACAATAGTATTATTATTATTATTATTATTATTATTATTATTATTATTACTATTATTATTATTATTATTATTATTACTATTATTATTATTACTATTATTATTATTATTATTATTATTATTATTATTATTACTATTATTATTATTATTATTATTATTACTATTATTATTATTATTATTATTATTATTGTTATTATTATCATCATAAGGGAAGTCAGAGAGCTCACTAATTCTTCCAAGGTAACAGTATCAACAACGCTTATGTTAATGGTCGTGGATTCGCAAGCATCACCGCCAAGAGTGACTGTGGAGATGAAAGCAGAGGAGAGACTGTGGATGCGGAGCCAGAAACATAACTCCCATAGCAGTCTATTTTTTGTTTTCACTTGAGGGAACTGGGGCATTCCTACAACTAGACTACCGGTACTAAGTTATGGCGGCGTGAAATTTTGTACTGTGTACTGTAGGCAGGAGGTATGAATTTCCATGGTTATTGGCCAAACTGATCCCCGTACTTGAATATACTTGATCATCAGGTAGGGTGAAAGGTGTTAAGGTTCTTTATCATGTTGGAACAATCGTGCTATAAGGGATGTTGAACTGAAAATAAAAAATTATGGTGCTTTCAAATGAGATCTGAATACACAATCTTCTTTAACGTCTGTGTATGGTGCGGGTAGAAAGGTGAACACTGAGATAAGGTTAGCAAGAAGAGATGATAAAAGATAAGGTTATACCTAGAACTAATAGTACTCTTACACCACGTTCGAATAAGCCAGTTCCTCCAGCGTCTGTATACGGTGTGGGTAGACAGGCACGGTGAGCACTGACATAAGGTTGCTCACGTAGGCTGCTGCTATGATGTCCACAGCCACCCACCAGAAGATCAGCCACACACGAGCAAAAGGATAGTCACGCACCCGCTTGTCATCCATCGCCTGACCCAACAGACCCGACACTACCTGGAAATTAATATGAAAATTTAGATTGCTATTCATATCACTGGAACTTAGATTGGAATTTGTTAAGGGAGTTTATAGCAAGAATATTTAGACTCACCTCTTATCCATCGCCTGACTCAGTTCCACACTGCCTGGTAATTTAGATGGGACTTTGTTATGTGAATCAGTATTATGGAAATTGACTTAGTCCCAGTTTTTTTAGTTATATTTCTTTTTATTTTTTCATTATTTTTTGTATGTTTTCTTTTTTTAGTTTGACCCAATAATTCTCAGGCTGTCCTATCCTTGTCCTATCATGCTTAACCCCTACTAAAGGAAACGGTTTAACCTTCAACCTTTTCAGTGTTGTGGTGGATGCAATATATACAATTCAGAGAGAGAGAGAGAGAGAGAGAGAGAGAGAGATAACAGTACTGATTCTAATACCTTTAAAGTGATGTCCACTGGATCTTTGACATTGAATAGGCGATTAAGGATAATGGCCAGAAACCCAGATGACACAAATGTCGTTGAAATCACCAGAGTCCAAATCACAGTGGAGAAGGGATACAAAATGCTCTTCCAGCGGGGCATGGGCTGCGGTACACGAAGCATTAGTCCAAAACTGTACCTCCAGTAGGGGTACGAGAAGTCAAAGTCATTGAACCTATCCATGTTAAGCTTCATGGAGCTGAAGACGAGGTTGCTGCCATGGTACATGATTTTACCTAGCATCCCGTCCCAACTTCCATTCTGTTTCGTTCCCCATATCAACGTGTCGATCTCCCACATGACATGGGTGAAATTATGCTTGTCCCCTATTATCTTTAAGGCATCTGAATTTCCACCTTTACACCCTCCATGCTCATAGTCCCGGTACACAAACGGTTCATCATAGCACACCACTGGCACCCTCCATACACGTCCCCTGAAATCCTGGAAGCGAGATGGGAAGAGCATGTGTCTGGCGTGGAATTTTTCAGCGCTCCAGACTCCCAGTGGTGTCTTAGTACATGCGGGTAAACTGGTGTAGGCGATCATGCGTCGACGCCCAGCCTTGTCTTGTGGCTGTAGAAGAAGGATAAACTCTGAACGCTGGACGACAGGCTGACTTAAGACAGACGAGGTGTTGAGATGTGGGTCCAGGCAGAAAAGGATTAGGTAGCCAGGATTCCAGTCTTTGTTGTTTGACAGGAGTAGGAGGAATGTAGTAGGATCGTGGTAAAAGAGGATGAGGGCAGTGAGGAGGGAGCCTTTGGTTTGGTGGACAGGAGGGATAGTGTGGAGGAGTGAGTGTTGAGTAGCGAGGAAGACTGGTGTAATAGAGGCTCCAGCTGCCCTCACCACCTGATCCACGTCAAACAGATACTCGCCGTGGTTTTCGCTCACCACCAGGAGGTCACGTCCACACAGCGGACCACTAACTAATGCGGTGAGGGTGTCAGCTGTGTGAGAGGAACATATTAACAAAGAGTACAGTAGGCCAGAGCAGAAGTGTATCATATTCTCATTGATTTAGGAAGTTTATTAGTACCATAGCAAATCATCCTTATTAGTTTTTATCTGCATATGGGGCGGATATAATGTCTTCCATGTATTTTTGCAAACAAATTTGATATTAAAAAGTTTGTAAATTATGTATTTAAAAAATTAGGTATAATATACATATAAAGCCTGAGTGAGAAGAGGGCATTGTATGTAGGCATGGGGGTGTGGTAGTGTGGAAATAAGAACTAAAAAGGTAAAGGGCAGTGTGAGTGTGAAGGGGTGCTGTAATAGTGTGATAAGTTCGTGTGTTAGTGTTTTAAGCTGTTATGGTAGTGTGTTAAACTGCTGTGTGTTAAGCTAGTGTGACAGTGATAGGCTGGCGTGAGAATATTTTAAAGTGGTCTGGTAGTGTGATAAGGTGGTGTGTAATGAGGTGGTAAAGAAGTGTGACTAGTGTGACAGTGTGTTAAGCTGATGTGATTAATAAGGTAGTGTGACAGTGGTGAGAATGAGAGGGCAAAGGAAGGAGTATGTATAGTTGTGAGTAAAAGATGGAAGAAGAGCATAAGACAGTATGAATCAGTTGGGTCAAGGATTGTGTGGGTAAAGTTGAAAGTTGGAATACAAATGTGGGCGATTGTGTGTGTGTATGCGACAACGCAAGATCGTGCTGGCAAAGTGAGAGAAGAGTTCTGGACAAATGTGGAAGTGTGCATGGAAAAGTTTGGAAGGAATGAGAGAGTTTTTTTGATCGGTGATATGAATGGTAAAGTAGGGAATGTGAACGTGGATGGAATAGTTGGTGAGTGGGATGTGCCTGCTGAGATAGATGAGAATGGGAGTGCGTTAGTGGACATTTGTGCTGGGAGGGGGTTGGTGATAGCCAATACCCTCTTCAGGCATAAAATGATCCACAGGTATACATGGCGAGTGATGAGAAGGGTGGGTGGTGAACTGAATGAAAGGAAGGCAATGATTGATTATGTGTGTGTGGATGAAAAATGCGAAGATGTGTAATGGATGCAAGAGCTTATAGAGGTTGGGGGAGTGGACTTTCTGACCACTACTTGGTGGTGGCCAGAATTAGGATCCAAGTAAGATGGAGGAATAGAAGAAGGGAAAGATGAGAGGAAGGAGTAGTTGCAAGGAGAGTGGAAAGGTTACAGGAGGATGAGAAAAAGGCAGAGTATAAGAGAGAAGTGGAGGAACGATTGGGCAAATATGAATTGGAGCAGATGGGGGACATGGAAGGTGTGTGCATGATATTTACAGAAGAAATATGTGCAGCATGTGATGTGGTGTGTGGGAGGAAGAGAAGACGGAGGGGGGTGCAAGGAACAGCGTGGTGGACTGAAGAGGTGAGACAGACTGTGGCACAAAAGAAGAAAGCATACAATGAATGGATGAGTAATAGGGGAGTGGCAGAAGTTGAGAGGCGGAAGAGAGAGTTATATGTAGGAAGAAAGAGAGGGGTGGAAAGATTAGTAAGAAAGAGTAAGAAGAGAGTGGATGAGGAATTTGGAAGGAATTTGAGTGTAAAGTGGAGGGACTGTAAGAAAATGTTTTGGAAAGAGGTGAAGAGAGTAAGACAGGGTGGAAGTGAGGTTAGCAGGGGAGTGAAAGATAAAAATGGTAGATTACTAGTGGAGAAGGGAGAAAAAGTGAGCAGATGGAGAGAACACTTTAAGGAATAGTTGAACATACAGAATGGAAGTAATGCGAGTATAAGTGGCTGGGGAATGGCTGGGAAAAGGAGGGAAGTGAGAAGACAGGAAGAAATCAGTAGGACAGAAGTTGTGGAAGCAATGAAGAAAGTTAAATTGGGGAAACCCCCAGGAATTGATGGAGTGTGTGGTGAAATGCTGAAGCATGGGGGAGAGATAGTAGTAGAATGGATGTGGAAGATGTGCAGATTGGCCTGGGAGGAAGGTAGAGTCCTGGAGGATTGGAAGTCAGATATAATTATTCCCTTGCACAAAGGAAATGGGGAAAAAGAAGTGTGTGGTAATCATAGGGGGATTTGTCTTCTTAGTATAATAGGAAAAGTGTATGGTAGGATACTTATTGACAGAGTTAGAGAAAGAACAGAGGAATTAGTTGGAGAAGAACAGGGAGGCTTTAGGAAGGGAAGAGGTTGTGTAGATCAGATATTCATTCTTAGATCTTTAGTGGAAGCGTTTCTAGAGAAGGGAAAGAAGTTGTATGCGGCTTTCATGGATTTGGAGAAAGCATATGACAGGGTGGATAGACAAGGATTGTGGAAAGTATTAAGAATATATGGAGTAGATGGGAAGTTGTTGAATGCTGTGAAGAGTATGTATGATGGTGCTAAGGCTGCAGTGCGTGTGGATGGTGAACTAAGTGAATTTTTCTCCTTGAAGGTTGGTTTGAAACAGGAATGTGTCATGTCTCCATGCTTGTTCAACCTGTACATGGATGGGGTAATAAAAGAGGTACAAGGTAGGGTAGTGGATGTTGGAGTGGCCCTGGTTAGAGAGGATAGTGTTTGGAAACTCCCTGTACTGTTGTTTGCAGATGATACTGTGTTGTTGAGTGAAGACGAAGGGGAGCTGCAAGGCTTGATGGATGAGTTTGAGAGAGTGTGTAAGAAACGGAATCTAAAGGTGAATGTAGGGAAGAGTAAAGTGATGGTCTTTGAGAGAGGTGAAGTAAGTGAATGTACAGCGAGGTTGGATGGTGAGGAATTGGAAAATGTGAGTACGTTTAAGTACTTGGGTAGTGTGCTGAGTAAGGATGGAGGTTTGGAGGGTGAAGTGCTTGAAAGGGTACAGCAGGGAGGAAAGGTTGCTGGTTCTTTGAAAGCAGTGATAAGAAACAGGGAAGTAAACATGGAAGTGAAAAAGTTACTACATGACAGTATTGTGATACCAACTCTAACGTATGGAAGTAAAGCTTGGACGTTGTTGGAAAGACACAAGTCAAGAGTGAGAGCAGTGGAAATGAGTTATTTAAGATGAGCCTGTGGAGTCACATGGAGAAACAGGCTGACGAATGAGGATATAAAGGAGCGTTGTGGTGTGGATGTGGATGTGATAGGAAGCGTTATGAGAAACACACTGAGGTGGTTTGGCCATGTGGAGAGGATGGAGGGTGAGAGACTGACGAAGAGAGTGTATGTGAGTGAGGTGGAGGGGGAAAGAGGGAGGGGGAGGCCGAGGATGAGATGGAGGGATGGGGTGGAGAGGTATATGAGAGAGGGGGGTGTGAGTTGGGAGCAGGGCAGTGAAATGGCGGGGGACAGGGCGACGTGGAGGCGATTTGTTTGTGGCCACCCCAAACGGGATTGAGGCGTCTGGCAATAGATAGATAGGTAGATAGATAGATAGTGTTTTAAGGTAATGTGAAAGTGTGAAGATGATAGTATGATAAGGTGGTATGATATTCTGATAAGGTGCTGTGGTAGTGTGATAAGCTGGTTTACCTGTGTAATAAGCCGGTGTGGTAGTATGATAAAGGACTAACCTGAGAGAGAAGAAGGCAGTATGAAAGAGACAGCCACAGCAGGGACGGGTATGAGAAGCCGGAGGAGCAGACCAAGTTGCCTGGCCGGGTGCAACATGGTGAGTGATGCAGCTACGCCTCACCATCACCACCAGTGCATACACCCCAACCTTTATCCCCTCACCACAGCGCATGTCACTAACCCCAGTAAATACATCATCCTTTGCGATGTGAGTTTACTGCGCGTGTCAAGGCTGCCAACTCATTACACACACACACACATAGTCAACAAACTAACCTTTATGATCACCCAAGAGAGGAAAATTATTAAGTTGGCAAAACACTATCTTAAGTTAATAGCTTAACCTTTTCAATATGCTTACAGTCCATCTCGCCTCACACAGTCAACACCTTACACTCATTTCTCCTGTTACAGCTCATTACTATCTTTGTTTTGTTTTCATATAATGAAACAGGATCACTCTCACAACTAGCGTTCTAAGTTGTGGTTGCACGAAATTCGATGAGCCAATGTTTTGAGGTAAGAATGAGTCTCCATTGTTACAAGTAAAATCGACCCCTCAGTCTGGCTACACTAAGAATTCAACTGAACTGAAATAGGTTAGCGATCTTTGTCAGAGTAAATGCACCGCTGCCAAAACAACCCCATTTCAGTACCCTAAATTTTGTGGTTACCCTAAAGAATGTCACTTCTGTGAACACATCCACAGTCACCAGGTCGACCTTTATCATGTAGCCGCAGCTAAGTTATAAAACAGCATATAAGACGTATCAGGAGTATCTAATGACATGTGAATTATGAGTATGGTCAGGAGTGTGGAGGAAGAAAAACACTGTGGCACTAGCGTCTGTGGCAGATCAGCGAAAACATGACTCAGAGGATTAAAAAAAAATGTCTATACATTGAAAATTTCTCAACTCTCTTAGATGGGAATTAGGATTGGGAAAATGATGATGATGATGATGATACACCCTAGTATCATCATCATCATTAAAAAATCGGATTAAAAAAAAGTAAATGATAGTAATGGTAAAGAATATTATCCTCACAGTAAAGGGGCTAACCTTCACTACATAGACGTCGTTATTTATTTAAATATTTATTTATTTATTTATTTATTTATTTATGTAATCCTCCTGCTACGAGACGTTTTGTTCAGTTTAAGAGATATTTGTCAAACTTGGAGATTAGCTGTAGCTTTTATTCACCTCTTCCGTAAGAAAGGATTTTCCTAACTAATAAATTAATCTTACGTCAACCACGAAAAATAATCCTTGGGATGAAGGGCAGTAAAATGAATAAAGCGGAAAAATCATATTAGTAATGAGGTTAATGAAAACTGTTTTACTCTTTATATCCCATTACTTTTCCCCCTTCTTGTTTTTGTCTTCAGGCGATTTTATTTTGCTTAGATTTTTTTTCGATCAGGGAGAGCCAGAGACAGCCTCATTACCCCCCCCCCCAAATACCAAAAATCACCCCCAAACTGAGAAAAATCGACTACAGCTAGCAACAATTCAACAAAAATGCCACCAAATCGTCTGCAGTTAGTAAAATAGGTCAGAATTATCCCTCCTAGGCTGAGGTTATTGTCCAGGGAAAACAATGATAAAGTAATAGAAGTGGAAATGCTGTGTGGGAGAGAAAGAGAGGTTTGAACTTTATTTCTTTATTTTATCAAGTGGAAACGTTGGGTGGAGGGAGAGGCAGGTTACTGTAGAACTTTATTTCTTCATTTTCTCAAGTGGAAATGGTGGGTGGGAGAGGGACACAGGTTAGAGCTATATTTCTTTATTTTCCCTAACTTTTCAGGCTCCACAGAACCCCATCTATGAGGATGGGTTCTGTGTAGCCCAAAATATTAGGGAGAAAAAAAATCTAGCTCTAACCTGTCTCCTTCCCACCCAACATATCCAGTAAGTCATTCTCGTACTGAAGAGGTTGATATGACTTTACAGAAGCACCGTCCTTGTTTTATCATTAACAGGTTCAAAGACTTTTTTTTTTTAATTCACGTTATTTTTAGATGATTTTATTGAGCATTAAAACCGTACGAGATGGGAAGGTTATATTCTTCATAATTCCAGTGCTGTGAAGCTGCAGAAAATGAATTATTCATCATGTCTGAATTGCTGTAAATGGACGTAGAGCGCACACACACACACACACACACACACACACACACACACACACACACACACACACACACACACACACACACACACACACACACAATACAAGCTGTATATCATGGTTCCAGAATAATAAATATATGAACAAATATTAGCAGACTTCCCGTCGATGTTAAAATTAAATATAGTACCTGCTCTTTGAATCAGTTTAGCTAAGAATGGTACATTTAACACTCAGGCTACGCACGGTTAGAAAGCTTACTAACACTTCTTCCTAAGGGATATAGTATGCTTTTTACACTTTGCCATTCTCGTCTGTGTTACTTAAATCATTGTAATACCACCATACTCTGCATAAATAACGTACAGAACGATATTAGTCAGCCGTATCCAAAAATAAATCGGTGAGGAAGAGGTGCAAATGATTATACGCCTGTTTCAGCAGCATATAATCGCTTGGGGTCTGCTGATATATTTACTACATTTGTCTCGACAGTGCTATGGCTGCTTCTGTCATTATTAACATTCAGGCTTTTACGGCTCACTCTCAATTTAATAAAACCGTAGGGCGCTTCCTGAAACTGACGATGGTTAATTGAATATGTTGAGTGAGAAATACTACTGAATTTTCACAACGTGGTCAAGAAGATAAGTGACAATGCAATATGAGCCAGCCTTTAGTAAATAATATCAATTAACACTAACTTGATGAAAAAAAAAAAAATAATAATAATAATAATGGTAGTAATAATAATAATAATAATAATAATAATAATAATAATATACGTTCCTTCGTACTGACAAGGGAGATTACCCATCGCTGTGCGGATATTATTGTGCATGTGGTTCCATTGTGTGTGTTTCACCCCCCCCACACACGCACGCACGCACGCACGCACCCACACACACACACACACACACACACACACACACACACACACACACACACACGCACGCGCACGCACGCACGCACACGTACGCACACACACACACACACACACACACACACACACACACACACACACACACACACACACACACACACACACACACACACACACACACACCGCTCGCTGGTGCAGTGGTAACGTTCCCGCTTGCCAACTGGTGGACGGGAGTTCGCGCCTCGCTCAGGTTGCGAAAAGTTTCACTGACGAAGTGGGTGGTTACTGTCCCCCTTGAGCAAGGGGACGGGTGTGTGCGTGTGTTAAGGTCACAGCCTTGCCCTTAGATCGGACTATATGAGCTCTCAGCTCCCTTCCGGGAGGGTAAAAGCTGACAATCACGACCATCAAGTGATCCTGACCGACCCGGTGAATTACACACACACACACACACACACACACACAAACTGAATGATTACTTTCCAATGAAAACAGTCTTTCAATATCCAGGTATGTAAGTCTCTGGACATCAAGTTTGTGGTATGTACGTTGCAATAAGTTCAGTGGACATTTGTATATGAATTACGTTGAGCGCAATGCAAAACAAATTTGCTGTACCATTACGCCAAACTATTTTGTAATGAGATCCTGAAAATCTAACTCATATTCTTGTTGTCTGTATGACTAGTTTCATGTAACAAAAATACTGAAATCAGTTGTTATTCAGGTCCTACACCCTGACAGAATCCTAAGAAGTCACTGGAGCCAGGGGCTACTGCAGAGTCAGTCATTGCACTAGCATGGCAAATAGAGTGACGCATACATCCATGTAGCAGCAATACTTTTTGCAACAAAGGCTGTTGTAAAACTATGTGACTCATAGACTATGACACAAGAAACTTACTGGCTTCTAGGTTTGAAATACAACGAATGCAAAGACATTAATTTTATTTCTGCTAGAAGTGTGACACGAAACTGGACAATACCATAACTGATACTGATCTTCGACAAACGTTACTATACATGACAATGAGTTATATAAAAAAAAAAAAAAAAAAAAAAAAAAACAGATCAAGGACGCCTGTGTACTCATCACAAAACTAGAGAATTGTGTGAAGTGTTTGAATATTAGTGATGCAAAGCCAGCAATCTCTGAATCCTTACTTTGTGCCAAAATCAACAACACGGGACTTTCCAACTTTTCTGAAAGACTTTAAGGATGGAAGTAATTTTTCCATGTACTATGCAGTACTTAAAACCATTGACATAAAAAACAAAAAACATAAAGCTCAGCGTAATGAGAGAAAAATATAAATTATGGTTTCACTTTCTTGCGGGACGCATTCAGTTCATGCCTCCCAGGTTTGCATTCGAACCTCTTACTGTGGCTGTCTTGGTCATTTTTGTTACAGTTGCACCATATTATTACTCAGTGACGTTGCACGGAGGATGCAGGGGTTCAGTTGTATTTGAGCCTTTACTTGCATAAGGCCTCCATGCTCCAACTGCCATCTCACTGTACCTCTAGGTATTTAAGTATTTCTTCCAACTAAAAAGTAAAATGTAAACGTTTATATTTCGAAGCAAAGCACTGGCAGAACTTTACATGGAAATACAGTACTTTTTAGCAATTTCAGATAAAATTTTGGTAAAGTGTGCGTTTGTACACATTTATACCCAGAACGTTCCACGAAAAATAGAAGGGTATTAGATTATTATTATTATTTTAACTCATATGGTTTTTGCTCTGAATTACTAGAGACACGTAATAGGTCGACCAGTCGTTGTGAATATTAGTCTTGACAAACCTAACTTCCCAGAAAGTTTACATTCACTATATATGGGAAAGTTTTAGTTCAGCAAACTATGATCCAATGATTAAGATCTCTCTCTCTCTCTCTCTCTCTCTCTCTCTCTCTCTCTCTCTCTCTGTATACCTATCCATCTATCTATCTATCTATAAAGTCTTACGAGGCTATCCAAAACTGGATAACTGAATTATTAGCAACAAAAATATATGACAGATAAAACAAAGCTAAAATTCTTGTGTGTTATTCAGTTTTGGTTGCTATAACTCAAGATTTGGCAAAAAAAAAAAATTATATAAGCTCTGAAACAGGATATGTCCAAAGCTGCATCCAACACTTTAAAAATAGGGGGATGGGGGTCAGAACCATCCTTTAATGCATTTAAGGAGTAAAAGCCATAAAAATGCTAATTTATTTTACGTGTTTTAGTTATGGGAGAATAACAACATAGGCAAGTGTAAGTGCAATAAGATATTCATTGTATATATTTTGGTAAACGGCAATGTTTTTTTATTATAAGTTATCATTGGTCTACGAAAAATTTAAGGGGCGTACGCCCCAACACGCCCCCTAATCCGTGCCTGATGTCAATAGCCCTACTGTATTACTCCGCGTCCACACGTGCCCTCGAACATATGTTGGCAACATAGCTGGAAACATATTTGGGTACATGTAGGCAGCAGTATTAGGACAGATGTATGCACACATGTTTCAGTGCAGCTTCGAACACTGGCAGCAGAGGCGATGGGATATAAGTGTCCATGCCGGGCAGCTGAGACTTTATGATGTTGCCAACATGATCTGGACGCTGCTGTTCTCAACATACTGCAGCGTGTTCGTTACTGTGTTACTTACTTGTTGGCAGCACTTGTTCGAGCACACGTGTGGACGCACACTTAAGTGAACATGACATACCCACTAAGGTTATTGTGAGTCAATCTCCTGTAAGTATCACACAAGTACACTGTTAATAAGTAGAACAACTGCAATGATAATTTACTGTATCTGTGGTATGTGGTCTTCTACCACCGTACAGTGAAACAATTACAGTATTGTATTCTGAAAAAAAAAAAAAAAAAATGCGTACCCTGTATCGGTACAGAAGTTGACATAGACCTAGTTCTGAAAGCCAGATTGAAACATAACCCTGTAGGCTGTAGCATGCTGTGGTAGAAAAATGTAACAAATAGCCTGCTGTGTAAAACAGCATGGTTTGTTATAGATGATCCTTCTGCAGGCATGAAGGAAGAAAAAATTTTACCCTCGTGAAACTGCTAAACATCTAACAGTATCAAACCTAGGTAAGGCTAGAGTTACAGACATAAAAATATCAACAATTACCAGACAGCAATGGCAGTAAGAACACGCCAGCGCGACTATAATGAATGAATTCATTAGCACATCAAGTAAGCCAAATATTTAGAGAAATCAACGTATTAGAATATATATATATATATATACATATATATATATATATATATATATATATATATATATATATATATATATATATATATATATATATATATATATATATATATATATATATATATATATATATATATATATATATATATATATATATATATATATATATATATATATATATATATATATATATATATATATATATATATATATATATATATATATATATATATATATATATATATATATATATATATATATATATATATATATATATATATATATATATATATATATATATATATATATATATATATGTACCCCCTCCACAATATGTCTACCCCCGATGTATATATGTCCCCCCCCCCCAATGCATACATGCCCCCACTAAACTTGCTAGGTCAGCACCCTTTCCCACGCCTGAAGACGGCGTTATTGCATCAGTTCTTAGCAGACAGCCGACACGGGCAGACTGTTTTACTGTGAGCTTGTAATAAACTCCTTATCTAGCTGTTTGTACACGGAGTTTCTATCACCAAAGTATTGCAAGTTACATTTGGTAGCAGCGGTGTTTCGAACCATCACATTCTGACCGCCTCCTTGGATTTTTTGTGATACAACAAGATACACGACGACTCGCATCTGCCAGCCTCGCCCCTCCTCCGTGCCTCTATACCTTGGCTGTGCTTTTCGAGTGTACCATTTTTCTCACCAGTGCTCACCTCTCAAACAACCGCACCCATACCCCTTGTTCCTGACCGCACGTGTCACCGTCGCCGACCTACGCACCTGTTGCACCTGTTCCCAGCACCTGTTCCGGACTCATCATAGCTCCTGCCCCCACGGTGCCACTTATCACTGTCTGCCCGCTGCCTGCCCACCACCATTCTCTGCATTTGCAACTCACCAGCTCTACACCTGCCTTGCGCCGACATCTGCCTCACCACCCACCACCGGCCTCCGCCGTCGCCCGCATCTGGTCTGCATTACGGAGCCTCCTAAGACCGCCACTCCCTGCCGGTGATTCATCGCGGCGTCTCTTCTCCTCTCCGCCCAGCTGTCTCTCCACCGCCGCCCCACCCCGCCCCGCCCCGCCCCGTCACCCCGCCCCGCCCCAGCCCAGCTACGCCCAGCCACCCTGCACGTCATACATCTCGACACTCCCGTTTCTACTGTGTAACTATAGTATATCTTTCCTTTCTATAGAGATTATCCTCGATTTTCTCTACAGATTGGTTATTGTAAATATTCCATCTCATTTCCATTACCCCGTTTTCATCTTCACCTACGTTATTTATACTCCATCTCATCCTTCGCATTTTATTTAAACCATCCATGCCCGCACCTTCATTCATATTTTCACACCTAGTGTATTCCATTCTCTCATTGTTATTTATACATTTCCACCTACGTATCCATCTTCATCCTTTCATCTTCCATTGCCGCATTAAATGTCATACTTTCCACGTCAACCGCTTACCACCAGCCCTCTCGACCCGGAAACATCACCTGCTCATACCCCGTCTGCCGACTCTAACACAATCACTCATTTACGAAGTGGCAAAGAGTACCACCGCCCTGTACCTGAGACTCCCGTTTCACTTCCCGCAGAATCACTTACTACCCGTCCTACCCTCGTAAATCCAGATACCTCCTCCTCTCCTCCTGCCTCTACACTCCCTTCTTCTTCCTCTACTCCTTCCCCTGTCGTTCCCTCTCCTGCCTCCCTTCATACCCCATCTTGCTCGCCCTTAACTGCCACTACCTTCTCTCTCTCCCACACCTCTCCTGCCGCCACTTCTCCACTTCCAGCCATGGCCAACCCTCCACAGTCTATCTATCTCGACGATGCCAATCGTCCCAAATTTACCGGCCAGGACCCAACTTGGTCTGTCTATGATTTCCTCAGAGAAGTCGACACAGAAATAAATAATAGACAAATTACCGAGGAATCGCTCAAAGTAGCTTACCTCCTCAGTCGCTTGCATCACGGTAAATCAGACATCAGATCCGCGATCCGTGCAGGACATTTCGATAGCATTCGTACCTTTGCTGATTTTCGTACGAAACTCATCAGCCTTTGTTGCCAGCATTCAAATACCGCGTCTCTCATGGGATTCATTAATCTCCTAAACCAACTAGATGAGGACTTGCGCGTCCCAGCGCAATATGCCAAGCTCCGCGAAGCTGCCGCCGCCATGAAAGCAACTAGTAGCGAGATGCTCCAATTACTGGTAGGCACGAAATGGTTAGAAGACAAGAATGGCGTTCCAATGCTTTCACTCACCAACTTTGCTGACTTAATTGGTTACCTCAGATTCCTTCACTGGCTTACTCCTAAACAGCGAGAGCTAGCCTTGGAAATCGGTTTCAATCCAGGAGATAAAATTATTCAGGTCACTAAAGCCATTCATGAAAGAACAGGTTCGAACTACACGCATCAGGGCATCACCCAACCCTTGGCCTCCTCAGTCTGTCACACCTCCACTACCCCAGACCAATCTCGCTCCCGTCCCACCACACGCAGCAGACCTGCCACACATCGCTCTCCTACCGCAGGTCGTGATCAATCTAGCGCCCGACGGAACAGACAATCTTCGATTCTTTGCTGGTACTGTGGTCATCCTTGACATCAAGCATCCAGTTGCGACCGTACATACAGACGTCCTCACTCCCAAACCAGACAGCGTACGCCTCCCCGCTCACGTCGTCCACACTGCAAATACCACAAATCAAGCACGACTCACACCACTGAGGAATGTCGTTACCTCAACCGCCCACAGTCGGGGGAAGCGCCACGCCCGTATCGGACCAATATCACGTAGAACCAGAAACCCAACTCCCCATCCGCCATGTAGGTCCCATAACATCCTCGGGTTTAGTCATTCTCGGAAGCAGTCATGACATACCAACGTCATTCTTCTTGGACACAGGATCTATAGTAAATCTCATCTCCGAAAATTCCTTACAAATTATTCATCGCCATCACAACCACGTCAGTTTCCTAGAACCACCAGACATTCGCCTATGTGGTGTTAACGGCTCAGAGTTTAAGGTTAAGGGAAGAGTCACCCTTGAAGTCAAACTCCACAGAGATTTGCCCCCTATCCTCATTGAATTTCATGTCACTAATGACTTGCAGTATCCCGCAGATGCCCTTATTGGTTTCTCCACCATGGCACAACATTCCCTTGCATTATTACCTGCTTGTGGTAGTATAGACATTTCTGGATTCCCGGTTTCCACTATGGAATGTCCCCGTCCTGTTCTTACGATCAAATCAGTCCTTCAGTTACCTCTGTCCCTATCACTACAAAAAAGTCCAACCCAGCCCAAACCACCACTATCATCATCTGAGAATACAGGGATCATTCCTTTACTGACTGCGAGCAAGGACATAAATTCCTCAATGTCTCCTGATACATCATCTCAGCCTTCGAACATGGCTCTTACATCCTCTCCCGACGACACTATCGCTAACTCAGACATGTCTCAGTTACCTACCTCACACAGTCTGAATGATCTTCTCCAACACGCAGAGACGAAACGTGCAGTAACGAATACGTGCACAATTTTGTTACCGCATGAGTTCACCAAAGTCTCTGTTTGTGTTGCCGGTGCGAAAGAAGGAGTGGATGTACTAACCCTACCTGAGACGTGTTGTGTGAATGGCTTGACTTATGAGTCAGTGTGGTGTACAGTCTTAGAGGACAGTTTATGCTACCTGTACTTGCTCAATGTCACAAATGCTCCACTAAAACTTAAAAGTGGTGTAAAGATTGGAGACTTCCTAGTATACCCAGCGGCCGTAAAGGTGTGCCAGGATTCCTCAATTCCTACTATTCAGACTGATGATACACCAATCGGTGTATGTACTATTAACTCTACGGGATCTGCGCCGACGCATTCACCCGATATGCTCTCACATCTCACTTGCACAGATTTCCCAGAAAATACGCCTCAACTCCTCGACCTTCTGACCTCGTACAGAAACGTGGTTGCCTTACCCGGTGAACCGATGGGTAGAACAGACCTTGTCAAACATACGATTGAACTACTCCCAGGAACTCAGCCGATTTACATACCAGTGTATCGATTGCCTCACAGCCAGAGAAAGCAAACAGATCAAATGGTACAGAACATGTTAGACCAAGACATTATTGAACCCTCCGTCAGTCCATGGAATAGCCCACTTTTCTTAGTACCAAAGAAGGACGGCAACTTTAGACCAGTAGTCGACTATCGTAAGGTCAATTCTGTCACCGTTCCAGACCGTTTCCCGTTACCTGTCCTCACTGATTTGCTAGAATTCCTTGGTGAAAATAACGTAGTCTTTTCATCTTTAGACCTCCTCAGCGGGTACTGGCAGGTCGAAATGGAAGAGTCCTCTCGCCCAGTTACAGCCTTTAGCACCCCTTCCGGACATTTTCAGTTTAAGAGACTCCCTTTTGGTCTGAGAAATGCTCCCTCCGTGTTCATGCGACTTATCCATTCAGTCTTCAGCGGTATGATGGGACACTCTCTTTTTGCTTACCTAGATGATATCATTGTTGTGAGTAAATCCATCCCTGATCATTTTACCAAACTCCAGCAAGTCTTTGAACGCCTCCAGCTCGCAGGCCTGAAAATCAATCTCAGTAAATGTGACTTCCTGCGAAAGAAAATCAAATTCCTAGGCCATGTCGTAGATGCACAAGGCATTCATACTAATGAGGATAAAACTAAGGCGATCATTAACTTCCCAGAACCCACCACTACCGACGCTGTACGAAGTTTCCTGGGCCTCAGTGGCTATTATCGTCGCTACATCCGGAATTATGCGCAGATCGCCGCTCCTCTGACCCACTTACTCAAGCAGAATGTGCCCTTTGTTTGGACTAACGACCAGTCACAGGCTTTCCAAAAGCTAAAGACAGCTCTTGTAAATGCCCCTATTCTAGCGTTCCCTGATTATACCACACCCTTCCTTCTCTGCACAGACGCCTCAGGCACTGGACTTGGTGCCGTTTTGATGCAACTCGATGAAGCATCAAGGAAGCGCGTAATAGCGTATGCTAGTCGCACCCTTACAACCGCTGAACGTAACTACAGTGTCACAGATCTCGAAGCGCTAGCGGTAATCTGGTCCTTGAAACATTTCAGAGATATCGTCTATGGTTATCCAGTGCATATCCAAACAGACCACCTTCCACTATGTGATTTGTTCAAAAATTGCAACCTAACAGGTAGGTTAGCTAGATGGTCTGTCATCATCCAGGACTTTAATCCCACTTTTCAATATGTACCAGGCAAGTTGAATGTAGTCGCAGATGCACTCTCACGTCACGTAGCAGCAGCTATAACATCACTGCAGCCTGAAGTAACTGAAAATACTACACTAACGTCAGAAGTTGTTCGAAACTTTCAACGCCAAGACCCCATGTGGTCCAAAGTCATTTATTTCCTAGAATCTGGCGATGCCTCGACCTTACCTACTCTGCCAGTATCACTAGATGAGTTCATGCTAGATGATGATCTCTTGTACAGGAAAACACTGCTAACAGGCAAAGATATGCCCAATCGTGAAGTACGCCAACTTGTTGTCCCCACTGCCCTGATACCAAAGGTTCTTCATATTGTTCATAATACTCCTCAAGCTTCCCATCCAGGTAAAGACCGATGCTTGCGCCAAGCACGTCTCAAATACTATTGGCCAACCATGAGCCGTGATATCAATGCCCACTGTGACTCTTGCCTCTCCTGCCACCGCCACAAAGGATCAACCGGCTTACCAGCACCTCTCTTACAATACCCAATCCCATCACGACCATGGGAAACTGTCTCAATCGATCTCTTAAAACTACCTCTCACAGAATCTGGCGCTGAGTACTTGTTCGTAGCGGTCGACCACTTCTCCCGCTACTGTGTCCTCGTTCCCCTCTCCGACAAGACCGCGAAGAGCGTTGCACGTGCCCTTGTAGATCACATAATTTGCCCGTTCAGTACCCCTCATACCATTCTTACTGACAACGGTACAGAGTTCAACAATAGCCTTCTCGATGAGATCTGTCGCCACTTTCGTATCAGTAAGTGCAATGTCGTGCCTAACCATCCGGCTTCCAATGGCCTTGTAGAACGCCACAACCGTATAATCTTAGAGTGCCTCAGACATCTCGGCTCCCATAGTTCGTCCTGGGATGACTGGATTCCCCAAGTGGCATCCTCCATCAATTGTTCCATCAATGCATCCATTGCTGAATCTCCCTTCTTCGTCCTCTTTGGTTTTGACAAGGACCTCCCATACTCTCTCTTATCCTCAAAGCCAGAACCCATCTACAACATGGATGATTATGTTAAACTAAAATTGGCCAACTTCCAGACAATCCACCAGTATGTCCAATCCACTTTGGCTTCCTCTCAGGAGGACATGCTGCAGCGCCAACATAAGTCCGCCTCTCCTATCACTATCAGTGTAGGCGATCTTGTCTTTGCTCATTCCCATACGCGTTCCTCTAAGTTGGATGACAAATTTACAGGGCCCTACCGCGTCCTCACTCAACAAGGCAACAAATTTCACCTCCAGGACCTGTCCACTAAGGACACCAGATGGGTCCACGTCGATGACTTAAAGCGAGCACCCCGTGGCCTCGTGTTGGAAGAGTCACTTCCACAACCTCCTGCCCCCTCTTCCCCTCCTCCCATCCCTCAGTCTACTTTGTCTCCACCTATCCCTCAGTCTTCTTCCTCTCCACCTCCACCTGCTCATTCATCCATCACTCAATATCGGTCCAAACTGCGCTCTGCCCATCAACCTCTTCACGACCTCCCCCATTAACTCTACCCTGATTTTCTAGGTACGATGTTAGCGATCTCCCTGCTGGCAGTGCTGACCCTCCTGGGGTCTGGGTCAGGTCAGGACGATGGTGGAGTACGTCCCGGGGCCTTGGTTGGCTCAGGAGGCGAGGTCTCCTTGCGCTACGATCTTGCGCCCCTGGCCGACGTAGCCATTGCCCTACCTGCCTACGCGCACCAGCTCCACGGAATCAGAAACCATCTCACGGCCCTCATGGGGACACAAAACCCGACTGAGTATCTCTCTAACCTTTTCCTCCCACTCTCCTGGGAATTGCAATACATAAGTCACAGATTCACTGAAACCCAACTCAATGACGTCCCGTCCACTCTACACCATTTCACCGATATCTTACAACGCCACCTTTCCGATCTCAACGTTATCTCTCAGTTCTTCTACCTCACAATGAACATGGATAATCTCCAACTGGCCTTTGACTCTCTCCTGTCTCAAGTCTCTACCTTGATTCGTATCCTGGTCGATGCTATCAATGGACGTGTCACTGCCGACTTAGTCCCTGTCTCAGCTCTCCGTTCTGTCCTGGAATGGGCTCACTCCACCTTCGGTCTCTCCCCAGTCCTCCCTTACTCCTCCCTTGAATATTATTATCCTGTTCTCGAAGCCACTCTTCTCACCACATACGTCGTCGTCCATATTCCTCTCCGTTCTGCCATAACCTTTAACCTTTTCCACATCATTCCCTTCCCTTTCCGCCTCAACAACTCCTTGTTACAGGTATCTGTTCCTTCAGCATATTTCCTCCTCTCCCATGATCATCTTTCCGTTGCTTTCCTTTCTTCCACAGACCTCCAGCAATGTTCCTCCCTTACTCCGACCTCTCGTCTCTGTGCTGCCCACCTTTTCGCTATATTCCCTTGCACTGCTACACCCTGTGAGTCTGCTTTAGTTCGCAACCATTCCATCTACTCGGCCTGTTCTTTTGTCCCAGCTCCTGACCTCCCGGTCCACCATGCTCACCTCAACCATGTCCAGTACTTCTTCTTTGCTGTTCCCATCTCTGTCACAATCATGTGTCCTGGTTCTTCCGTTCGCTCCGTCCCCGCTAGTGGTCTCTACCCAGCACCTGACTATTGTACCGTCAAATCAGAGTCCGTCATCACTTACGCCACTCGCTATCATCAAGCTGTTCGTAAACACTCCTATGACATCTTTCAACCAATCGACATGCCTTCACCCTACCATCTGCCAACATTCCCATCACCTCCCCTCACTTGCGCATGCTCACCTTCCTCAATGACAGTGATTTCATTATGGATCAATTTTCTCTGGCCTTCAGCCGTTCCTGGGTTCATCCAACAGTTGTGTTTCCCCCTGTGGTTATCGCTTTCAGAGGTTTTCTACTCATCATCTGTGCAGTGCATTGTTGTGTCAGAAAAATGGACCGTCGACTCCAGGAAATCAGAGTCGCTACCGGCATAGTACGCCCTACACACGACGTAGCAACTCCCCGTACTTAGTGCCCTCACATTCAGTGACTACCAATGCCATCTGCCAATTAACCAAACTGTGAACAGCACTCTTCCTACTAGACAATGATGGTATTTCTTTCATGCATTACTGAGTGACAGTGTATTCTTTCATGCATTACTGAGTGACAGTGTATCCTACAGAAAATACGAAAAAAAAAAAAAATGAAGGAAGAACAACACTAGAACTCTCATATCTACTCCTTGTTTATCATGTATCAAACTATTATTGTGCACTTCCCATTATGTTTATATATACCTTCGACCCTTACTGGATTTGTACCTATTATTCCTTGTCTATCTTATATGTATATATCCTTCTAATTCCCTCCCCTCAACATGGCCATGTCTCCCCTACTGCCCCTGTATCATACTTGTCCCTTGTACAACCCTCCCGGTCCTGCCTTACTCCTATACTCAAACACCATTTAACTCCCGGTGTCAGGAGACACCGTCTCAGCTACCCGGGGGAGTAGTGTACCCCCTCCACAATATGTCTACCCCCGATGTATATATGTCCCCCCCCCCAATGCATACATGCCCCCACTAAACTTGCTAGGTCAGCACCCTTTCCCACGCCTGGAGACGGCGTTATTGCATCAGTTCTTAGCAGACAGCCGACATGGGCAGACTGTTTTACTGTGAGCTTGTAATAAACTCCTTATCTAGCTGTTTGTACACGGAGTTTCTATCACCAAAGTATTGCAAGTTACATATATATATATATATATATATATATATATATATATATATATATATATATATATATATATATATATATATATATATATATATATATATATATATATATATATATATATATATATATATATATATATATATACATATATATATATATATATATATATATATATATATATATATATATATATATATATATATATATATATATATATATATATACTCATATTTCAAAGGGCATAGGGACAGAGAGCCTGAGGGTACGATCGAGAGCAGAAGGCAGGAGATAGGGTCAGCTAGGAGGTTTGCCGTCACGCTACGTTAGGCTGTTAATCACTTTTCAATATAACTGTGTACAATAAACTCTGTAACACAAGAGTACTATGCATCTCATCTCGCTTACGGTACACAGGGGTGGAAGGTGAGAATGAGATGCACCATTTTACTAGTAGCGGCCCATGTTACACTCCACTGATGATAGAAGGGAAACCATCAATCTAAGATACACCTACAATCTCTCCATCTAATCAAACCCCTCGGCAACGTTCATCCACATTAGCGGCAGCAGTGAACAACGATAAACCACTGTTTTGGAGGTATATATTACGGTGCACTCTTAACTCTTTCATACACGGGGGCCTCATGAAGAATCCAACCGCTCACACTCTTTCAACGCAGGATTCGTCCAAGTGAAATCAACCGCTCGCACTCGACGTAGTTGAGTCCAACCATATAATTTGTATTTCTTTTTTCACAACAATTTGCTTTTTAATCTTACTAATGAACCAAAAATAATAAAAAAAAAAAAAAAAGGAATTACCATATCGTATCATTAATTTTTTCAATGCTCATTTACTCACAAACATAGGAACATTTCGACAATGATTATAGAATACTGTAGAGCATTTATCTGCGATCCATTTAATAAAAAATTGGCACTTCTAGCTATACTAGAATATGTTTTATGGCATACAGAATAACAATAGTAGTTCATCACACCTCTGGCCTCTCTAAGTAAACTGTTTCCTATCATTTTATTCTCGGCCGCCCAGACCTCACGCTCACCACATTCCTCACTTTAGTGATTTGTGCGGCATTGAAAAAATGATTACAATTATTTCAATCCCCTTCCCTAAATTTTAACTGTATTGTTATGAAAGTGATATATGTTAGAAATGAATAAATTATCTACCTTATGAATGGAAAAAAAAATATATATAAAACACCATACTTTATCGTTCAGTAATGTATTCATTTACTCACTGACAAATTTATGGAGTACTCACGGACTGTTTTTTTTTTTTTTTCCCCACAACAATTTGTGAAAAAAAAAAAATGCAGTGAGTACTGTACTGTATATATGTCAGTGAGTAAATGAATACATTACTGAACAATAAAGTATGGTGTTTGATATCCTTCATTTATTTATTTTTTCATTCATTAGGAAGATCATATATTCATTTGTAACATGTACCAATTTCATAACAGTACAGTTAAAAATTAGAGCAGGGGAATGAAATCATTGTAATAATTTTTCGATGCCGCTCAAATTAGTGAGTGAGGAATGCGGTGAGGTGAGGTCTGGGCGGGCGAGAATGAAATGATAGGAAACAGTTCACTCAGAGCGGCCAGGCGTGATGAACTACTATCGTTATTCCGTATGCCATAAAAAAAAAATCGTAGTATAGCTAGAAGTGTCATTTTTTTACGAAATGGATCGTAGATATATGTTCAACAATATTCTATAATCATTGCCGAAATGTTTGTGTGTCTGTGAGTAAATGAGCACTAATAAGCGAATGATACAATATGGTAATTCTTTTTTTTAATTATTATTTTCGTTCATTAGGAAGACAAATCATTAATTTATAAACCAGTTAAAAACAATACAGTTATAATAAGAGTGAGGGAATGAAATCAGTTTCTGACACCGCACTAATCGCTGAGTGAGGAGAGTGGTGAGCGTGAGGTCTGGGCTGCCGAGACAGAAGTCTGCCAGCATGGGGAATTTCCCTAGATTTGGGGAATTCATGGTGTTGATGGAGAAATGAGGAATTCAGGTCCAGTTTTGGGGAATTTTTACTGTGAATTGGATATTCCTTCAAAATTTGGAGGATACTCACTGTGAACAAAGTATCTTTATAGTTACATACTACTTTAAAAACTTATCGTGTAGTATGTACGTGATTAGATCATCCAAGGAAATGAGATTTTACAGGTAAAAGGCTAAACAGTATCTGAGGTATTTACTATACTTTTTAATTACATCCTACATTCATGGTGATAATGCCCTTTTTGGTATTTACGTAGTTTGTAAGTAACTTGTCAGTTCTGTTCTGTTATTAGTCGACCTGGACAAAACAGACACGTCGTATATAGGAATAAGACCAGCAACTAGCGCACTCCACTGGTAGGACAAGGACAAAGGCTCACAAGGAGTGTATGGGTCCACATCGCGACTCCACTGCTTTCATTCTAGGGTAATTCACCCTAAACTAGGGCAATCACACACCCCTCTAGGGGGTAAACAACATGAAAACAAAACAGAGAAATTTACTGTCAACAAAAACATTAGTTGAATTACTGCATTCTCAGTGCTGCTTGACAGAGGATTCTTGTTTCAATTTCCCACTTGACAACACCTTATTAGACGTATGAGATCATAAATGTATGATGATAAACAGAGTGATCCAGACTGAAATGTTTATAGAAGGCAGTAGCTACTGTGTAAAGGCATGCTATTGTAACATATCAGAATTAAGTGTTGAATGATGGTGTACATAGTTGTGAACAGGACAGAACAGAATGTCCATCAATTATAAATTTAAAATATATAGGTTTATGTATGTTAAAGGAAGATGGTAAAACTAATTACAATGAAAAGGTTTTTTGTGTCCAGCAAGGAGGTACGATTTTTGTAACTGAAGATTGTTTTGTTTCTTAAAGCATTAAGTTCATAATTATATAATAAACCAAAGACAAACCAACTCATGTGCTGTCTTGTTTTTTCACTATTCAAGTCCCCGTAATCCTCCCTCCCTATATTACTCTATATGAGTATATATTGATCAGAGTGAGTTGATGTTCACAACTGGAACAAAAATTATACGTTCTGCATACAATATTATGGATAGGTGTAATGAATAAAGACTTTACATAATAGTACAGGAGCGTCCAATTTACAATGCATGCAATTCTCTTCTCCCACAACATATCATTCATATACAAAAATGGTAATTACAGCTATAACTCCTAAAATAAAAGTATAAATTACAGACAGTAAAAAAAAATGGGGAATTTCTTTTCAATTTGGGGAATTTTGCCCGTCAGATCTGGGGAAATTTGAACCAGAGCGTCTGGCAGCACTGGGCGATAGACTATCACTCAGTACTTGGAAGTGGTTGGAGTCAGGTTGCGTCGAAAGAGTGCGAGAGGGTTAACCCCTAACAAATCACCAGAAGGGGTAAGGTAAGCCCACAAGAAAACTAACTTAACTTTACAATATAGCATACACACACCAAAGAAGAAACCAGGATTCGTTTTACAAAGGGGAATCCACATAGGCCTCAGAATACAAATATAAAACGTGTTATTTCTTACCTAATCAGATTACAGTTAGTGAAAACTACGTACTCACATATCTCGAGGAATTAGGAGAACTCGTTGTTGATATAATCTAGATGTAATTCACAAACTAGTGTAAAAATGGAAGTGAAACAAAAAAGGGAAATGGTGCACAAAGAGTGTTTTTTGTCAAGAAAGTAACGTACTGAGTAATGTGTGAAAATATGAGGAAAAGTGTAACAAAATATGACAAAAGTGTAACGTGACAGTAAGTGATTAAAGAGTGACTAAAAAGTAGTGTCACTCCTGCTAGTCCTCGAGCTTATAAAGTAGCTTTACTCCACTTCTTTGGCTAAGTAGCCACTAGGCTGTCTTAAGTGTAATCTCCAGGCATACACAAACACTGGAGGCACCTGCTACCAATAGTGTGCAGACAAATATTACACAAAACCAATGACGTCCCATCAAGAAAGCCAAGAAAGGGTTATTTAGGCTTCTATTGGCAAATAGTCTCATTTTGCTCCTCCCACACTATAAGTCACACCCACTGTGGTCAAGGACAAAAGGGTTTTCTGAGTAATTTCTGGGAAAAACAACCCGCGTGTTATCTGCCCGGAAGCCCAAAAACTGACTGCGAAGCAAACACAGCGAAGATAGGGTATACCCTTACAGGCAACAAACTGATAACAGAAAAGAGTTATCAATCTTGACGGCTCTCCTGTTTCCTTACATTATTTTCTCATCTTCTATTTCATCCATTCACTACTGGGGTAACTATGCCAGTGACACATCCCTTCCTGAGAGAAGAAATTTCCCAAGAGAAAATTTCTGGATACTGTACAATTTTAAGTTCTGGACACGTAATCTGCTAAAATATTAGTAACCCATTTCACATGCTGTACATCAAGGGAATACTCTTGCAAAAATAGGGCCCAGTGGGTCAGTCTAAGATTTTTGTCCTTTAATCGGGACAAAAATTTCAGAGCCTGGTGATCAGTGTACACTACCACCTCACCTGACCCTGGATCAACATACACAGAGAATGTCGAAGGGCAAGTATGAGTGCAAAGGAGTTCTTTCTCAATAGTTGAATAATTTCTCTGGGCATTATTGAACTTTTTGCTAAAATAGCAAACAGCATCTCAAAACCTTGATCATTATCCTGCAACAAAACTGCACCAGCCCCTACGCCACTGCCATCTCTATCTATCTATCTATTGCCAGACGCCTCAATCCCGTTTGGGGTGGCCACAAACAAATCGCCTCCAAGTCGCCCTGTCCCCCGCCATTTCATTGCCCTGCTCCCAACTCACACCCCCCTCTCTCATATACCTCTCCACCCCATCCCTCCATCTCATCCTCGGCCCACCCCTCCCTCTTCCCCCCTCCACCTCACTCATATACACTCTCTTCGTCAGTCTTTCACCCTCCATCCTCTCCACATGGCCAAACCACCTCAGTGTGTTCCTCATAACGCTTCCTATCACATCCACATCCACACCACAACGCTTCTTTATATCCTCATTCGTCAGCCTGTCTTTCCACGTGACTCCACAGGCTCCTCTTAAATAACTCATTTCCACTGCTCTCACTCTTGACTTGTGTCCTTCCAACAATGTCCAAGCTTCACTTCCGTACGTTAGAGTTGGTATCACAATACTGTCATGTAGTAACTTTTTCACTTCCATGCTCACTTGCCTGTTTCTTATCACTGCTTTCAAAGAACCAGCAATCTTTCTTCCCTGCTGTACCCTTTCAAGCACTTCACCCTCCAAACCTCCATCCTTACTCATCACACTACCCAAGTACTTAAACGTACTCACATTTTCCAATTCCTCACCATCCAACCTCGCTGTACATTCACTAACTTCACCTCTCTCAAAGACCATCACTTTACTCTTCCCTACATTCACCTTTAGATTCCGTTTCTTACACACTCTCTCAAACTCATCCACCAAGCCTTGCAGCTCCCCTTCGTCTTCACTCAACAACACAGTATCATCTGCAAACAACAGTACAGGGAGTTTCCAAACACTATCCTCTCTCACCTGGGCCACTCCAACATCCACTACCCTACCTTGTACCTCTTTTATTACCCCATCCATGTACAGATTGAACAATCATGGAGACATGACACATCCCTGTTTCAACCCAACTTTCAAAGAGAAAAATTCATGTAGTTCACCATGCACACACACTGCAGCCTTCGCACCATCGTACATACTCTTCACAGCATTCTACAACTTCCCATCTACTCCATATATTCTTAACACTTTCCACAATCCTTGTCTATCCACCCTGTCATTTGCTTTCTCCAAATCCATGAAAGCCGCATACAACTTCTTTCCCTTCTCTAGAAACTTTTCCACTAAAGATCTAAGACTGAATATCTGATCTACACAACCTCTTCCCTTCCTAAAGTGTCCCTGTTCTTCTCCAACTAATTTCTCTGTTCTTTCTCTAACTCTGTCTATAAGTATCCTACCATACACTTTTCCTATTATACTAAGAAGACAAATGCCCCTATGATTACCAAACACTTCTTTTTCCCCTTTTCCTTTGTACAAGGGAATAATTATACCTGACTTCCAATCCTCCGGGACTCTACCTTCCTCCCAGGCCAATCTGCACATCTTCCACATCCATTCTACTACTATCTCTCCCCCATGCTTCAGCATTTCACCACACACTCCATCAATTCCTGGGGCTTTCCCCTATTTAACTTTCTTCATTGCTTCCACAACTTGTATCCTACTGATTTCTTCCTGTTTTCTCACCTCCCTCCTTCTCCCAACCATTCCCCAGCCACTTATACTCGCATTACTTCCATCCTCTACGTTCAACAATGAAGAGCTAATTTAAAGAGCTAATTTAAAGGGTTTATCATAATTGGGAGCTTAAAGCACTGGATGACGTCGCAGGATGGCTTTGACTTTAGAATGGGCATCCTCACATTCTGACTTCCACTCATACTTGACTCCTGTTCTTAACAAGTCAGTAAGGGGAACTACAAGATCAGAGAAGCTCAGGACAAAACGTCTGTACTACCTTACCATACCCAAGAATCGATCCAACTCTTTCTTATCTTTGGGTTTGGGAAAACTGACTATGGCCTGAACTTTAACATCAGGTGGACTCACTTGGCCTAAACCGACCACATAACCTAGGTATTGCACTCGAGCCTTACAATTTCACATTTAGTTAAATTAAGCACTAAATTAGCAGAGGTCAGTCTCTGCAGCAAGGCATCTAGTTGGCTCAAGTGTTGTTCCCAGGTGTTGCTGAAAATAACTACATCAATGTAAGTCTAACAACCTTCAACATCCTTGGTGAGATCATTCATCAGCCTTTGGAAGGTGGCAAGAGCATTCTTCATACTATAGGGCATGACCTTATATTTATAAGGATTGCCACTGACCACAAAACAGGAAATTTCTTGAGCTCTTTCTGTGAGTGGGACTTGCCAATATCCCTTCATCAAATGTAATTTTGTAATAAACTTAGCACTGCCTATCACGCCCACACAATCATCTACTCTAGGAAGTGCGTACTGTAGGTGTCAGTCGTGGTAAGTGAGTTGACTTTATGATAATTAATGCAAAAATGATGGGACCCATCTGGTTTTGGAACTATGACTGGGAGAACCACTCACTTTGACAGGACTCAGTTAACCCCTGCTGCAACATGGAGTTCAGTTCCTCTTGAATGATGGTCTGCTTCTGAGGACTAGCTCAGTAGGGGGACTGCTTTACAGGGCTGGCGTCTCCAACATCCACGTCATGCTGTGCCACTTCCATCTGTCCTGGGGTGTCCCAGAAGACATCAGGGAACTTCCTAAGAAAAGCAACAAGCTCGGCACACCACCCTGCAGTGTACTTCAAGTATCCTGGTTTTCTCTCCAACTGGTCGTCAGGTCCAAAGTCAAAGGGGAGCCCTCGTCCTCCGCCAACTTGACAGCCGACACCACGCAAGCAGCGCTAGGGGGGTCTACGTCTTGCCAGAGGTACTCCTTTAACATATTTACATGGAGCAGTCTTCGTTCATTTCTCCAGTCTGGGGTTAAGATGACATTACTGACTTCACGTACCCTCTTCTGTACTACATGAAGGCCTGCAAAACTTGTGTGCAGAGGCTGACCATGAACGGGAAGCAAGACAAGAACTTGGTTGCCTGGGTGAAACACTCTGTTCCTAACTTTCTTAGAGTAATCATACCATCTCTTCATCTCCTGAGATGACTCCAAGTGTACCCTGGCTACTTCCATACTACAGGCCAGTCTATCTTTAAATTTTGACATGTACTCCAGCAAATTAATTTGGTCATCACTCTTGACGCATTGTTCTTTGAGGAGTTTAAGAGGACCTCTTACTTCATGGACAAAGATTAACTGAAATGGGGAGTTGCCCAAGGACTCACTCGGTGCCTCTTTGTTTGCAAAAAGTAGGAAAGGCAAACACTTGTCCCATTCCTTTTCATCACCACACAATTTTCTGAGCATACTCTTCAAAGTTTGGTGATACCTCTCTAATGCACCCTGACTCTGAGGATGATATGCTGAGGAAGTGACCTGGGAGATTCCTAACTCATTGAGGGTTTGTCTGAAAAGTTTGGAATCAGAATTACTGCCTTGATCTGACTGAACTTCCTTAGGGAGACGAAAATGGGTAAAGAAGGTCAGCATCTCTTTTACAACCAAATTAGCTGAAATATTTCTCAAGGGAATGGCTTCGGGATATCTAGTGGCCATGTCTGTCATTGAGAGGAAGTACGGGTGGCTGAAGGAGGTTTTAGGCAAAGGGCCAAATATGTCCACAATCACCCTAGTGAATGGGTCCTCAAACACAGGTAAAGGAATCAAAGGAGCCGCAGGGATGGGCTTATTGCTCTTACTGACTAGCTGACAGGTGTGAAATGACCTACAGAACCGGGAGACATCTCGACGGATTCCAGGCCAGTAAAAATGCTGCCAGATGCGGGAGAGAGTCTTCCTCACTCCTAAGTGACCTGCTAAAGAAGAGTCATGAGCAATGGACATAAATTTTTTGCCTATAGGGTCTTGGAACCACCCCCTGATGTACAGACTCCCACTTGTTATCATGAGCAACACTAGGAGGTCTCCATCTTAGCATTAACACGTTGTTTGGCCGTAAATAATAACACTGTCAGTTCAGACTCACATTCATCTTCCCTAACTGCTGAGTCAATTAAAGTGGTAATCTCTGGATCAGATCTTTGCTTATGAGCTAACTTTGCACTTGTCTGTGGAGAATCATCAACCTCTGAGTCATTTAACTGGGCAAAAAAGATTATACCCAAGTTCAATAGTATCATCAGGAATGTCAGCACCATTACTGTCAACGTTCTCATGCCTGGCTTTCACCGTCTTAGCTCTAGTTACAGCACATGCAGGAAGCAATTTAGGACATACAACTTCCTACTCTTTAGTCCTATCCTCACTAAAGGGAGTTTTGACACGCAGGGAACAGCACTCACCTGTCCTCCCACCAGGTCATTTCTGAAAAGGAAAGTGACCCCTTGTATGGGAAGCTGGTCAACAACACCCACACATACTGAACCAGTAACTTACTCTGATTGGAGCTTCACCTCAGTTAGGGGAACAGATACAAACTCAGCTATACCCTGCAACAAGACACATTCATTAGGGTCAGCTATATCAACAATCTCCTTCAAAATTAGTGACTGTGAAGCTCCTGTGTCTTAAAGTATAGTGACTTCCTTACCACCTTTTCCATCAACTGAAACTAACCCCTTAGATATCTATCTATCTATCTGTTGCCAGACGCCTCAATCCCATTTGGGGTGGCCACAAACAAATCGCCTCCAAGTCGCCCTGTCCCCCGCCATTTCACTGCCCTGCTCCCAACTCACACCCCCCTCTCTCATATACCTCTCCACCCCATCCCTCCATCTCATCCTCGGCCTCCCCTCCCTCTTCCCCGCTCCACCTCACTCACATACACTCTCTTCGTCAGTCTTTCACCCTCCATCCTCTCCACATGGCCAAACCACCTCAGTGTGTTCCTCATAACGCTCCCTATCACATCCACATCAACACCACAACGTTCCTTTATATCCTCATTCGTCAGCCTATCTCTCCAAGTGACTCCACAGGCTCCTCTTAAATAACTCATTTCCACTGCTCTCACTCTTGACTTGTGTCCTTCCAACAACGTCCAAGCTTCACTTCCGTACGTTAGAGTTGGTATCACAATACTGTCATGTAGTAACTTTTTCACTTCCATGCTCACTTCCCTGTTTCTTATCACTGCTTTCAAAGAACCAGCAACCTTTCTTCCCTGCTGTACCCTTTCAAGCACTTCACCCTCCAAACCTCCATCCTTACTCATCACATTACCCAAGTGCTTAAACGTACTCACATTTTCCAATTCCTCACCATCCAACCTCGCTGTACATTCACTGACTTCACCTCTCTCAAAGACCATCACTTTACTGCTTACATTCACCTTCAGATTCCGTTTCTTACACACTCTCCCAAACTCATCCACCAAGCCTTGCAGCTCCCCTTCGTCTTCACTCAACAACACAGTATCATCTGCAAACAACAGTACAGAGAGTTTCCAAACACTATCCCTTAGATATGAAGCTAGCAAATAAATGATTTGGGGAGGTGCCACTTTTTGTACTGCATGGGGAAGGACACTCTGATGGAGTCTTACCACTCTCACTTGATCCTGACGGCTGCACTGCTCCAGTCTTACTAGTATCAACCATGGCTCTACAGGAGTCCGTCGATCAACCACTGACAGTTCCACTCTGGCCTTATCACCAATATGCACCCACTGGGGTTGTGTCTGACTACCGCTTACAATATCTGTGGATGGCTGCTCTCTGTTGGTGTCAAAAGATCCCTAAGAGTTTACCAAAGTAGTAGGTTTCACATTGGAACTTTTTCCTCTATTTTTTCCATCACCAATCCTCCAAGTGCCCCGTTTTCCGGTAATACTGGCAAAATCTGACACCTTTTCTTGACCCTCTGGCAACACTGTCCTCAATTACTTTTGTGGAACTAACATGCTTTGGGATTCCAGTGTTCCCACTTGTGTCATTTGATATTAACTTGCCTTTACCAGAAGATGGGTTCACAAAAACTGGTTGGTTCACTCTCCTACCCTGACAAATAACTGAGGCTTACGTTCGTGCTTATGAATTATACTATAATTGTCTGCTACAACAGCAGCCTAAGCTAGGGTATCTAAGTTTTTTTCTACTAGGTGTGTAGCAACATCCCTATCTATGTTACTAGTGAAGTTCTCCATGATAATTAATTCTCTCAGTTTTGAGAAATCATCAGCATTCTTAAATTGTAACCATTGATCAAATAAGTCTGTGAGTACTCTGGCATATTCCACATGAGTCTGATCTTTCTGCTTAAAGGTAGATCTAAATTTAAGCCTATATGCCCTTGGCACGAGTTAATATGCTTTAAGAATGTCTTCTTTTAAACAATCATAGTTAGCACTTTGATCAACTGATAAACGATTTATAAGCCACTTGAGCCTTTCCTTTCAAAAGACTCTGCAGCAGTACTGTCCAAGAGTCTTTTGGCCACGAGAGACGACCTGCCACCTTTTCAAATATATAGTAGTACTTAGTGACGTCTTGCTCATTAAAGGGAGGTACTAGCTGAATGTTCCTAGCAACATCAAAAGATTCCCTGGCAGATGAACTACTACTTTCTAGAGGTGAACTATCAGAGTCCTTCGGTCTGATTTCATGATCTATTTCTTTTTGTCTCATTTCAGCTTGTAATTCTGATTCATTTTAGCATTCCATTGTTCTCTCACTTTTGCTTGCACTTCTAGTTCCCTCAGCTTAATTCTGGCTAACTCAAGTTGCACTTTGTCACCAGTATCATAAGCAGGACAATCACTGGGCCTAGGTATCTCCGACGCCAAAGGCTCTGGGTCCACACCTTGTGCATTAACAGATGGCTCAGAACTAACTATGGAGGACTCACTTTGCTTAAACATGTTGTCCAATATTCGATCAAGTAACATCGTCTTAGTGACTGAGGCAGAAAATCTCAACTGTAAGGCCCGGGCAAGTAATACGAGCTCCTACTTTGTGATTGTTTTCATTCTGGTTGGGGAAGGCTTAGAATCCAGAAATGCTTTCACATCACTATCACTCATTAGGGCCATGATTACTAATTATAGTTAAGTAGGTAGGAGTAAGCAATGTGTATGTGGCCAAGGTTGCCAATATTATGTCACAGAGCTATCCTGGAGAGGTCGCCAAATTGTTTGGGGGTATATATTACGGTGCACTCTTAACCCTTAATAAAGCACCAAGAGGGGTAAGGTAAGCTCACAAGAAAACTAACTTAACTTTAACATTATTTTCTCATCTTCTGTTTCATCCATTCACTACTGGGGAAACTACGTCAGTGACACTACCTTCATCGATACTACTACTGCTATTACTACTACTGTTAAAAATTTAATGATTAAATAAATAGATACATAAATGAATAAAATCCATTTATAAAATAATTATAATCCCATATTATTCTCATTGGGTAAAGAAGCTCCCTAGGAACTCTTTCTTGGAAATTTGTTTTTGGATATGCCTGGTTAATATCATTCTATACCTTATTTATGGAGACCACAAAGATCTTAGAATAAAGTAATTAACACAGAAGAGGACAGGAAGGTATAATAAGCAAAATAAATCACCTAGGAAGAGGTGTTAGGGAGCTTCCTTAACCGACGGGAATACAGACCTTGGCCATCTAAGCTGAGAGGGGTTACGAGGCTTTGCCAGGTTAGAGTGAATGCGCTATAGAAATTTTCTTATTTCATACTGTTTGATGATTTTATTTATTTTTTTCTGCTGCCGATAGAGAAGTGTATTAATTATGAATATCTCTTGTACAGGAGGGACGTAGTAGTAGTAGTAGTAACAGTAGTAGTAGTGGTGGTGGTGGTGGTGGTGGTGGTGGTGGTGGTAGTACCAATAGTTGTGACAGTTGTGGTAGTAGTAGTAGTAATATTATTATTATTATTATTATTATTATAATTATTATTATTATTAGTAGTAGTAGTAGTAGTAGCAGTAGTAGTAGCACCAGCAGCAGCAGCAATAGTAGTAGCAGTAGTAGTAGTTGTAGTAGTAGTAATAGTAGTAGTACTGTAGTAGTAGTAGTAGTAGTAGTTATGATGGTGGTAGAAGTAGTTGTGGTAGTAGTATATGCTAGTCCGGACAACAATAATATGCCTTTTGTTATTTGGTTACATGGTTACCACCTAGCGTAACCATTGGACCTGTAGCTTACTGTAGAATCTCAAGGTTGCAATCTATCGAGTGGATGGTGAGCGCCAGCAGCAACCACATTTGAAATAAATCCCTTCCTCACAAAGTAAGTACATAAAAAAATTGAGGACAAAAGCAAGAAAGGTTTAAATTTTACTCTTGTCCATGGTATGAAAAAAAAAAATGGTTTTGATTATCATACTGCTAATATAATTATTAGAGATTATAATTATTAAAAAGATTGTGAATATTAAAGGGATCATAATTATTAAAGATATCATACCGATAATTATTAAAAAGATTATGATTATTAAAGAGATTTTATTTTTTAAAGATATCGTACCGTTAAGTATTAAACAGATTATGATTATTAAAGAGATTATAATTATTAAAGGGAAATAAATGCAACGATAACGTCATAGCGTTTGTTTTGTATTCTGTAAAAAAAGTCCTTATGACTATTTACAAAGATCAGCTTCAACTTATTCTCAGCTGACGACCCGTATTTTCTTCCGGAAGAGCTCCCTAACATCTTTTCCTCAGCGATTATTGTGAGCTAAAGACCCGTATTTTCGTCCGGTAAGAGCTTCCTGACATCACTTTCTAAGCGATTTATTTTGAGCTAAAGGCCCTCATTCTCGTCGGTTAAGAGCTCCCTAACACCTCTTCCTCAGCGATTCATTGCTGGCTTTTGGTTAATATCCTCTGGTACGTTATTCATGCAGGGTATGGCGTTATTGGAGGAACAGGGACAGTAAGATGTAATAAGGAAAATAAATTGCTTAGGAAAAGATGATAGGCAGCAACCGACCAGAAAACCGGATAGTCTCTAAGGATATGTTTAAGATATGTGATTACGTGATGGAAATGATAGGTTAAAATTATCCTGTATATATTCCTTGTTTGAAAATAATAATAATAATAATAATAATAATAATAATAATAACAACAATGTTTTCTCGCTTAAAAAAGAGAAAAGTTGTTACATAAGGTGAGGACTAGAGAGAGAGAGAGAGAGAGAGAGAGAGAGAGAGAGAGAAGCGAGAGCACCGTATGGGAGTATGGGCGGCATTCTCGTCGGTTAGAGAGAGAGAGAGAGAGCACCGTATACAGGAGTATGTGAGATATTCTCGTCGGTTAGAGAAAGAGAACGGTATGGGAGTATGGGCGGCAGTCTCGTCGGTTAGAGAGAGAGAGAGAGAGAGCACTGCATGGGAGTATGGGCGGTGTTTTCGTCGGTTCAGGACGCACCGTAACACCTCTTCCTAAGTGAACATGAGAGAAACAGAATAATTATAAGCAAGATAAACAGCCCCTTCCCGGCAATTACAGAGGACAGTATGAGCATGGATCGAATGGGTAGGGTAGGAACGGGCAAGGATGGGACACGGGCTAGTATTTCAGTAAAATTGAAAGGAAAGATAGATGAATGGTCAGCAATAGTGCCACGAGGGCGTATAAATGACTAGCAGGAGTTGTACGCGTCCATAGAGGGGGCAGAGGGTCAGCAGGGAAGGGAGTGACAAGACTTGCACGGATACTGTAAAGAAAAATAAAATGTCCAAAAATGCGACGGTAGTTTGCACTTTCACATGTTACCCATTAAAACATTTTCTGTGATGATGGGAAGGAAGAAATCAAGTAAATAACACGGGTAACTTTAGAAAAAATGGACACTTAGTCCTTCACTCCGACTTCCTTTCATTATAACGTCGGGGCACTAGGCCAATGATGGGAAATATATATATATATATATATATATATATATATATATATATATATATATATATATATATATATATATATATATATATATATATATATATATATATATACTAAAAGTAGGACTAAAGATAACCGGAGTGAAACTAAATTAATATTTAATCCACAAACACCAAAGAGCGTCATCAGAATAAGCGAAGAAATTCTTGAAGAAGTTTAGGAGTACAATTACTTGGGGCAAATGCTAAAATTAACGAAAGATCATGATAGCGAAGTAAAATGACGCATTACAGTTGCATGGAAAGCTTTCGGTAAACACAGAGACGTTATGAAAAGTAGCTTGCCAGTTTGTATGAAACGAAAAGTATAAAACTACTGTATAATTCCAGCTATGACGGATGGTTGTGAGACCTGGAAACTGACAAAATCGATGGAAAATAAATTAATCCGCTCTCACAGAGAATTGGAAAGGTCAGTGTTGGAAATATCTTTGAGAGACTGGAAAAGATCAGCTTGGGTGAGAGAGCCGACTAAAGTCAAAGATATTATTGAAGTTATAAAAGCACAGAAATGGAGGTGGGCAGACTATATAGCAAGAATAAGCGATAACCGATGGACCAAGAGGCTGACTGACTGGACACAAAGAGATTGTAAGCATAGAAGAAAAAGACCAGACAGGAGGTGGAGAAATGAGTTCAAGAAATTTGCAGGGAAAATGTGGCAAAGATTGGCTCAGTCGAGGAATTCGTGGAAAAGGTTGAGGGAGGCTTTTGTTCAGCAGTGGACTTGATTGCTGATGAATATATATATATATATATATATATATATATATATATATATATATATATATATATATATATATATTTGGAGCCTCTGTGGTACAGTGGTAAAGCGTTTTCGTACACTGAAGAACGAGGGTTCGCGCTCCGCCAGGGTAATAAAGTTGTGAACGTTCTTCTGGGCACGTACTGCTTTAGCGGACACAATGGGTGCAGTGGTTGAACCAGTGTCGCACGCTATAAAGTATGCTTGCGCTCATTTGGCTTGCGCGAGCCAATTAAACTTGGTTCACGGACTACACACACATCGAAAGCCACTACAACACTACAGTTACATTACAAGCACTTCTCACCCTACATATAATCTCTACCAGACAGCCTAAGCCACTTGGTAGAGATACATTGGCTGTATCGTTCCTGCTTCGGTTGGGATAGGCCGGTCCTGCAGTGGACACTCAAACGGCTGATGAGATTATATATATATATATATATATATATATATATGTATATATGTGTGTGTGTGTGTGTGTGTGTGTGTGTGTGTGCACACACATACACACACACATATATATATATATATATATATATATATATATATATATATATATATATATATATATATATATATGTATATATATGTGTGTGTGTGTGTGTGTGTGCGCACACACACATACACACATCAGGTGCATGTGCATGTATTGTCCTAATGCTGAGATTTTGAATCGAGGTAATTTTATAATGCTTATTGTTTTTTGTCTATCTATCTGCCTGTGTATGTTACTATGTATTATGTATGTACGTACCTAGGGTGTATATGTGTAAATATATGTCTCCCTGCCTATGTATATAGGAATATAACACATGTAAATATTGCATTAGTATATTGATCCTCGCCTGTACACATACGCATATCTTTATACATGCGTTCCAGTGTATATGCAGTATGTCTATGGCTACATGTGAGTGAATATATACTGTACATATATGTATAGATATACACGTATATGTATGTGTGCATATATGCTTCCCTCTGCATACGTATGTACATACGTGTGTACCTATGTACCACCTTACTTAACCCCTTAAGTGCTAATCTCATCGATCGGGCTTTTTGCGCAATTTCTTAAGTGGACGAGCAACACCGATCGTACAACATCCACAAAAAACTGGCGGCAGCTGGCTCCACCCCAGCTGTGATGCAGATGGCTTCTAACCAATCAGAACTAAGTGTTGGACACACCGGAGGGGGGACTCACCCCGTACTCAGGCAGTGGAGGGTGTACCCCACCTCCCTCTTGCCACGTCCCTCTACCCCATTACCTTGTTGCTACCCTACCTCCCACCGCTCTTACCACCACCACCACCACTCCCACACCTTCCTCATGCATCCCCCCCTCCCATGTGGATCCCTCCATGACTGGGGGAGGGTATTTTCCCCCTAATCTCTCTCCATGTCCCTGTACTCCACTGGGGCCCTTCCCTTGTGTCTTATGGTGGTCTCCTCCCATCCCTCCATCCCCATACTCCCTCCCGTGGCTTTACCACCTCCCACCACCACCCCAACCCCCCAACCCAACCCCTACCCTAAACCCCACCCCCACCCCCTAGCACGCAGAATCTTTACCTCCCCAGCCTCGAATATTGCGTATTTTTTACGCTTTATGGTGCGTGTTTTTGAATTATTACTTGTAATTTATTCGTGTCCTTGCATACAGATATGCACACCACAATTATTTTAGCTGTCTTTATTCGAAACCTATTCGAAAAAGAAATTTTATTTTATGCCGACGCATGAAAAACATGTTGGAGCCTTCAAAAACGAAACGAGACGAAAAGAATACTAGCTAGATTTGACAGCTCGGAGGGGAGGGGAGATTAGGCGAGAGGAGGGAAGGGAAGGGAGGGAAGGGAAAGGAGGAAAAAGGAGGGGAGGGAAGGGAAAGGAGGAAAAAGGAGGGGAGAGAAGGGAAGGGGAGGGAGGGGACTGGAGGAATGGGGAGGGGAGAGGAGGGGAGGATAATTTTTACTGTTGATCATATTATTATTGGAGGGTTCATGACCATTTTCCCTAGCTAAATTTAACAGCTCGGCGGGGAGGGGAGGAGGGAGGGGAAGTTACGCGAGGGGAGGGGAGGAAAGAGGAGGGGAGGGAAGGGAAGGGGAGGGAGGGGATTGGAGGTATGAAGAGGGGAGGATAATTTTCACTATTTATCATAATTACTTATTGGGGGGGTTTGTCACCATTTTATTTTTTTCTACTTTACTTAACTCAGAACATGTAATGATAATTACTGTAACAACTTTGTACCATGTATGTGCCATTGTATGTCTTTGTTCGTTATTGTGCTTGTTATGATAATTACTTGTACACCTTCTATGCCCAAAGATACTGATTTTTCTTTTTTTCTCATGCACCCCTCTGTGCTTGGCCTTCCGGGACAGTGTCCCCCAGAGTGTCGGGGCTTGTACTGAATGGTAAATAAAGAACTTAAAAAAAAAAAAAAATAGTAACTCCATTCCTGCTTGGTCTCTAGCGAATATCGTTGCCCAGAAAGTATTCGCTGAGTCTCTCCCACGACACGAGTACCAAGTCGTGGGTGCATCTCGAATGAGTGTTATGGGTTAAGAATGAGTCTTCTTGGTTAGTAGTCAAATCAAACCTCCAATCTGACTAAACCTGGCCATCAACTGAACTGCAAGGGGATAGGGAGTCTGGGGATAAATATATTACATTACTTGCAGCTGGTGGACGATGCAGATGAAAATAGAAAACAGATGAACGAAAAATTCACGCGACATGCACCAAAACAACACTAGAGAGGTACGGAAATAAAGAGAAAAATTAGTAGCCAAAGTTTTCAGAGAGTATAATGAAGAGTTTGAAGAAACACAAAGAACTTGAGAACAAAACGAAAATACTGAACAAACTTATAAAGGATGGAAGAAGTAATATCTATCTATCTATCTATCTATCTATCTATCTATATATATATCTATATATATCTATATATATATATATATATATATATATATATATATATATATATATATATATATATATATATATATATATATATATATATATATATATATATATATATATATATATATATATATATATATATATATATATATATATATATATATATATATATATATATATATATATATATATATATATATATATATATATATATATATATATATATATATATATACACTGTATATGGCTAGTGAGGGAGTGATCGCCCTCTACCTACACAGATCAAAAGCCCTCGGGAGCAGGGGGGTGGTTGCTTTCTCAGGCAGAGGAACTCCTTGAGAGTGAAATGGCTGGGAAGCATGTCGGCACGTGACTGGCTACAGCATAGCTGGGTCTTTCGGGTGTGGGCAATCAGGCATGTTAGCTGCCTACTGCGACTGCAACACAATGGCGAGGTGTTCAGGAAGTTAGCCAAAGAAACCTTGATGGACTCTGAAAGAACAGTAATGGCCCACAGTCCCGTGCAGCCCTTAAATGGGCAGGGGGTGCTAAGAATCTCACGGTTGCCTCAGTTACAATCTAATTCCTTTGTTAATGCAAAAAATACAATTAAAATTGGTAACTGGAATGTGAGAACGCTAAATCATGACGGTAAAATCGATGAGTTAGTGGAGGTTTTTCAAAATTACGGACTTGATATTTGTGCTCTGACAGAAACTAGATTAACTGGAGTCGATAAGTTGGATTTGGAGGATGGTATACGTTTATTGATATCTGGTCGACAGGACGGAATGCATTATCAGGGAGTAGGATTGTTGCTGGGTTGTAAGGCAAATAAGGCTTTATGTGAGTGGGATCCTATAGATGAGCGATTGTTATACGCACGGTTTAAATCAAATCATGGCAACATCAGTCTGTTTGTGTGTTATGCACCTACTAATGATGCACTCGATGAAAGGAAAGACACATTTTATGAAAAGTTGCAAGAAGGAGTAGGAAGGGTACCTAGACATGATGTTTTGATCTGCGTTGGAGACTTTAATGCAGTAATGGGCTGTTCAAATGAGGGATTTGAGGCATGTATGGGTAAGATGGGAGTTGGTAGTAGGATGAGTGAAAACGGAGTGAGGTTTGGAAGCTTCTGTCTAGCAAATGACTTAGTCATCGGGGGCACACTCTTTCAGCATTGCAATATACACAAGACAACTTGGGTGTCGCCGTGTGGAAAATATAAAAATCAGATTGATCACATCGCTATCAGTAGGAGGCATAGAAGTTCTCTGCTAGATGTTCATGTTAAACGGGGAGCGGATATTGGTAGTGACCATCAACTCAGCATTGCAAAAATAAGGTTTAAACTTAAAAATCAGAAGAAGGAAAAATCTGGTGTTGGTAGATACGATATTGTTAAGCTTAGAAGGGAAGGAGAAGAAAAGGAGGAATTCAGATTAGAATGCAGAAATAGGTTTTTGGTGTTGGAAACGTTGGAAGAGGGGGAGAGAAGTGTAGATGAGATGTGGGAGGATGTGAACAAAGTTTTGCATGAGACTGCTGAATGTACGATTGGAAGGAGACATAGATTCAGGAGAAAGAAATGGATATCAGAGGAAACGTGGGATATGATAAAAAAGAGAGGTGAGGCTAAATTGAGGAGTGAGATGCAATGCGTTGATGAACGAGAGATTGAATTAGCAAGAGCTGCGTACTGGAGTTTGAATTCAGAAGTAAGAAGGTTAGCTAGGAGAGATAAAAGAAGATGTGTGGATGAAAAGGTTGCAGAGACTGAAATCTTAATAAACAAAAATGATGGACAGAGTCAAAGAATAGCATATGAATCGATTAGAGAACTGAGTGGTAATGCAGGTAAACGCAAGGAAATACCAGTTAGAGACAGGGAAGGAAATTTATTGACCAAAGATGGAGATATTAAAAATAGATGGAAAGAGCATTTTGAGACAGTTCTTAATAGACCAATACCACCAGAAGAGGATATACCATCTGCTCAGGAAGATTTAAATATAGAAACAGGAGAGTTGAGGCTTGCAGAAGTGGAGAAAGCAGCAAAACAGTTAAAGAATAATAAGGCACCAGGGGAGGATGGTTTATTTCCGGAAATGTTTAAAGTGGAGGGAGATAGATTAATAATGATCTTGACCAAGCTATTCAATAAGATATGGGTGACGGGGTTACTACCATCAGTTTGGAAGAATGGTGTAATTGTTAAAATTCCGAAGAAGGGAGACCTGAGTGAATGTGGTAATTGGAGGGGAATCTCTTTGTCACCGATAGCTTTGAAAGTTTTCAGTAGAGTGTTGTTAAATAGGTTGGAGCCGGTGGTTGAGGGTATTCTGAGGGATGAACAGGCTGGTTTTAGAAAGGGACGTGGTTGCAATGATCAGATCTTTATAGTTAGGCATTTGATGCAGCAAGTTAATGAAATGAGAGTACCGTTAAGTCTTTGTTTTGTTGATTTTTAAAAGGCTTTTGATAGTGTTTCGAGAGAGACTATGGGGAAGATCATGAGACATTTTGGAATACCAGAGGAGTTTGTGAGGGTCATTATGAACATGCATGAGGACACATTTTGTAAAGTGATGGTTGGTTGTCTTAGTGATTCGTTTGAAGTCAAGTCCGGAGTAATTCAAGGTGGTGTTCTATCGCCTTTACTATTTATATTGGTCATTGATTACATTATGAAACGCGTTGGAACAGAAACCGGTGCAGGTATACTTTGGGGAGAGAACAGGAAACTTTTGGATTTAGATTATGCAGATGATATAGTTTTGATTTGTGATGGGCCAGAAGAGATGCAGAGAGTGTTGGACTGTTTGGTGAGTGAAGGTCGCAAGGTGGATTTGGTTATTAATTGTGGAAAAACTGAAATAATCAATATGAATATGGAAAATGCGCAGGAATGTGTAGTTGGAGGTATGGTTGTAAAGCAAGTTGATAGGTTTAAATATTTAGGTACTTATTTAGCCAAGGATGGTTCTTTGAACTTTGAATTCGAGGAAAGGTTAAAGAAGGCTAATCAGGCAATGGGAATGCTTAAAAATATTTGGAATAATAACAATTTTTCTGTGCATACAAAAATCAAACTTTATAAGGTAATGGTTAGGAGTATCTTAATTTATGGACACGAGTCTTGGTACAGCACAGTGACTATGGAAAATAAATTCTTGGTGTTTGAAAACAAAGCACTTAGAAGAATATTAGGAGTTAAGTGGTGGGAAAGGATACCAAATAGTAGAATTAGAGAAATAACGGGAGTGCAGCCGATCGATGAATATGTTAGATTCTCACGATGGAAGTGGCTAGGACATGTGTATAGGAGACAGGGAATAGTACGAGGTACACCAGGGTGGGTGGCACTTGGTAGGAGAGGTAGAGGAAGGCCAAAAGAGACGTGGGTGAGGACAATGAGACGGGAAGCTGGAGATGAGTGTTGGGGAGATCTTGAGGAGTTAGCACAAGATAGGATGTGGTGGTGTGAGTTCATCGAGGCCCTATGCATCCCCGAGGGTGCCACAGGAAATGATTGATTGATTGATTGATTCATCTCTAAATATGGATTTTACGTCAATGTAAATACCGAGATAATCGCCGAAATATAATTTTGACAAACCAAACTGTTAGAGCCGCATAACTGATGGTGATGTGTTCTTTTACTGTTTTTTTTTTTCCTTTAAATGGTCTGATTGTGCTGTATTTGGGTGAAATAAAACCGATGGAACCTCTATGCGAATTTTCCGACTCCCTTGTGATCCACCAAGAGGGAAAGTATGGGATATTAAGGTGAAGAAAACAAGCTGTTTTACTAGTGAGCATCATCTGCTTTCCTAGGCAAGTTTTATTTGTTTTACATGTATTTGACCCACATCCATATAGGGGATGTAAGCCTAGATAATATCTCGATGGGAACCACAATTATAAATATAAAGAAGAACAACAATCTTTAACTTCAACCAAAACTCCATCATACTTAAAAACCGCTGCAAAATAAGTAAACACTGCTATTGTTAATCGATCTAGCGTCGTGTGGCAACTCATCCCTGATCTTTGCGTGCTTAGAAATGCACCCAGCTGATACACAAGAAAATTTCATTTTTATACAGCCTTACTTATTAACAAAGCACCGCTTCTGGAAATAGCATAACAGATGTTCAAAATGCACCATATATTATGAAGAGCAGTTAAGTTGCCTGGTGTTATCAAGCAGTGATCACTGGTCCATATACGTGCTTGAGTGATGCCCAGTAAATATCCATTCGTTGAACCAACATGCCGGCTGTCCAGTCTCTCTTCCTATATCGTCTCTAGTTCTTAGTGTCAGGTAGAACATTTTCTTCACCCTTCTCATATCACAGATAAGTTTACATACCAGGACGTCTGTCAAATGATCACAACATTGAGCCTATATAATGCTTTATTCCAAAATTAAAATATATATAACAAAACTCTCCTGCAGTTGTACTTATGTGGCTATTCTTACATAAAGTTCAGTCAGGCAAAGGTAGTAGTAGTTGTCGTTCCCTAGGCAGGCTGGCCTAACAACTCCGAGTCCTTAAGTAAGGCCATGACAGATACCGGGCTTTCCCACGGAGCTCTCAGCGAGTGTATGTTGCGTTTTTAGCACAAGCGATTGTGTGGAATGCAGTCTTCCATAATGTGATTAATAGTATGGGGAGCTGTGTTGCATCCTGGACACGCATCAGCAATGGAATCATCCAGTCTCTTCTGATAACTGAAGAGGGTTGGATGATGCTCACATGCCAGCCTGGCCAGATGGACCCTGTCCTCACGAGGGAGGTAGGATTCAGAAGGGTGGGTATCTGGAGGCCGTGAATGCAGATGCATGTGTTCTTTGAATGACTGATCGGTGCGGCAAGTGATCTGAGTATGGATATGCTTGTGGAAGCTGGTTTGAGGCGGGCAAGTGGAGAGATGACAATATTTGTGTATGATATTGTGTACTGGGTGATGATTTGATGTTTCTTGGTATGTGTTCGAATGTTGTATGGACAATTGACTATATGACATTGAGTCTTGATGCTAATTTATTTTTAATGAATATGATGTATTGTTTAAATGACATCGATGTTACACCCAAGGATTGTGTGTGTGTGTGTGTGTGTGTGTGTGTGTGTGTGTGTGTGTGTGTGTGTGTGTGTGTGTGTGTGTGGTAGGAGGGTGTCGTTTATGGTGAGGTGTGGAATGTAACTATATTCTCCTGTCCAGTTTGTGAGAAGGGTCACTGTAGATTTGGCTGGGGCTATTTTGAATCAGTTTGTGGTGAACCATTCGTGTAGTGTGCTGAGGTAAGACTGGAGGATGTGTGTGGCTGTGTTTGCCTTTTTTGTACATATTGGTGTTATGTCATCTGCATAGGAAGCTAAGTGTATTTGTGGTGTGTGGGCATGCCGTGCATGTATAGGTTAAACAGTGTAGGGGACAAAACAGATCCTTGAGAGAGCCCATTTGTGAAGTTTCTGATGTTCGATGACTGACCGACAAATGTTACATGTCCAAATCTGCCTGCTAAATAGTTTGCCAACCATCTTTGTGTTTTATTGTGCATTTTTGGATTGAATATTTTGTTTGTGAGGTTGTGGAGGGCGATGGCATCAAAAGCTTTGCCAATGTCTACTGTGACTAGGAGTGTTCTGTGTGGTGGCCTAGCTGAATTGATGCCACCAAAAACTCATTGTGTAAGGTCTGTAAGAAGTGTTTGTGGAGTGTAGCAGCCTAAAAACCATGTTGTGATAGGGCTAGGGGGATCTGAGGTGTTACTAATTGTAATACCAGTCATTCAGTGACTTTTGAGGGGGTGCAGAGGAATGTAATGGGGAGGTGTGAGGAGGGTAACGAAGGGACTTTGTTGGGTTTGGGGATAGCGATGATAGTGCCATGCTTCCAGATGCTGGATATAATGCTGTGTGAATAGCTGTAGTTTGATATTGGTGAGTGCATGTATGCCTTGTGGTCCGAGATGATTAAGATGTATGTTGCTTATGTTGTCTGGGCCACAGGCAGATGAGTGCTTAAGGTTGCTAATGATGTGCTTCATCTAAGTGTAAAGGAAGGGTGCGAAGTCTGGGTCTTTGGTGAAGTCTCTTACATCAGATGACACGTCGGTCGTCGCAAAGGGGGTTTAGATGACTGACGTGTGAAAAGTGATTGGTGAGTGTTTGCATGTTGTTTATTTGAGGGTATGGTGTCTGTTGTTGTGATGGCAACATGTGATAGTCTAGTGTTGCTGTTGGACAGTGTGATACTGTTTAGTGTTTTGTAGAGTTTGCTGGTGTTTGTTTTGTGGCCAAGTGTTTGGAGATTATTATTCGAATTTAGCATTTGCTTCTCTGATATTTTATTGTTTATATGAGTGCTGAGTGCTTGTATTTGTTGTACGGTGTTTTGTGTATTGGGTGTTGAGGAGTGTCTAGTATGTCGCATTGATTAATGAGGCCTTGAAATTCTGGTGTGAACTTGGGATTGTGTTTCTTTCTGTTGCCTCTAGGGATGTGTCTTTTGTCTGTGTTTTGAATAATTGTATTGAAAGTGTGCACAGCGGTGTTGATGTTTGTCATGGTTATACTGTGTAATGTTTGAAGTGTTGTTCTGTTTCAGTTGTGAAGGCCTCCCATTTGGCTCTCTTGTAATTAGTGTATGTGTGTCTGTGGTCAGCTTGGGTGATTCTGGTTTTGTTAGTGATGATGATCGGGAGGTGGTCAGAGCCAAAGGTTTTGACCACTCTCCAGGATGTTGTGGGGGCGAGGTTTGGGGAGCAAAGGATGATGTCTAGGGATGATAAGAGGAAGAGGGCTTGGTGTGGGATATGGGTACGTTGATGCAGATTCTTGAAGATGAAAAAATGCTTTGTTAGGGATAGTAGTATCAGCCCTCTGTCTGTGTCAGGATTGTTGACATGCCAGGTCGACACCTTGACGTTGAAATCACCACCCAGGATGATGTTTGGTATGCTAGTGACGTGATGTACTCGTATTTGAGGAGAATAATTGTGTGGTACTGTGGGAGACGATTGGGGGGGCGGGAGTATACGTATTGGGGATTATCATGTGTGATTTGTTGCCAATGCAAATTATTTTATTGTACTTCTGTTGTGGTGTCATGTGCGGCGAGAAGTGATTTTGTGTGTGCACTAGTATCTGAGAAGTTCATGGTTTGGTGCACTAGGGTGCTGGGTCCACCGCTAATGCTGTAGGCCCGGTCTTGACTGATGATGGTGAAATTATGAAATGTAGGTGCTTTTTGTGTTCTGCGTGGTTTTGTTTCTTGTAATATGACAATGTGTACATTTTGTTGTTTGATGAACTGTGTGAGTTCTTGTTTCTTAGTGTTTCTATCTTCTGTGTTTATTTGAAGAATGTTTATGTTGTGCATACGATGTATGAGGGGTGCTGCAGCACGGAGGGGAGGAGGAAATGTAGGTGCAGGGCAATGGGTGGGAGACGGTTGTGACAGAGATAAAAGTTGGGATGGATTAGATTGGGGTGGAATGGGAGGGATTGGGGGATTGGTTGGTGTGGGAAGGATAGGTAGGTTAGGCTGAGGGGGTGTGAAGGAAGTAAGAGAGTGGCTGGCTGGGGGATTAGAGGATGGGGTGAAGGAACATAAGCAAAAGGTCCAGGTGTTTGTGTCATGTTCTCTGGATGCAAGTGTTGTGCAGGTGAAATGGGTCCAGTTCTTGCAGAACTCGCACTGAACAGAACCCTTTGTCTGTCGACTCACGTGTTAGAGCACATTGGACATATGTATTTGTTGATAGGTCCTGGGTTGCTCTTAACCCCTGAACCGCGGGTTATCACTTTTGTGATGCTCGGGAGCAAGGGGTCATACTGCAGGGCGTCACTTTTGTGATTCTGTGTTATTTTGAATTCGCCCGGGCTTTCAAGTGGAGGCTTGTATCATCTATTAGTACTTCCAGTGTCTAGCTATACTCAATTCTGCTAATGTCACCTGAACTCCCACCCACTGTTGACAATTTAGCCATTTTTCTCCTGTCCTTGACTCGCCTCCTCCTTACCTCCCCTCCATTACCCTCTCCTCCTCCCTAACCAGCTGCACTGCGCTATACATGCTGAACGGATTTTTCCACTCATTTTATCCATTGAAATGTGCCCTTTGCCCTATTCTTATACAAAATAATATATAAAAGAAAGAGAAATGTTAATTGATACTGCCATACATCTGGAATGGGCTAATTACCACCTAGCAACACCTCACGTGCACTCATTCGCTAATTTTTCCTATTTATTTCCCCCCTTTAATATGCTGTATGACATGTTCTCATAATAAAAATATATATAGGAAAGGAAAGTAGAAGCCTAAGTGATGTTTACATTCCCCTGGAACTACATAATTTATTAGGTATTATCTAGATTTCCTGCCAATCATTTCATAGCATATATATTAGCAGCTGTCACCATGCTGACATTGGTAGCCCTTCACTGCCCCTAGGCCACAGCATTCAGTTTATTGTCGTCTTTCAAGGTGAAACCACGTCGGATTCGCTCCTGTCCAAGTCTGTCGCTTTTTAGCCCCATGCAAAGGGCCCTGTGGCCTCTTGTGGAAAGGGATAAAGGGCTAAGTGACTGCTGTGGAACGTGAACTGGCTAATTTATCAATGATAATGATGGACAGTGACTACGATCTTTCTGGTGACTCTAAAACAGTGCAAGTGGAAATGTAAATAATGTGTAAATAATGTGTAAACAACAAGTGAAATCAATGAATGTAAATATAACTTAACAGTGGAAAATAGTTTTATAAGTTACTGCAAGTGACAGTGCATATAGTGTAAATAAAATAGAAATGTAAATAATGTAAATAAAATAGAAAATGTAAACAGAAATGTAAATAAGTAGTAATACAAGAATACGAGTATATATACTAGGAGTAATGAAAGTGAAAGATTCATTCTAGCATGTATGAATACTGGGAAAATGAAAGTGAAAGTGACAGATTTGCTCTCTACGCTAGTATACAGGATGAGAAAGTGAATGCCTGGAGTGAAAATAAACTACTAGTACTGAAAGAAATTTATAGATAAATATTGTATATAAATAAGTGTAACAAAGTACCAGGAATATAAAGTGTGAGTGTGTTTATAAATAATAAATGACAGCTCTGCCTCAGAATACCATCGGGGAACCAGCACGGGAGGAAAGCTCGTATGCACTCGTAATTTACATTGCTTTCACAGTGGTTTTTTGGGGAATATGGATTCCAAACTACTTGAAATTCATAGAATAGTGTTTGTAGTTATAATATCAGGCAGTGGTAACCATATTATGGGGTATCGGGAAGTGTAAAGTGGAGATTTCGTTATCCAACTTCAGAAGTCTCCACAAGTCCTCCGGTAGACGACAACGGCTCAACAAACATCTCAGGGGAAACCTGAACGTATGTGCCATAGGCTTATTTAATTTTAATATTCTAGGACTAATAACTGATTTTTGGCAAATATTTTTAAAAAGTCAGTTGGAGTGCGAATATCCTCGCGGGATGCGCAAGGAGTGCAAAAACATCCCCGCGGTGTAGGGGTTAATGTCATCGGCTAGAAGAAGTCTTTGAGAAATGACCACCAGAGAGTCATTTCTCGGTGTGGAGAACAGTGTTGTTGTGTGTGTTGTGTTCGATGTAGTACTTGCACGGGCGACCGAAGCCACTCCAGGATCTCGGGCCCCGTGAAGGGACAGGGGTTTGCGATGGTTTGGCCCTCATGCTGTCCTCCTCCGCTTCGACAGCCTGTGAGGGATGGACTCAAGACGAAGATGCCACTGCTCCAGGTCCTCAAGCAAAGGTAATTGTGTTTGGTTATTGTGTGTGTTGTTCTTGGAGGTTGTGGAAATGATGGTGGTGGAGGTGGTGGTGGCGTGAAGGTAGTGTTAGTTGTCCAGTAGTGGTGTTGCCTGGATGTTGATGAAGTTGTGTGATTGTGTGCTGGTAGGAGTAGTGATGGCGGCTGTCGAGGGATAGTGTTTAATAGTAGTAGTAATAGTAGTAGTAGTAATAGTAGTAGTAGTAGTAGTAGTAGTAGTGGTGGTGGTGGTGGTGGTGGTGGTGGTAGTAGTAGTAGTAGTAGTAGTAGTAATGTAGAGATGTGTATGGTATGTAGGAGGACTACTGGGCCTTGAGAGCAGGCTGTGAAGCCTATGCCCAGAGTCGGACACATAAAAAAAAAAAAAAGTAGTAATAGTAGTAGTAGTGGTGGTGGTGGTAGTAGTAGTAGTAGTAGTAGTAGTAGTAGTAGTACTAGTACTAGTAGTAGTAGTAGTAGTTGTAGTAGTAGTAGTAGTAGTAGTAATTCCAGGATTATATGAAATTGAACTAAATGTATTGTAGGCTAGAGCTGCCCCTATCCTGCAGCCCATCATCATCATTTTCCTGGAGAGAATGGGAGTTGAGGGACGTTTGTATAACAAAGTTGCAAAGCCACCCGGTCATATTGGTGCCATCACGTGAAGGCGTTCCTCACCACCGTTTGAGGTTAAGTATGCAATGCTGGTGAAATTTAATCCGGTCCCCGCCCCGGAGGGTCTCTGGGACAGCTATTGTTTTCACTCGGTTTGCTTGTTTGTTTGTTTGTCTGTCTATCTGTCTGTCTGTCTGTCTGTCTGGCTAGCTGTTAACAACTTTACGTGAACACTACTGGTGCTATTTTGACTAAAATAACAGGGATGATGTGCTTTGACCTTCTGATCATCTGACTAAATTTTGGGCCAAATTGGACCAAGGCCCTGGTTGTAAGCCCCCAAAATGTAAACACACACACACACACACACACACACACACACACACACACACACACACACACACACACACACAAATATATATATATATTTTTGCTATAACTCCTTTGAAATTTGTCATATCGACATGAAACCAAAACCTAAAGGTGTATCTTTCAAATCTGCACTGTACAGTATAACATGCCTCATTACATCACGGGGGTCATCCCCTAGTTAGCGGTAGGGGGTCAGTGTCAGGTGAGTCGGGCCTAAATATTGAAATGGACATAAAATCAATTTTCACCCGATTTGCTCCAGATTTAATATGTAACATTATTGGCTACACATTCTGTTGTGTTCATACGTCAGCACTAAAATGACTGCCGGGGAGGGGTTTGCTTGCCTTAACATCGCTTCTTGTTAGGTCGTTGTTGTGATAGCTGGATGGTGCCTGTGTGGTTATGCTGGACTGGACTGGTGGCGATGAGGATGCTTCATTACCTTTTAACAATACACTCTAGCACTGCGATAAGGGTAGTGAGAACAACACCTAGACCCAGTGCTATGAAGGAGCCCTGTTGTATGTTGCAGGCTGCATTTGTTGTTGTTGTTATGTGGTGAAGATATTGCTGTTAGTGATGGTGGTGAACAACATACTGGCTTAACAATACTCCCCATCATTAGGGTAAAGGAAGTCATAACATCACCCAAACCCAGTACAATGAACAAGCCCTTTTAAATGCTTCAGGTTGTATGGTAGTGGTGATGATACTGATATGTGGTGGTACTGATGGTGCTCTTGGTGGTGAGTGAGTAACGACTCTTCACAGTGCACTCCGACATCAAGGTAAAGGTAGCCACAACAACACCCAACCCCAGTGCTATTAATACTCTCTGTTGATGCTCCAGGTTGTTTTGTTGGTGGTGATGTTGTATGATGGTGGTGATGGTGTTGACGTTATTGTCGGTGGAAGGAAGTAACCTACTGACTCTTCATAATACACTCAATTACAAGGGTAAAGGCAGCCAGACCAACTCCCAGCCCCAGTGCTATGAATGCTCCCTGTAGATGCTCCAGGTTCAACACACCCGTCCCACGAACCTGTACAAAACAAGAACAGTCTGGGTACTCACTTTTCCGTTTATCATCGCCTAACAATAGAAATTATATTTCTGATATTTTGCAGAGTGAACAGTTGTTGTATTAATTTCAATCACAGCTTTCCTATCAGCATTCGTGAAGTCCTAATGATTTAAAACTGGGAGTATGTTGTCAGACCTTAAATTTCTTCTTGGTTATCCTTGTCAGGCGATGTTCAGGTCAAGTTAAACTTAGCTGATGTTGGTGATAAAAAATGCAGTTGATTAGGCGACGGAAAGGAAGACGATGCCTCACACTCATACTGATAAACTGCTACGGTGATGATGATAATCATAATGTCTGATTTATGTTGCTACGGCGATGATAATAATGTCTTATTTGTGCAGCTATGGTGATGTAATAATCGCTTATTTGTGCTGCTACGACGATGATGATAATCTCTGATTTATGCGGCTGTGGTGATGATAATAATGATCTGACTTGTATTGCTACAATGACATTGATAATAGTGGTATGATTTGTCTTGCTACGGTGATGATAATGTCTGATTTGTTTTGCTACGGTGATGATAGTTGTGTAATTATCGCTAATAAGGTGACGATGATAATATTTAATTTGTGCTCTTTTTATGATGATGATGAACTCTGATTTGCTCTACTACGGTGTTCATGATGATAATAATAATAATGGTCTGAAGTGTACAGCTGCCTTGATGGTGACAGTAATGTCTATGACGATAATACAATTAGTGTAATTGCGCAGTTGAAGGTGAAAATAGATTCGTACATCAAAACTTACTTGTGTAGTGGGTACGGCGATATTTCTGACGTGTGTCTCATATATTTTTCCCAGTATGCCTGTCTCCAGGATGCGCTGAAGGCTTTTGGATATTAGAGGGGTGAAGGCTGTGTTGCGGGGTAGAAACCATGTCATGTGGTCTCTGAATAGCTGTGAGGATGGGTAGTGATTTGGTTTGAGAGAGAGAGAGAGAGAGAGAGAGAGAATAGCTTCACACACACACACACACACACACACAGCTTTAATATGGCAGCATTACTTATATGGCTAATACACTTGTAGGACTGAAACGTGTGACCCAGTCCTAGTAGTGTTCCAGGTTTTACATAAATGTATGGTGAATTTGTTGTATTCATACTAAAAGCAAATGAAACTTGAGGGGCACTCACTGGAGCGCATTTCTCCAACACGGGCAACGTCATTTCCAAACCACTCTTCATAATGGGTTATGTTTTCTAATCATTGATTAGGGTTTCGCTGTTTTCCGGATCCAAATCCTGTAATACGACCCGGATCGGTCCCAAAAGTTAATCGATTGTTCCTTGGGATATGGGCTATACACCCACCAAATTTGGTTCAAATCTGACCTTCAGTCTTGGAGTAATCCTACTGACAGACATACTAACAAGTAAACAAACAAACAGGGGTGAATACATACTCTCCTTGTCGGAAAGAACTATTTATACGGGAGGAAATAAAAAAACGACCGCTGACCTCATTGGCCTCACTCGTTCAGTTATCAGTTATCCTAAATCTGTGAGCAGAGAAAATGTCTACTGTGCCAAAGACAGAAAGGTAAGACATGATTATACAGGTAGAGTTTCAAGAATAATCATCTTATGGTTACAGTCCCCCTATTGAATCTCTCTCCCTCTCTCTCTCTCTCTCTCTCTCTCTCTCCATTGCTTCCAGCGGTCTCTCTGAAGTTGAATAAAAGTGTCAGAAATTGGTAAGAATTTAACGTAAAGTGTCATCGTAGTGCGTGTATTGAGGTGGGCGGGGGGGGGGGGGCGAACCACCTTGTTCGGGTGGGGGCTTGCCTACCCTGGAGTTTTGGTGGGCCGTACCAGCGGGTGGAAGTCCCTCCCCCCTCCCGTACTCATCAAGAGGACAGGGTTGCCCATGTCATCATTGAGGGATCAGACTAAGTGTTCCTAAACCCATTTCCTTGTCCATAATCCTTGCCTATGTTAATCCTAAGGGAATACATCCCGAAAGAAACATCCGTGAGTGGAGTCCCACAGAAGGTGGCGCTCGGCAGACGCAGATTCCACCAGACTCCTGCAACCCAGCTCAAATAGGCATCGTGAATATTCGTGCCACCATCACTGGCTGAGAAGGGCAAAATCATGTAGGTACCAAGCGTTGACAAACATGTCAAAACTAGAGAAAAATGCCATCTGGGGGCGTTGCCATCTTCTGCGTGCCAGCAACCCTCACTTTTTTCCTATAGAAGGTTTGTGTTGATGATCACAGGTACATTTGGTTTCTGCTTGTGGTTCCAATACTACAGCGAGTTCTGGAATGAAACTGATGTTTTCTTTCAACTACTAACTAGTTGTACTACAATACATACATGAGGAATGGAAATTGACACCTATGGTTGTCGAGAATCAGTGATTTTTTCAAGGAACATTGGCACTGTATCAGATGACATAGTTTTCATACAGATTGATTCTTCGTTTCAAATTTCTTCATAAATTTTTGTGACGATTCTTTGACGGATGAATCTGTCTCTTCTCTCGAGCCCAGCCACATTTTGCTGAAGCCTCTGTCACTAGCTTTACATGCCGCTCAAACGACTGATGATGACACAGGTGCTTGAGTTTGAGTGGCCGGTGCAGGATTCCTTCAATGTCTGAGTCTAAAAAATTCCTAATGGAAGGTGGTTGTTGTATATCCGGTGAGTTCATGTTTGTAATTCGGTGATATGAGTCAGCTCCAACCTGTAACTCTGGCATGTTGAAAGTCCTCACTTCTTCGGCTTCCAGGTTCTTTTTCCAAAGAGTCTTCATGAGTTCCACTGCTTTTCTGCGAATCTCTTCATTGTCGACTCCCACCATAGCCAGCAGGACATTCTCGGGATCTGCACAGTGAGTTCCTCCTGACCACTTTCAGAGCGACATCCCAGACCTCTACATTTGGTAAATTCGCAATTTGATGGACAAGTTAATGATAGTTTTTGCTCCATCAGTCAGTATGCAGTTGCACTTGATATTGAGCCATGAGGGAAAGTACACCAAGATACTAAACTCTACCAGTAGAACTAGACCGACAGAAGGCTTCTCAACTGACACATAATGCCGTAGGATTTGGCACCCAAGAGTCAACCTATGTGAGTGTACAATCGGACCAACTTGAAGGAGCAGGTCACTGTCCACCAATCCTGAAATCACAGCTCTGCAGATTCTGTAGCTGTAGAGCTGGTCTGTACTTAGATCATGAACAACAGACTCAGGTAATTCAGAGAAGTTTGGATTGGGCACACATTGGAACCCCACAACTGCCTAATCAGACATTGTGCCATTCAGTTGTTTGCCGATAGGGACCGCAAAGCTGTTTGGACTGTTTGTGGTGCCGTCAATGCAGGCAAATACGTGTTGCAATGACAATTCATTTGTATGCAGTAGATAAATAACCCACTGTAGTGGCTTCTTTATCATCTCCTCAAGACCCCATATGCAGCCATTATGCCAACCTGTCATAGTAGCTGTTCCATCGGTGCCAACAACTGCTAATGCAGCGTCCAACTCGGTGCCTTTAACGGCACTGTAAACAGCCTGAGCAATTGTCCGACCTCTTCCACCACTGGGCGATAGGTGAGTTAAATAATAACTACCAGGTTCTCCAACTACAGTATAATGTTCCTCCACTTGAAGTGTCCTGTTGTTTTCATTTGTTCCTTCCAACATCATCAATGCAGCGTCTTTTTGCCCGTCCAGATAAATGTTGTCAACAAGCTTGAAATTTACTTGTTCTTCTCTTTGTATATGCTCCCCATATTTATCACTTTGCCTGCACAACTTGCTGTGGTCGATGCCATGTCTTCTGTCATATTCAGATATGATGCCCATGTCTTTTAACACCATATTAGCGAATACAGCACCAGCTCTGTCAGACACCTGATATCGCACACACATCTTAGCAAAGTTCTTCCACTCCCTTTGATTCTGCTCACTTCATTGTGCAGAAGCAAATTCTGAAATTACTGATGTTTCCGATGCCGTTGTAGATAGTGAATCATCGGACAAGGAACCAGATCCAGATGGTTGGTCGTTTAACCCCTTAACCAAGGGGCGTCACTTTAGTGATGCTCGGGCGCAATGGATCATACCGTGGGGCGTCACTTTTGTGACTCTGTGTTATTTTTAATTCTCCCGGGCTTACAAGTGGTGGCTTGTATCATCTATCAGTACTGCCAATGTCCAACAATAGTCAGCACTCCTAATCTCATCTGTACTCCCATCCATTGTTGACAATTTAGCCATATTTACCCGTTCTTGACTCCCCTCCCTACCTCCCCTCCATTACCCTCGCCTCTTCCCTGCCTGGCCATGCTGCGCTAAGCAAATCTTCCCCAGAATTTTCCACTGATTTCATTCATTGAAATCAGCCCTATGCCCTATTCTTATAAAAAATAATATATACAAAAAAAAAAAAAAGAGGTAAGTGATAGTGCCATACACCTGGAATTGGCTAATTATCACCTAACAACACTTCACCTGCACTCGTTCACTAAATTCCCCCGGTAATTTCCCCTTGAAATATGCCGTATAATAATATTCTCATAATAAAAATATATATAAGAAAGGAAGGGAGAAGCCTAAGTGATATTTACATTCACCTGGAACTACCTATTTTTTTATGTATTGTCGAGATATCCTACTAATCATTTCATAGCATGTTAATTAGCAGCTGTCACCCTATTCACATTGTCAACCCTTGCCTGCCTATATACGTTGCGTCATTCAGTTCCTCGTCGTCCTCTGAGGTGAAACCATGTTGCACTTGTGCCCCGCCATTTCCGCCGCTTCTGCGCCCATTGCAAAGGGCACTGTGACCTCTACCCCTATAAAAACTCGTGTGGGAAGCAGTAAAGGACTTAGTGGCTCAGCTGTGGAATGTGAACTGGCAGAATTATCAATGATAATGATGGATAGTGACTTTGATCTTTCGGGTGAATCATGTGATGAGCCTGGGGAGGAAATCGTGACAGAAATTCCTAGTATGAATGTTTCAGTGTCCCAAGTTATCCCTAGCTCCAAAGGAAAGGAGCCTTTAGTGCAGCAAGGGAAGGAATTTGGGAAGGGAGTGAAAAGGCGGCGGGTTAGCCCCAGAACAATGGACCCGCGTCACCCAGTCCACAATGAGTCCCGAGGTGAATCACCTCCCCGCTCCCTCAGCCCCACTTCACTAATTTCTTCCTCATCTTCAGCGGAATTTTCTCCTGAGTCTTTGTCGTCGGAGTCTCCACTAGCACCTACAGTGAAGGCAGGCTGTAGGGGAAGAGGTAAATCCCTGACTCGTGAAAGTAGAGTAGAAGTAGAGTAAGGGCTGCTAGTGCTACACGGCAACCTAGGGTCAGTGAGAGTGACGTTGAAACAGCCCAGTCTGCCTCACTGCTACCCTCCACCCTCACCCACCCTACACCGCCACGACAGGGAATCCTGGACGCCTTCGTGTGGACGGAAGGTTCCAATTTCGTCCCTGAACATCTTCATTTCGACGAGAGTTCCTCAGGGATACAGCCTGCCTTCACTCTTGACGAGGATGCTGAGTATGTGGACTTCCTTTTGGCCTTCTTCGATGACGAAGTCATGCAGCACATATGTGATGAGACTAACAGGTACGAATCACAACGTGCTGCAAGTGGTGCAGGTGCAGCGAAGATGCAACAGTGGACCGTTCTGGGAGTGCAGAAGCTGTATGTGTTCTTCACCCTCATGCTTCGCATGCCACACTCAAAGAAGCATGAGTTGGAAGAATGCTGGTCCATGGACCCCTTACTACCCTCACCCACCTTCAGTAAGTACATGGCCAGAGATCGCTTCCGGAACATCATGGGAAACCTGCACTTCACCAACAATGATGTACCTTCCCAGACCGACACACTTTGGAAGATCCGGGAGATTCTGAGCAGAATGAAGGATAAGTGTATGTCATTCTTCTACCCCTTTCAGAAGGTTGTCATAGATGAATCCTTGGTTTTGTTCAGAGGACGTCTTAGGTTTGTACAGTACATTCCAAGCAAACGCCATCGCTTTGGAATCAAGTTCTTTGTACTGTGCGACTGTAAGACGGGGTACATCCTTGACTTCGTCATCTGTTCAGCCAGCACTGTCGATCTGGACAAAATACACCCCCTTGGCTTCTCAGGCTGTGTAGTGAAAGTGCTCCTTGAAAGGTATTTTGGTGGGAATCATGTGTTGTATACTGACAACTATTATACAGCACCGAAACTTGCTAAATACCTTTCAGAGCATGGCATCGGCTCCTGCGGCACTGTGAAGAGCAATTGTGCCCACTTCCCCAAATTCCCAGAGACAGGAAACTTGCAGCGAGGAAAAGTGCACCTAGGCAAGTCTGAGAAGATGCTGGCAATACAGTGGGATGACAAGAGAGTCGTGCACATGCTTACCACCGTACACAAGGAAGAACTGAAAAACAGTGGGAAGGTCGACCGTAGGACAGGTGAACCTGTGAGGAAACCTGATGCTGTCATAGACTATATTATCAACATGCAGCTGGTCGACAAGTCTGACATGATGATTGGAGAGATCGACTGCCTCAGGAAGAATACAAGGTGGTACAGGAAAGTTTTTCTGCATCTCCTTGACATGACGATGCTGAACGTCTTCATCCTGTACAATATGAAGGTAAAGCCACCCAAGTCCTTCTCCCTGAGGTCGTGCACCAGGACCTGTGTTCAGCAGCTGCTTGAGAGATATGGTAGCATGACAGCAGCAGTTCCAAGGCGCCATGCTGTAAGACTTCCCTACAGACTTGAGCAGAGGGCGTACATGGATCGGCACAGACTAGTGCAAATGCCTGCCACAACCAAGAAGAAGGCTGTGATCCGCAGGTGCCAGGTGTGTGCATATACCACCCGACGCACACCTGTGCGCAAACGCACCACTTGGCAGTGCGCTGAGTGCCAAGTTCCCCTCTTCATTACCTTCTTTTTTGATTACCACAGCCTGAAGCAGTTCTAAAAGTGCAAGTGGAAAATGTAAATAACGTGTAAATAATGTGTAAATAGCAAGTGAAAGCAATGGATGTAAATATGATGGAACAGTGTAATATAGTTTTATAAGTTACTGCAAGTGACAGTGCATAACATAGTGTAAGTAAAATAGAAGTGTAAATATTGAAAATACAATAGAAAATGTAAATAGAAATGTAAATAATTAGTAGTATAAGAATATGAGTACAAATACTTGAAGTTATGACAGTGAAAGTGAAACCTTGGCTCTCTACGTACTTTGCTGAAAGAGAAATTGAATGCCTACAGTGACAAGAAACTGCTATTACTGAAGGAAACTTATGGATAAAGACTGCAGATATATATATAAATGTTATATAGTAATAGGAATATAAAGTGTGAGTGTTTTTATGAATAATAAATGACAGAATACCAGCGGGGAACGAGCGCAAGTGGGAAGCTCGTACATGCTTGTAATTTTCATTGCTTTCACAGTGTTTTTTTTTTTTGAGTATGGATTCCAAACTAATTGAAAATCATAGAATATTGTTTCTAGTGATACTATCAGGCTGTGGTAATCATATTACGGGGTGTCAGGAAGTGTAAAGTGGAGACATCATTACCCAACTTCAGAAGTCTCCACAAGTCCTACGGTACTAGACAAAGGCTCAACAAACATCCCAGGAGAAAGTTTATGGTATGTGCCATAAGCATATATGATTATAATATTCTAGGACTAATAACTGATTTTTGGCAAATATTTTTACAAAGTCTGTCGGAGCATGAATATCCCAGCGGGACACACAAGGAGCGCCAAAACAACCCCGTGGTTTAGGGGTAAAGGAGAAGGCAGATACCAGAGCAGATCCAGATGCAATTGTGAAGCATTCAGATGCAGGAACAGATGTAGATGCAAGTGCATGACACGACCTGCAGATGCATGTTTCATCAGATGGAGTAAATGGCACTACAACATCCAGGCATCGACTGATGCGAGCACTCTTCTGGTCTTCATAGAAGGTGAAGTCTTCTTCAATCATCCTCAGTTTGTATTCCTTCTTCAAATTCTTCCTTTACTTTTCATCCTTATACAATATGTCAAACAGATCATCAATGTCCTTCATAAACTCCGCTTCATTCATAAAAAACGTTCCGCTTCGTTTCTTCATGAGCCATCTGTTTTCTTAGTTTCTGGGACTTCTTCGATATTGTCAACTGATGAAAAGAGTAGACATTATACCACACCCATTTATCGTGAAACTCGTTTGCGACACTATTAGCGACGTTGACAGTCCTGAAGTTCTTGGAATGCAAAATTTTCTCAATGGCTTGCCTCTTAGTTGGGAGGATGCCTGGTGGGAAACTTTGGATGCTACTGAATGTATGACCACTATACAGTACCTTGACATTTGTTGCAGTCTTCCTAGTCTCCATAATTGCATACCAGTACACATACCATTGGCAGACTGTAGCACCAGTCGAACAGGGCAGTAGTCCCGAGTTGGATGGCAAGCTGGTGACAGGGAGAGCTGGAGCTCCCATTTCACCAGCCCTCAGGACTTGATCCTGACCATCTCCCTTTGCTGAACATTTTCGGTGCTTTCATTTACACAGAGAGTAGGCCAGCATACTCTCTTAATACCTTTACCTTCAACTGTCTACACCACACTACATGCACATAGGTCATCACACCTTATACTCCCACTCTCGTTTAGCAATGGCCGCTGCATTATTACTATCAAACGAGATGGTACCTTGGATTGCCATCGCCGGCAGGGTAGGGCTGGTGGCACAGGGTCCTTGCAGTCACCATAAAGCGACTGTGCCGGCAGCGACTGTTGCAATTTTCAGTCATGCTCTTCAGTGTAGAAGTGAAGGTGCGGCCTTATTCTTCATCAGTATCCGTGGTCTTAGCAACAATCTAAATTCAGTTCATTTTTTCCTACAGTCCATATCCCCTCTGGCCCTATTCCACACAGTAATACAAATCTCACCCTCTACTGAAATATCCCCATTTTGTTTTCCTGGTTACCATCTCCTCAAACTTCCGTAACAAGGGCGTCACCTGTTGTTATATCAAATCTCAATATGCTGTTGACACTATTTTAAACCTCACTTAATCCAGTTCTGATTATCCACTGTATAAACTAAACTTTCTAAATATTACCAAACATACCAGTGTAATTTATCACTCCTCCAATGCTTCTTCAGAATCCAGTCTATTTGACAACATATCCACACAGTTGAGTAACCTTAACCTTGCCCTTAGCACTGAGATTATCATTTTGGGTGATTTTAACATATATAATGTTGAATGGTTATTGCATTCTTCCAGGACTGACGATGCTATTCTAGTTTGCAGAATCATTTATTCTCACGCAGCTGGTAAAGCAACCAACAAAAATACAAGATAATCTTGACCATAGTGCCCATCTCTTGGATCTATTCCTGACAAATAATCCAGATCAGTATAGTAAGAGCTGGCTACTGTCACCACTTGGATCCACTGACCACAATCTCATCAAAGCCTCATTATAGTCTGACAAATCTAAACATAGGGTTTGGGTGGAGTCACCCCCTCCCTACACTATGCCATGTTTCCTAACCCTACGATGTATAACGCCTGTGGTTTGTGTAGTAGGAATGATACATAAACATAACTCATACTAATATAACTGTAATGAAAGTGCTGACATGTATCAAGGAAGAATAAAACTATTCTGCATACTATATTATACGATAATAGAGAAGCGTGGCATAAAAATTTGGCAGTGTTGCTCTAAAAATATTCTAATTATTATTTACTTCCCCAACACTTCTAACATTGCTAATTAATTTAGCAAGTATGATTGCAAGAAAATTTGAAGGGATAAAAGTGGGAAGAGGCGATCCTTTCATAATTAAAATAAATATATCAAACAGCTGTGGGGTGGCAGCACTCACGCGACACGTGTTTGTGTGTACGCTATGGGAGGTCACCAACCCCCTACAGGATTTAGGCCTATTGGGGAAACCTCTATAAAAAAAAAACGAGCCGTGACTTTTACCTCAAGGGTGGTGCGGAAATAAAGTCAAAATTATAATCCATACATAAAAATGGAAGTAAAAAACCATGGATGACACATAACAAAATCTAGCGAGAGAGAGAGAGAGAGACAGAGAGAGAGAGAGAGAGAGAGAGAGAGAGAGAGAGAGAGAGAGAGAGAGAGAGAGAGAGAGAGAGAGAGAGAAATAATAATAATAATAAAACTTTATTTCCACTAAACAGTGGGTATTCTTATACATTATACAGTAGTACAGCATGCAGTATGAAAGTTCTATACACAATATAATACAAGTTGATACATATGGTGGAGAATAGTGACGGAGAGGTAAATGGTTTAAAAGGTGTGGGGACACTTAGGTTAAAAATAGATCAATTAAGGGATTTAGGAACGAAGGCAGTGGGAAGGATTAAGACAGATGGGATTGTAAGATTAGGGAGTTTGAGCAATAGGGTAGAATGTATGCTCTCAATAAAAGTATAGCAATTATCAACGGCTAATTATTATACAGGTGTTGATGGTGGGGGTCTATATTTATAGGAGGTGTTGGTGGTGGAGGTATAGCGGGTGTTGTTGATGGGGGTGTTGTTGGGGGTAGGGGTATAGGGGGTGTTGGTGGCAGGGGTATAGGGGGTATTAGAAAAACGGAGATCACAAGAGGGAAACAGTGTCAAGGTCATCGCTGATGGAGAGGTCAGCTCGGAAACGTGGCAACAGTGCAGGGAGGGGGTGACTCCACCAAAACCCTAAGTTTAGATTTGTCAGACTACTCTCTGTTCTGAACCTGTCAGGCTGACCCGATGGCACTTTAATGGGGGAAACTGGCATGGATTTAGTAATTATCTTGCTGATATTCCGTAGCAGTCTTTTTCTCTAGTGATCCCAGTTCTACCCAGTCCCACATTTGCGACTTACTGTAATACTAGCTGGTATGGATTTATTCATGCCAAGTCAACAGTTCACTAAAAGATCACTCTCACCAAAATCTTTTGATAACAACTGTGCCAGAGCAACAGCCCAAAAGTCATCAGCATATAACTCTTACTTAAAATAAAACATCTGAATCACTCGCTCAATTTAAAATAGCCAGAAACCACGCAAAAATTGTAATAAATGTCGTAAAATCAAACTTTCTTCAAAATCAAGCACCAAAACTACTTAACAACCCTAATGACAATAGAATATTCTGGTCAACTCTCAATTCTTTCAGTAATAACTCTAACAAATCATCATTCATTCCCCCAGTAAAATCTTCAGATGGGAACATTACAGATGACTTGCGTGGGAAAGCAGATATCTTTGCCAGTACATTTGACAGAAATTCTACCATAGATGAAGTCAGCCAGAACATCCTAGTACAAGAACTTGACTCCCGATATTGTTCCACTTAAAATACAGACAAGATACGTAAAATCCATCCTAGACAATTTACCAATCAACGAAGCTCCAGGGCCAGATGGAATTCTTCCAATTGTTTTGAAAAAAAGTGTTCTCTAGAACTTGCCTCTGTTCTGGATAAATTATTCAGACTATGCATACGTACTTCTTCATTCCCTAATTCATGGAAAGAAGCCAATATGCACCCAATTTCAAAGAAAGAAAGTTCCTCTGACCCCTCTGATTACAGACCAATAACTGTCACATCTTCTCTTGATAAAGTATTTGAAATTTTAATTAATAAGCACATAGTTAAACATTTAGAATCCAACAGCTTACTGTAATTAGTGATAGACAATATGGTTTTTGCTACGAAAGGTCCACCACTGACATACTAAATCTCCTGACTCATACCATCCATCAATCAATCGACCTACATGGAGAAACTCATGCAGTAGCCCTTGACATATCTAAAGCTTTCGACAGATTTTGGCACCGTTCCCTTGCTGTCAAAACTCCCTTGCTTTGGACTAAAGTCTTTTTTTCCTCTGCTTTCCTCAAATCTCAGCGACAAAAAAAAAAAAAAAAAAAAAAAAAGTAAAAGTAGATGATATATATTCCAATTTCCACTCAATTAACGCCAGTGTGTCACAGGGATCAGTTCTGGTACCAACCTTGTTCCTGGTTCATATTAATGATCTCTTATCTGTCACCCACAATCCCACCCATTCTTTTGCAAATGACTCAACACTTCATAGTTCATTCACACTCAGACACCTATTTATAAAGTCTAATATCTCTAACTCTCAACTCAGTAATGCAATCTCCATAAATCAAGACTTATCTACGATCAGTGAATGGGGACTAAACAACCTTGTCTCATTTAATGCTAGTAAAACCAAATATATACAATTTAACAATAGTCAGATATTGCCCGATTCGTATATTGCCTTCAGTGCTACTAATATTCCCATCTCCAAAAGTATTAAAATTCTCGGTATCTCACTTAACAATGGTCTCAGCTGGACCTCTCATGTTAGATCACTTGTTAAAATCGCCTCAAAGAAACTTGCATTATTGTACAAAGTCCGTAACTTCTTCTCTGACGAGCAGTTAACTGTAGTTTATAAGAGTCATGTGCACTATCAGCATGAATATTGCTCACCCTTGTGGAATCTATGTGGAGAGGTTGCATTAAAACAACTAGACAAAATTCAGAACAAAGCTGTTGGAATTATTAATAATCTTGTTATAAATAAACTACGTTCCCTACAAGGAAGAAGGCATGTCGCCACCCTTGCATTATTTTACAGATGTTTTAATGGCAAATGCTCAGACAAAGTTGCGTCCATTGTGCCACCTCTCCATGCCTTCCCTCGTGCTACACAGGCATCAGGTAGCACTCATGACTGGAACGTTACTCAGCCTTACTGCAGAATTTCTGCCTATCAGAATTCTTTCATTCCCCAAACTGCATCTCTTTGGAACTCGCTTTCCCAGAGTTGTTTCCCTCCAACCTTCAACCCACACCTGCTCAAGTCCAACTGTTACAGATATTTTATGAATGGAGGACACCAGTAATCTGGTGTATGGACCACTTCTTTTTATTAATTTGTTTTTCTTTCCTCTGTTCTATTATTTAATATATATATATATATATATATATATATATATATATATATATATATATATATATATATATATATATATATCATCAGCCGTTTGAGTGTCCACTGCAGGACCGGCCTATCCCAACCGAAACGGGGACGATACAGCCAATGTATCTCTTCCAAGTGGCTTAGGTTGTCTAGTAGAGATTGTATGTAGGGTGAGAAGTGCTTGTAAGTGTATTGTTGTGTTGGAAGTGTGTGTAGTCTGTGAACCAAGTGTAATCTGCCCGCGCTAGCTGACTGTGTGCAAGCATACTTTATAGCATATGTATACAGTATATATATATATACGAGCCTTTGATGAACAATAATACAAATCTCACCAATACCTGCAAGAAAAAGCAACACAATATTTAGGGTGAGATCTAATATATTATGCAATTGATTTCATTTGTGCATAATTTCAGCTGAAAATGACAGTCCCAAAGCGGTTAATTCTAATTAACACTTTTTAAAAATATTCCGTAGTCAACGACTCTTCTGTAGGAATAAAGTGAGTGTCGCTGGCACGCAGGAGATGGCAATGCCCCCCAAATGGCATTTTCTTTAGTTCTGACATGTTTTTCAATGCTTAGTACCTAAGTTTTTCTAAATGTGAAGAAACAAAAAATCACTCCACCCTATTGCGTAAGCCCTCTGCTATACTCACCTCCCTATTCATTCTCTCATTCAAATCAAAAGATCTATGGCGACTGTATAGGTTGACAGTGACAGGTCATGGATGTGCCTGGAAGTCTCTAGCTCCAGTCCCCCACATAGGCGGCACTGGCCCAGTGGTCGCTGGCATGATGACACAGGAGCAGGTCACGCCTTCGGCAGCATCCAGTGCTACTAAGCAGCCGGAAACGGACGTCCAACTCCTTACCCCTGACGGCAATGGGCTTAGAAAAGGTAACCTAAACATATGATGCTCTGGACCACCTGGACAGAAAGCCACTTTTGTCAAGAGATCCCAAACTGCCGTCGAAAAACCAAAAGAGTCCCTCTGACTTTTGCTACCTTGAATATATGACCCTTGCTTGATACTGAACAAGACACACGAACATGCTGTAGAACGGCCCTTATTTCTATATGAACTGAAAAATATAAAATTAACATTTCTGCCTTGTCTGACAGTCGCCTCTCAGGAGAGGGCAGCCTATTGAGAAAAGGAGAATGGTATACATATTTCTGGGGGGGATACCCAGACAATGAAAAAAGAAACATAATACTGGGTTTGCAGTCCGGAGGAAGCTACTACAGAAGATCCAAGAATCACCTTTCGTTATATCAAAGAGGCTGATGTCCTGCCACATACCACTCTCTAACGGCCAAAATGCAACACTGCTCAATGCCTGTGCACCAGTGCTTGACTCTAAGAACACTATCAAAGGTCCCCTTTGTGCCTCTCTGGATGCTACCGTTTGCTAAGTGCCACATAATGCTACCGTTTGCTAAGTGCCACGCTAGGGTAGGAAAAGATAATTACGTCTGGTAAGGCATTATATGCTGTCATTATGTCGATAACATGAACAACAATGACCTTAGAATGCTTTCCTTATCCTCTCAACTCAGTATGGTCGTCGACAACAACAATTTTCAACTTAAGAATAAACACAGTACCACATGGATGCACCCATGATCAGGACACCAGCACCTATTTCACTGTCATTGTAAGACAACGAGATCGAAGAATTTCTTATAACTTAAGCTATGAGAGGTGCTGAGCTATCAACAGACCATAACCTTATAATAATAAAACTGCTACTAAATATACGGCTCTATAGATCATCCACCAAGAAACTAAACTAGTATTGTAATGGACACGCCACCTTATAAAGCCTTCCACAGCACTACTCCAGACAACCTCTCTCAATGCTCACCACTTGACCCAAATAACAACGCAACAAACCTAGACGCAGAGAGACTGAACATTAGACCCTGCTTCAAAGTACTGCAGAAGAAACCCTAGGCTTCTCCGCTCGTCAACATTAAGATTGGTTTGATGATTATGCTGAGGGCATACCTAACCTTGCAATGAAGAATAAAGCACACAACAACTGGTTGGCTCATGCTAGCAGCAGAGTTACAGATGTGATACCTACGGAAAACTTCGTGACATAGAGAGCAAATTGTAGACAGAGGAAGAAATACAGCTCCAAAGACTGGCTGATAGAAATTACCAACATGGGTTCTACAAATCCATAAGAACCCTTCAGGTGTCAATGAAACACAGCATAATCTGTGTTCGGTCAGCCGAGGAACAGCTATTGAATGACAAGGAAGAATTCCACGAAACACGGACATAACTCTTCAATACCTTACTGAATTCCAGAAACCCGGTGGAGCAAAATATCCTTGATAGCATACCAAATGCTCCTCAAGTACCAGGTCTCGATGTCCCACGTACACTTCGGGAAGCTGTTCAGGCCATCCGATCTCTAATAAATACCAAAAGCCTTGGCCCTGATGGCATACCATCTGAACTAATCAAAGTGGGTAGCCAGTTACTACACCAGCTCCTCTATGATCTCATCCTAAGTATCTGCAAACAAGAACGATTTCCATCTGAATGGCTTACTTCTGAAAATTTATTTTAACCATCTGCAGGAAGAATGGGGTCTGCTCAAATCGTGACTACGTAGGCATCTCACTCCTTGTGAATGTGGCAAAGTACTAGCCAAGATAATGTTATCGAGATTGACAAAACATTTGAGTCAACACTTCATGAAACACATTGTGAATTTTGGAAAGTACGAAGTATAATAAAATCTTTGCTGCCCGACAGAAACAAGAGAAAAGTCACGAGTAGAACCCTGACTTATATATTGCATTCTTGTATCTTGTACAAGCATTTGACACAATGAACAGAGAACTTTTATGGAATGCTGTTTCACAGTTTTGAGTTCCAAACAAGTTTCTAAACATCCGGAATAGCCTGGATGACAACATGAATGCTCATGTGTCCACAGGCGGAAGGAAATCCGATCCCTTCAACGTGGAGGCGGGCGTAAAGCAAGAATTTGTGTTGATTCATGTTTTTTTCAACATCTATCTCACTTCAGTCACGTTATTAAGCCACCAACAAATGAACGCTGATTATGAAATAAAATTTCAGTTCTATCTGGACGGTAAATTATTTAATCTCAAACGTCATCATGCGCAATGGAAGCCTGAAATAGCTCATTTCCCAGAGCTACATTATGTTGATCCCTGTGCTGTCTTTGCACATACCCCAAAAACCCTACAACAGAGTCTCATTATCGTTTTCAACATAAACCATGCAATGGAGCTCAGAATAAGTGTCTATAAAATAGAAATAATATCTCAGAAAAACAATACAGCAGCCTCTTGCATTTCAGATAAACAGCGAAAATGTAAAGCAGGTGAAGAATTTTACCTTGGATGTATGCACACAGATAAGCATAACATTGACAAACAAGTACTTGCACGAATCAACCACTCTTCAGCCTTGCTTGGAAGTCTCAGGTGCAGAGTCTTTGAAGACACCAACCTGAATCGAGACGAAAGTATCAATATAAGGCTGTATACCACTCCAACTTATTATTATTTTTTTTTTTACGGTGCTGAATTCTGGATTGCCTACAAGCGTCACATCAAACAGCTTGTGTCGTTTCTCATCCAATGCTTACTGCACATCATAGGAATAACATGGGAGGATAAAGTCCCTCACTTAAAAATTCTCCAGCAGGCAAATTCAACCAGCCTAGAAAACATGCTGGCTGTAAAGCAGCTGAGATGGGTCGGGCACGTGTCCCGCATGCCTGTGCACCGTATTTCCTGCCAGGTCCTGTGTACTCAAGTCCATGAAGGACGCCGCAACCCAGGGGACAAAAGAAGTGATAGAGAGATGATATAAGAAGGCAATATCATAAGAGATATTGAACTAATGCCTCTGAGAAAACCCAATGAAAATGAAATATTCATCTCGAATAAGCTTGAAACGTGGCCCGAGAGAAGCATAACTAACAGAGACAACCAAAACACTGTTCTATCAGCAAAGCCGGACTTGGCATGCCGACTGTGTTGTAAAGTTTGTGGATCCAGGGCTGGTCTTCACAGTCACACTCATTGGCACCCCAAAAAGTGAGACTATAAGATGCATCGTCTTCTTTAGCAGCAGGACAGTTTTAAATTCATGTGTGTGTGTGTGTGTGTGTGTGTGTGTGTGTGTGTGTGTGTGTGTGTGTGTGTGTGTGTGTGTGTGTGTGTGTGTGTGTGTGTGTGTGTGTGTGTGTGTGTGTGTGTGTGTGTGTGTGTGTGTGTGTGAAGTCAGAGCTCTCTCAAGGTAAACAATATACAGTAGTCGGGTGGAAGCAATATAAATGTGGAATATGCCTTAGTTTAAGAATAATTTTTCCCCATCCCATCATTAGGTGGGAGTAAGTGTCGGCATGATTATAATTATTTTAGTGAAATTATTTCTTAGTATCTTTTTACGATAAACCCAACAAGTGGATGCCAGGTTGCCTAGTGGGCTAAGGTTCTTCAACCGGAATTATCCCGTAAACGTTGAAGACGTAGGTAATGTTGATTTATGTTTTGCTCATTTAATGCCACTCAGGAGAAAGGAAGTGATCTGATTTTAACTGTCTTCACTGAAAACCGTTGCCTGCGTTAGTGGGATTTCAGTAACATATTAAGTGATTTTTACAGAGACTTATAAACCCACACTGAGTCTCCTACCTTTTCATCCATGATATACGTAGTACGAACAAGATCCCTTTTTATCTGAAGGACAATGACATAATCAACAGAGTCGATGAAGCCGTGAGTGCCCTTCTGAACCTGCATCAGGAGGAAGGTGTCAGTGTCGTCAACGTTGGCGACGGGTTCGAGGTACAATCGACGCCCCAGAGTGAGGTACACAGGGTTGGTTGATTGTAGGAGGGCTTGGGGAAGAAACGACCCGTAGTCTACCATGCTGGGGCTGGATGAAGAAGATTAAGAATAAGTAGATGTAGATTTAGATTAAGCTGTAACACTTCTTTAAAAGTCTCAAACTATTTTTCGTGTAAAAATATTTAACAGTATTGAGTTCGGCGCAGAATCCTAGCATAAGCTATAATCTGTTATTTATTTGTTTGTTTTTATATTAAGTTGTCAACGTCTTTAAGGTCAGAGTATTTCGCGGGAAATGTACCCAGATTATTATTGTACATGCCAAATCCCATGGAGAGATAATCAGTAGCTGGATTATTGAGGGGGTGGTCAATGAAGTCTCTGAAGTCTGCTCTACAGGGTCTGGATGCGGGAGACAGAGGTGTACGATCCTGCGTTATGTGTTAGGGAATATCTTCAGTGAAGCAAGAAATGGATGTAATCTGGGAACAAAGTTTAACTATTTAAGCCAGGATGAAAACTAAACACAGATCAGTCTGATTCTTTGGTTCACCTTCATGGCCTTCCTCTTCTCACTATCACTCACATTACATCAGGCAGTGATAGAAAAGGGTCCAGAACTTGGCCCAGTGGAACAGGGCATTCTTCTAGTTTTCATTCGAACCTAAACGATCATGAAGTTTACATCAGAATATATCGTAAATTGGCCACAGTTTGAACAGGTCCATTGTGAGCAAGATATGTTTGGGAGCCGGGAGGAAGGAGAAAAGATATAAAGAACTATGCTTTCTTATTCCATCATATAACGCGAGAATGTGGGAAGACCACAGGGAAAAAGAAAGTTAGCGTTTCATGACTGTCTTAACATTCCTTCAATCAAACTGATGTAGATGAGGTTGTTGAAGAATTGTAAAATCTTGGAAATATAGCCTCCATAGTCTTCCACACAGGGTCTAGGTGAAGGGTGACCAGAGTGAAAAGGAATGACAAGAATTAGCCCTAGTTAAAATAAAGAGGTTATTAAGCAAATCATCCATCGGGTGTCTGATTTCTCCTTTGTGATTTCAAGGTTGACAGAGTTTGTGAAACTTTGAAGCGTGAAAATGGTGACACAAAGAACAACTGCAACACAAATTTGCAAATAGACCCACACATTATGATGGATTCAGCCAGTTCCTCCAGTGACAATAAGGCGTGGGTAGAGGGGCACGGTGACATCACACATAAAGTTAACATGAAAGTAAAATGATTAAAATACATAATGATTAAAGTAAATGGATTGAGATGCTGCTGCTCTCACGCTATATCTGAGCCTTCTGTTTGTCCCAAAGTTCAATGCTAGTAGGGTTGCAGTAGTTGCTACCTTTGGTTCATCTGACTTGGGGACACAATGGATTGAAGACGATGCCCACCTGCAGTCTACAATCCTCCTCTGGGGGAATAGGAAAATACCTGAGGGGGCGTTTGTATAACCAAGCAAGTGAGCCACCCAGCTTTATCGGTGTCATGACATTAAGGTGTTCCTCTCCAACACCAGTTTAAATCAAAAGGGAGAAAATGGAGAGAAGAAAAAAACTAATTATATCTGAATGAGCCAGTTCCTTCAGCACCTGGAAAAGGTGCAGATAGGCAGGCATTGTGAGCATTAACATAGTGTTTGCAAAAAAGGTACATTGATAATGGCAAGAAATGATAATTTATAAAAAAAGAAATTATGCTACTCTTACATGATAACAGATTCAGCCAGTTCCTGCAGCGTCTGTATACGGTGTGGGTAGACGGGCACGGTGAGCACTGACACAAGGTTGCTCATGTAGGCCGCTGCTAAGATGTCCACAGCCACCCACCAGAAAATCAGCCACACACGCGCCCACGAAAACACCCGCACCCTACTGTCATTCATGGACTGACCCAGCAGACCCGACACAACCTGGGAGTTTATGTAGGAATTAGTCATCTGTGAATTTAAAGAAGGGGACTGAGAATGTTTGGACCAGGAAATTTGAGGAAAATTTATATTTTGGGATGTAAGATGGTAATTTACGCCATGGATATTGTAACCGTCTTGATAGTCATGGCCTGATTCATCACCCTGGACACTATCTGTTCCACATAGTGAATGAGAAATAATCATCTAAACCTTCGAGTTGAAGAAGTCTCCCTAAACTTGTGTATGTGTGTTTACCTGGCATCATTTTGAACTGATTAATTGAAATTGCTGCTAAAACACCAAAGTTGCAGGTTCACAGAGATCGGAGGACCTGCTTATAATAGTTCAGTAATCATAGATTGGTAATTCCGGATAAAATTGTCTCAGCAGTTTCTCAACAAAGTGCATTTCTTCAGGGTTCCTACAAAATCATTTCCTTGGTTGCTCCCTCAACTTCACTACAGTATCAATTCATATATTCCAAAGGGCACTTGCGCCAGACAGTGCTCCTTACCCCTGCTTGTGTATTATTTGTGTCCAGGTGGATTTTACCCAGAGTTGCATAATACGTCTCATACGAATATGTCATCCAACTTATATAACTGAACTCACGCCAGAAACATCGTGCAAAGGAAATTCTTGAGATAGTTTGATACAATTTCCTGAAAAGAATTTTAAGAAATTTGAAATGTCATTTTCGTAAAAAAGAAAACAAACTGTGCCCTTCCTATTGTGCAGTAACTTATGTATCAGAAATATGGAATTCTACAAAATTCTCCATTACAGTACAGCACCTGATTCTCACACAGTTCCAGATAATAAACTAAGCAGTACTATGAAGGTAATGTTGGCTTGAAGACTTAGAATTATGTATACCTCTCAAATCCAAAAGGGTCATTGAGTTTTTTTTTTTTTTTTTTTTTCACACAAGGGTGTTGGGTATCACGTGGAAGAGCTGAAATAAAGTTCTTTTTACAAAGCCCCAGAAGAATGTTGATAAAACCAATTACTGTAACATGCGTAGATGATATTTTTCTTATCACAGATAATTAACATAAACCTTATACATCAGAGTGGCAACTCAAATGAAATTAGATTCTTATCACAGATAATTAACAGATATCTTAGCCTATACATCAGAGTGATAACTTAAATGAAGTTAGATTAATGTATAACATTTATGAATTTGTCTGTCTGGCCCCAGATTTCCTAAGAGGCTTATGGTCAAGTTTGTGCCGTAACATGCATTCTTTCACGAAGGAAATGAGAGCTCAGAAACTTCACATGTCTTTTGATCTTCCTGCATAACCAAATAATTTCTCCGATCAAAACCTTGGCGTCGCTAGGATTGGTTTTACAGGAAGGAGAGAGGAAATGAAACAGGAAAATCCTTTTGTGTTTTTAATTCTTCCTACGAAGACAAACTTTAGTTACGGGAGACAGTTGACCGTATGTGTGTGAATCCAGACTGTTGTTACTCAAATGACTGAAAATAGCTAGACTGGAGTGCAAGAGGTTAGGCCTCTTCTTTTTCCTACACTTATCCGATACAGAATGATAAACTTTACTGCTTTTTCGCCTGGTAATTTTGAGACTACTGAGAAGGAACTCCAACCATGTCCTCAATATACTTATAATTGCTGTGTAATAATTCATCTTTACCCAGAGAACATTTCCTTCGCTTTTTTGGTGTACAGTTATATTATTTTTTTTCATTTTCAGGATAGATCCCGTGGGCTGTAAGTGTTCATCCAGTCCCTTCAGCAAGGACGAGACATGGAGCAATTACTTGGTAAAGTAATATAATACTATGGCTTGGCTGATTCTTCTTTATAACTAGTTTGTAAAATGATAACCATAATTATACTGAAAACTGAAATATATTTTTTACAAATACAGTATATTTGATTTGTGGACTAGTATTCATTTCTGCTTTTCTAATTAAAACCAGTTATTAATATTGAACTTTCGGATTTCTCTTGTTAACGAATGAGATGAGGTTCAAAATACACATAAACGGATATAATTATAAAAATGGGTTTTCAAATACAATAACATACAATGCAAGTACATTTCAAAACTAGAATAATATTATTTGCAGTTAATATGATAATTGTTATAAGTTTATTGCAGTCAATTATTTTACCTTGCCTGCACAAGACAGCCCTACTGGGCAAAAATATTTTATATTTTCAACTGTCAAGCAAATATTTTAAATTGCAAGTCGTAATACCATATATAAATTCATAACCGGGAATGACAAACAATTCCTTGGTGGTTATGGTCAAGAAGTACAAAGCAACTTCAAGAACTGCATTATTCTTTAGAGTTACATAATACGTTCAGAGAGATCACATTGTCTGCACCAACCTCGTGTCTCAAACTGACAGTAAATTCAGCCACCATGTTTGTCACCTTCCACATAAGACTGTCCTTTCCAGTGAGAAGGCTTCTTTACTATAGTCAAAGCAAAACTTTAGCAGCCAGTATCCCAGAGTTAAGTAAATAAAATGTTAACGTAACCAGCAACGCCAAGTGTTGTAGCAGATCAAAGGGGTTAATCACCTTGAGAATAATGTCGAAGGGGTCACTGAGGTGATGGAGATCGTGGAGTAAGCAGGAGAACAGAGAGGCAGCAGCGATGGTGGAAGCCAGAATTAAGCCCCACAGTAGAGCGGAAAAAGGGTACAAGATACTCCTCCAGCGGGGTATAGGCGGTGGGACACTTAGGAGAACCGCAAAACTGTTTCGCCAGTAGGGGTAGGTGTGGTCAAAGTCACTGGACCGATCCATGTTAAGATTCATTGCATTGATCACCATGTCCTTATTATTGTACATCATATCGCTCAGCACCCCATTCCAGGTTCCATTCTCCTTGACTCCACATATGACTGTGTCGTTGAAGCTGAGTTTATAAGTGAAGTTGTATTTATCACCAATGATCTGAAGCACGTCTGCGTTTCCGCCAATGCATTTGCCATCTTTTCCGTAGTATAAGAACGGTGGGTCGTAACAGACGACTGTTAACTCTAGAACCCGTCCTCCAAAGTCCCTGAAGCGATCAGGGAAGAATGCATGTCTGGTGTGAAAATTCTCGGTGCTCCAGACTCCCACTGGTGCCCTAGTGCTTGTGGGTATACTGGTGTAGGCGATTAAGCGTTGACGACCCGCTCGTTCTTGTGGCTGCAGCAACAAAATGAACTCTGAACGCTGGACGACAGGTTGATTGATCACTGACGTGGTGTTGAGGTGAGGGTTGAGACAGAAGAGGATGAGGTGGCTGGGGTTCCACTCTCTGCTGTTTCCTAGGAGGAGGAGGAAGGCAGTGGGGTCGCTGTGGAAAATGATGATGGCAGTGAGGTGGGATCCTTTTGTGTGGTGTGAAGGATGGGCGGTGTGCAGGAGTGCGTGTTGGGTGGCGAGGAAGACTGGCGTGAGGAAGGCTCCAGCCGACGCCAACACCTGACTTATGTCAAGCAGATGCTGGCTGTGATCATCACTCACCATCAGCAGGTCATGTCTACACAGTGCACCACTAACCAGTGATGACAAAGCCTGGGTTATCTTAGTGTGACAATCTGTGTGGGAAAAGAGACATAATATCAGGATATGTCCAATGCTATTACGTTCCCGAATAACTCACTATTGAGAAAATAATAATCTGTTCTGCCAAGCTGGGATTAGTGTATCGAAAAAGACGAAATAATTCATTAGTTAGAAGTTTCATCACCTAATATTTATTTTATGGAGCTGAAACACACTCAGACAGGTGCCAGCATAATGAAAGGAAGATGTGGTACCTCGCTTGGCACATTGTACCGCGAGTTGCTAGCCATCACGCTTCGATTTGTGATTACCACTCGGGAACTTCCCTGGGCAGATGAGGTTACAAAATATACAGTAGATTGATCAGAAACTTCAATTCAACATGCAAAACACATTTTGGCGTGTCCAAAGCTGAACCAAAAGCTACGTACATTAAAAAAAAAAAAAAAAAAAAAACGCGTGCCTTAAACCCTGAGTAACAAGGGCTAGTTTCTTAAGACACTTAATACCAGGACTAAGTCTGTACAAAATGTATATCCAAATACGTTGTATGGATAATGCAGAGCCAAAGAGTTGTTTCATTGTAACATTTTGCTACATGAAATATGCATCGTGTGAGATGGTTTGCCCATGTAGAGAGGATGGACCATGAGAGATGAACTAAAAGGATGTACACTCGCAATCCAAAGAAAGTATCCAGGTCCTGTCCATGCCGTGGCCAGGAAATCAAGAACAGTCTAGTGTTCGGACACTGCTTCAAACCCCCTCCCCTCCCCCTCCCTCCTTCCATGTGAACAACAACCACCTCCCTTGATCGAGAGGTAATTCAGTCCTTTGCTTCACGGCTTCAAACACACACACACACACACACACACACACACACACACATACACATAAAGAGAGAGAGAGAGAGAGAGAGAGAGAGAGAGAGAGAGAGAGAGAGAGAGAGAGAGAGAGTTCACGTGGATGGGACGTGTGTGAATGCATGCTTCTCCACATGCGCGTGTGCACGCAATCTCTTGCTTATGTGTGTGTGTGTGTGTGTGTGTGTGTGTGTGTTGGTTTCGATGTGTGTGGGTGTGTGTGTGTGTGGGTGTGGGTGTGGGTGGGTGGGTGTGGTTGTGGGTCTGGGTTTGGATGTGTGTGTGTGTGTGTGTGTGTGTGTGTGTGTGTGTGTGTGTGTGTGTGTGTGTGTGTGTGTGTGTGTGTGTGTGTGTCAGTGTCTGTGTGTCTGTTTGCCTGTGCCTGTAAGTGTGTGTATGTGTGTGCGTGTGTGTGTGTGTGTGTGTGTGTGTGTGTGTGTTCAAAGCAGTGCACTCAACGCAGGAGGCCTGGGATTGCCGTTGTTAATCTTTTTGGCCGTTGTTAGTCTTTGTCAACGTTAAAAGCATTAATTTCTTGCTGCAGCGTGTCGATAGTTAAGTATTACTTTACATTCCCTAGTGTTTCGTGTGTGTGTGTGTGTGTGTGTGTGTGTGTGTGTGTGTGTGTGTGTGTGTGTGTGTGTGGCCATGAGTGTTAACTATGAGGTCAGCTTGACATGTAACTGATAGTTAAGAATGGCGGGTGGGGGTTGGCTTGGGGAGAGGTACTGGGGAGGGTTGGGAGCTGGGGAAGAGGTGGGTTGAGCTGGTTTCGTCCCCCTCTCCTCTCTTCCCTCGGTATACTTGAGTCGGAACGCGGCACCCTTGAGTAGAAATCAGTGGTTGTGAGCGCAGTGCATATATAATAAATTCCCACTGCACAGTAACATAATAAACAAACGTAATGCAAAAAGGAATGAACATTATATTAGCTTGAAATGCAAAATATTGTAATGTTTTCCTTAACATTCAAGATTGCTTGGAACTCTTTCAGAGAGCCATGTTGCTGGCAAAAGTCGTCTTCAGAGAGGTCGACAAAGAGACGGAAAGACAGGCAAATGCCTTGGAGGGATTCGACATTGTCGTTATTGTTCTAAATATCAACAAACACATTCAGTAACCAAGATGAATACGAGTATAAATTATTGTGGCAAGGAAAAGGAGTCACACAGATAGATACATGCCATTTGAAATTCACGATGTGTGCTATTTTATTATTACTAAAGACAGACGATTACATCCATCATCGGAAGGAAATTGTCTCCTAAGTCATATAAACAGACATACAAACATACAAAAACAGACTCTGGATTATTGATTCATGTTGACTTATTTCATTTTTGGCTCCACATGCTTCAGATTAAGTGCTAACAGACTCTCTCGTAGAGGAAGATGTGACAGACACTAGCAAGGCCAATAAAACTACTAGGTCAAGTCATACAAGGGCAAATTTGTGTCCAGCTCTCGCACACCGTCACGCTGTGGATACACCTTACAAGAGGTCGCCAGGCGGTGATAAACAGTGATAAATTGTTTCATCTTTGGTCTGTGATAGCTTTATTGTGCATCGCTGTGCATGTATATATTTGTGGAGTATAATATTTAAATATAATGAATAATCACTCGATCATGCATTCATTTAGCAAAATTTTACTAAAAGAGTAACTGGTCAAGTGAGTTTTTAATGTTTATATATTTTCCACAATATAAACTGTTTCATCTCCCGCCCATGTCAAGGCAATTTTAAATGATAAGCTTAGCAATCACCTTTACTGTTCGACCTGATGTGCATTCTAGTGGGTATTTGCATACAGTAGGATTAAATTGATTTAAGGTGTTCAGTATTCTAAGAAGTGTTTGGCAACTATCCCCCCACTTCCCCTTCCTCTTCCCTCTTTCTCTCGCGTCTTTTCTCTCACGTCTGTTTACTGAGGCAAATTATATACCCTAACTTCAGCTTCCATGCTCCAGTTAATTATATTAAAACATGGAATACGTGATTGTTCAAGGAACTGAAGGAAGATGAGAGTATAGTGAGAGCATTATAAAGAGTTTCATTAACTCTTCATCACCATTACATCATGCTCACTATACTTTAGCTAACTCCACATCCCTTCCACTCCACAGTCTCTTTCTGATCTGGGTAAATTCATCTGATGATAACTAGAACAAAATAATAAGAGCCAACACAGTACTGAACAGATAAAAGAAAAAAAAACAAAAACTTGGAGTCACTGTATGTCTGCCTCTGCCTCTCTCCCATAGGTGTCACAAAAGCAGCTTAACTCACCCCCCAGCAGAGGCTGGGGGGTGAGTGGGGGGAGTGGAGAGAAAAATGGGAGGAGACAGTCCTCCACACCGTGACGTCACCATATCTGCGTAGTACCACTGGGTGAAGAGACCTGACACTAGGATGGACGGACAGAGGGAAGCACAGACACTTTCTCATTTACCATTTCACACTGATTGATATTTCACTGCTGCTAAAGGCAGCTTTATTCAGCATAAGTGAGAATAAACTCTTTCTGTAGATGAAGACGTGAAAGACAAAGAGGTAAACAGAATGATAGTGCGGCAGTTTCCGAAATATTTTCAAATTAACTGGAATTATCAATTGATATTAATTGGTAATGTGTTATTGTAACTGCCAGATGAGTTTATTTAGCTTAATGAAAATACGATTCTCCCGATTAGGAAGACGTAAAACATAATTATGTAGACATACTGAATAACACTGACACTCTTCAGACACCGTTGTTCATTCATGAAGGAAACTGCAGTTATATTCATGCTACTGACTGTTTTATTTAGCTTAGGGATGAACACGCCTCACATATGTCACAGATACTTCTGCTTAGTAAATTACATTAATTATACTGAGGCTGTAGAAGACAGAGCGGGTTTTATTGTTTAACAGGATTGGGTCAAGCTCGTAGTGACCTGTCTTAGTTCCTTATTTTATCTAACGTGTGTGTGTGTGTGTGTGTGTGTGTGTGTGTGTGTGTGTGTTTGAAGCCGTGAAGCAAAGGACTGAATTACCTCTCGATCAAGGGAGGTCTGATAGTTCATATGGAACGAAGGAGAAGGAGGGGAGGGGGTTTGAAGCTGTGTCCGAACACTGGACAGTTCTTGGTTTCCTGGCCACGGCATCGACAAGCTCTGGATACTTTCTTTGGATTGCGAGTGTACAGTTACCACCACTTCTAACGGGTACAGCGGGTGGTGTGTTTGGTGAAATGTGGCACCATTGTGTTTGTTTACATCGTAGTAATAATAATTGAATGGACAGGCCCGGCAGAGCTTCCCCTCCGCTACAGTAAGTAGTATCCATAGAAACAATGTTCTGTCAAGTCATACTCTGTCTGCAAATCCAAGTGTTTGACACGTATGAAGATTGGTAGGTAGAGAGAAAAACAAATAGTAATGCCACTGGATCCCATTGCTTCTCTGACAGATGACTGTGAGGCGAGGTGGAGCGGAGAGGAGGAGGGGGAGGGCGGACAGTGGTGGGGGTGCATGTATAGAAACTTTGTCGTGTTTCGTTTTGAAAGCTGAAGGGTGTGATTATACAGATGTTCTGAGGTCATCTGTAACTTCGTGTGCAATAACTTGTATTGGATGAATGTTGGAGTCTTAATGCTTGTCATACAATGTGGTCAACAAGTGAAGTTGAGCATAACTGTTAGAAGTGCGATGTCCGGTGTCTCTAAACGTGGTTCACCTGAGTCTAGTGTGTGTGTGTGTGTGTGTGTGTGTGTGTGTGTGTGTGTGACTCAACTGCTGTAACATTTTTGTGTCTGAACCAGGGTGGCCATATGTTGATTCATGATTAAGCATGTGACACAACGGTCATGCCATGTTGTGGATCATCCAGTCAGTTTTACTGTGAGGGAAAATAGTCATTATATGCGCAAACCATGGTAGAAGTAGATGACGTTCGTTCGTTCGTTTAAAGATTCCCTGCACATATAGTGCAGGCCGGGCCATACATTAGCCCGGTCAGTGGTGTATGGGCTGATTAAAAAACAGTAAGTGGGGAGAACAGGACCTGAAGAATGCCCAGCACACACGTCCTATCTCCTGACTGGCTTTGTGGTGTGTGTGAAGTAGATGTCCTGTTGCATAGGATTATAGCTACTTTGAGTGTAGGACGGCTATTGGCTTGTTGTGCGAAAATTTTGTGCAGTCATCATACTGATGGATCACGCCGAGGTACTGAGACACTGTATTTGCATAATGAATAAATATCTTGTATTATATTTGAAATAACGGTGTTACTGATGTTCACTCCACAAATGGTGTCGTTTTCTTCGAGGTGCTATTTCATTTGTCTGGATACTTCTGACAACATCCACAAACATTGATCATCGTTTATTATATTCTCTTTAAAACATACATTCATTAGTTTTCATACAAGTATTACACATTCAGGCCCTCCTTAGCTCCAGACGAATTTTACTATTTCATCGTGTGCCTACACTCACACAGTGTTCATGCAGAGGGAGCAACATTTCCTTTACAATGCATGTCTTTCCGTTGTCTGTCATTATATCACAAGGATTTAGTATGTGGAAACGGCTACACAAAGTATATCGGTGGCGTCTTGCAGCTGGGAGAGTGTAAACCTGCGTATAGTCTACGTGTGTTTGTGCAGGGAGTCTGGTAATACACTTCACCGACATATTCGCACTCATGCCAAGATAGCAGCCAAAGTCGCGGTTTTGGTGACATACTGACTGACCATTGAACACTCACCATCCCAGCAGTCTGAATGAGATCCTGCTTTCAAGCAATTGAATCATTAACAAGTGTAGTGAACAATGCAATTTTATGTGTAAAGTAGGGCGTGTTTTATGCACCGTGTCATCATACAGGCTTATATAGCATAACACAGGCAAAGATAAGTTGGACCTACGGTATGATAAAGGTTGGGTGCTGCTGGAGCATCCAAGTAAACATAAGCAACATTGGTGCACCAGCACCTGGATGGTAAAACCCAACAACCGCGGTTCAGGCAAAATACTACCGGGTTCTGAAGCTACCCCACGTCATCCAATAAATTTACACAAGGTCACTGTTAAGGCTGCAATCCCGTCGTAGTGATGCGATATGATAGGCAAGTCAGTATCAGGTCTCGTTACCCATTATAAAAGAAGGGCCTGAATTTTGTGTGTGTGTGTGTGTGTGTGTGTGTGTGTGTGTGTGTGTGTGTGAGAGAGAGAGAGAGAGAGAGAGAGAGAGAGAGAGAGAGAGAGAGAGAGAGAGAGACTGGTGCATTCATGGTGTCATTACAAGTTGGTACAATACGACATAATAGACCCAGGGAAGGATAGGGTGGTCCTTGTCTCCTTGGGTGTCTTTCTACGGTGACGCTAGCCTCATATCACCTACTTGTGACAGTGTATGCATAACAAGCCTCCATGTTTACAGGCTATTTGAGAGAGAGAGAGAGAGAGAGAGAGAGAGAGATTCTCACTCTCTCTCTCCCTCTCCGGACGCATTATACTATTTAATCGTGTGTCTACACTCACACACTGTTCATCCAGAGAGAGCAATACCGTATTTCCCACACCAACACCAAATATCACATATGTGGGTGATGACCCTATTCCCACCTGCCCACCTCCTCACTCGCTCCTACTCTACGACAGTCCACTTCCACACACGCCTTGCCACCAGGCAGGGTGGTCAAGCCCTCCCTCCCTCTCTGTTCCTTCAACATTTCCTTTGACTCCTACTACCCCTGCCACTGACCAACCTCTCCTGAAATCCCCTCTTACCTACCAAATATTCTGATTTATTTCTAACTGCTTTGGGAATATCGTTTTCAATCATCAGCGTCATCAGACACGGCATCACAGATATCCGTAGTATGATAATCTATTGTCGAACTTGAGGTTATTATGAATCTCGTATGATGGCTCTAAACAACAATAACCCTCTCTCTCTCTCTCTCTCTCTCTCTCTCTCTCTCTCTCTCTCTCTCTCTCTCTCTCTCTCAAAATTCAGGCCCTTCTTTTATAATGGGTAACGAGACCTGATACTGACTTGCCTATCATATCGCATCACTACGACGGGATTGCAGCCTTAACAATGACCTTGTGTAAATTTATTAGATGACGTGGGGTAGCTTCAGAACCCGGTAGTATTTTGCCTGAACCGCGGTTGTTGGGTTTTACCATGCAGGTGCTGGTGCACCAATGTTGCTTATGTTTACTTGGATGCTCCAGCAGCACTCAACCTTTATCATACCGTAGGTCCAGCTTATCCTTGGCTGTGTTATGCTGTATAAGCCTGTGTGATGACACGGCGCATAAAAGGAGCCTTACTTTACACATAAAATTGCATTGTTCACTGCACTTTTTAATGTTTCAATTGCTTGAAAGCAGGATCTCATTCAGACTGCTGGGATGGCGAGAGAGTGTTCAGTGGTCAGTCAGTATGTCACCAAAACCGCGACTTTGGCTGCTATCTTGGCATGAGTGCGAATATGTCGATGAAGTTTATTACCAGACTCCCTGCACAAACACACGTAGACTATACGCAGGTTTACGCTCTCCCAGCTGCACCAGGCCACCGATATACTTTGTGAAGCCGTTTCCACATACTAAATCCTTGTGATATAATGACTGACAAAGGAAAGACATGCATGGTAAAGGAAATGTTGCTCCCTCTGCATGAACACTGTGTGAGTGTAGACACACGATTAAATAGTATAGTCCGACTGGAGCTAAGGAGGGCCTGAATGTGTAATACTTGTATGAAAACTAATGAATGTATGTTTTAAAGAGAATATAATAAACGATGATCAATGTTTGTGGATGTTGTCAGAAGTATCCAGACAAATGAAATAGCACCTCGAAGAAAACGACACCATTTGTGGAGTGAACATCAGTAACACCGTTATTTCAAATATAATACAAGATATTTATTCATTATGCAAATACAGTGTCTCAGTACCTCGGCGTGATCCATCAGTATGATGACTGCACAAAATTTTCGCACAACAAGCCAATAGCTGTCCTACACTCAAAGTAGCTATAATCCTATGCAACAGGACATCTACTTCACACACACCACAAAGCCAGTCAGGAGATAGGACGTGTGTGCTGGGCATTCTCCAGGTCCTGTTCTCCCCACTTACTGTTTTTTAATCAGCCCATACACCACTGACCGGGCTAATGTATGGCCCGGCCTGCACTATATGTGCAGGGAATCTTTAAACGAACGAACGAACGACATCTACTTCTACCATGGTTTGCGCATATAATGACTATTTTCCCTCACAGTAAAACTGACTGGATGATCCACAACATGGCATGACCGTTGTGTCACATGCTTAATCATGAATCAACATATGGCCACCCTGGTTCAGACACAAAAATGTTACAGCAGTTGAGTCACACACACACACACACACACACACACACACACACACACACACACACACACACACACACACACACTAGACTCAGGTGAACCACGTTTAGAGACACCGGACATCACACTTCTAACAGTTATGCTCAACTACACTTGTTTACCACATTGTATGACAAGCATTAAGACTCCAACATTCATCCAATACACGTTATTGCATACGAAGTTACTGATGACCTCAGAACATCTGTATAATCATCCTTCAGCTTTCAAAACGAAACACGACAAAGTTTCTATACATGCACCCCCACCACTGTCCGCCCTCCCCCTCCTCCTCTCCGTTTCACCTCGCCTCACAGTCGTCTCCTGTCAGAGAAGCAATGGGATCCAGTGGCATTACTATTTGTTTTTCTCTCTACCTACCAATCTTCATACATGTCAAACACTTGGATTTGCAGACAGAGTATGACTTGACAGAACATTGTTTCTCTGGGTACTGCTTACTGTAGCGGAGGGAAAGCACTTACTATTACTACGATGTAAACAAATACAGTGGTGCCACATTTCACCAAACACACCACCCGCTGTGCCCGTTAGAAGTGGAGGTAACTGTACGTGAATGACGCCGAGGGAGGGCAGTGGGAGACCGAGGGTGATATTGAGGAAATGGTTGGGAAGTTACAAATAGGATGGGGGCGCCTGTTGGAGGGATGGCAGCCTAATGACGGAGGAGGAGATTTGATTGTGGCCATTACATACAGGATTATTGCGTCTGGTTATAGAGTGAAAGATAAGAACGACAAAACTTAGAAGACATTACACTGAATTGCAAGCATAAGGACCTCAAGACTTTTCATCACAATATATCCAGACATTCCGGATTTAACTCCTTCAGTCCAGTTACGGATTCTTGTATTTAGTTCTTCCTATCACCGGACAGTTTTTATTCAGCTTCAAAATGATGTCTTAACAGTGAAGAGGTTAATGAAGGAAACATTTATCCCTGCGGTTCCAGAACCCTCCCCTGAACTGAATAACATCGTTAGAAGGAAGGAAAATTGAACTGAAATCGACCTTACTTAACTGAAGTTGTAAAAGGTTCCTGATTTTTTTTATTCAGTCTATTGTGGAAGCGACAAATTATGGTATGTTTTTAGTTTAGTGTATACAGTATTGTGAGGGACAAATTTTAGTTTTTATAATTTTCAGTTTCTATTGGAAGTAAGAAATTTTTCTATGATTATTTACGTTTTCATATGTGAACTGTTTAGTCTGTTTTGGAAAGGACAAATTACATAATCATGAATAATTATATATCTTGTTACGGAACAGAGAAAGATAATGTACACTTTAAGTGAGAATACTAAAAATCACTACTGTCCCGTAAAGTTCCAGGTTCAAAACAAAAGAGGTAAAATTACAAGTTAAAGTTTAATGCTCAAACTAACAACAAAACATTCAGGACTCATAAGGATAATGTAATGGCAAAAAAACAGGTTAAATATATGGTTAACTGTAATAGCCTCTATTAACACGAAATTAGCATGAGTAAATTTATCTAAGTCAGCCCTGATAAAATGAGAAAACACTGGATAATGCTCAGTTAACGCAAGATATATTATTACTGATACAAAATAATATTACCACTGGCTGACAATATAAAAAAAACTTTACTAGGCCTACGAATCAACACCTTATGCTATACAGTACAAGAACAAAATGTAATAACACTTATACTCAAATTACACAGCTGCTAGATGGTTGGAGACTTCCTGAGCACTCACAATAATAACAACTGTACGGGGGAGGACAGAGATGTGAACAAAATGAGGAGTAGATCTAAGTGGCAATAATGCAGAGACTGAGCTCATTATATAGGGGCCGGCAGAGCTTGATACAACTTGTAAGAAGGACACACAAATGAAGCCATGGGGACAAAGAGTTGACAATCCTGCTCTGAACAACAGAAAGAACGACTTACTTTACTATAAGGGTAGAAGGGGGGAGTGAGGTAGAACACGCTCGTGATCAAACATGCAGCATACTGTACGTTAGAATTACACAAAGGATGATGAAATCATAGGCTATGTAACACCTCACCACAAAGAAAAAGATATTTACAAAGAAAATTTCTTATTACTCTAAAACAATCTGTCTAAAGTCTAGATAAGCAATCTGCAATAACATTTTCTTTCCCCTTGACATGTTGTATGTCTAATGAATACTCCTGAAGAAGTAGACTCCATCTTGTCAATCTCTGATTTTTATCTTTAAACTTACTAAGGAATTTCAGTGGGTTATGATCGGTATAAATGACTATGGGGTCAAAACCAGAACACAAATAAAATGAAAAATGCTGTAAACCCAAAATCAAGGCCAAAAGCTCTTTCTCAATAGTTGAGTAGTTCTTTTGAGATGGAGTGAATTTCTTATTGTAATAAGATACAGGGTGTTCAATACCCTGATCATCCTCTTGCAGCAAAACAGCCCCAGCTCCTGTATCACTTGCGTCAACACCCATCTTAATAGGCTTCGCAAAATTTGGAGTAGCAAGCACTGGCTGACTTAATAGGATAGCTTTAAGATTGCTGAAAGAGGATTCACAGTTATCGGTCCAGACAAATTTAACTCCCTTTTTCAGTAGGTCTGTAAGTGGTGATACAAGAATTGAAAAGTTAATAACAAATCTCCTGTAATAACCTACCATTCCCAAAAATCTTTGTAGCTCTTTCCTACTTTTAGGTCTGGGAAGATCACTTATAACCTGAACCTTAGCTCCTGGTGGTGCAACATGTCCATCACCAATTACGTACCCAAGGTACTGAACTTAAGCTTGACGAAACTCACACTTTGATAAATTAGCTACAAGATTAGCCTGAACCAAACGCTCAAGAAATTTACTGACATGGCATAGGTGATCTTTCCAGTTGTCACTGAAGATTAATACATCATCATTATAAACAACACACCCTGCCAAACCCTCTGTTACAACATTTATGAGCTTCTGAAAAGTGGCTGGTGCATTCTTCATACCATATGGCATTACAGAACATGCAAAAGTCTTTCCTAGTGTTACAAAACATGAGATCTCCCTAGCACGTTCAGTCATAGGTACTTGCCAGTATCCCTTTAACAAATTAAACTTACTTATGTACCTAGCCTTTCCTATCATGTCTTTGCAATCTTCCACACGAGGGAGAGGGTAAGTGTCTGTTTTGGTTATCTGATTAACACGTCTGTAGTCGATGCAAAGCCGCTGTGACCCACCTGGCTTAGGGATTAGAGTGACAGGAGAACTCCACTCGCTCTGACATGGCTCAATCATCTTGTGGTCCAACAGGTAGCCAAGCTCCTTCTGGATGAGAGGAACTTTCACTGGGTTCACACGGTAAGGAGGCAATTTAATTGGCTTTGCGTCTCCAACATCGACATCATGTATCAACACAGTGGTTCTTCCTGGAGTAGCACGGAACACTTGCGGGTACTCCTGCAGTAATGCCGAAAACTCCTGCCTTTCCTCGGGAGGTAGATGAGAAAGCTTAGTCTGGAGATCATTCATGATATCAGGATTCTTTCCCAAACTATCACTCAGGCTCATGCTGCATGGGAGAACTTCACTTGCAGACTCCGGTGGAACAGCTACAGTGCAGACTGGGTTATTTTCGTTCCACCTGTGATATAACTTTAGCATGTTGATGTGACAAAGTTGCTTGTTCTTTCTATGATCTGGTGTGGCAATGACATAGTTGACATCACTGAGTTTCTTCTTCACGAAATAAGGACCACTAAACTTGGCTTGAAGAGGTTGCCCATGCACCGGTAGCAGAATCAAAACCTGATCTCATGGCTGAAACTGGCATAACCTGGACTTCTTGTCATACCAAGTCTTCATCTTCTCCTGACCAGCTCCTAAATTCTCTCTCGCCAGCTGTAAAGCAGTGGACAGCCGTTCTTTGAACTTCATCACATACTCCAGCAGGTTGACGTCATCTTCCTCTGACAGCCAGCATTCCTTGAGTAGCTGAAGGGGTCCTCTTACTTCATGGCCAAACAGAAGTTCAAAGGGTGAGAAGCCCAGTGATTCATTTGGAGATTCTCTTGCGGCAAATACAACGAATGGAAGACCTTTATCCCAGTCTTTCTGATGTTCCAAACAGTATTTCTTGAGCATCGATTTGAGTGTTTGATGATATCTCTCCAACGCTCCTTGGGTCTGGGGATGGTAAGCTGAAGATGTGATCTGGGTGATGCCCAACTCTTTCAGAAACTGCTTGAAAACATTTGACATGAAATTACTTCCCCGGTCTGACTGTACCTCCTTGGGCAGACCAAACTTTGTGAGGAACCCCAGCATTTCCTTAACCACGTTCTTTGCTGAGAAATTTCTAAGTGGAATGGCTTCAGGATAACGAGTAGCCATATCAATCAGGGTCAACACATAAGAAAATCCTGAAGAAGTCTTAGGAAGAGGGCCCACAATATCCACCAACACATGGGTGAATGGCGCCTCAAAAGGAGGAATGGGAACTAGAGGTGCAACCTTTTCGGTCTGATTACATTTCCCCACAACTTGACAGGTGTGACAAGACTTACAATACCAGGAAACATCCCTGAAGATACCTGGCCAGTAGAAGTGTTTCAAAATGCGTGCCACAGTCTTCCTCACTCCAAGGTGTCCTGCCAAACTGGAATCATGAGCCACTCTAATGATATCCTGCCTACAAACACGAGGGATGACAACTTGATGTACAACCTCCCATTCACAGTCGGCTGATGCTGTTGGGGGTCTCCACTTCCTCATAAGTACTCCTGACTTTATATAATAACAAGTAGAAGCACCGGCTGACTCTTCCTCACTGCAAGCAGAGTTAGCTTGACCTTTCAACTCAGGGTCAGCAACCTGCAACTCAAACAACTCTTGACGAGACAAATTATCAACATTACGCGGTACTGCCTCATCTGGTGAGTGGTCCAAATTAGCAAGAAAATTGTCAGCTAGGATAACATCATCATCATCATTATCCTCTAAGTCACCAGTAACTTTAGACTTAGCCCTAGTGACAGCACATGCAGGGAACACATCAGGGACATCCCAATCCTGGGCCGCAGCCACTGGCTCACTAGACAACTGAGGAGCTGGACACACTTGACTTCCACCAATATCATTTCCAAGTAAGAAAGTTAGACCTGACATTGGGAGTGTCTCAACCAACCCAACCATAACGGAACCATTAACAAAACCAGACTCTAAATTCACTCTGCACAGAGGGACAGAGAAGTAATTATTCCCTACAACTTGTAAGATTACAGTTTCATCAGAGGAATTAACATTAGAGCCTAGAACACTGGTCAGCATAAGGGATTGGCAAGCACCTGTGTCACGATATATTTTAACTGATTTCCTGTCATTACTGTCCAGAGGACTGACAAAACCTTCAGACAGGAAATTAGCACATGAACTCTTGAGAGTGTCACCCACGTCACTGCTCAAAAGAGGAGCTCCATCATGAAAATTTAATTTACCCCTCAAAGCAGGTTCAGTTAACTCAGTTAAAGAATTCTGGGAACTCTCAAGGGTGGACACTAGACCAATTGACTGAATATTTAAAGACTCCTTTTTGTTTACATCACGCTGTCTCCTGAAACATTTCTCCGTAGTATGACCAAGCTTACTACAATAAGTACATTTACTTTTCTGAAATCTAGAGGTGAAGCTGGTATTTACTTCCCGAGAAACATCATCCTTATTCTCTTTCCTGTTGCCTGTACTCTGAGTAGAGGCAACGTACTTACTCTCAGCTTTCCCTTTTTCTCTAGAATATCTCTTGTGAGTGAGAACATATTCATCAGCTAAAACTGCAGCATCAGACAAATTATCTATTCTTTTCTCATCAAGATATAGGCTTACATCTTTATTAATACACCTTTTGAAGTCCTACAGCAAAATCATCTGCTTAAATTTATCAAAATCAGAATCCACATTCTTAAAATTTAACCACTGCTCTAAGAGATCTTCTTTGATTTTTGCATACTCAACATGGGATTGCTTATCTTGCTTATAAGTTGTCCTAAATTTTACTCTATAGGCTTCAAGAACAAGCCCATAGGCCTTAAGAATCAAGCTCTTAACTACATCATAATTATCAGATTGATCCTGAGGCAAAGATACATAAGTTACTTGAGCTTTACCGGTGAGAACAGTTTGAAGGAGTACTGGCCAATACTTTTTGGGCCAATTAAAACCTGTAGCTACCCTCTCAAACAACTGAAAATACTTTGTTAAATCAGATTCATTAAAAGGAGGGACAAGTTTAACATTTTTAGCCAAATCAAAATCATCAGAGCTAGATGATCCAGTTCCACCTTGTTTCATGCGATACTCATGGTGTGCCTGAATCCTAGCTAGTTCAATTTGTGCCTAAGCCTGTGCCTGTGCCTCCTGAATACGAGCATTTGCCTGAAATTCAGCCTCCTGAATACGAGCCTGAGACTCCGCCTCCTTAGCCTGAGACTCAGCCTCCTTAGCACGAGCCTGAAACTCAGCTTCCTTAACACGAGCCTCCTGCAGAGCTAGCTGTAACTTAGCTATTTCAATCTGCGCTTGCTCATTTGGGGGAGTTACATTAAACAAGCTTTTATTAATCATGCCAACAATCTGATCTTTAGAATGATGAGAGTGAACTGCAATTCCCAATTGTTGAGCAACAAGCTGAAGTTCACTCTTTGTTCTGTTTTCTACATCACGCACTGTTTGCACATTTGACAAAAAATCTTTGGCTTCATCAAGCATAGTAATAGTAGACATCATGAATAAATCACAGTCACAAAATATCAAGCAATATCCTTATGATAATATCCTGAATATCCTGATAAGAGGTCGCCAAATTTATGTTACGGAACAGAGAAAGATAATGTACACTTTAAGTGAGAATACTAAAAATCACTACTGTCCCGTAAAGTTCCAGGTTCAAAACAAAAGGGTTAGGTAAAATTACAAGTTAAAGTTTAATGCTCAAACTAACAACAAAACATTCAGGACTCATAAGGATAATGTAATGGGAAAAAAACAGGTTAAATATATGGTTAACTGCAATAGCCTCTATTAACACGAAATTAGCATGAGTAAATTTATCTAAGTCAGCCCTGATAAAATGAGAAAACACTGGATAATGCTCAGTTAACGCAAGATATATTATTACAGATACAAAATAATATTACCACTGGCTGACAATATGAATTACAAAAACTTTAATAGGCCTACGAATCAACACCTTATGCTATACAGTACAAGAACAAAATGTAATAACACTTATACTCAAATTACACAGCTGCTAGATGGTTGGAGACTTCCCGAGCACTCACAATAATAACAACTGTACAGGGGAGGACAGAGATGTGAACAAAGTGAGGAGTAGATCTAAGTGGCAATAATGCAGAGACTGAGCTCATTATATAGGGGCCAGCAGAGCTTGATACAACTTGTAAGAAGGACGCGCAAATGAAGCCATGGGGACAAAGAGTTGACAATCCTGCTCTGAACAACAGAAAGAACGACTTACTGTACTATAAGGGTAGATGGGGGGAGTGAGGTAGAACACGCTTGTGATGAAACATGCAGCATACTGTACATTAGAATTACACAAAGGATGATGAAATCATAGGCTATGTAACAATCTATATCTATGTATCTGTCTATGTATCTGTCTATCTATCTATCTAGCTATCTGTCTATATATATATATATATATATATATATATATATATATCATCAGCCGTTTGAGTGTCCACTGCAGGACCGGCCTATCCTGACCGAAGTCAGGACGATACAGCCAATGTATCTCTACCAATTGGCTTAGGCTGTCTGGTAAGATATGTAATGTAGGGTGAGAAGTGCTTGTAAGTGTAATTGTAGTGTTGGAGTGGCTTTGGATGTTTGTGTAGTCTGTGAACCAAGTGTAATCGGCCCGCGCAAGCCGACTGGGTGCAAGCATAACTTTTATAATATGCGACACTTGTTCAACCACAGCACTCTTATGTCCGCGAATACAGTACGTGGCCAGAAGAACGCTCCTTAAGTTTATTACCCTGGCGGGGCGTGAACTCTCATTCTTCAGTGTACGAAAAAGCACACTTTATCACTGTACCACAGAGGCTCATATATATATATATATATATATATATATATATATATATATATATATATATATATATATATATATTACGAAAAAGCACACTTTATCACTGTACCACAGAGGCTCATATATATATATATATATATATATATATATATATATATATATATATATATGTATCGTTTTTTTTTTTGTTTTTTTTGTCTTAATATGTTATTTGATGTTCTTGTAATTTGATTGTAAAGTGTTTAGAAGTTGTATGAGTGAAGGCAGATTTACAGTACATTATATACAAACAGTCTTAGACACAGCTTCATTATGAGAGTTTATAAATATGATCCTGAGTCTAACAAAGGCAGAGCATAACGTTGCAGGCTTTACCTTCTCCGTACTGTCCGTCATTTGCTGGTCCAGTATCCGAATATGGGGGACCTCCGTCAAAGGCTTCTCGATAGGCACATGGTCAGTTGGTGCTCCCTGTCTGTCTTTCTTGTTTGGAGGAACCTTCAGTTAACCGGGTGACGTTTAAAATTTTTGAAGAGACTGGCTTTTATAAATTTTTATGGGTAACTGACTAAATCGATTTTTTCCCTTTAGTATTATCTGATTATGCAGGCAGCTATTGAACTGGTTCTTCGATGAAAGTTTTAGCATTTTCTTTTCAGTAAAATATGATTAATTTGCTGAGCAATGTTACTTTGAAAACATTCAATTCCCTTGTCCCTGAGGCCAAAATGGTTCATTTAAAGAGTAAAACCCGGTGGATATCTTTGTGAATCATGACAGGGCGAGTCTTGAGATTTTATTGCTCACGAATTAAGAGAAGAAGGGAAGACGAGAACTCCAGTAGGCCGATTGGTCCATACCGGGTATATACTTCCTGCCAAAGAGTGTAGTAGATTTGAAGAATAATAACACTGAAAGACTTGAAGTGCTTTCCATCCAAATCAACAACTTTAACAGGATTCTGTAAGAAGGGGCATCACGGATTTTAGAAAACTTGAAACAGAAATTCCATTGAAAAGTTCAAAGGAATATTTAGTCTACGTACTGATACCTGGAATGAAAGAAAACTATATCCTCAGAGCTGTAATTACGAGGATTTGATTATGCTGTACACAAGTATGGTATACGAAATGTCAGGATACGTTCCTTTTGTATAGTTATTTCAAAGTTAACTATTACTGGCACCCGTTAGTCGGATATAGCAAGCCACGGAAAGTACGGCAGGCTAAGTATTGGTTGAGATTTACACTGCTAAATATTTGCTCGAGTTACCAGCATTCTGTAGACTGAAGAGTAATATTAGGTCAGACAGATAACTGATGCAACTTTTTAGTACCTGACTGCAAGCGTCACTGTCGGTTAAGATTTGGTGGGAAACTAAAAAGATGGTGCACCATACGACCTTGCGATTCTTCGTTAAATTGTTGGCATCAATCAGTCATGTGATTCAAATTTTTATTTATGCAACACTCTCAAACACCAGGGATACGTTTCATTGCAATTTGTACATTTATCTTTGAAACAATAGCTGACATTTAGTGATTTACAACAATTACAGTCGAGTGTTTGCATGGCTAACAGCATGGTGTTCAGTGCTCTTCATACGATGGTGTAACCGGAGGCACACTCGTCTGGCAAGGAAGAGGTACCGAAATAAGTTCCATGGCCCACCACGGGACCTGTGGACAGGGTTTTGTTTGCCCCAATCTTTTCGTTACCTAGAAGTGAAATCAGGGTCATAGGTATAAATCAGCGGTTGCCTTCTGTGTTCTGAGGGAACGTTTAGATGCTTTCTTTCTCATTCACACACCGTGATATTTTGCAAACTCATCTAGAGGGACAAAGATAAATATAACCAGGATGAAGGGGCCGATGCCTGTGACTACCATATCATGCAATTAACAGATTTTTCTTACAACACGATGAAGCTACACACAACTCAAATCCTGCAGCTTCTCAGCCTTTGGCAGAGATAAACCGTGGGAGGCGGTGGCTGAATCGTTAGAGAGGCGGCCTGCAGTCCTGATGGACCCAGGTTCGAATCCCGGCTGGGGCATGGAACAGTTTATGGATTTGAATTTCATAAAAGCAGACTTTCCTGATCTACCAGACGACTCGCCGATATGTCATAAAAGTACCCCCGCTAATATCAATACTCCAGTCCTGTATGAGACAGCCTTAGCATGTATTCAATATGGACGGTGGGTGTTAGCGCCGAAGTGGTGACATGTGGAGGTGTAGGAGGACTACTGGGCCTTGGGATAGGCTACTGCTCCCGAGATAAAGGCCCTGAAACCTTTGCCCAGAGTCGGACACATAAAAGAAAAAAAAAAAAAGAAGAGGTAGTACACAGTAGGTCCTCATATGCTGTAAGATGACAAAAATGCGATCCTCAGAATCGTTCTCTTTGATTATATCCTCGTCTTCTTACAATTTTCTAAATGCACGGAATAATGAACCAAACCCTTCAAGGCTGCAGTGTTCCGTCCACACAGGAACGAATAAAACTTTCCGTATAAAGTCAGCAGCTGTGCAACGATAAACAAAGCATGAAATCGGCTCGGCACACCTAACCCCTGGTAAGCATATTCTGCAAGGAAGGCAATATGCACCCCATTGTTTTCTTGTATGTTATGAGGCTCTAATTATCGGCATTAACTGCATAAATGCGATATAACAGTGCTTTACTAACTTTCAGCCATAACGCCCCACTAGCTTACCATTACTCTGACAGACTCCACGTCACTATGCCAGACTGAGATGGTATCAGAGAAAAAAAAAATAGTCTTCACCGCACAATACTTTATCACATGTGAGATAACGATAAAGGGACTGACTACATATACATTTGTTTTTTTTTTTTTTTTGTCTACAATTTGCATTTGAAGATTTTTTTTCTCCATTTACTTTTTTTTTTTTTTAGTTTAACATAGAAAAATATACGTCTAAAAACATGTGAAAACAATTACTTTTTCTATCAGAAAAAAAAAAAAAAATGCGGTGATGGCAAATAATGTACAGACGCTAATAATTATTCGTTTCACGTCCACTCGTGTGATGAGTCATTTTGTCTGGCAACAGAATATGGGGACTGGTTGCCACATAGACTCTTATATGCTTTATAAACGTGTTTCTAACAAGTAGTACTAGAGACTGTCTAGAATACAATATTTTATATACCGTATGTGGTTGGGATAAAAAGTGCAAGAGGTGAGAAAAGAATGTTATGGAATGACGTATGAGAATAATACTCTCTTATTCCTTAAGATAACCGTCTCAACACGTCCCTTCTTTCCCTGGGCCTTACTCCTCCAGATGTCCGTCCAACCCCCTCCTCCTCCCCTTCCTCCCCCCGCCTCTCCACTTCTCCTGACCCATGCACCACTTTCTCGCGTCACGTGTCTTTCCACATACTCCTCTCCATACCCTCTCTACCGTCGGTCATTTATCCATGGCACTAACCAGACTGGTGCATAGCAACTCTCTCTTAGCTGATTACTAAGCTGAACCTGCTTTCCCAAACACTCGCAATACTTTAATAAAAACCATCTGCATCCAAGGTTTATTATCAATTTTCCTTCTTGTTGAAGTCCCATTCTCACCGTCCCCGTCTCCTTCCCACTCCTTTCATTCCAGCTGTCTTTCTTTTCTCCATCCCTTGTCACTGTCAACCGCCGAGAGGTACAGGAACGTTGAAGTCTCGTTCTTGTGATGTTTTCCTTAACAGAGCTAGTTTGAGTGAACTTTGCAGTTATGACTATTATTTCAGTAGTTTGAATTAAACAGACATTTTTGCCCAGTCATTCTACTCTCTCTCTCTCTCTCTCTCTCTCTCTCTCTCTCTCTCTCTCTCTCTCTTCCTTAGGAAAACTTCCCCTTCACCTCACACTGTTCATTGATTCAAGAAACAAGCTTAGAAGCAATAATGTTTCTAATTGCTGCATCATGTTTGGAGTAAAGAGTGAGAGAAAAAAATACTGGCATCACAAGAAACTCACGAATGGAGAGCAAAAAGGTTACAGGAATAGACAAGAACAGTAGAAGAGTTCGGTTCATTATGTAGGTTAGCGCCGTGGATAAGATACGGGAGGAAGGATGGGTAAAGTGGGTTGTAGAGATGAAGAGTAAAGGTCGAGAAAGGCAAGGGTGAAGTTAGGGAGGAACAACAGGAGTAGTATGAGAAGAGAATGGGAGTTTTCCATAATCTTCTGTCACCTTTTGCACATTTTTATGCTAATGAGATAAAAAGAAAATCGTATTCTTGGGGTCGCTAGTAATAACAGCTGCAAACACACCTTTCAAGCAAATAAAAACCAATGTTGCAACTAGTCCCCATACTACTGTTGCCAGAGAAAACGACCTACATCACACCAGCAGACTTGCTGGGAAATTGTGATGACTGTAACTCCCAATTTGCCAAGTGTGACACAAATGAACTGAAAGCATTTATTGCTTTTACGACGACTACCACACATGTTCCAATACTCTTCAGAATAATTTATATTAGTGTTTTAACAACGTCTTCATCGAACAACATCCTGCCAGGATGAAATACTTCCTAAAGGGGGTTATGCTCATTATACATGTAACAAGCGATAAATGCTAATGCTACTTTCAGCTCGTTCTCAGCAAACTTTATCAAAGTTAGGCTACTACTTGAATCTTTTTCAGTAACACTGCTCTGTCCTTGCCCATAGTACCCTCCCCACAGTTAGGAAAACACTGCCAAACAAGACATTGTTAATGTGCCATGTATGGAAATAAATGGCAAGTAAAGGTGTAAGAAGCCTTCCTTACTGGTGAGATTACTGGTGGTCTTGCCTGACCTGTGAGAAGGGAGGGCAGCCTTAGAGAGCAGAATTCAACCACTGCAGGGACGGGTATAAGCAGGAGGAGGAGGAGGCTGAGTTGCCTGGCGGGGAGCGACATGGTGAGTGAAGCAGCCACAGCCACACCACCTATCTCAACGCATTACTATCATCATATCAACCATTAACGCATCCCTACTGCGCATGTCAGTGGGAAAAACACAAGACACATAAACACATCGACCTTTGCATCTTCCAAGTGTGCACGTCACGGTGTCAAATCATTACTCTCACAGACAACACGATACTTCTCCTGCTCATCCCCATGAAAAACAGTACCTTCGACCAAACACATTGACATTTATTCTCACTACCTCTTAAGCATTTCACAAGCAAAAACATTATTGTAAGGTCAATATGTCTGCCATTATCATCACCTTACAATGTGACATGCACTGTACACACTGCATGTCACCTTCACAAGTACATTGCATGTAAACACCTCAACCTGTACAATAACCCTACATCACAGGTCAGGTCGAAAAATTTATCCACGTAAGCATTTTGATTCCCATATAATGCATGTCGCCTTTACCAACACATAACCTTCAGTTAAAACCTGAACCTTTATCATTTCACCACAACACCGGTCTCTTCTGCATTATCAAACACAATCTGTTTCCTGCTATGAGTCACTTGAATTTTGTGTGTGAGCAATCTGGACTGGCGGAAGCATAACAGGTTGACATTAGTAACATTCGCGATCAGTCTAATGCTATGTTGACTTTCAAGGGAGATTTAAGTGGAAGGTACATTTTTATATTAATCTGATTTTTAACAGGCAGTAAAACCAAACAATAGAAATAGATATGTCAGAATAAAATAATATGTTGCTTTCCGTATACAATATTTTAGATACATACAAGTGCTTGTGGGCCCTTCGGGCCCCTCGCACTTACTCCTGCTGAGGGCTTTCGCGTTTATGTGCTGTTCTAGTGTAACGTTGTCACTTGGATTTTTTACAGCTAACCAATTGATGTTGTTATTTGCAGTTTCGGGAATGGAACCCAAGTTGTCCGAACGCAAGTCTAAAATACTTTAGTTGTACCTGTGAGCAAAAATTCTACTGAAATCCTATTCCGGGCGCCTGGAGCAGCTTTTTTTGGTCAAACTGTGATCCCTTATTAAATATAGTAAAAGTTTTTCAATCGTGATAGGACCAAGTTTTTTCACATCAGCGAAGTTTTTGTGATTTCTGTGCCAATTTTGGTGTGATTCGAATGTGTAGTTTCGGCTGCCCAAAATACACACACACACACACACACACACACACACACACACACACACGGCTAGTGATATAGTATATTAGAAATACAAGTTCTATAAATATGAGGAGCAGACAGTTAAACAAGAATACAAAAGGAAGGTGTGTGTGTGTGTGTGTGTGTGTGTGTGTGTGTGTGTGTGTGTGAGAGAGAGAGAGAGAGAGGGGGAAAGTTAGAAGCTGTACTATACTTGGGAAAAGTGTAATCTACCTTTTTTTTTTTTTTTAACTAACATCGTACTACTTCAGGGATGAAAAAAAAAAAAAAAGTTAACATGATAGAAATTATCGGAGGAAAGATACAAGCTGGCGAACACATTAGCGATGACGACAAAGACTGCTATGTAACCAACTATAAAGTCCAAGCAAAGAAAGGGGGGGGGGAGACCATAATCATGTAATATTTCTACGATTGATGTGGATTATGGCTCAGAAGTTTTTATAATTTCGTTTGTTTAATTGTTTCGGCATAGATATTTTCGACTATATGGTGTGCGCTATTTAACCTGCTGAATATTACTAACGAGTTCAACTGTTTTTAATATGGTAAGGTAGCATGCTGTTATCAATACATCCACGCAAGCGCTTCGTTCTTACTTATAATTGCCCACCATCCTAAACTTCCTCTGAACCTGCATGGTATGTAGCTAACGAGACTGAAAATAAGGCATGTGACAGTACAGTAAAAAGGAATATTCGTAGAGAGGCCTCAGTATTCAACGCAAACAAGTCCTGTAACATCGTTCTGCTTTATTGGGTCGAGAGAAGACAGACAGGGTGGCATTCTAGCTGATATGGGTAGCTTCAAAGCACCTCATTTTAGTGAATTATTTTTACTCTTACACATTGACATTCTCTTATGTGTTATTTATATCGCTGTGTAATGAGCAAAGTCGTTTTTTGTCACCCAGGAAACCATTTGAGACGGCAGTTGCTAACCATATAACGACATGATGCTAAGTCATTTGGTTGGTCAAGGCGCTCTGACCAGATGAAGCCTGTGCATGCTTCCATTTGAAGGATGGTTAAGATATTGCTCACATAATTCCATGCTGGTGATAGTGACGCTGCTCAACATTGTCTTAAATGTCAAAATTGAGTATCCTAGCCCTGAGCTCCTACACTTCTAAATGGGCAAAAGATGAAAGATGATTGAATGACTGATTTTTTTCCTATCTTTGTAATATCGACATGGTGTCCATCACTGACATAAGTAAAGATAAAAAATATTTAGATGTATCGTGGAAAATATGCTGTGAAGGAAGATGTTTGACAAAATCTCTCCTATGCCGCGTAGAACGCGATCCCCAGTCAGAACCTTCTGAGAATGTTGTCTGGTAAAAGTATACGAGTTGACACATCAGCTGAAGTTTCTTTCTACTATGGCATTGTTTTATGACAAATAAAGAAATACATAGGAGTCAAATACTCCATCCTCTCTTGTCTCAGTGTATCTTGCTGTTCTTAGCATATATATATATATATATATATATATATATATATATATATATATATATATATATATATATATATATATATATATATATATATATGTCAGTAATCATCATCAGCCGTTTGAGTATCCACTGCAGGACCGGCCTATCCCGACCGAAGTCAGGATGATACAGCCAATGTATCTTATTCTCTACCAAGTGGCTTAAGCTGTCTGGTGGAGATTCTATGCAGGGTGAGAAGTGCTTGTAAGTGTAATTGTAGTGCTGGAGTGGCTTTGGATGTGTGTGTAGTCTGTGAACCAAGTGTAATCGGCCCGCGCAATCTGATTGGCTGCAAGCATACTTTACAGTAAGCGACACTGGTTCAACAACAGCATCCCTTGTGTCCGCCAATGCAGTCCGTGGCTGGGTGAACACTCCCAAAGTTTATTACCCTGGCGGGGCGCGAACCCTGTTTCACCCCTGTACGAAACACACTATACCACTGTACCACATTGGCTCCATACATACATGTATATATATATATATATATATGTATATATATATATATATATATATATATATATATATATATATATATATATATATATATATATATATATATATATATATATATATATATATATCCTAAGCCACTGGGTAGAGATACATTGGCTGTATCGTCCCTGCATCGGTAGGGATAGGCCGGTACTGCAGTGGACCTCAACGGCTGATGATATATATATATATATATATATATATATATATATATATATATATATATATATATATATATATATATATATATATATATATATATATATATATATGGAGCCAATGTGGTACAGTAGTAGAGTGTGGGTTTCGTACAGGGGTGAAACAGGGTTCGCGCCCCGCCAGGGTAATAAACTTTGAGAGTGTTCACCCAGCCACGTACTGCATTGGCGGACACAAAGGGTGCTGTTGTTGAACCAGTGTCGCTTACTATAAAGTATGCTTGCAGCCAATCAGATTGCGCGGGCCGATTACACTTGGTTCACAGACTACACACACATCCAAAGCCACTCCAACACTACAATTACACTTACAAGCACTTCTCACCCTGCATAGAATCTCCACCAGACAGCTTAAGCCACTTGGTAGAGAATAAGATACATTGGCTGTATCATCCTGACTTCGGTCGGGATATGCCGGTCCTGCAGTGGATACTCAAACGGCTGATGATGATTACTGATATATATATATATATATATATATATATATATATATATATATATATATATATATATATATATATATATATATATATATATATATATCATTCATTCATCATCCAATTATACATTGCCCCATGAGGAGAGCAGGAGCCAGGGGCTAGGCTAGTTGGTCCTAACATTTAAGATGAGAGTGACCAGCCTCACTCATCCCTGAGTGGCATTACGTGAGCAATAAACCCCAACCTTCCCCTGGACATAAACCTTCACAGGCTCAATCCGATAGGAGCGCCGTAACTGCTCACTAAACCAGTATGCGCCAAAATCTGGTTATATGGTTACCACCCAGCATAGTAAATGGTTTCCTGGTGTACAGGAAACCATTTGGTTTGTCACTCAGTGTAGGGTCACCCACAGGCAGAAAGAAGGGGAAAGAATGAAGGAAGACAGAAGAGTGTGTGTAAAGTGTTATTTGTGGAAGAAAGTCTATATATATTCTGTATATTAGACACATATGTGTAATTCATGTGTGTCGCCAGGCGAGGTGTGTACGTCGATGGTATGTACACTAGCATCCATCCACGCACATGTACTCATTATCATGTTTTTGCCTATTGGTTTGTACACATAAAGTCTTAATCAATTCTGTTTGCTCTATCGACGCGGGTGTGAATAAAATTGTTTGTAATATCAATGACTTCCAGTGGACCTGAAACTGGCGACATAAAGATTTGTATTTACCAATGATATTTATAACGTTTGAAGTACGGGGGAAGAGATTAATTATTCTTAACTCTGTTCTGTATACTTCTCGTCTGCCTCTAGCTGCAGGCTGAGGCGTGAATACAGCCGTAGGTTTTATAAGGGGGAGATTTTCGGATGGAGGACACACACACCACAAAGCCAGTCAGGAGACAAGACGTGTGTGCTGGGCAATCCCCAGGTCCTGTCCTCCCCACTTACTGTTTTTTAATCAGCCCATACACCACTGACCGGACTAATGTATGGCCCGGCCTGCACTATATGTGCAGAGAATCTTTCAACGAACGAACGGATGGAGGAGAGTTTTTGTGGGACTGGCGTCGGGAGAGGGAGTGTTTGGACTGGAGATCAGAGAGGGAGGAGAAGCAGTATTTTGTGTGTTGTATACAGTATATTTCAGAACATCTTTTCACTTTGTATCAGCATCCAGTTGCAAGTATTATTGTTATTGTATTATTATTATTTGTGGCAATTGAGTGCAGTGTAGTTATCTCTTTTTGTATGATTTAAATTTCTTTTGACTGGCAAGTTTGTTCCCAGATTTTAGTGTAATTATTCAGGGTATTATCAGGTGGACTGTTTTTCTCATTCTTTTGTGTTTCATTGTCTCATTGTAAATATTGTAAATAATATTAGCTTGTATTATATTAAGTATTTTTCATTGTTTATTTTGCCCTTGTTTACGTCAGCTAATTTTATTTATTTTCGGACCTGCGTTGCGGGATTGAAGTTAATGTTTTTATTGTTTTTCGTCAGGTAAATATTTGATCATTTCCTTTTTCACTTTGATTTTTCTCTTTTCTTACAGAGTCAGATTTAGTTATTTAATGTTGCCTTCTCCAATCTCGTAACATATAAACTGGCTTTACCTAGCCAGGATACTACCCTGATATTTTGTTTATTACTGAGTCATTGTGGTTGTGTCATCATGGAGGGTAGAGCTAGTGATGTTACTGTAGTGCCCCTACGTATTGTGAGTCAGCAAGATGCGGTTGACTTCATCAACTAAGGACCAACGGAGGATAAAGTTAGGAGGTTGCAGAGGCAGGAGTTAACTTTAGTTGCCCATGCTCTTGAAATTCAGAGTGAATCAGGTAATGCCTTCCAGTTAACTAACTTAATCTGCCACCGACTGTTTGGCACAGACCCATACGAACCTCCTTAACAAAGTATATAAAAGGTTCATCAAAGCACAGTACAGATAAACTTAATATCTGATCACCGAAGCCTAGGAGGCGATGCTTGAACAGGGACTGGCGATTTGGAAACTTATCACGGCTCCAGGCTCCCAATGGTGCCTTGATGCATGCGGCCAAACTGATGTAGGTTTCGATAGACGTAGCCGAGGTGTTAATTAGAAAGAGAGTGTATGTGTATCGTAGATGTATTGAAGATCACAGCAGCTGCCAGTGTTGATAGTTCTGCCCTAGTAGATAATCGTAGCTCAGGAGATGGACATTAACGTGAGCAACTATTGACAAAATCGTGACATTGGATGGCTCTTTCTAGGTCGTGCTCTGTCTCGCTTTCCCCTCTAGCTTTCCCTGTTGTCTCGTAAGTGGAGGTGATGCAGAGACAATCTGGGGTTAAGTGGGTTTTATTGAGACACAGTGACAGAGTTACGAGACCCACTGCTTGCTGCTGTCTTTCTGCTCTGTTCTGACTATGGTCTCCTCTCTCCTTCTCTCTGATTTCCCAGCCTAAAAATATACCGATTGGAGCGCATATGTGTGTGTGTGTGTGTGTGTGTGTGTGTGTGTGTGTGTGTGTGTGTGTGTGTGCTATCAATGCATGGTTAGTTTCCATGATGTTAGATAACTGACTCAAGTTGGTTGTACTGCAGTATCATGAAATTTTTGTATTGTCTGAGCTAAAAGATAGTTTTGAATTCCTGGCTTCAATTATCAGTGCACTTTTCTTGTACACCAGACATGACTTCTTGTGCAAGCTTTTACCCACTTTCCTTTGATATACTAATGCCTATATATTAATACCTATTACATTTTGTGTTATATCGTAATGCCTAGATATCGCTCGGTCATGCCAAACTGTCGTACCTACGACCTGTCTTCACATTACAGTCAACTCGTCCGATATCACATTACAGTCAATTCGTCCAATATCACCTTATCACCTTAACCTGTCCTATCGCTCTGTTACGCCCTGTGGACCCTCCAAAGAACCGTCGTCTGTGGCACTTTGGAGCTGCGGATTGGGAGGCCTTCAAGCAGTACTTCTTTATTTTCCCTGGAATAATTATTGCTTCCATGGCCGGGAGCCATCTGAGTGTGCCTTGGGCATTATGGAGGTTATTCTCTCGGACATTGAAGCATACATTCCTTTCTCATTTCCTTTGACTAATCCAAGAAAGCCTTGGTTTAATCACGCTTGTTCTAATGCTGTCCGCAACAAGGAGAGGACCAATAAAAGGTACTGGAGCCAACCCTTCCCTGAATCACATCTTTTATATGTTTCTGTTCGGAATCATGCCAAGTGTTCTTCACTCTGCTACAAATTATTTCATCAGTGCTAAATGCTCTCAACTCTCCAACTCGGATTCTTCCCACTCCTTCTGGCACCTTGCCAAAAACCTTTCTGACAACTTTACCTCTTCATCCTTCCCTCCTCTTTTCTACTCTGATGGCTCTTTAGCTATTTCTTCTACTAATAAAGCAGATCTCTTCGCTCAGACTTTCTCCTCCAGTTCCACCTTAGACAATTCAAGTGCTGTTCCTCCATCACTTCCCCCCTCTGACTTCCTCATGGCTGACATTAAAATTTCTTCAACTGATGTATTTTCTACCATCACAGGCCTCAATCCTAATAAGGCATATGGGCCTGATGGAGTCCCTCCTGTTGTTCTCAAGAGCTGTGCTTCTGTGCTTACACCCTGCCTAAGCAAACTCTTTCACCTTTGTCTATCAACTTTCTCCTTTCCTTCTTGCTGGAAGTTTCCTCTCATTCAGCCAGTCCCAAAGAAGGGGGACCATTCCCAACCCTCTAACTATCGTCCAATTGCTTTAACATCCTGTATCTCAAAAGTTCTCAAGTCAGTGCTTAATAGGAAAATTTTAAAGCATCTCTCCTATCACAACCTTCTTTCTGATCGTCAGTATGGGTTCCGTCAGGGACGCTCCACTGGCGATCTTCTCACCTACCTTTCAAACTCCTGATCATCCTGCTTTCGGGACTTTGGCGAAAGCTTTGCCATTGCACTTGACATCTCAAAGGCTTTCGATCGAGTCTGGCATAAATCTTTAATTTCCAAACTACCCTCTTATAGTTGCTATCCTTCTATTTGTGCCTTCATCTCTAGCTTCCTTTCTGGTCGTTCTATAGCCGCTGCTGTGGACAGCCATCATTCTTCTCGTCGATCTATCAACAGTCGTGTTCCTCAGGGCTCTGTCCTATCACCAATTCTCTTTTTTTTTTTTTCATCAATGACCTTCTAAGCTGTACATCTAACCCTATCCACTCATACTCTGGTGACTCCACCCTTCACCTTTTTATTCAGTTCCCGCAACGTCCATCTCAGCAGTTACTTCAACAAACAAGGGATGAGGCTATGGCACACCTAATGTCTGACTTGGCTCATATCTCTGACTGGGGTAAAAAAAAAAATCTTGTTGTTTTTAATGCATCAAAGACTCAGTTTTTACACCTATCAACCCGACAAAATCTTCCACAGGTATACCCACTAATGTCTAATAATATTCAGCTTAATCCTGCATCATCCTTGAACATACTTGGGGTTTAATTTACTCGGGACTTATCTTGGAAAGATCATATTACATCTCTTGTAAAATCTGCTTCCAAGAGATTAGGTGTGCTAAGCCGACTCCGTTCCTTCTTTACCCTTGCACAATTGTTGACTCTATATAAAAGTTTTATCCACCCCTGTGAGGAGTACAACTCTCATGTGTGAGAAGGCTCCCCACATACAGTACATCTCTTCTCAATAGGGTAGAGTCAAAGACTTTTCGCCTCATTAACTCTCCTCCTCTTACCCACTCCCTTCAATCTCTGTCTCTTCGCCGCACTGCTGCACCTTTATCTCTTTTCTATTGCTACTTCAATGGTCACTGCTCCTCTGAACTGTCTGTATGCATTCCTCCACCTCTACAGCGGGCGCGTAACACCAGTCCAGCAGCAAACTCTCATCCCTTTTCTGTCCAACTCTCTAATGCAAGGGTTAACCGTTACTCCCAGTCCTTCATTTATGCAACAGGTCAACTCTGGAACTGTCTCCCTCTGTCTGAATTTCCACCTTCCTATGATCTCCTGTCTTTCAAATGCAGTGTGTCCAGGCGTCTCGAAATGATCGGATCTTGAATTTGGCTCTCTCTTGTATTTCGTTTTTCTCTTGGAAGGAACAATAATTGCGGGCCCGAGGCCTTCTGTTCCTTCTTCCTCGGATAAAAAAAAACATAATTAAGTTAAATACATGTTAGACTATAAAGCTGTAAAAAGTAATAATACTATTAATATTGTAGTAACATTTGTAGTAACATTGTTTTGGTATATCTGCATTATAATTGCAGTAACATTTTGGTACTATAGTTGCATCATAATTGTAGACATTGTAGTAATATAATTATAACAATTATAGCCATTATAATAACATAGTTGTAACATAACTGTAGTCACTGTAGTACTATAAGTGTATCATAATAATTGTAGTAATATATACGTAATGTAACCGGAATACACTGGCATGGGTACAGTAGTCAATTGTGTCAAGAATCTGCCATATGTGATGTAATTCCTATCTGTTTATGTGAGACTTGGTAATATATATATATATATATATATATATATATATATATATATATATATATATATATATATATATATATATATATATATATATATATATATATATATATATATATATATATATACTACGATATGTTGCATAGTTTAAAATCAGTATTATATGTTATGTAACCCCATATTTTGCTATTTTTTATGTATACAATATTTACAATATATTCAGTATTTACTTAGTTGGCTTCATATGTACCACACATCTCTTGACACTATATTCCTCCCAAGGCTGCATTGTTTGGTTGATCAATTA
>NC_136997.1:41318239-41368239 GCF_032717465.1 Coenobita brevimanus | reverse complement strand
AGACATATATCGGAGAAGGTTTGTGAGAAGGACTATAAAGTGTTTATGGCATTCGTGGATCTTGAAAAAGCATACGACAACGAAGGCAGAGAAGGATTGTAGAAGGTTTTGTGCGTGTACGATGTAGATGGTAAGCTGCTAGGTGCCGTCAAAAGTTTTTATGATGGTAGTGAAGCATGTGTAAGGGTCAATAGGCATCTAAATGAATGGTTCACTATCGGTATGGGAATGTGACAAGGTTGTGTGATGTCCCCATGGTTGTTCAGTATACATCTGGATGGGGTGATGAGAGAAATAAAAACACGAGCAATGGAGAGGGGGATGGCGTTGGTAATGAATGGTGATGGATGGAATATCTCAAATTTGTTGTATGCTGATGATGCAGTACTACTTGCAAATATCGAACAAGAACTTGGTTGACTAGTGCAGAGTTTTGATGATGTCTGTGAGCGTCATGCCTTGAGAGTAAATGTAGAAAATAAAGTGATGTTTATTGAGAGAGAAGGTGGCTCCCAGTGTGATGTTACAGTGAATGGAGAATGGAATTGGCGAGAGATTTCAAATACGTGGGTAAAGTGAAAGAAATGAGAGGAAAATGTGCAAAAGAAGTAGAAAGGAGAGTGACACAAGGAAGAAAAGTAGTTAGTGCAATGAAGGCCTTGATAAGAAACAAAGGCTTGAGTGTTGCAGCTGCACAAGGCTTACATGAAGAAGTGTTAGTGCCAACTTTAACATATGGATTTGAAACTATCGTGTGACATGAAAATGAAAAGTTAAGAGTGAGAGCAGTGGAGATGGGACTGCTGAGGAATGTATGTGGAGTGCAGAGAGTGGACAGGATACGAAATAATGTGTTTCGTGAAAGATGTGGAGTGAGGAAGTCTCTGGGCACCAAAATCGATGAGAGTGTAGTGAGATAGTATGGTCTTGTGGAGAGGATGAATAACAATAGAGTGGTAAACAGGTACTTTATATCTGAGCGAATTTGGAGGAGGGAGGAGGTGAGGTAGGCCAAGGAGAAGGTGGAGGGATATGATGGATAAGTGTGTGAGGAAGAGAGGGTTGGAAGTTGGTGAGGCTAGGGGACTGACAAGAGATCGTGCTAGCTGGATGAATATTGTGAGAAGCTCATGATCAGGGTTTCGGCATCCCTTTTTAACGTAAAAGCGTCTGGACTGACAGTCGGATGCGTTTATGTGAATCTACAGAACATGTTGAATGTTTTTGGCGTATCAAATAGAGCCAGGATTCCGCGGGCTTCATTCGTGAGCGAATGGAAGCGTGGACCATTGGACTGGGCAATTTTGGGCTGTCTGGACGTTGCTCCTCCTCGCCCTGCCTTATGGTGGGAAAGGAGGTCCGACTGATGATGATGATGATGATGCTACTTGTTATTGGTTACTTGTTTCTTGTAGTTGATCATGGTGTTGCTTCAAAGATTAACTTGTAGTAGATCTTATTTGATTGTAAACTTGTAAATCGTACATTTGCGCTTTAGTTACTTGTACTTAGAGGTGACTGAAGGTTGTTCCTTGGAGATTATAGCGTCGTGTAATCGCTTCATGTCGTCTTGTTTAGCACTTGCTGTTTTCATTTCTTTATCGTTGCCACCAATGTCGACAGACGTGGCAGAGGTGTTAATTATATAGAGAGAGATTATTGATGAATCGTAGATGTATCGCAGATCACAGCAGCCGCCAGTGTTGATAGTTATGCCCTTGTAGACAATCGTAGCTCAGGAAATAAAAATTTACGTGGGCAGCTATTGGCAAAATCGTGAGGCATTGGATGGCTCTTTCTAGGTCGTGATCTGTCTCGCTTTCTCCTCTAGCTTTCCCTCTTGTCTCCTGAGTGGAGATAATGTATAAACAATTTGGGGCTAAGTGGGTTGTACTGAGATACAGTGACAAAGTGAAGACTCATTGCTTGCTGCTGCCTTCCTACTCTATTCACCTGGATTAGCCGTCCTCTTTTCTTCTTTCCTTTTCTTCGATTTCCCAGCCTATATATACCGACCAGAGTGCATATGTGTGTGGGGGGGAGGGATAGTATCTTTCCATTGGTAGTTCCCATAACGTCAGATAACTGGCTCAAGTAGGTTACACTGCAGTATCATGGAATTACTGTATTGTCTGAGCTAAAAGGAGATTGTTTAGATATTCTTGGCTCTAATGTGTGTGTGACTTTCCCTGTACACCAGACATGACTTCTTGTGCAAGCCTTTTCCCACAGTTCTATGATATATTAATGCCTATATACTAATGCCTGTTCATATTATTAGGATATCTTAGTGCCTACATATGGGCATAGACACGTTCAAAGCCTCCCCGGTGTTGTGGCAGCAAAAATAAGATAAACTCCGAGCGCTGGACGTCAGACTGAGCGAGAACATGTGTGGTGTTGGGATGCGGTTTGAGACAAAACAGGATGAGGTAGCTAGGGTTCCACTCTTTGTTTTTATAGAGAAGGAAGACATTTTTTTTATCAGCCATTGAACACGTCCCCAATTTTTTATGACCGCAACACGTACGGGGGTAATATTTTACCCCAATTTCTGAAAAAAAAAAATGGTTCTACTCAATTTTTATTAAACCTAAAGGTGTCATTTGAAAGTATAATGATTAAATTTTCATTTCCATCTCTAAATAAAAACAAAAAAAGAAAATGTGATATTAAATAGGAAACTTAAAAAAAAAAACTCCATAACTGACCAAAATTCTACACTCTTACGGACAGGGGTGAAATTTTACCCCAGTGCACTCCTAACGCCCACACTAATAGTCACAGCACCAAGCACATACCTCTCACCCACAGAGCAAACACCAAACTGAAGCTATAGCCCTACCCAGCCTGGTCGCTCTATGGCAGCAGTGCCACCAGAAGAGGGGAGGTCGCAGACCAAAATTGTACACGCTTACCTACGGGGGTGAAATTTTACCCCAATGCACTCCTAACACCCACACTAATAGTCACAGCACCAAGCACATTCTCACCCACAGATCATACGCCAAACTGAAGCTATAGCCTTACCAGCCTGGTCTCTCTATGTCACATAAAATGCAACGTGATCAAAGTTGGCGTGGGGTAAAATTTTGCCCACGGAGGTGTTTTAGGGTTAAGAAAAAGAATGAGGGCAGTCAAGTGGGATCCTTTGGTGTGGTGTGGGGTCTGGAAGGTGTGGAGGAGTAAGTGTTGCATAGTGAGCAATGCTGGGTTGAGGGAGGCTCCAGCTGCCGCCATGACTAGACCCGTATCTTATATATATATATATATATATATATATATATATATATATATATATATATATATATATATATATATATATATATATATATATATATATATATATATATATATATATATATATATATATATATATATATATATATATATATATATATATATATATATAGATATATATATATATATATAGATATATATATATATATAGATGAGGAAGAAGGAACCAAAGGCCTCGAGCCCGCAATTATTGTTCCTTCCAAGCGAGAAACAAAATACAGGAGAGAGCCAAATTCAAGATCCGATCATTTCGAGATGCCTGGACACACTGCGTTTGAAAGACTGGAGGTCATAGGAAACAGGAAATACAGACAGAGGGAGCCAGTTCCAGAGCTGACCTGTTGCATAAATGAAGGACTGGGAGTAACGATCAACTCTTGCATGAGAGAGTTGGACAGAAAAGGGATGAGAATTTGCTGCTAGACGGGTGCTACGCGCCTGTCGTAGAGGTGGAGTAATGCATGCAGATAGTTCAGAGGAGCAGTGACCATTGAAGTAGCGATACAAAAGAGATTAAGATGCAACAGTGTGGCGAAGAGATAGAGATTGAAGGGAGTCGGTAAGAGGAGGAGAGTTAATGAGACGAAAGGCTTTGACTCCACCTTTTTGAGAAGAGCTGTATGTGGGGAGCCTCCCCACACATGAGAGTTGTACTCCACACAGGGGCAGATAAAACCCCTTTATAGAGTCAACAATTGTACGGGGGTGAAGAAGGAACAGAGTCGGCTTAGCACACCTAATCTCTTGGAAGCATACTTTACAAGAGATGTAATATGATCTTTCCAAGATAAATCCCGAGTAAATGAAACCCCAAGCATGTACAAGGATCATGCAGGATTAAGCTGAATATTGTCAAACATCAGTGGGTATACCTGTGGAAGATTTTGTGAGGTTGATAGGTGTAAAAACTGAGTCTTTGATGCATTAAAAACAACCCGATTATTTTTACCTCAGTCAGAGATACGAGCCAAGTCAGACATTAGGTGTGCCATAGCCTCATCCCTTGTTTATTGAAGTAACTGCTGAGATGGACATTGCAGGAACCGAATGGAAAGGTGAAGGGTGGAGTCATCAGCGTATGAGCAGATAGGGTTAGATGCACAGCTTAAAAGGTCATTGACGAATAAAAGGAAGAGAGTTGGTGATAGGACAGAGCCCTGAGGAACACCACTGTTATTACTTCTAGGACAAGAACGATGGCCATCTACAACAGCGGCTATAGAATGACCAGAAAGGAAGCTAGAGATGAAGGCACAGATAGAAGGATAGAAACTGTAAGAGGGCAGTTTGGAAATTAAAGATTTATGCCAGACTCGATCGAAAGCCTTTGAGATGTCAAGTGAAATGGTAAAGCTTTCGCCAAAGTCCCGAAAGGAGGATGACCAGGAGTCTGAAAGATAGGTGAGAAGATCGCCAGTGGAGTGTCCCTGACAGAACCCATACTGACGATCAGAAAGAGGGTTGTGAAAGGAAAGATGCTTTAAATTTTATTTTATCAAGAATTGACTCGAAAACTTTTGAGATACAGGATGTTAATGCAATTGGACGATAGTTGAAGGGTTGGGAATGGTCACCCGTCTTTGGGACTGGCTGAATGAAAGTAAACTTCCAGCAAGAAGGAAAGGTACAAGTTGATAGATAAAGGCGAAAGAGTTTGCCTAGGCATGGTGTAAGCACAGAAGCACAGTTCTTGAGAACAACAGGAGGGACTCCATCAGGCCCATATGCTTTGTTAATATTGAGGCCTGTGATGGCAGAAAATACATCAGCTGAAGAAATTTTAACGTCAGCCATGAGGAAGTCAGAGGGGGGAAGTGATGGAGGAACAGCACCGAAATCGTCTAAGGTGGAACTAGAGGAGAAAGTCTGAGCAAAGAGATCTGCTTTATTAGTAAAAGAAATAGCTACAGAGTCATCAGAGTAGAAAAGAGGATGGATGGATGATGAGATAAAGTTGTTAGAAAGGTTTTTGGCAAGGTGCCAGAAGGAGCTGGAAGAATTCGAGTTGGAGAGTTCAGAGCATTTAGTATGGATGAAATTATGTATTGCAGAGCGAAGAACAGAGTTAGCACGATTCCTGGCCAAAACGTATAAAAGATGGGATTCAGAGGTGGGTTGGCTCCGGTACCTTTTATAGGCCCTCTCCTTGTTGTGGAAAGCATTAGAACAAGCGTGATTAAACCGAGTCTTTCGTGCATTAGTCAAAGGATATGAGAAAGGAATGTATGCTTTCATGCCTGAGAGAATAACCTCCGTAATGCACAAGACACAGTCAGATGGCTCCTGGCCTTGGAAGCAATAAACTTTCCAGGGCAAATCAAAGAAGTACTGCTTGAGGGCCTCCCTAACCACAGCTCCAAAGTGCCACAGACGACTTTTCTTTGGAGGGTCCACAGGCCGTACCGGAGCGATAGGACAGGTTAAGATGATGAGGTTGTGATCGGAGGAGCCCAACGGGGGCTGGATTGGTTCCAGGGCAGGGCAAGGCTTGACAAACACTTGAAAACCAGACATTGGTCGTGCTGGACCCGGTCTCAGAAGTAGAATACTGTGCCAGAACATGGCTGAAGTTCACTCCCACACTTGCACCCCTGAAAGTGTTGAACTTGAGGTAGTCCCAAGCTAATTACTCAGGTGAAATTATTATGCTTAAATGTAAAAAAAAAAGAAAAACAAAAAAAAGGAGTATTTCAAAGTGAGATAATTCACATGTTCTTTGACCACTCTAACCTCAGTTCTTTAATGATACTGCCCAGGATAAGAACTCATTATCTTAATTTCACGATTGCAAAATAAATTTCAGTACCAGAATGGTGCCCAAGACTGCATATCCTTACTGTAGGATGGCAATATACTGGCAGAGCTGCTGTGCCTTCTACCATCTCTCACAATTCATGTAATTTTTACTTCAAAACATTACTAATATAGGCCTATTACTAAGGACATACCTTTGTTGGGGTTTAGAAGTCAGTGTACTAATCCATAATGGAACTAGGAAAAATATATATCTTGGCTAGAGGACGGAGTGTCACGCCTCAGAGACACCAAAACAGTGAGCTTTTTTCCCCTCAGTCCCCTCGAAGGACCCTTTTGATAAATTTGAACCTCTTATTTTTTCTTTTAGGATTGTGGATAATCCATCCATCCATCCATCATCCAATCCTACATTGCCCCATGAGGAGTGTAGGAGCCTGGGGCTAGGCAGTTGGTCCCGACATTTAAGATAAGAATGACCAGCCGCACTCATCCCTGAATGGCATTACATGAGCAATCAACCCCAACCACCCCTTGGATATAGACCTTCACCGGCTCAATCCGATTGGAGCGCAATAATTACCCACTAAACCACCAGGCGCCAAAATTAGGTTATATGGTTACCACCCAGTTTAGTAAATGGTTTCCTGGTGTACAGGAAACCATTTGGCTTGTCACTCAGTGTAGAGTCACCCACAGGCAGAAGGAAGAGGAAAGAATGAAGGAAAGAAAGACAGAAGAGGGAGTGTAAAGTTACCCGTAGGCAGAAGGACATGGAAACAATGAAGGAATGGAAGACAGAAGAGGATGGCAGGAAAGAAGGATGGAGGAGAGGAAAGGGCAGACTCCCGACAGCAGCACTACATCGAGTGAGTGGATGGTGAGCGCCCCCACCTACCCAATACGATAAACAGCACAAAATATATAGGAACACATTGGTAATATGTTCGTCTCCAAATGTCATCGCTTTCAACTGAATGAAAAAAATATACTGAAACGATGTAAACAATACACAGTATCATGGGAAAGATGTATTAAAATATGGGATATTATGGTGTAGAGAGCAAAATATTATATACCATTATTCTGAATCTGTAAAGATGGTGATGGTTTACAACAGAAGAATATAATGGCATTTAATCAGCAACCAGTATAGTTTACCATAGAAACAACCTAAGACCAGTTTTCTTTCAGTGCTACGATGGGAAATTCTCTCTCTTTGACTGTTATGACCAACAACTAAAAAGAACTTTGTTAAGATACAATGGACACCTTTAATTTTTGATAACGTTAAGCTATCTTTGTAATATATTCCAGCAAAGTCAGAAAGGTAGTAGAAGTATTGTTATTATTATTATTATTATTATTATTATTATTAGTAGTAGTAGTAGTAGTAGTAGTAGTAGTTGCTACCCAAGGCTCGTCTGAACGTGAACCCAGTGGACTGCAGGCTGAAGCTGCCCTCATTTTGTAGTCCACCATTCTCTTTTAGGGAAATGGGACTGTGCTGAGGCAAGTTTGAATGACTGGCCAGTGGAGCCATCCAGTTATATCCATGCCATCACATGAAGGCGTCCCTCACCAGCACAGTCCGGTAGGTAATCATCCAAAACAAAGCTGCCCTTATGATTTAACTTAGTTTCAGATGGGTTAGGTCAGGTGTGCTCGAATATTATTTTGAGCTAGTTTCTGGATTATTGTTTACTAAACGACTCTCAGATATGGATGAATTTTTGCTTCCAGAAATTAGTACTCATAAATATATGTGACTTTCCTTCAATGTCATTTCCATCACAAACTGATCTGAGATGATTTATAACCTTTGGGAGGGTCTAGGATTCACTTTCGTTAGAAAAGAATGCCATAATAGCACACGCACATGCACACATTCACGAGAGGGGGGAGTAAGTTGGAACGTAAAAACGAGTTAGAGTGGATTTGTATCATTTCGCCATTTGCGTAATGCTTCTAAACAAAACTGACAGTATCCTACTTTGAACTGGATTACTTCCTGTATTGCTTATGGACAAACCTGGCTGATACTTACCCTAACCCATCCAGGCTTAACAACCAAACTCTTGATGAGGGTGGGGTGGAAAGTTGTATTGGATAATTGCTTGATTCTGTGTGTTGGAGAGGGACACATTTTTGTGGTGGTATCGATATAACCGATCTATACCACTACTTGTTTTTGTTCCAATTTTTTTTTTCTTAATACAAGGAGAAGGAACCATGAGCCCGGAAATTCTTCCCTCCAAGAAAAAACAAAAACAAGATAGCAGACAGCCAAATTCATGATCCGTACATTTCGAGATGCCTGGACACACTGCACTTGAAAGACTGGAGATCATAGACAGTAGGAAACAAAGACAGAGGAAGACATTTCCAGAGTTGGCCTGTTGCATAAATGAAGGACAGGGAGCAACGGTTAACTCTTGCATTAGAGAGTTGGACAGAAAAGGGATGAGAGATTATTGCTAGACGGGTGCTACGCGCCCATTGCAGTGGTGAAAGGATGCAAGCAGACAGTTTAGAGGAGCAGTGACCATTTAAGTAGCGATAGTAAAGAGAAAGATGCAACAATGTGGCAAAAAGGAAAAGGCTGAAGGAAGCCAGTAAGAGGAGGAGAGTTAATGTGACGAAAAGCCTTTAACTCTATAACTTGTTGAGAAAAGCGGTATATGGGGAGCCTCCCCACACATGAGAGTTGTACTCTACACATGGGCGAACAAAACCTGTGTATAAAGTCAACAACTGTACAAAGTTACGAAGTTAAAGAAGGCACAGAGTAGGCTTGGAACACGTAATGTCTTGGAAGCTGATTTTACGAGAGATGTAATGTGCTCTTTCCAAGACAATTCCAGAAAGAATGCAGCCCCAAGTATATTTAAAGATGATGCAGGATTAAGCTGAATATTATTAAAAATTAGAGGGTACTCCTGTGGAAGATGTTGTCGGGTTGAGAGATGTAAGAACTGAGTTTTGGATGCATTAAAAACTACAAGATTACTTTTACAACAATCAGAGACATGAGCCAAGTCAGACATTAGGTGTGCCATAGCATCATCCCTTGTTTGTTGAGTAACTGCTGAGGTCGACGCTGCGGTAAACCAATGGAAAAGTGAAGGGTGGAGTCATCAGCATATGAGTGGACAGGGTTACATGTAGCCTACAGTTTACGTTACTGAAGAATAAAGGGAAGAGAGTTGGTGATAAGACAGAGCTCTGAGGAACACTACTATTGATAGCAGAAGAAAAAGGGTGGCCGTCTACAACAGCAGCTATAGAACGACCGGAAAGGAAGCTAGATATGGAAAAAAAAAAAAAAAAAAAAAAAAAACAGATAGAAGGATAGAAACTGTAAGAGGGCAGTTTGGAAACTAAAGATTTATGACAAAGTCGATGGGAAGCCATTGAGATATCAAGTGCAATGGCAAAGCATCCACCAAAGTCCCGAAAGGACGATGACAAGGGTCTGAAAGATAGGTGAAAAGATCGCCAGTGGAGCGTCTCTGACGTAACCCATACTGGCGATCAGAAAGAAGGTTTTGATAGGAAAGACGTTAAAATATGTTTCCGTTAAGAAGAGACTGAAAAACTTTTGTAATAAAGGATGTTAAAACAATTGGGCTATAGTTAGAGGGTTGGGAATTGCCACCTTTCATTAGGATTGACTAAATGAAAGCAAACGTCCAGTAAGAAGGAACGGTACAAGTTGATAGACAAGGGAGAAAGAATTTACCTTGGCAGGGTCTAACCACAGAAGAACAGTTCTTGAGGACAACAGGAGGTACCCCTTCAGGCCCATATGCCTTGTTAGTATTGAGGGCAATGATGGCAGAAAATACATCAATTGAAGAAATCTAAATGTCAGACATGAGGAAGTCAGAAGGGGGAAGTGATCGAGGAACAGCGCAGGAATCATCTAATGTGGAACTAGAGGAGAAAGCCTGAGCAAAGAGTTTTGTTTTATCAGTAGAAGAAATGGCTGAAGAACGTTTTCAGTGGAAAAGAGGAAGGAAGGAAGGAAGGATGGTGAGGTAAAGTTGTTAGAAAAATTTTTGGTAATGTGCCAGAAGGAGCCGGAAGAATTCGAGTTGGAGAGTTCAGAGCATTTAGTACGAATTAAATTATTTTTAGCAGAGCCAAGAACGGACTTAACACGATTCCGGGCAGAAACATAGAAGAGATGAGATTCAGGAGTGGGTTGGCTCCGGTACCTTTTATAGGCCCTCTCCTTGTTGCGGACAGCATTAGAACAAGCGTGATTAAACTATGATTTTCTTGCATTAGTCATAGGATGTGAGAAAGGAATGTATGCTTCCATGCCTGAGAGAATAATCTCTGTATTGCGCATGGCACACTCAGATGGCTCTCGGCCATGGAAGCAATAATTGTTCCAAGGAATACCAAAGAAGTACTGCACGAGGGCCTCCCAATCAGCAGCTCAAAAGTTCAACTATTGACGTTTCATTGGAAGGTCCACAGGCTGTACTGGAGAAATAGGACAGGTTAAAGTGATAAGGTTGTGCTAGGAAGAGCCCAACGGAGAGCAAAGACACAGTAAGCAGAAGGATTAGTTGTAAGGAAGAAGTCAGATATATTGGAACTCTCCGAGGTGGTCATGGATATGGGTAGGGTGCTGTACAAGCTGCTATAGGTTATTAAGGACATAAAAGATGTAGGCTTGTTCACCAGGTGGATCAGTGAAAAGAGAGAACAATAGGTGGTGGTGAACATTGAAATCTCCTTGAATTTAGATTCCAGAAAGAGGAGAGTTGGATAGGATGTGTTCCATCTTAGAAGTAAGATAGTCGAAGAAGTTTTCATAGTCAGTAGAATTAGTGGATAAGCATACAGCACAGTTATATTTAGTCAGAGAATGACAGGAAAGCCGAAGCCAGAGAATAAAGAATTCAGAGGATTCAAGTTCAGGAACACGAGAGCAAGACATGTCATTGCGTATATATAGACAACAGTCACCTTTGGCTTTAAAACGAGTATAGACAAAGTAGGAGGGTATAGAGAAAAGTTTGCTATCAGTTACCTTAGATAGCTGAGTCTCAGTTAGGAAGAGAAGGTGAGGTTTACAGGAGGAGAGGTGTTGCTCAACAGAGACAAATATCTGAGGATAGGCCGCGACTATTGCAGAAATGGAGAAAAGGTGAGTCAGAAATTGGTTCCAGGCATCTCGCTGGGTCGTCACCGGGAGAAGGGCGGATGGTGGGGGCATTTATGGTCTCCCTCCTGAGGGGACTCTGAGGCTTGGCCATTAGATATCAATGTTTTTGTAAAATTTTGAATAGGAAATGAACTATGTAATGTACATGTGATTTGGTGTTGAAGTAAGAGGAACTTGCATTAGAGAGCATGCTGGCCTACTCTGTGTTACTGAAACACTGAAAAAGTTCAGTAAAGGGGGATGGTCAGGGGTAGTCCCGAGCACTGACGAAACGGGAACTCCAGCTCTCCTTGTCATCAACTTTCCATCCACCTTGGGAATCCCGCTATGCTCGACTGGTGCTACAGACTACGCCCTGTACTACGATAGTCCTTGAATTCTCTCCCTATCTCCCGAAAGGATGGTGGTGAGCTTCATTATGAGTGTATATACTATGGCAATATTATTTTGTATTATATTTAAACAATAATGCTAATATTAAAAAATATAGCGTTTGTACATTAGAATCATTATGCTTCATTATTTTAATAATAATAATAATAATAATAATAATGATAATAACTAATAATAATAATTCTTATTATATTATTGTTTTTATTATTATTATTATGAGAGAGGGGGGTGTGAGTTGGGAGCAGGGGAGTAAAATGGCGGGGGACAGGGCGACTTGGAGGCGATTTGTTTGTGGCCACCCCAAACGGGACTGAGGCGTCTGGCAATAGATAGATAGATAGATAGATAGATATATTATTACTTGAGAGGAGCATGTGGAGTGACGTGGAGGGACAGGTTGACGAATGAAGAAGTGAAGGAACGATGTGGGGTGGATGTGAATGTGGTTGAGAAGAGTAGGAGAAATACACTGGGGTGGTTTGGACATGTGATGAGAATGGAGAATGAAAGACTGGCTAAGAGGGTGTATGTAGGTGAGGTTGAGGGGGGGAGAGGGAGAGGTAGACCGAGGATGAGGTGGAGGGATGGAGTTGAGAGGTATATGAGGGAGGGGGGGGTGAGTTGGGGGGAGGGTAGTCAAATGGTGGGTGACAGAGCGACTTGGAGGCGTTTTGTCTGCGGCCACCCTTTGCAGGATTAGGGGGTCGGGCTATAGATAGATAGATAGATAGATATATTATTATTATTATCATTATTATTATTATTATTGATATTATTATTATCATTATTATAATTGTTATTATTATTAAATACTAACAGTTGCAATTGTTGTTATTGTTGTTGCCTGAGGTTCGACTGAAACGTGAAGCCTGTGGAGTGCAGGCTGAAACTGTCCTTACGTCCACTCTCTTTCGGGGACAGAGAAGAGAGTTGTGGGACGTTTGTACTACAAGACAGTGGAGCCTTCCGGTGATGTTGGTGCCACCACGAGAAGGCGTCCGTCTGCAGCACTTAATGATGATGTACTATGCAAAATCAATTGCTGTGAAAAAGTGTGTATATGTGTGTGTGTGTGTGTGTGTGTGTGTGTGTGTGTGTGTGTGTGTGTGTGTGTGTGTGTAGTCAAAGAAACAACTCATCTTCCCAGTCCCGTCTGAAGAATATTAACATCGGGCGAAACACAATAGAAACTCTTTCTCCTTGTAGTGCGTGGTTCATATGCTTTGATTTTCCACTGTGTATTCGTTCACCTTTGGAAGGATTCTTATTCCTGTGTCCGTACGTATGTTGGATTATTTTCTGCCATGTCATTAATGTGTTGCTGTCGACAGTATACAAAAATAATATTGGATCCTTCGGTTACTAGTGCATTTTTTTTTTTTAATGCAAGGAAGAAGTAGGCAATGGCCAGGGGCATGCAGAATGCTCCCTCCAAAAAAAAAGAAAAAAAGAACAAGACAACAGAGAGCCAAATTCAAGATCCATTCATTTCAAGATGCCTGGACACACTGTGTTTGAAAGACTGGAGATCGTAGGCAGTAGGCAAAACGGACAGAGTTGACCTGTTGCATACATGAAGGACTGGGAGTAGTGGTTAATTCTTGCATTAGAGAGTTGGACAGAAAAGAGATGAGAGTTTGTTGTTAGATGGGTGCATCGTGCCCACCGTAGTGGTGGAAGGATGCAAGCAGACAGTTCAGAGGAGTGGTGACCATTGACGCGATGAAAAGAGATAAAGATGCAACAGTGAGGAAAAGAGACAGCAGTTGAAGAGAGCCAGTATGAGGAGGAGAGTTAATGAGACGAAATGCCTTTGACTCCACCCAGCTGTGTGTGTGGTGAGCCTCCTCACACATGAGAGTTGTACTTTACGCATGGACGAATAATACCAGTGTATAAAATCAACAATTGTGCAGGAGTAAAGAAGGCACAGAGTCGGCTAAGCACACCCAATCTCTCAGAAGTAGATTTTACAAGAGAGGTAATATATTCTTTCCAATATAAGTCCAGAGAGAATCAAATCCAATGTATGTTTAAAGATGATGCAGGATTGAGCTGGCTATTGTTAAAAATTAATGGGTACTCCTGTGGGAGATTTTCTCTGGTTGATAGATGTAAGAACCGAGTTTTGTATGCATTAAAAACAACAAGGATATTTTTACCCCAATTAGAGATATGAGTCAAGTCAGACATCAGGTGTACCATAGCCTTATCCATTGTTTGTTGAAGTAACTGCTGTGATAGACGCTGCGGGAAGCAAATGGAAAGGTGAAGGGTGGAGTTCTCAGCGTATGAGTGGATAAGGATATATTTACAGCTTAAATGGTTACTAACGAATAAAAGGAGAGAGTTGGCGACAGAACAGAGCCCTGAGGAACACCACTATTGATAGCTCTAGGAGAAGAACGGTGGCTGTCTACGACAGCAGCTATAGAACGAACAGAAAGGAAGCTGGAGATGAAGAAACAGATAGAAGCACAGAAACCGTAAGAGGGTAGTTTGGAAATTAAAAATTTATGCCAGACTCGTACGAAAGCCTTTAAGATGTCAAGTGCAATGGCAAAGCTCTAGTCATAGTCCCGAAAGGAGGATGACCAGGAACCTGAAAGGTAGGTGAGCGTCCATGGCGGAACCCATGCTGACGATCAGAAAGAAGGTTGGGATAGGAAAGATACATTTTTTTTTTTTTTTTTTGTTCAGAATACGCTGGAGAACTTTTTAAATAAAGGATATTAAAGCAATTGGGTTAGAGTTAGTGTGGTGCGAATGGTCACCCTTCTTTAGGACAAGCTGAATGAGAGCAAATTTCCAGCAAGAACGGAAGATACAGTACAAGTTGATAGACAAAGACGAAAGAGTTCACATAAGCAGGGTGTAGGAACAGAGTCACAGTTCATGAGGACAGCCGGAGGGACCCCATCAGGCCCACATGCCTTGTTAGTACTGGGGCCAGTGATGGCAGAAAATACATCAATTGAAGAAATTTTAATGTCAACCATAAAGAAGTCAGAGTGGGGAACAGATGGAGGGATAACACTGGAATCTTCTAAGGTGGAATTAGAGGAGAAAGTCTGAGCGAAGAGGTTTGCTTTATCAGTAAAAATACCTACACATCCATCACAGTGGAAAAGAGGAAGGAGGGATGATGAGGTAAAGATGTTAGAGAGCTTTTTGGCAAGGTGCTAGTAGGAGTGACATAGCCGTCGCCGAAGCGTTTCCAAAAATGTTAGACTGTAGGGTTGTAAGAGGAGAGAATTATCAAGTTGGTCTTGTCGTGGATGGCAGGAGAAAGATAAAGACAAGTTTGGGGTTTGCTTGGAGTTTTATTCTCAAGAGGGCGTTATCTTGACAAGAGCAGTAATAAGGAGAGAGCAGTTTATGCTAGCTAATTCCATGCCCTCTCCTCCTGCCTTTTTCACCGTGCCTCTTCTTTCTCCTATCGCGTCCTAACCCCTTCTGCCTTGTCTCTCCAGTTTCCCCAGTATACGATTGTTTGGGTCATGTGTGTGGGCACGTGTGGTTAATTCCATCAGGTGTGCGGTGTGAGTTTTCCATACATCATAATGTGCTATGTGCGATAATCCCAAGCTAGAATCTGCATTACTGTTTCTTCCAGCTCTCACGAGCTTAGACACGACTTTCCTCGAACCTTTATACTACATATTAAGAGCATATATGTCACTAGCTATTTCGTAGTGTGTTATGATATTTTAGTGTTCTGACATCGCCCGATAGCGCCAAGCTGTTGTACCTACGACAGAAGGTACGAACAATTTACATATCCTCTCATGTCAATACATGGTATTTATGGCAATATAGTATAAACTTAATAATACTGTAGAAACATAACATATTGTACCAATATATTGTACAGTATGGAGTAAATACATAGCAGTAAAAACTGAACAACATTACAGTGTAGTGTATATATGAATTAATACAATGGTTATATAATGGCAGTGCCATGACAAGTCTATAGTAGTCATTTGTATTAAGAATCAGCCACATGTATTGTACAGTACCCCTATTATCTCTCTCTCTCTCTCTCTCTCTCTCTCTCTCATGTACAGTACCCCTATTCTGTCTGTCTGCCTGTCTCTCTTCATATATATATATATATATATATATATATATATCTATATATATATATATATATATATATATATATATATATATATATATATATATATATATATTGTTACGGAACAGAGAAAGATAATGTACACTTTAAGTGAGAATACTAAAAAAATCACTACTGTCCCGTAAAGTTCCAGGTTCAAAACAAAAGAGTTAGGTAAAATTACAAGTTAAAGTTTAATGCTCAAACTAACAACAAAACATTCAGGACTCATAAGGATAATGTAATGGCAAAAAACAGGTTAAATATATGGTTAACTGCAATAGCCTCTATTAACACGAAATTAGCATGAGTAAATTTATCTAAGTCAGCCCTGATGAAATGAAAATACACTGGGTAATGCTCAGTTAATGCAAGATAAATTATTACAGATACAAAATATTATTAATGATGACTGACGTAAAGAACCTTTACATAAATCACAAAAACCTCACTAGGCCCAAGAAGTAACCCCATGCTACACAGTACAAGAAAAAATGCAACAACACCCACACTCAAATCACACAGCTGCTAGATGGTTGGAGACTTCCTGAGAACTCACAACAATAACTGTACAGGGGAGGACAGAGATGTGAACAAAATGAGGAGCAGATCTAAGTGGCAATGATGCAGAGACTGAGCTCATTATATAGGGGCCAGCAAAGCTTGATACAACTTGTAAGAAGGACGCGCAAATGAAGCCATGGGGACAAAGAGATGAAAATCCCGCACTGAACAACAGAAAGGACGACTTACTCTACTATAACGGTAGAAGGGGGGAACTGAGGCAGAACACGCTCGTGATCAAACATGCAGCATACTGTGCGTTAAAATTACACAAAGGATGATGAAATCATAGGCTATGTAACACCTCCCCACAAAGAAAAAGAAATTTACAAAGGAAATTTCTTATTACTCTAAAACAATCCGTCTAAAGTCTAGATAAGCAATCTGCAATAACATTTTCTTTCCTAGAGTTACAAAACATGAGGTCTCCCTAGCACGTTCAGTCATAGGTACTTGCCAGTATCCCTTTAACAAATCAAACTTACTTATGTACCTAGCCTTTCCGATCTTGTCTATGCAATCTTCCACACGAGGGAGAGGGTAAGTGTCTGTTTTGGTTATCTGATTAACACATCTGTAGTCAATGCAAAGCCGCTGTGACCCACCTGGCTTAGGGACTAGAGTGACAGGAGAACTCCACTCGCTCTGACAGGGCTCAATCATCTTGTGGTCCAACAGGTAGCCAAGCTCCTTCTGGATGAGAGGAACTTTCACTGGGTTCACACGGTAAGGAGGCAATTTAATTGGCTTTGCGTCTCCAACATCGACATCATGCATCAACACAGTGGTTCTTCCTGGAGTGGCACGGAACACTTGCGGGTACTCCTGCAGTAATGCCGAAAACTCCTGCCTTTCCTTGGGAGGTAGATGAGAAAGCTTAGTTTGGAGATCATTCATGATATCAGGATTCTTCCCCAAACTATCACTCAGGCTCATACTGCATGGGAGAGCTTCACTTGCAGACTCGGGTGGAACAGCTACAGTGCAGACTGGATTATTTTCGTCCCGCCTGTGATATAACTTTAGCATGTTGATGTGACATAGTTGCTTGTTCTTTCTACGATCTGGTGTGGCGATGACATAGTTGACATCACTGAGTTTCTTCTCCACGAAATAAGGACCACTAAACTTGGCTTGAAGAGGTTGCCCATGAACTGGTAGCAGAATCAAAACTTGATCTCCTGGCTGAAAGTGGCGTAACCTGGACTTCTTACCATACCAAGTCTTCATCTTCTCCTGAGCAGCTCCTAAATTCTCTCTCGCAAGCTGTAAAGCAGTCGACAGCCGTTCTTTGAACTTCATCACATACTCCAGCAGGTTGACGTCATCTTCCTCCGACAGCCAGCATTCCTTGAGTAACTTAAGGGGTCCTCTTACTTAATGGCCAAACAGTAGTTCAAAAGGTGAGAAGCCCAGTGATTCATTTGGAGTTTCTCTTGCGACAAATACGACGAATGGAAGACCTTTATCCCAGTCTTTCTGATGTTCCAAACAGTATTTCTTGAGCATCGATTTGAGTGTTTGATGATATCTCTCCAACGCTCCTTGGGTCTGGGGATGGTAAGCTGAAGACGTGATCTGGGTGATGCCCAACTCTTTCAGAGACTGCTTGAAAACATTTGACATGAAATTACTTCCCCGGTCTGACTGTACCTCCTTGGGCAGACCAAACTTTGTGAAGAACCCTAGCATTTCCTTAACCACGTTTTTTGCTGAGATATTTCTAAGTGGAATGGCTTCAGGATAACGAGTAGCCATATCAATCAGGGTCAACACATAAGAAAATCCTGAAGAAGTCTTAGGAAGAGGGCCCACAATATCCACCAACACACGGGTGAAAGGCGCCTCAAAAGGAGGAATGGGAACTTGAGGTGCAACCTTTTCGGTCTGATTACACTTCCCCACAACTTGACAGGTGTGACAAGACTTACAATACCAGGAAACATCCCTGAAGATACCTGGCCAGTAGAAGTGTTTCAAAATGCGTGCCACAGTCTTCCTCACTCCAAGGTGTCCTGCCAAACTGGAATCATGAGCCACTCTAATGATATCCTGCCTACAAACACGAGGGATGACAACTTGATGTACAACCTCCCATTCACAGTCGGCTGATGCTGTTGGGGGTCTCCACTTCCTCATAAGTACTCCTGACTTTACATAATAACAAGTAGAAGCACCGGCTGACTCTTCTTCACTGTAAGCAGAGTTAGCTAGACCTTTCAACTCAGGGTCAGCAACCTGCAACTCAACCAACTCTTGACGAGACAAATTATCAACACTACGGGGTACTGCCTCATCTGGTGAGTGGTCCAAATTAGCAAGAAAAGTGTCAGCTAGGATAACATCATCATCATCATTATCCTCTAAATCACCAGTAACTTTAGACTTAGCCCTAGTGACAGCACATGCAGGGAACACATCAGGGACATCACAATCCTGGGACGCAGCCACTGGCTCACTAGACAACTGAGGAGCTGGACACACTTGATTTCCACCAATATCATTTCCAAGTAAGAAAGTTACACTTGACATTGGGAGTGTCTCAACCAACCCAACCATAACGGAACCATTAACAAAACCAGACTCTAAATTCACTCTGCACAGAGGGACAGAGAAGTAATTATTCCCTGCACCTTGTAAGATTACAGTTTCATCAGAGGAATTAACATTAGAGCCTAGAACACTGGTCAGCATAAGGGATTGGCAAGCACCTGTGTCACGATATATTTTAACTGATTTCCTGTCATTACTGTCCAGAGGACTGACAAAACCATCAGACAGGAAATTAGCACATGAACTCTTGAGAGTGTCACCCACGTTACTGCTCAAAAGAGGAGCTCCATCATGAGAATTTAAGTTACCCCTCAAAGCAGGTTCAGTTAACTCAGTTAAAGAATTCTGGGAACTCTCAAGAGTGGACACTAGACCAATTGACTGAATATTTAAAGACTCCTTTTTGTTCACATCACGCTGTCTCCTGAAACATTTCTCCGTAGTATGACCAAGCTTACTACAATAAGTACATTTACTTTTCTGAAATCTAGAGGTGAAGCTGGTATTTACTTCCTGAGAAACATCTCCTTTATTCTCTTTCCTGTTACCTGTACTCTGAGTAGAGGCAACGTACTTACTCTCAGCTTTCCCTTTATCTTTAGAATATCTCTTGTGAGTGAGAACATACTCATCAGCTAAAACTGCAGCATCAGACAAATTATCTATTCTTTTCTCATCAAGATATAGGCTTACATCTTTATAAATACACCTCTTGAAGTCCTCCAGCAAAATCATCTGCTTAAATTTACCAAAATCAGGATCCACATTCCTAGAATTTAACCACTGCTCTAACAGATCTTCTTTGATTTTTGCATACTCAACATGGGATTGCTTATCTTGCTTGTAAGTTGTCCTAAATTTTACTCTATAGGCTTCAGGAACAAGCTCATAGGCCTTAAGAATCAAGCTCTTAACTACATCATAATTATCAGATTGATCCTGAGGCAAAGATGCATAAGTTACTTGAGCTTTACCGGTGAGAACAGTTTGAAGGAGTACTGGCCAATACTCCTTGGGCCAATTAAAACCTGTAGCTACCCTCTCAAACAACTGAAAATACTTAGTTAAATCAGATTCATTAAAAGGAGGGACAAGTTTAACATTTTTAGCCACATCAAAATCATCAGAGCTAGATGATCCAGTTCCACCTTGTTTCATGCGACACTCATGGTCTGCCTGAATCCTAGCAAGTTCAATTTGTGCCTGAGCCTGTACCTGTGCCTCTTGAATACGAGCATTTGCCTCCTTAACATCAGCCTCCTTAGCACGTGCTTGAAATTCAGCTTCCTTCACACGAGCCTCCTGCAGGGCTAGCTGTAACTTAGCTAATTCAATCTGCGTTTGCTCATTTGGAGGAGTTACATTAAACAAGCTTTCATTAATCATGTCAACAATTTGATCTTTAGAATGATGAGAGCGAACAGCAATTCCCAATTGTTGAGCAACGAACTTAAGTTCATTCTTTGTTCTGTTTTCTATATCACACACTGTTTGCACATTTGACAAAAAATCTTTGGCTTCATCAAGTGTAGAAATAGTAGACATCATGAATAAATCACAGTCACAAAATATCAAGCAATATCCTTATGAAAATATCCTGAATATCCTGATATGAGGTCGCCAAATTTATGTTACGGAATAGAGAAAGATAATGTACACTTTAAGTGAGAATACTAAAAAAATCACTACTGTCCCGTAAAGTTCCAGGTTCAAAACAAAAGAGTTAGGTAAAATTACAAGTTAAAGTTTAATGCTCAAACTAACAACAAAACATTCAGGACTCATAAGGATAATGTAATGGCAAAAAACAGGTTAAATATATGGTTAACTGCAATAGCCTCTATTAACACGAAATTAGCATGAGTAAATTTATCTAAGTCAGCCCTGATGAAATGAAAATACACTGGGTAATGCTCAGTTAATGCAAGATAAATTATTACAGATACAAAATATTATTAATGATGACTGACGTAAAGAACCTTTACATAAATCACAAAAACCTCACTAGGCCCAAGAATTAACCCCATGCTACACAGTACAAGAAAAAATGCAACAACACCCACATTCAAATCACATAGCTGCTAGATGGTTGGAGACTTCCTGAGAACTCACAACAATAACTGTACAGGGGAGGACAGAGATGTGAACAAAATGAGGAGCAGATCTAAGTGGCAATGATGCAGAGACTGAGCTCATTATATAGGGGCCAGCAGAGCTTGATACAACTTGTAAGAAGGACGCGCAAATGAAGCCATGGGGACAAAGAGATGAAAATCCCGCACTGAACAACAGAAAGGACGACTTACTCTACTATAACGGTAGAAGGGGGGAACTGAGGTAGAACACGCTCGTGATCAAACATGCAGCATACTGTGCGTTAAAATTACACAAAGGATTATGAAATCATAGGCTATGTAAAAATATATATATATATATATATATATATATATATATATATATATATATACATATATATATATATATATATATATATATATATATATATATATATTGTATATTAATATTGTATATAATGGATGCATGTATATCAGTTTTATCATTAATGAATAGTTAGATTATATTATGTTACCCATAATCTTCATTAATTTTTTCTTTTTTCTTTTGTAGCTATAATTTACAATATTACATAGTAAACACATTTCAGTCAGGGGGTTTCTCCTGAATGTTTACTCTTCCTCCCGTAAATACTGATTTCAACTTTGCAATCCTTACTTCAATTCTGTTCACTGCTAATAGTAATATAGTAAATATAATGAAGATTATAAAGACAACTGGAGCTGGGCTATACACATACTATGGATTAAACATACTCATACTCAGTTCCTTCCAGGGCTTCATTGTTTCAATGATTTATTGCACAGTTTCAAACTTAGGTGAAGTCAGCTTAATATTTGTGCTTATGTTTAAATCTATCTTAAACAAAAGCCTCGAGTGTCTACCTCTTAGAAAGTACACATTTTCATTACTTCAACTTCAGTGTACTTTTCAAATACTTTTAATCTATTGCACTTATAACAAAACTAAAAGTACTCATTAACTGTACATTAAATAATGGAGTATAACCTCCTGTCCACTGTCAAGATCCTTAACACTGGACAACAGGTTTTTGCTTCATGTGATATCATGGCTACAATTTCCCTCCAGCCAAGGGTAGAACTAGAGGATCAGCAGAAACTATGGCACACGAGTGTACTATAGGGTGACATATATATATATATATATATATATATATATATATATATATATATATATATATATATATATATATATATATATATATATATATATATATATATATATATATATTAGATAGATATAGATATAGATAGATAGATATACAGTATTTCTCTCTCTCTCTCTCTCTCTCTCTCTCTCTCTCTCTCTCTCTCTCTATATATATATATATATATATATATATATATATATATATATATATATATATATATATATACAGCTAGAGGTAGAACTAGAGGGTCAGCAGTGACTATGGTTTACGGGTATATATATATATATATATACAGCCAGAGGTAGAACTAGAGGATCAGCAGAGACTATGGTTCACGGGTATACTACAGGGTGACCCATATACAACGCACCCCTTCCACTCTGCTGGGTGATTTGTAGCCTACTATGGTGTCCTTGTTAATTATGTGCAGACACAAGTGCAACATCCATCGAGGAGCCAAACCTTCACAATTTTTGTCAGGTCTTGACATGGGGAGGCAGCATCTACCACAGGGGAGCATGGGTTCGCTGCAAGGGACAGCCCTGCAGTGATAATTGCATTCTTGCTGTTGATGAGTGTTCTTGGCCAGACAGACCATGGTTACTCAACAACAACAATGGAACTGTAAAGCTTCATTATTTGGTTGGAGTTCATGACAAGGCATGGTCTGATAAAGGCAAGTATAGCATGTATGATAAACAGTAAGTTTTGCCATACTGCAGTATAACTACGGAAGGCACAACCGAGTGAGCCTGAAGCATAGTAAGGTAAAGTATCTGTACCCATTCGGCGCTGGAGACAGTAGTATAGTACAGTATATATTGGTGATGGAGAGGAGCATCTTTATGGGATGTAACCAATATGACTGGATGAATCTGTTGGTCAGTTATACAAACATCCCTCAGCTCCCTCCCTATTCCCTGAATGGAAGATCATGGACAGTAGGAGAAGGGCAACTTCAGCCTGTGGTCTGCCATATTCACATCCTGATGAGCCAGCAGCCACAGCAACTAAAATGAAGGTGCACAATGCAGTGAATGAGAGATATTTAAAAACTAAAATTATTACAGCAGTATCATTGCTACAGTGGCATCATTGCCCAGTATTTATTAAGTAGTCTCGCTGTAACAACAATAAAAAAATTATCATAGCAGTAGTGAGAAAGCTAACAGAGGCCACCAAATAAAACTGATTACAGCACGACTCCTTCCAGCGATGAGGATATCCTCAATTAATGTGTTCTCATGTGGCCTTGGTCCCATGGTAGCATACTTCTAGTGAGAGATGAAGCGGTCTCTCCATGAATCTCTTCTTGCCCTGCAGAGCTATATGGTCCATGGGTACTAGTGTCAGGACTCATATCATAGATAGATAGACAGACAGATAGATAGATAGAAGCACCAAGCCAGAGGGTGATATAGGAAGTGTGTCAGCATGAATCGATCAAGGGAAACAGGCTTGCAACTCTTAAGTGAAGGAATGCTGGACGTGCACCAGAAGCAATACATACACACAGACATACAGTGTTCTAGAAGCTTCCATGACAGTATAGCCCACGTGACACGACCCCTGCTAAACGAGAATGTAGGAATCAGAGCTCAGAAAGAGGCTGGCCATAGAACCAGCATGTAGTGGAGAGATCAAATAAAAAGAGGGGTCCGACTAGACTTGGTTAGTATATTAAGTCCCTGTGTAATACATACGCTGCTCAACTTAGACTTTCTTTGAAGATAATAAATCAAGATCATCTCCCTGTATTCATGTTTAACTCCTCCTGCTCTTCGATTACCAAAATAACTTTAACCAAAACTCAAGACTAAAGAGTTACATATATATATAAATGGTGGCTACGAAGTTTCTACAATAAATGGTGGCAGTAACGATCGACTCTACTCCTACGAACCATCATTTCTACCCAAGCAGGCAAAACTGTAACCAAGATCAGCTCCAGCTCTACAGCTGATTCTACATTATCAAGAAACAACAATTCTATGACCAAGTAACCACAAGCGAGTATACAATAAGAAGAACGAGTCTTCGAGTTTATGAGTCTACGAGCCTACAAGCCTACGAGTCTACAAAAAAACATTAGCAACGACGAGTTACGAGTGAGGATCAACAAGCTCTACGATTAACTACAAATAACAAGTCCACAAGACAAATCTATAATCTTCTTCATGCAACTTCATGTATTAGCAAGAAGAATAAAATAAAACAAGTAAACGAAAAGCAAGAACAAAGAAACAAGAACTAGATCCCCAACGCTCTCTCCCACCATCCCCCTACCTCCATCGCTGACGCAGAGGTCAAGACGACACGGCAAACACCAGAGCCACATTTATAACGCATCTTACTCACCTTTCCTCACTCAGGTTACTCATTGCTACTCAGTTACTCACCACAGCTACAAGTGTGGGAAGCTGACGTCATCATGTGTATCTGCTGAGACGACGTCATGCATGTTCGCTGAGATGTCGCCACGCCAATCAACGTGTGACTGACACCAGGCACTTCTCACCCACTACTCGTTACTCATTCTTATTCACATAGCTCCTACTCATACTCATTTATTTCGACAGTATTGAGTGGGAATTCGATGTTCTATGGTTCGCCTATGAGTACAGCTGTTAACCACTACATTCATCAGGCCATGGAATTTCCTGAGTAATATCGTCCATCAACACAGCCCTAGAATTATCGAGAGGAGATTTTCATTCAACTCTGCATTTATCTTCCGAGATTGACAGCTGCTTTCGACACGCCTCTTCGAGGGACCACATGTGTCAAGTGGGTGTAATTATACTTACTCATTTCTTCTCAGTGTTTAAATTAGGTACAATCACTTCCTTTACTTATTTTTATATATACACTTATACATTCAATATCTATCATTTATTACAACTTATTTATTCATCTATTTAGTTAGAACATAAACAAAAGACGTATTTCATAACACCATACCTTAGCAACATGTATTCTTTTTAGCTGAGTGATATGACAGGAATATTTTCACCTCCACCCGTGTTAGTACCAGATGATACACAGTTAGCTCCCACTGCAGATACACAATTAGGAGAGCACCAGGGCAACACACCCACCCTACAATATTCACCGCAAACTAAAGATAAAGAAACAAATACCTCAGGTGTAGATGATAATGATGATGATTGGCAAACCCCCTCTGATGTAGCGAATGAAAACTTTGTCTCTGACTTGCATACCTATGAAATTATACTTAACAGATTTCATCATTCAGGGAAAACCTATTCCACTATTCCCTCACACAACGATAAACAAGTCCAAGTTAAATTAACAGCAACCAGTGAAAATGAATACCAAGGATCACACTCAGATATTCTTTTATCATGAGGATAAAACTGCCCCGAAATTCTCTGGCACAGAAAAAGATTGCATTGATGTCATTTCATTGGTCAGTCATGCGAAAAGATCTTCGTAAAAAGGCACATAACAGATGAACAAGAGAAAATTGCTAATTTTTTCCTCTTGAATTAATCAGGAAAGGTGCCCAGCAGGAGATTTGCTCAAGTCAGATAAGCTTCTCCGAGCTAAGACATATGATGAATTTAAAACTGAATTTTTGAAGAAAGTTTCTGGAGGTATGATCTTCTTGCCAGGTATAATCCCAGAATTACATAAGATTGTAGATCTTGTAGGGGAGCACACTACAAATCATGTGCTCAGTGAAATAACTGCTGATGTCTCCACCATGAAAAGAACATTATTAGCTACCTTTGAAAACTCAAACTGGATAACAGATGATGGAAAGATGTCCCCAGACCTCGTCGTGGACATCAATGGTTATGTAGCTGCCTTGTGTAAATTACCTGATAGGACCCTCAAGATCGCCAAGACGATCGCGTACACCCCAGGTATGTGCTTACTAGACTTAATGAACGAGGTAGAGATGTAGTGTAGCAAAGCAGGGGTGATCGAAACACAATCACATTCTAGTAGAATGAGAGTACCTGAGACAGTATCAGTTGTGAAAACAGCTACAACGACCCCAAACAGAGAACAAAATCGATCGCGACCCAAAAGCAGACGAAGCAAACAACCAAACGGGTTGAGGCAATGATCACAAACACCACGCCACAGGCAGTTTCATAAGTTTCTGCGCAGTCCAAGCAGATCTCGTGCCACAGACACCACTAAATATGGGAAGTTATCTCACAGTCAGGAGATGGGTCCATTCTATGTCATTACTGTGCAAAACCAGGATACACAAAGAATAAATGCTATATCAAAACAAAAGAGGATAGACAAAAGACACAAGGATTTGGCCCCTACTGTAGGCATCACCGGTGCCAAGGGCATTGGACCAGTAACTGCAAAACAGTAGAAAAATTAGTGTCTATTTTCAAATCGGGGGAAGACCAAGTCACGACAAAAAACGAACAAACGTAAAGAAAAGCAAGTCTAAAATTCACATATGAGGCATGTTGGGAAATGAGTGTAACTTGATACCAGCTTTATGTGAGGATCAAAACGTTTCCTTATTTGTAGACACAAGTTCTCCAGTGAACTTAATAACACAAGAAGAAATAAATATATTTTTTAGGAAAAAGAAGAAAGTAATTTTTCTGGAAGAATCTGATTTAGGTTTATATACAGCAGATGGAAAACAAATCACAGTAAAAGGTATGATACAATTAAACATCAGTTTCACAGAGACTACCAGACCAATCTCTGCATTTTTTTTTATATAGTTGAAAACATAGCAATTAAAGCTCATATGTTACTGGGCTTAAGATGCACGAGAACAGAGAAAATAACTTTACTCCCACAAATGAATGGAATAGACTTTGACAATGAATTCATAGAGGAAATACAATCAGAGTCCTCACCGACTAGTAAAACAGAACCAAAACGAATTGGTAATATTAAAAGCTAAAACAAACATACACAAACAGATGAGTGTATAGATCCACTTACACCCCCCTCCCCAGCCTCCAGGACTAGAAACCCAGGTAATGGTACTGATTTATCAGTTTTTCCCGCCCATCTCACCAATGATTTAGTTATACCGCCTAACTCCTATATGAAAGTTACCATAAAGAGCAAATTGTGGAATAGTACTGTTCTTGTCTTAGAAGAATTATGTATAGTAAAAGGATTGTCAGTAGAAAACGCATTATGTCAGATGAATGATGAACGGCAAACTCAGACTTTCATAATTAACCACATGAATGGGGTAGTACAGTTAATAAAGCGGATTTGTATAATTAATATTGAAAAATGTTCCGCCCCCGTGAAGGAAATAGTTGTAGCTGGAGTGACAAGTGAGATAAAATCTACAGATAGAGAAAGCATAAAAGAGAATTTAATTCACTCATGTGAATTTGATGAAAAAAAATGATTTGTTAATCCTGTTAAAAAAACACAGGGACACCGTAGCATTTCCCGGAGAACAACTGGGGTGTACTAACCTGATGAATCACAAGATTAATGTGCACCCAGATACACCACCAATTTTCGTACCGGCCTATCGAATCCCACAATCTCAGCATATACTCGCAAACCAGTATGTCGATGAAATGTTAAAACTTGGTATTATTGAGCCATCAGTCTCCCCGTGGAATGCCCCATTATTCTTCGGGCCCAAACGAAATGGTAGTAGATTACCGTAAACTAAACAATCACACAACCCTAGACCGATTTACCATACCGTATTTTCTATGATTGATTTTCTAAGTGGTTATTATCAAATACCTGTATATCAGGAGTCCCGTAAATACACTGCCTTTTGCACAAATAGAGGACACTATCAGTATAGAAGGATGCCAATGGAACTGAGGACAGCCCCGGGCACACAAGAAGATAAAAGAGGACAGAAGCAACCAATTGCATTTGCCAGCAGACAAATTAAAGGTCCAGAGAAAAAATATTGCACTACAGACTTAGAGGCACTTGCAGTGGTTTTTGCATTTTCACAAAATCATTTATTATTTGTACAGATGCATCAGATAAAGGATTTGGGGCTGTATTGATAGATAAAACAGCAGAAACAGTAGCAAAGGCAATAATAGATAATATAATATGTCGCTTTACTACCCCAAAGGTACTAATAAGTGATAATGGAGGAGAATTTAATTCTGATATCTTACAAGAAATATGTAAACAATACAATATCAAAAAGGTTAACGTTTTAGCCTATCACCCAGCATCTAATGGGTTAGTAGAGAGACAAAACAAAAAAGTATTAGATGTACTACGACACATTCTCAGTAATTATGCACGCTGGGATGATTGGATTCCCAGAGTAGAAGCCTCAATTAATGGATCTATAAATAAATCCATAGGTGACACACCACATTTTATTATATATGGGACAGATAAAAAACTACCATATGAGCTCCTAGAAGGTGACAGTCTGCCCATATACAATTACGATGATTACTTTAAACTCCGTTTACGTGAATTCCAGGACATACACAAAAGAGTAAAAAAACAATTAAAGATGTCGAAGGATGAAATGACGGAGGCATTTAATAAAAAGGCAAGAGACTCGCCTATCAACTTAGGAGACAATGTTTATGGTATCATTCATACGAGACAATAAATTATTCCCAATATTTGAGGGCCCATACAAAGTAATTAACATAAAAGCGAACAAAGTGTTAATTAGGTCACTGTTAAGTGGTAAAGGGAAACAAGTTCATATTGACCATTTAAAACGAGTTTCAGGCGAACTCTCCAATAATTATACAGCCTCGGATACCACCGAAAAAACGAACATAACTCATGAAACCAATCAAGAAAACAACAATGATTAAAAAAGTAAATTAAGGTCATATACCAAACAGTCAAACATAGGTGCAACTATTCCAATAAAATCAACAATACATCATTGCATGATTTAAATATCGAATTAAACTCCTTCTACAAATGAAATAACTATCAAGTTATTGTTCTCCGTTAGTCAGCCGTAACGCACATCATCACTATCATCGACCACAGCATGGCCATATTGGAAAATTAATAGATTTATTTATTTTTTTTTTGTCGGTAGGTAACGATGAAGGGACTTATGCTATGGATTCTCCTCTACATAGCAAAAGGATATGCTCACTTAGACCCCCAACACATAGTACGGCAAGGATGCCTCATAGCTCCAACGGCCACGACGTCAATCGTAAAAGATATCATGAGTACTGAAATTAGTTTGGATTACTTATACGAATTACCATCTTATCTAGAAAATATCACGAGACCCATGAGGACCATGGACTTCATGATAGGAGGCTATGTTTCACAAGCACATAACACAAAGGAAGTGGATGAAATAGCGAAGTTAGCGAAATGGAAGATAGAACAGGCTAAGTCAACTATGCTCATCATGGTCCAAGATCTCCCATCTCATGGAACGAAGGTATCGAGCGCCACGAAAAACATTACACGTACTCGCCAAAAGAACGGTTTGTTTGACCTGCGTGGTGCAATTCTTGGGAACATCATTGGATTGGCTGCAGAAGAAGACCTTCAAAAAATAAACAACAAATTTAATAAAATAGCTCAGGTACTAACATACCAAGACAAATTCATCGCAGGACATAACTCAGCAATGAAGGCAATCATGAAAAATCTGAAAAAGGTGGAAAACATAGCTCTCGAAAGTATAGATAAAATAAATGATATAGAAGGTAACATAACACTTTTCCAACACTTCTCCATCATCACGGAACACTGACACAATTCTACTCCAATTAGACAACACTAGAGTTCGTTACAGGGCACTCATACAAGGAATTTCGAATGCCGGTAATGGCATGATCACAACTGACTTACTTCCATTTCATGAGGTACGTCAGATAATTAGTCAAGGCATACACAAACATAAATTGAAGTCTTTGTTCCGAAGTAGGGATTTCATGCAATATTATCCATATTTAGAAGCAACACTAACACCAACATCAGTAGTAGTTCATGTACCATTCATAACTGACGACCTGTTCACAGTATACGAAATACACCCCTTCCCTTCTAAGAATAATAGCACTTTGGTCATCATCAACATCAACACAGACACCGAACTCATCATGGTCTCAAAGAGACAGAACAATGTCACTTTCGCAAGTGAATCAACGATTGAACGAAAGAGCCGCACATTCTTACATGCTGTTCACCTTTGTCCTGCGTACAATTTCACGTTTCAGCCTACTGAAACAGTCCTTTGTGATATGATTCAGTAATATTACATTTTAAGTAAGTTGTATACATAACTGAACAAATGTAATATGTTTAAACTGGTTATTGTAGGACATTTTGTAAGATGTGTATGTATAAAAGTAAAATGCATATATGCAAAAAAAAATAATAATAATTGTTCAAAGTTGTGATTCCTTATGATAAGGCTATCATAAGAAATCACAACATTCATAATCATTGCAACTTCACTTTTGCTCCAGATAAGCTTGTACACCATCAACGCATTAGACACTCACAGTTTTTTTTTTAATTTCACTCATAACACATCAGTTTACATAGTCTGTCCAGATATACCACCATCTCATACTTCAGCAGCAGGATTATACATAACACCAGACTACTGTGCGGTATTTACACCATCCATGTCCACTTTATCCACCATCAATCACTACGCCATCCTCAATCATACACACAAACATTTCCACCCACTACCTAATATGGACTTAAAAATGAGCACAATATTAAGTTGACTTCACCTAAGTTTGAAACTATGCATCTGATTAATGAAACAATGAAGCCCTGGGAAGATTTGAGTTTGAGTATGTTCAACCCATAATATGTGTACAGCCCACCACCTACTGTCATTATAATCTTCTGTATTGTATTTTTTTTTTCTTTTTTTTTATGTGTCCGACTCTGGGCAAAGGCTCAGGGCCTACTTCTTGGGGGCAGTTGCCTATCCCAAGGCCCAGTAGTCCTCCTACACCTCCACATGTCACCACTTCGGCGCTAACACCCACCGTCCATATTGAATACATGCTAGGGCTGTCTCATACAGGACTGGTGTATTGGTATTAGCGGGGGTACTTTTACGACATGTCGGCGGGTCATCTGGTAGATCAGGAAAGTCTGCTTTTAAGAAATTCAAATCCTTAAACTGTTCACTGCCCCAGCCGAGATTCGATCCTGGGTCCATTAGGACTGCAAGCCGCCTCTCTACCGATTCAGCCACCGCCTCCCCCAGTAGTGCTGTTCGCAATGCACAGAATGCATGCAAGAATTGCAATAATGGAGTCATTATTTAGTGGGGATAAAGTGTGAATTCAAGTTAACCCCCCTGAATGAAGTGTACATATTTTGTATATAGTATTACCTTTATTTTAAAAAAAAGAATAACATCATATAGAAGTATACTAGTATCATTATCTCTATATGAAATATTAATAGCTCTTACCATAATCGTAACTTTGAACATTTTTTTTTTTTGCATATATGCATTTTACCTTTATACATACACATCTTACAAAATGTCCTACAATAACCAATTTAAACATATTACATTTGTTCAGTTATGTATACAACTTACTTAAAATGTACTATTACTGAATCATTGCAATATTAATATAAATATTATATCTATGCAATATTATAATCAATATTATGTATTAATAGATTAGCATATGTCAATGATGATTGCTGTCGGAGGACCGCCAGTTGGCGTGACCGAGCGATGTCAGGACTCAATATTATAATAACACAACTCATAGATAGATAGACAGATAGAGAGATAGAGAGATAAATAGAAGCACCAAGCCAGGGGGTGATATAGGAAGTGTGTCAGAGTGAATCGACCAAGGGAAACAGGCTTGCAACTCTTAAGTGAAGGAATGCTGGACGTGCACCAGAAGCAGTACATACACACAGACATACAGTGTTCTAGAAGCTTCCACGACAGTATAGCCCACGTGACACGACCCCTGCTAAACGAGAATGTAGGAATCAGAGCTCAGAAAGAGGCTGGCCATAGAACCAGCATGTAGTGGAGAGATCAAATAAAAAGAGGGGTCCGACTAGACTTGGTTAGTATATTAAGTCCCTGTGTAATACATATGCTCCTCAACTTAGACTTTCTTTGAAGATAATAAATCAAGATCAACTCCCTGTATTCATCTTTAACTCCTGCTCTTCGATGACCAAAATAACATTAGGCAAAACTCAAGACTTAAATATTACAAGACTAAAGAGTTACATATATATAATTGGTGGCTACGAAGTTTCTGCGGATTTACCCAGCTGCCTGGGGAGGGGGGGAGAGGAAAGAATACTTCGCCAGTATCCCTGCTTGTCGTAAAAGGCGACCAAAAGAGGCCTTTTTATTTCCACACTTTCCTTACTGTCCTCTTCTGCTCTGTGCTACCTCAGTTCTTGATATTTCAGTTTCTCTTCTGGCCTTTATTTTTCCGCAACATCTATCTAATGGAAGTCAGGTATAATTATTCCTTTGTACAAAGGAAAAAGGGAAAAAGAACTGTGTGGTAATCATAGGGGCATTTGTCTTCTTAGTATAATAGGAAAAGTGTATGATAGGATACTTATTGACAGAGTTAGAGAAAGAACAGAGGAATTAGTTGCAGAAGAACAGGGAGGCTTTAGGAAGGAAAGAGGTTGTGTAGATCAGATATTCATTCTTAGATGTTTAGTGGAAAAGTTTCTAGAGAAGGGAAAGAAGTTGTATGCGGCTTTCATGGATTTGAAGAAATTCATATGACAGGGTGGATAGACAAGGATTGTGGAAAGTATTAAGAATATATGGAGTAGATGGAAAGTTGCTGAATGCTGTGTAGAGTATGTATGACGGTGCTAAGGCTGCAGTGCGTGTGGATGGTGAACAAGTGAATTTTTCTCTTTGGAGGTTGTTGAAACAGGGATGTGTCATGTCTCCATGGTTGTTCAATCTGTTCATGGATGGGGTAATAAAAGAGGTACAAGGTAGGGTAGTGGATGTTGGAGTGGCCCTGGTGAGAGAGGATAGTGTTTGGAAACTCCCTGTACTGTTGTTTGCAGATAATACTGTGTTGTTGAGTCAAGACAAAGGGGAGCTGCAAGGCTTGGTGGATGAGTTTGGGAGAGTGTGCAAGAAACGGAATCTAAAGGTGAATGTAGGGATGAGTAAAGTGATGGTCTTTGAGAGAGGTGAAGTCAGTGAATGTACAGCGAGGTTGGATGGTGAGGAATTGGAAAGTGTGAGTACGTTTAAGTACTTGGGTAGTGTGATGAGTAAGGATGGAGGTTTGGAGGGTGAAGTGCTTGAAAGGGTACAGCAGGGAAGAAAGGTTGCTGGTTCTTTGAAAGCAGTGCTAAGAAACAGGGGAGTAAGCATGGAAGTGAAAAAGTTACTACATGACAGTATTGTGATACCAACTCTAACGTATGGAAGTGAAGCTTGGACATTGTTGGAAGGACACAAGTCAAGAGTGAGAGCAGTTGAAATGAGTTATTTAAGAGGAGCCTGTGGAGTCACATGGAGAGACCAGCTGACGAATGAGTATATAAAGGAGCGTTGTGGTGTGGATGTGGATGTGATAGGAAGTGTTATGAGGAACACACTGAGGTGGTTTGGCCATGTGGAGAGGATGGAGGGTGAAAGACTGACGAAGAGAGTGTATGTGAGTGAGGTGGAGGGGGGAAGAGGGAGAGGGATGCCGAGGATGAGATGGAGGGATGGGGTGGAGAGGTATATGAGAGAGGGGGGTGTGAGTTGGGAGCAGGGCAGTGAAATGGCGGGGGACAGGACGACGTGGAGGCGATTTGTTTGTGGCCACCCCAAACGGGATTGAGGCGTCCGGCAATAGATAGATAGATAGATCTATCAGGTTTGACATTTAGTTTCATTACTTGAAAAGTTTGAGGACCTCCCACTGAAGTTGACCCTTCCTCCCTTAATGGGTTAAGCCTTTAAACCAACCGGTCATTCAAACCACTTCATCACCAAGCCACAACTCTATCGATGCCTACTCAGCAATAGCTGTATCTGTCAATGCCAACTATCACCATTGCCTCTGCTGATGCTGTATCTGTCCCCGCCGACTTTCTGGCTTGGTACTTGTTCTTTATTAATCTTCCCTTTCTTGATGCTGCCAAAGTCCTGGAAAGGAACACCTTCACGTGAAGGCAGTGCATAGGCGGAGGTGGCTGTAGTGGGACTGGACACTTCTGAAATATGCCTGGCCACCCTGGTGGCCATGCCAAACTTCCAGGAGAACATCCTATACCCTCCTTGAGTGCTCTTGGACAACTACAAAGTTAGTCCTGGTCACCCCTATAATATTCACACCCACCTGTTGTATTGTAGGGGAAAGAAATAATTATTTACGAGTTAGGCAGAGGTGGGAACCCTTGGGGTCCCACAGTTGACGGTCAACTGTGCAAAATTTTATGTGCCTACTAAAAACTAAGGCATTTTCCCCTGATCGGGGATGGTCTTCGGGGGTTTCATCATGCTTAAAACGTGGCTCCAGTAAAGATTTTCCACTGTGCAAAATTTCATGTTTTCAGGTAAAAACTTGTGGTAAGTGAGGGCTCCCACCACCATCCACCCATTTAGTGCAGTAATACCCTGTTTTGGGGTAGCTCTACATTGAGTGGCAAGCCAAATGATTTCCTGTAGACCAGGGAAGCATTTACAGCGCTGGGTGGTAACCGTATAACCAACCAACACGTGTTCCCTACGTGATAACAAGTGGGTTAGTGGAAAATAACTAACTAAAATACGAACAAGAAGCCTCGGACCAGGACTGACGAAAAGGTGACGACCAAGGACCGAACAAAGGACTTGGTACAGATAGCTACATGGAATGTAAGGGGTGCAAAAGATGAAGTGAAAGAAAGAGAGATTTTCCAGGTGCTTGAGGGTGCGAAAATTCATGTATGTGGAAAAACTGAAACTAAATGGGGAGGTGAGAGTGTGAGACAATGGGAGTATAGGTGGGGTATATCCTCGGAAGTAGGTAAGAATGAGAGTGTGTATTGTTGTGAGTAAGAGATGAAAGGAGAATATAAGAGTATGGATCAGTTGCCTCAAGGATTGTGTGGGTAAGATTGAATGTTGGACTACAAACGTGGGCAATTGTGTGCGTGTATGTGCCAATGCAAGATTGTGCAAGCAGAGTGAGAGAAGAGTTCTGGACAAATGTGGAAAGGTGCATGGAAAAGTTTGAAAGGAATGAGAGAGTGTTTTTGGTTGGTGATATGAATGGTAAAGTAGGGAATGTGAAGGTGGATGGACTAGTCGCTGAGTGGGATGTGCCTGCAGAGATGGATCAGAATGGCAGTGCTTTAGTGGACTTTTGTGCCGGGAGCGGGTTGGCGATAGCTAATACCCTTTTCAGGCACAAAGTGATCCATTGGTATACATGGGGAGTGATGAGAAGGGTGGGTGGTGAATTGAATGAATGAAAGGCAATGATTGATTACATGTGTGTGGATAAAAGGGTGAGAAGGTTTGTACTGGATGCAAGTGTATATAGAGATTGGGGGAGTGGAATTTAGGACGACTGCTTGGTGGTGGTCAGAATCAAAGTCCAAACGAAATGGAGAATAGAAGAAGGGAAGGACAGGAGGAAGTAGTTCATACAAGGAGGGTGGAAAAGTTACAAGAGGGTGGGAAAAACTCAGAATATAAGAGGGAAGTGTAGGAGCGATTGGATGAATATAGATTGGAGCAGATGGGGGACGTGGAAGTTGTGTGCAAGATATTCACAGAAGAAATCTGTGCAGAATGTGGGGTGGTGTGTGGGGTGAAGAGAAGACGAAAGGGGGTGCAGGGTACAGCATGGTGGACTGGAAAGGTGAGAGATGCTGGGTCACAAAAGAAGAAAGCATATAGTGAGTGGATTAGAAACAGGGACGTCGAAGAAGCTGAGAGATGGAAGACAGAGTTATACCTAGAGAGGAAGAGAGAGGTGAACAGATTGGAACTGTAACAGAGTAAGAAGAGAATGGATGTGGAATTTGGAAGGAATTTGAGTGTAAGGTAGAGGGAATATAAGAAAATGTTCTGGAAAGAGGTAAGGAGAGTTAGACCTGGTGCCGCAGAGGTTAGTTGGGGAGTGAAAGATAAAAATGGTAGATTAGTGGTGGAGAAGGGAGAAAAAGTGAGCAGATGAAGAGAACTCTTTAAGAAATTGTTGAACGTATAGAATGAAAGTAATGCAAGTATAAGTGGCCAGGGAATGGCAGGGAGAAGGAAAGATGTGAAAAGACAGGAAGAAATCAGTAGGATGGAAATTGTGGAAGCAATAAATTTAAAATAGGGAATGCCCCAGGAATTGATGGAGTGTGTGGTAAAATGCTGAAGCATGGGGGAGATAGTAATTGAATGGACGTGGAAGATGTGCAGACTGGCCTGGGAGGAAGGTAGAGTCCCGGAGGATTGGAAGTCAGGTATAATTATTCCATGTACAAGGAAAAGTGGGATAAAGAAGTGTGTGGTAATCGTAAGGACATTTGTCTTCCTAATGTAATAGGAAAAGTGTACGGTAGAATACATATTGACAGAGTTAGGGAAATAACTGAGAAAGTTGTTGGAGACGAATAGGGAGGTTTTAGGAATGGAAGAGTTTGTGTAGATCAGATATTCGTTCTTAGATCATTAGTGGATTTGGAGAAAGCATATGACAGGGTGGATATACAAGGATTGTGGAAAGTATTAAGAATATAAGAGTTAGATTGGAAGTTGTTAAAGGTCGTGAAGAGTATGTATGAGGGTGCTAAGGCTGCAGTGTGTGTGGATAGTGAACTGAGTGAATTTTTCTGTTTGAAGGCTGGATTGAAACAAGGATATGTCATGTCTCCATGGTTGTTCAATCTGTATATGGATGGGGTTGTAAAAGAGATACAAGGTAGGGCAATGGATGTTGGAGAGGCCCTAGTGAGAGAGGGCAGTGTTTGGAAACTCCTTGTACTGTAGTTTGTTAGTTGAAGCCGAAGGGGAGCTGCAAGACTTGATGGATGAGTTTGGGAGAGTGTGTAAAAAACGGAATCTAAACGTGAAAATGTAGGGAAGAGTAAAGTGATGGTATTCGAGAAAAGTGATGTCCGTGAATGTCCAGTGAGGTTGAATGAGGAGGAAATGGAAATTATGAGTGCGTTTAAGTACTTGGGTAGTGTGATGAGTAAGGATGGAAGTTTAGACAGAGAAATGCTTCAAATGGTACAGAAGGGAAGAGAGATTGCTGGTTCCTTGACAGCTGTGATAAGAAACAGGGAAGTGAGGATGGAAGTGAAAGAGCTACTACATGACAGAATTGTGATACCAACTCTATCGTATGGAGGTGAAGCTTGGACCTTGTTGGAGAGACACAAGTCAAGAGTGAGAGCAATTGAAATGAGTTATTTGAGAGGAGCATGTGGAGTCACATGGAGGGACAAACTGACAAATGAGGAAGTAAAGGAGTGTTGTGGTGTGGATGTTGATGAGATAGGAAGCGTTAGGAGAAACATACTGAAGTGGTTTGCCCATGTGGAGAGGATGGAGAGTAAGAGACTGATGGGGAGACTGTATGTGAGTGAGATGTGTGTGGGGGGGGAGAGGGAGAGGGAGGCCAAGGATGAGATGGAGAGATGGATTGGAGAAGTACATGAGAGAGGGGGCGTGAGCTGGGAGCAGGGCAATGAAATGGCTGGGGACAGGACGACATGGAGGCGATCTGTTTGTGGCCACCCCTTACGGGATTGAGGCGTCCGGCAATAGATAGATAGATCGGTAAAAACTAGGACATTTTCCCACTTAAGGGACACACCCTTCCATGGAGTTTGGTCATTCATCATACCTAAAATGTAGCTGGGGTAAACACCTACCAATATGTGAAATTTCCTATGTGATAAACTATGACTTCCATAATGGCTTTGCTGGAACTCTCAGGGGTCATCCCCTCCCTAGTGTGGTGGACCCTTCGTGCTTTTACCCACTCCAAAATGTGGGGTGAATATCCATCATTACGCAAAGTTTATGTTCTTCGGTTTAAAAATGTGGTTGTGCATAACGACATTGCCCAAAACCACTTGGGACCACCACCATTCTGTAGGGGGCAGCCATTAGGAATCCCACCCTGCCTGAAATACAGTATAGTCTGGGGTACTAGGGCAGGTCTACCATTTTGCTAAATTTCTTTTTCTTAACTATCTCTCCTTCTATCTATCTATAGCCCGACGCCCTAATCCCACAAATGGTGGACGTAGACAAAATGCCTCCAAGTCGTTCTGTCACCCACCATTTGACTATCCTCCCCCCAGCTTACTCCCCCCTCCCTCATATACCTCTCAACTCCATCTCTCCACCTCATCCTCGGTCTTCCCCTCCCTCTCCCTCCCTCCACCTCTCCTACATACACCTTCATAGTCAGTCTTTCATTCTCCATTCTCTCCACATGTCCAAACCACCTCAGTGTATTTCTCCTTATCTTCCCAACCACATCCACATCCACCCCACAACGTTCCTTCACTTCATTCATCAGCCTGTCCCTCCATGTAACTGCACATGCTCCTCTCAAGTAACTCATTTCCACTGCTTTCACTCTTGACTTGTTCCCCTCTAGCAAGGTCCACGCCTCGCTTCCATGCGTCAGGGTAGGGATCACAGTACTGTCAAGCAGTGACTTCTTAACTTCTCTACTCACCTCCCTATTTCTCATCACTGTTTTCAGTGAACCAACAACCTTCCTTCCCTGCTGTACCCTTTCAAGCACTTCATCCCCAAAAGTTCCATCTTTACTCATCACACTACGCAAGTATTTAAATGCACTCACATTCTCCATATCCTCACCATCCAACCTCACTCTGCATTCTGTGACTTCATTCCTCTCAAACACCATAACTTTACTCTTGTTTACATTAACTTTCGGATTCCTCTTTCTACACGCTGTCCCAAATTCATTCACCAAACCTTGCAACTCCCATTCATCTTCACTCAGCAATAGTGTATCATCAGTAAACAGCAACACCAGAATCTTCCACATCTTATCGTCATGCATTAGAGCCACCCCCACATCCACTGCCCTACCTTGCACCTCATTTACAACCCGATCTATGTATATATTAAACAGCCATGGAGACATGACCCAACCCTGTTTCAGTCCCACACTGAGATCAAAGAACTCACTCAGCTCACCATCCACTCGCACTGTAGCCATAGCTCCTTCGTACGTAGTCTTCACAGCACTCAACAATTTCCCCTCCACTCCATATATTCTTAATACCTTTCACATACCTTGCCTATCTATTCTGTCATAAGCTTTCTCCAAGTCCATGAAGACAGCATACACTTTCTTTCCCTTCTCTAGATACTTCTCCACTAAACATCTTAGAACAAATATCTGATCTACACACCCTTTTCCCTTCCTAAATCCCCCTTGTTCTTCTCCAACTAGCTCCTCTGTTATGTGCCTAACCCTATCAATGCGTATTCTACCATATATTCTTCCAATCACACTAAGAGGGCAAATACCCCAATGGTTACCACATTCTTCTCTTTCCCCTTTTCCTTTGTATAAAGGAACAATTATAGATGATTTCCAGTCCTCAGGAACCATTCCCTCTTCCCAGGCCAATCTACACAACTTCCATATTCACTCCACAACAATCTCACTCCCATACTTCAGCATTTCACCACACACTCCATCAATTCCTGGGATCTTTCTCATCTTGATCTTCTTCATTGTTTCCAGTACTTCCGCCCTACTGACCTATTCCTCTCTCCTCTCATCTCTTCTTCTCCCAGCCATTCCTCAACCACTTATACTCACACTGCTCTCACTCTCTAATTCCAATAAATCCTCAAAGTGCTCCTTCCATCTCCTCAATTTCTCTCTTTTCTCCTTGAACAATCTATTATTCCTACCTTTCATCCCCCTACTATTTCCCCTTTCACACTGCCTTACTTTCTTTACCTCCTTCCAAAACAATTTCTTACTCTCCCTCCATGTCACACTCAGATTCCTCCCAAACTCTTCATCCACTTTCTTCTTACTCTTCGTCACCAATTTCTTCACTTCCCTTCTGCTGCTCACAAATACCTCTCTCTTCTCTCATTTTCTCCCCCACCTCTACTTGCTAGCCATTCACTATATGCCTTCTTCTTTTATTCCACAGCCCGTTTCACGTCATCATTCCACCATGCTGTCCCTTGCACACCCCTGCATCTCCTCCTCACTCCACAACCCACCTCACACTCTGCGCCTATCTCTTTTGTGAATGTCTTACATACGTCTTGCACCCCTCCCATCTGCTCTAACTCGTACCTTCCCAATCTTTCTTCCGCTATGCTCTTATACTCTGCCATTTTCTCACTATCTTGCAACTTCTCCACTCTTCTCACAGGAGCTGTTTCTCCTGTCTTCCCCTTCGTCTCTTCACCCATTTTCTTTTGCAGGCTTACCTTGGCCATCACTAAGTGATGGTCCGGGATTCCATTCCCCCACCCTCTCCACACTCTTCAAACCACCACTTGTCTTCTCATTCGCTCATCCACACACACGTAATCAATCACTGTCTTTCATTCAACAATTTCACCATCCATCCTCCTCATGACTCTCCATATATACCTGTGGATCATCTTATGCCGAAAGTTGGTGTTACCTATTGACAACCCCTTACCAGCACTTCTCCAATAAAGACTGAACTCCATTCTTCAAGAAAAAACGGGAACTTAGTGAAGCAGGGAGGGATACAAACATGAGCACTCTCTCTCTCTCTCTCTCTCTCTCTCTCTCTCTCTCTCTCTGTATAAATATATATATATATATATATATATATATATATATATATATATATATAAACAGAGGAAGGAAAAACAAATGAATGAAAAAAATAATCCATACACCAGATTACTGATGTCCTCTGTTCATAAAATATCTTTAATAACAGTTAGACTTGAAGAGCTGTAGGTTGAAATTTCGAGGGAAACAACTCTGGCGAAGCGAGTTCCAGAGAGATGCAGTTCGGGAAATGAAAGAATTCTGATAGGCAGAAGTTCTGCAATATGGCTGAGTGACATTCCAGCCATGAGCGCTACCAGATGCCCATGTAGCACGAGGGAAGGCATGGAGAGGTGGCACCATGGACGCAACTTCGCCTGAGCATTTGCCAAAAGAATATCTCTAAAATAATGCAAGGGATGCAACATTCCTTCTTGCTTGTAGGGGAGGTAATTTATTCGTAATGGTAGAGTTGTTAATATTGTAACAGCTTTGTCCTGAATTTTGTCTAGTTGTTTTAGCGCAACCATTCCACATCCATTCCACAAGTGTGAGCAATATTCAAGCTGAGAGTGCACATGACTCCTATAGATTATAGCTAACTGTTCGTCAGTAAAGAAGTTACGGACTCTGTACAATAATCCAAGTTTCTCTTAAGCATTATTGAGAAAGTGATCAAACATGAGAGGTCCAGCTGAGGGCATTGTTAAGTGACACGCCAAGAATTTCAATACTTTTGGAGATGGCAATTTTAGGAGCACTGAAGGTAATATACGAATCTGGCAATATCTGTCTCTTAGTCAATCAATCAGTCATTTCCTGTGGCACCCTCGGGGATGCATAGGGCCTCGATGAACTCACACCACCACATCCTATCTTGTGCTAACTCCTCAAGATCTCCCCAACACTCATCTCCAGCTTCCCGTCTCATTTTCCTCACCCACGTCTCTTTTGGCCTTCCTCTACCTCTCCTACCAAGTGCCACCCACCCTGGTGTACCTCGTACTATTCCCTGTCTCCTATACACATGTCCTAGCCACTTCCATCGTGAGAATCTAACATATTCATCGATCGGCTGCACTCCCGTTATTTCTCTACTTCTACTATTTGGTATCCTTTCCCACCACTTAACTCCTAGTATTCTTCTAAGTGCTTTATTTTCAAACACCAAGAATTTATTTTCCATAGTCACTGTGCTGTACCAAGACTCGTGTCCATAAATTAAGATACTCCTAACCATTACCTTATAAAGTTTGATTTTTGTATGCACAGAAAAATTGTTATTATTCCAAATATTTTTAAGCATTCCCATTGCCTGATTAGCCTTCTTTAACCTTTCCTCGAATTCAAAGTTCAAAGAACCATCCTTGGCTAAATAAGTACCTAAATATTTAAACCTATCAACTTGCTTTACAACCATACCTCCAATTACACATTCCTGCGCATTTTCCATATTCATATTGATTATTTCAGTTTTTCCACAATTAATAACCAAACCCACCTTGCGACCTTCACTCACCAAACAGTCCAACACTCTCTGCATCTCTTCTGGCCCATCACAAATCAAAATTATATCATCTGCATAATCTAAATCCAAAAGTTTCCTGTTCTCTCCCCAAAGTATACCTGCACCGGTTTCTGTTCCAACGCGTTTCATAATGTAATCAATGACCAATATAAATAGTAAAGGCGATAGAACATCACCTTGAATTACTCCGGACTTGACTTCAAACGAATCACTCAGACAACCATCAACCATCACTTTACAAAATGTGTCCTCATGCATGTTCATAATGACCCTCACAAACTCCTCTGGTATTCCAAAATGTCTCATGATCTTCCCCATAGTCTCTCTCGAAACACTATCAAAAACCTTTTCAAAATCAACAAAACAAAGACTTGACGGTACTCTCATTTCATTAACTTGCTGCATCAAATGCCTAACTATAAAGATCTGATCATTGCAACCACGTCCCTTTCTAAAACCAGCCTGTTCATCCCTCAGAATACCCTCAACCATCGGCTCCAACCTATTTAACAACACTCTACTGAAAACTTTCAAAGCTATCGGTGACAAAGAGATTTTCCTCCAATTACCACATTCACTCAGGTCTCCCTTCTTCGGAACTTTAACAATTACACCATTCTTCCAAACTGATGGTAGTAACCCCGTCACCCATATCTTATTGAATAGCTTGGTCAAGATCATTATTAATCTATCCCCCTCCACTTTAAACATTTCCGGAAATAAACCATTCTCCCCTGGTGCCTTATTATTCTTTAACTGTTTTACTGCTTTCTCCACTTCTGCAAGCCTCAACTCTCCTGTTTCTATATTTAAATCTTCCTGAGCAGACGGTATATCCTCTTCTGATGGTACTGGTCTATTAAGAACTGTCTCAAAATGCTCTTTCCATCTATTTAGTAAATTGTATATATTCAGTTTTACTAGCATTAAATGAGACAAGGTTGTTTTGTCCCCATTCACTGATCGTAGATAGGTGTTGATTTATGGAGATGGCTGTACTGAGTTGAGAGGTGGAGATATTGCACTTTGTAAATGGGTGTCTGAGTGTGACTGAACTATGTAGTGTTGAGTCATCTGCATGTGAGTGGATTGAACTGTGGGTGACAGATAAGAGATCATTAATATGAACCAGGAACAGGGTTGGTGCCAGAACTGATCCCTGTGGCACGCCGGCGTTAATTGAGTGAAAATTGGAATATACTATACACCATCTACTTTTACTCTTATCTTATATTACCGTCCCTTTGTGTGCAGCAGAGAAAAGTAAGTCTTCAAACCCATGAGGATCAATGTGGTGTTCATGTGGGTGTGCTGGAAAGTGTCAGAGTAGCTATCCTGAGATGGTTTGGCCATGTGCTGAGAGCAGAGAATGAAAGGTCGACTAGGAAATTGTATCTGAGTAAGCAGAGGGGCAGAGGAAGGGGTAGAACGAGAGTGAGGTGGAGGGGTGGGATGGAGAGGTATATGAATGAGGGTGGTGTGGGCTGGAGGTAGGGCATCATGATGGTGGAGGACAGGGTAAATTGGAAGCAATTTGTTTGTGGTCACCCCTTCCAGTGTTAAGGCGTCTGGATATGAATAGATACAGAAAACTATCTGTCTGGTAAGAGTGAGGGCAGACTCCATGAGACGCTTATCTGCAGTGCCATCCCCATAACTTAGGCCTTTGAGTCTGTGGTGAATTTTACACCCAATATCCTGGAATACTTGGCCATTACATCATCCAGGTTACCACAGTTACCTCTCCTAGGTGTTACTGGAGGTACTCATGTTACATACCAAACCATAAAGGGATTAACACCTGAGTTGACCGGTGCCAGCTGCCTGCACCAGGATTCAAACCCTGGCACTAACATGCCGGCAGTTTCCCTACAGGGTGGCCAGTATGTAACATCCCTCTTTCCTCTGGGCGATTTCTCGTGTGCTGTGGGGACGGCTCAGCGTCATCAATGTATATCCTGCATCCTTTATTCATTTCATACTTCCACTGCAACACCCACGCCTACATCAGCTAATTATACCCATAGTGTATAAGATTCTGCCAAATGAGTGTCTGGTATACGATCCACCTTGTACAGTATAATAACAGCATACGGAGCAGCAATAGTTATTCGAGATACTTTATTATTAAGATATTTACTCTCTGATAGTTAAGATTTTCCTTAACCACATAAAATCGTCAAATGATACACTCATTTTACAAAAACTTGGCCTGAAATCGTCATCCCTCCATTTTGATTGCTGAGTTGTAGCAAGAGATGAATACTATAATATCGTGCTACTCAAATGAAAGTGCTATGGAAATGATGTACAGACATAGCATTGTCTTTTTTTCTGACACAGCAACGTGAAATAGACTGCCAAAAAAGGATGAAAAAGTGGGCCAAATTACTGTAAAAGAAATGTAGTCTCACAAAAATACTCACGTACGCCTATTTTCACAAAGTTACATCTCGTTTGACCTAATCTGACAAAGGCTCCTAACCCCTGCCAGGTTAGTTGATGGTCAGGTGTAGATTGGAGGGCCATGTCAAGAAGTTTCATCCTTCCATCTCCCCACCCCAACCACCCTCAGGTGGGAAAAGCGGACAGTGTCTCTTAGCATCAGACAAATGCCAGTATTCTTGGTGGCACACGTGGCTTTGTACTGTTTTCACTATTTGTTAAAGTTGAAGTTAGTTAAGTATTCACCCTTCCCTGTCTCAAAGGTTGTCATCGGATTTCAATGAAATCTGGTAGATAGGTGGGCCCTGGGTCAAGGAAGAGTGCTTAGAATTTGAGATTCAGAAATAAATCATAAATATTATTGACGTAGGCAGAGGTATGCCTTCTCTGGGATTACATGACGGGGACATATTAGGACCGTAGAATTAATTACTTCCACCAGCGAGGATAGGCGTAGATTGGTTTATAAATCATATATCATACTGGCGTTGTGCTTGCTGAGTTCTTTCTAGTTTTGCAAGCTAACCCTTAACCTACTTTTGTGGGTTATTTACGTCTTTTAATTTTGAAAAGATCATCGTGATGTAATGTGCATAATAAGTTGCTAACAAAGAGATGTTACGAAATCTCTCAAGTCACTTAGAATACGATCTCCTAAAACGCAATACGGTAGCCAAACGGCCCAGGGGATGGATGACGATGATGATGCAAAAGGAAGAAGACTTTGATTAAAGTGTATTGATTACATGATGGGCACGAAGGCAGCCAGGCAACATAAACCGTGCTGAGTCCTAGTCTTCCCCTGGAGTACTGTGCAACTTTCATTTTTTTTATACATCGTTTATATTCTTTCGCATGTTACCTATGCATAATGTGGCGATATTAGATCGATCTACGTAACATGGAGGACAGTAAGGTTTAATAAGCAAAATAAGTCATTTAGGAAAGAGTGTTTGGGTGTTTCTTTGCTAACTACAATACGGGCCCAGGTGTCCTCCATGTGAGACAGAAACACTGTAATCTGTTTGTTTTCACCCAAGGAAACATGGGCCACTTCCAGAATACTGTGTTGCATTCAATGTGATAGTTAAAAGGTACGAGTCTCCTTGGTTTATCTAACCTACCAATGTGACTACACTTGGCCATGAACTGAGTGAAAAGGGTTAGGGATCATGAGGTTAAACTCAATGCTGGGTCTCTAAAGACGGTATCTTATGTGTGTGTCCTTCCTTTGTTCTGGCATCCTCGACTGAAGCTTCGTTCTTCCCATTCTGCAGTTCAAAGCATATAAACCCATCTCCCTTTCTCCGAACCTCGACAGACTTCTTGATGAATGGTCGCGGAGGGTGAAGACTTGTTTTTGGAGCTCTCCTCTAGCTTTCAGGGCTGCCTTACCGGCATAGATTTTGTTTTTTCCGCCACTAGGACGTTTTTTTTTAAAGTTAGGCTAGCTAGTACTCATTCTCCTCCCTTCCCTGTTTAGAGATATAATAGGTGCTTGTGTCTTTTTGTGGGTTTACCTTTGCTTACTCGCCAACGGAGGGTCCTCCCCACTGATCGGGCCTCCCTGGAGTGGTTTGAGAAGGCAACCTCAGATTTAGGGTTTTGCCCTGGGTTGTTTGCCCCTTTTTGTTTCTTCTCCTTCTTCCCACTTCCCCCTTTAGGGAGAAGTGGTTACTATGGCGGACGTCCCTACTGCCTTCCCCCCCCTTCAGAGGGAGAGGCGGTCCTGACCAACACCCGACTGATCCACAAACAGACGGCTCCCAGACTGAACGGCCCCAGATGCGTACTCCTCTAGACATAAATGTCCATAACGCCTCATTCGTCCTCATTCATGCAGTTGGTTCTACTCCCCTGTCCAGTCTCAATCCCTTCATCATCAAGAAGGTGATTGATGGGTGTGCAGGTGAGGTGGAATATGTGAAAAAACTTGCCAGTGGAAATCTCTTAGTAAAGACAATAAATTCTGCCCAGGCCAAGGATTTGCTGAAACTGAGGAAGTTCCTCTATTACGATGTCCAGACAACGATCCTGCACGCCATGAATTCCTGCAAGGGTGTTATCACCTGCAGGGATCTTGTGCTTATGGAGGAGGAAGAAATCATACAGGAACTTGCTCAGCAAGATGTAATAGATGCAAGGTTTATTACAAGATTTTCGGAAGGCAGGAGGACGAAGACCGCAACCGTTATCCTGACTTTTGGAATAATATCTCTTCCAGCTAATGTAAAAGTTGGATACGAAATTGTCAGTGTCAGATCATACATCCCGAACCCCCTTCGTTGTGCAGAATGTCAGATCTACGGACATCACAAAAAGACTTGTCGAGCTTCGAACGTCTTGTGTGGGAAGTGTGCGGCTGTAGGCCACTCTGCTGACAACTGTACATCAGAGACTGAATGCTGCTTTCACTGCCAGGGTGCTCACTCTACTTCCTTGAGGGTTTGTCCCAAATGGAAGGAGGAGAAAGAGGTCTGCACAGCTAAGGCAACCGAGTACATTTCCTTTTACGATGCAAGGAAGAAGGTGAAGGAGTTGCATGCAACTCCAAAGCCTAATATCTCCTATGCATCGGCGGTTGTGTCCCGTCCCTTGATGTGCACCGTGGAAAAGCAGACTGACCTTACATTTGCTCCTCATGCCCCATGCCCTACCTCTCAGTCTAAGCCTCCTGTAAGCTCCAACTCTCTTTCAGACATCCCTGTCGCTACTTCCTACTCTCAGGCTGCCGCTGCTCCTTCGCTGTCTATGTGGCCAAAATCGAAGTCCGACAAGTCTGATAAGATTAATCTGACCACCCTCACCAAGCCGGCACATCCTCATGTTCTTCCCGCTCCTGGTCCAGAGAGGGAGAGAAAGAATAGCTCTTCCTCGGTGGAGTCTGGGAGCCTGGTTATTAACGAAAATATTGAGGTCTCCATGAACAAGCACCGGGAAAGGTCCCCCGGTAGCCACTCACCTGTTGGCAGGCAGCATAAAAAAACTAAGAGCACTGGCCACCCTCGTAAATCTTAAACCGTCGCATTCATTATATTACAGTGGAATTGTAGAGGTGTTGGGAATAAGTTACAAAATATAGCAATTTTGCTGTCAATACACAGGCCAGACATTGTTTACAGGAGACGCGCCTGGAGGATCATCCTGATCCTCCACAGTACCAACACTACCATTCGTATAGAAGATATGAAGGTCACGGAGTTGCCATATACACACACAAATCACACCCACAAACGGAAGTGATTCTAAATTCACATATCTGTCTATTTTCTCTCTGTAGTGTCCTCCACATGGCCCCATTGACAGTGATGCTTTAAATTCACTATTTGAACATCTACCTGGGAATAAGTTAGTAGTGGGCGACTTTAACACCCATCACTATCAATGGGGTAGCTTGAGGATCGATGGTCGTGGGGAGCAAGTAGTCGACCTAATACTACAATCCAACCACTGTCTTCTGAACGATGGTAGAGCGACTCATGCAGATGATCGTACTGGTAACTTTTCGGCCATTGACTTATCTTTGGCCTCCCCTGGTATACACCAAGATTTCTCGTGGGACCCATATGACAACTCCTTGGGAAGTGATCATTTACCCATCTGTCTTTCTTATACACCCGACGTCGTTTCGGACCCTCCACCTCCAAAATTTAACTATAAGAAAGCAGATTGGGGATCCTTCTCAAGGATCGCCAATTGAGATATATCTGGGGAGACCATGGAAGTTAAGGTTGAAAATTTAACAAAATCCATATTACACGCAGCTGAGGCTGCTATTCCCAAGACTTCTACAGTTCATGCAATGCATAGAGCACATTGGTGGACGCTGGATTGCCGACAAGCATTAAGGAAACGCAATAGGAGATAGAGGATTTTTTATAGTCAGCCCTCTAAGGAAAATTTTATTGCATAGAAACAGGCACGGGCTGAGGCAAGGAGAATAATAAGGGCCAAACGTGACTCATGGCGGTCCTTTGTGTCCACGGTAACTCGTACAACACCATAAAGCAAAGTCTGGTCCACCATAAGAATATTAAATAATAAAGGCCCATACTTCCCTATTACCACCCTGCAGATCAATAATTACGTCTATGACAAGCCCGTGGACGTTGCTAACATCCTTGCCAGGAGTTTTTCTCATGTAAGTAGCTCAGCCAATTATGATCTGCGTTTTCATCATCATATATGCATGGCTGAGCTACAGATCATAGACTTTGCCACAGAAGACGTAGACTCCCCGTACAACCAAGAGTTTATGCTAAATGAACTGCTCCTTGCCCTTAAATCCTGTAAAGACACCAGCCCTGGACCAGACACCATCACGTACGGTATGATCCAGCATCGTAATCAGGACAACTTGATTTAGATGTTAGCATTGTACAATGAGATTTGGGCATCTCGAACGTTCTCAAACTCATGGCACTTTTCGCATGTCATACCGATACCCAAAGAGGCTGGTCGTCTTATGAATCCCACTTCATTTCGTCCTATTGTGTTGATTTCTTGTCTATGTAAGATCATGGAACGCATGGTTAGTAATAGGCTTCTTTTTGTTTTAGAGTAGTAGAATTTGTTAAATGATCAACAGTGTGGCTTCCGTAAATACAGAAGTTCACTATATCATTTAATGAATTTGGAGCATTGTAGTTCAGAGGCATTTGCCATTAAAGAATTCATGATAGGGGTGTTCTTGGACATCCATAAAGCCTATGACATGACATGACATGGCAATATGGTATACTAATGAAGCTCTATGCTTATGGTTCAAGAGGTAATTTGCCTATTTCTATTTCAAAGTTTTAAGAGACAGAACTTTCTCTGTCAAATTGCCCCGTAACATAACATTGGATATATTTATCCAGGAAAACGGGGTGCCGCAGGGAAGTGTGCTTAGTCCCACTTTATTTAGTATTATGATCAATGATATTCTGTCATCAGCTCCCATCCCGAGGAATCTTAAATACTTGCTGTATGCTGACGATTGAGCAATATGGCACTCTTCCCATAATGCACAATTTCCGGCTGGGCAGATTCAAGCAGCCCTTTATTATGTCCACCAATGGGCCTTGCAGTGGGGATTTAAGTTTTCCGTCCCTAAGTGTGCTGCAGTAGTCTTCACTAATCGTAACGTACCTGATCTGTGCATAACTTTAGATAATCAGGTGGTACCTTTTCAAAATTCTGTAAAGAGTTTGAGAATTCATTTTGATCGCCTT
>NC_136997.1:41283239-41313239 GCF_032717465.1 Coenobita brevimanus | reverse complement strand
GATCTGTTAGAGAAGTGGTTAAATTCTAAGAATGTGGATTCTGATTTTGGTAAATTTAAGCAGATGATTTTGCTGGAGGACTTCAAGAGGTGTATTTATAAAGATGTAAGCCTATATCTTGATGAGAAAAGAATAGATAATTTGTCTGATGCTGCAGTTTTAGCTGATGAATATGTTCTCACTCACAAGAGATATTCTAGAGAAAAAGGGAAAGCTGAGAGTAAGTACGTTGCCTCTACTCAGAGTACAGGTAACAGGAAAGAGAATAAAGATGATGTTTCTCAGGAAGTCAATACCAGCTTCACCTCTAGATTTCAGAAAAGTAAATGTACTTATTGTAGTAAGCTTGGTCATACTACGGAGAGATGTTTCAGGAGACAGCGTGATGTGAACAAAAAGGAGTCTTTAAATATTCAGTCAATTGGTCTAGTGTCCACTCTTGAGAGTTCCCATGATTCTTTAACTGAGTTAACTGAACCTGCTTTGAGGGGTAACTTAAATTCTCATGATGGAGCTCCTCTTTTGAGCGGTAACCTGGGTGACACTCTCAAGAGTTCATGTGCTAATTTCCTGTCTGATGGTTTTGTCAGTCCTCTGGACAGTAATGACAGGAAATCAGTTCAAATATATCGTGATACAGGTGCTTGCCAATCCCTTATGCTGACCAGTGTTCTAGGCTCTAATGTTAATTCCTCTGATGAAGCTGTAATCTTACAAGGTGTAGGGAATAATTGCTTCTTTGTCCCTCTGTGCAGAGTGAATTTAGAGTCTGGTTTTGTTAATGGTTCCGTTATGGTTGGGTTGGTTGAGACACTCCCAATGTCAGGTGTAACTTTCTTATTTGGAAATGATATTGGTGGAAGTCAAGTGTGTCCAGCTCCTCAGTTGTCTAGTGGGCCAGTGGCTGCGACCCAGGATTGTGATGTTCCTGATGTGTTCCCTGCATGTGCTGTCACTAGGGCTAAGTCTAAAGTTACTGGTGATTTAGAGGATAATGATGATGATGATGATGATGTTATCCTAGCTGACACTTTTCTTGGTAATTTGGACCACTCACCAGATGAGGCAGTACCCCATAGTGTTGATAATTTGTCTCGTCAAGAGTTGGTTGAGTTGCAGGTTGCTGACCCTGAGTTGAAAGGTCTAGCTAACTCTGCTTACAGTGAAGAAGAGTCAGCCGGTGCTTCTACTTGTTATTATAGAAAGTCAGGAGTACTTATGAGAAAGTCGAGATCCCCAACAGCATCAGCCGACTGTGAGTGGGAGGTTGTACATCAAGTTGTCATTCCTCGTGTTTGTAGGCAGGATATCATTAGAGTGGCTCATGATACCAGTTTGGCAGGACACCTTGGAGTGAGGAAGACTGAGGCACGCATTTTGAAACACTTCTACTGGCCAGGTATCTTCAGGGATGTTTCCTGGTATTGTAAGTCTTGTCACACCTGTCAAGTTGTGGGGAAGTGTAATCAGACCGAAAAGGTTGCACCTCTAGTTCCCATTCCTCCTTTTGAGGCGCCTTTCACCTGTGTGTTGGTGGATATTGTGGGCCCTCTTCCTAAGACTTCTTCAGGATTTTCTTATGTGTTGACCCTGATTGATATGGCTACTCGTTATCCTGAAGCCATTCCACTTAGAAATATCTCAGCAAAGAACGTGGTTAAGGAAATGCTAGGGTTCTTCACAAAGTTTGGTCTGCCCAAGGAGGTACAGTCAGACCGGGGAAGTAATTTCATGTCAAACGTTTTCAAGCAGTCTCTGAAAGAGTTGGGCGTCACCCAGATCACGTCTTCAGCTTACCATCCCCAGACCCAAGGAGCGTTGGAGAGATATCATGAAACACTCAAATCGATGCTCAAGAAATACTGTTTGGAACATCAGAAAGACTGGGATAAAGGTCTTCCATTCGTTGTGTTTGCCGCAAGAGAATCTCCAAATGAATGACTGGGCTTCTCACCTTTTGAACTACTGTTTGGCCATGAAGTAAGAGGGCCCCTTAAGTTACTCAAGGAATGCTGGCTGTCGGAAGAAGATGACGTCAACCTGCTGGAGTATGTGATAAAGTTCAAAGAACGGCTGTCCACTGTTTTACAGCTGGCGAGAGAGAATTTAGGAGCTGCTCAGGAGAAGATGAAGACTTGGTATGATAAGAAGTCCAGGTTACGCCACTTTCAGCCGGGAGATCAGGTTTTGATTCTGCTACCAGTACATGGGCAACCTCTTCAAGCCAAGTTTAGTGGTCCTTATTTCGTGGAGAAGAAACTCAGTGATGTCAACTATGTCATCGCCACACCAGATCGTAGAAGGAACAAGCAACTATGTCACATCAACATGCTAAAGTTATATCACAGGCGGGACGAAAATAATCCAGTCTGCACTGTAGCTGTTCCACCCGAGTCTGCAAGTGAAGCTCTCCCATGCAGTATGAGCCTGAGTGATAGTTTGGGGAAGAATCCTGATATCATGAATGATCTCCAGACTAAGCTTTCTCACCTACCTCCCGAGGAAAGGCAGGAGTTTTCGGCATTACTGCAGGAGTACCCGCAAGTGTTCCGTGCCACTCCAGGAAGAACCACTGTGTTGATGCATGATGTCGATGTTGGAGACGCAAAGCCAATTAAATTGCCTCCTTACCGTGTGAACCCAGTGAAAGTTCCTCTCATCCAGAAGGAGCTTGGCTACCTGTTGGACCACAAGATGATTGAGCCCTGTCAGAGCGAGTGGAGTTCTCCTGTCACTCTAGTCCCTAAGCCAGGTGGGTCACAGCGGCTTTGCATCGACTACAGACAACACGTGTTAATCAGATAACCAAAACAGACACTTACCCTCTCCCTCGTGTGGAAGATTGCATAGACAAGATCGGAAAGGCTAGGTACATAAGTAAGTTTGATTTGTTAAAGGGATACTGGCAAGTACCTATGACTGAACGTGCTAGGGAGATCTCATGTTTTGTAACACTAGGAAAGAAAATGTTATTGCAGATTGCTTATCTAGACTTTAGACAGATTATTTTAGAGTAATAAGAAATTTCCTTTGTAAATTTCTTTTTCTTTGTGGGGAGGTGTTACATAGCCTATGGTTTCATCATCCTTTGTGTAATTTTAACGCACAGCATGCTGCATGTTTGATCACGAGCGTGTTCTGCCTCAGTCCCCCCCTTCTACCGTTATAGTAGAGTTAGTCGTTCTTTCTGTTGTTCAGAGCGGGATTGTCAGCTCTTTGTCCCCATGGCTTCATTTGCGCGTCGTTCTTACAAGTTGTATCAAGCTCTGCTGGCCCCTATATAATGAGCTCAGTCTCTGCATTATTGCCACTTAGATCTACTCCTCATTTTGTTCACATCTCTGTCCTCCCCTGTACAGTTATTATTATTGTGAGTGCTCAGAAAGTCTCCAACCATCTAGCAGCTGTGTAATTTGAGTATAAGTGTTATTACATTTTGTTCTTGTACTGTACAGCATAAGGTGTTGATTTGTGGGCCTAGTGAGGTTCTTTTGTGATTAATGTAAAGATTCATGTCAGCCAATTGTTAATAATAGTTTGTATCTGTAATAATTTATCTTGCATTAACTAAGCATTACCCATTGTATTTTCATTTTATCAGGGCTGACTTAGATAAATTTACTCTTGCTAATTTCGTGTTAACCCGCCCCGTCCCGACCACTTTTCGACTACTGGTACCCCCCAATCCCGACCATTTTTTGACCTTTTTTTTTTTGCTTAAACTTTCGCTTTTGGTCAGAAACAATGGTCGGTGGCAAAGAAATTGGTCCCCGGGGTCCCTAATTAGCTTAACCAGGTATGCCTTGGTCCCACCTGGCCCCGTGTTCTCCCTAGGCGGTCTGAGCCTCAAACGTTTTCTATGGTATTATAAGTCTGGGAAACCAATGAAAGTAAGTAGAAATGAATTTATTACAAACATAAAAACATGTGATAAAAGAGTATATTGGATTTTATACAAAAATAGAGCAGAAATAAGCATTGTACCATCGTGTGAAACGAGCAAAATCGGCCAACTTGGTCACGATGAATCGCTAACATTCTAAAATCATGATACATATAATTTTTTTTACTTACATAATACTTCTACAATAACATTATACCATTTTACATTTTATTGAACTGTTTTTACGTATTCACAGGCCTTTTGATAACATTTAGCGTAATGTTAGAGCTTACTTACGTAGTGAGTGAACTCGCTGTGACTGTTGTTTCAACTCGTATTGTGCTTTTTCTACTTACATAATACTTTTCTAATATTATTATACACTTTTCAACTTTATAGAACTGTTTTGAGATTATTTCAGGCCTTACGTAAATATATAGCGTAATAATAGCGCTTAATAACACACACGGTGAAGTCGCTATGACAACTATTTCAACTTACAACCTATTTTTGTACTTATATAGTAATTCTCCACTAACATTGCACATGTAAACACTTGATATAATTGATATCATATCATTTCTGAACTTACGATGGAACTGAGCGTCATATTTGCGCGTACTTACACAGGGAGTGTTATCGCGATATCATTTGTTTCATCTTACACTAGTAATCAACTTATAAAATACCTTACTACTAACATTACAACATCTTCCACTGTATATAATTCCTATCACATACTTACTGACCAGAATGTGGGTGTACTCGTGACATCAATTATGACAACTTACACTATTGTTCAACTTATACGTTTTATTCATGCTAACATTACACCCGTTTCCACTTTATTTCCTTGCTATCACATATTTACTGACCAGATTTACACAGTGGGTGTAGTTTTGATAACAATTCTTTCCACTTACACTAACCACGTCACCATCGTCCCCTTCGTCAGGGTGGGGAGGTGAGGGTGGTGGGGGAGGTTGGGGAGGTGGAGAGCGGCGCCTCTAATCACTTGCACTTCTCTTCCCTCTCCCTTTTCCTTTACCCTTTCCCTTCCGTTTCTTTCCTTTCCCCACATCCTGGGGCTGTGGGGAGGAAGTTTGGGAATATTCAGGGGCGAAAGAAGTGCTGGGGAGTGACTCCACCTCCTCTCCCCTAGGCCTACGAGTACCACGTGCTCGTGCTGCCTCCCTCACACCACTTGCCCCTTCACCCCGCACTACCCCCACACCACTCTCACTTTCACCCCGCGCTGCCGCCACAACACTTTCCCTTTCTCCCAGCAATCCCACCACACCACTTGCCACTTCCCCAGACAAAGTACTTTCACCATACCTTATGTGTCGTCTCACCCCACCTTCTGATCCTCGTGGTGATATTTTCTCTTTTCCCAACCACGCGGCGATATCACGTCCTAGGCCTCCGTCATCCTCATCGTCCTCATCCTCGTCCTTATCAGATTCAGGATGGAGAGATAGCTTTGCACATGGTTGGGGAGCAGGCTGGCCTTCCCTTGCCTTACGGTATGTCACATACCGCGTTTTTCGGGGCGAAGGGACCTCCTCATCACTGCTACTTATTTCTTCCTCTGGCTGGACGTAATCGCGATCCACCACATCATCATCGAGTGGAGAATCAATGTCTCCAGTGAAGGCTTCCAGGACGGATGCGATTTCCTCGTCTGAGAGACCTTTCCGCGCCATGTCTGACCTGGGTCACTGCTAGCAGGTGAGTGACCGAGACAAGGGCGAGCGCGGGTCACGCGGGGTCTAGGACGCTGCCCGCCTGGCGGCAGGTAGGGGAGGCTTGGGTAACCGGGCGAAACGAAAATATCGCGCGAATTTTGAAAATTGTGGAAATTATGAACCTTGCAATTGCAGGACGTTGAAGTACGTCCCCAGGATTAGCTGTGACAAAACGTGAGGACGTGGAAGTACGTCCCCGGGACGCCGTGGGTTAATAGAGGCTGTTGCAGTTAACCATATATTTAACCTGTTTTTGCCATTACATTATCCTTATGAGTCCTGAATGTTTTGTTGTTAGTTTGAGCATTAAACTTTAACTTGTAATTTTACCTAACTCTTTTGTTTTGAACCTGGAACTTTACGGGACAGTGGTGATTTTTTAGTATTCTCACTTAAAGTGTACATTATCTTTCACTGTTCCGTAACAATATATATATATATATATATATATATATATATATATATATATATATATATATATATATACTGCATATGAATTGCCTGCAATAAGCAGACAGTTTAAATATGGGTTAATAGCCGATGCTGAGGAGGTCAAAATTACCTTTAAAAGTTTACTGTTATTAAAGAAAATTAAAGTTGATTATGAAGTTTTATAAAACAATGAGTGACGTTTGACGTAAATTATCCACCCATGGTGTACAGACACGTCCTCATGTTGCAGTGCATCCACCCGCGGTTTATACCTACAGTACTTCCGCATGTTGCACTATAATACCTAACCACGATGTACACCTACGTCCGCATGTTGCACTATTTTATCCACCCACGGTCTACACCTACTTCCGCATGTTGCACTACAATACATGCCAGCATTTACTTCAATGACAACATCGGTGGCCAATCAGCAGCTGCGAATCAAATACACTCTATTTGCCCCGAACATCTCAGGTGAACAGGTCAATCAAATAGTCTATAGTAGTAGTAGTAGTAGTAGTTGTTGTTGTTGTTGTTGTTGTTGCTTCTGCTGTTGTTGTTGTAGCTTTATCTGAACATGAACTCAGTCACTGCAGGAAACCAAGCACTTCTGCTGGTCCCTGAGGCATTTGGTTGAGGCTAGGATGAAGGATGGTTTGTGATGTGATAGTGTGGTGCATGAGATGAAGAAGTATGTTGTGGTGTGTGGGGATACATATCAATGTGGGTATGGTGGAGTATCTGTGAGGTGTATTATGTGCTGGTGTTGTGGCAGGGAAAGGTGGAGGCCGCATCGCAGTCTGGCTGGGTGTACTCGTGTCTCTCTGGGTAGGGTAGTTTCTGAGGGGTGTATGTCAGGTGGGGGTTCTTGAAGGAGGCTGTTTGGCTGGAGGTTTTGGATGGCTGTGGTGGTTGTGTGTTTATAACTGTGTTTTGAAGTGTTGTGTGTTTAGAACTGTGTTTTGAAGGGGCATGTTGCTGAGATACTCTGTGCAGTGTTGGGCTGTTGTTAGTTTCTTGTTTCCTTATGGACGGGGTGATGCAACAGGAAGTTACACGCACAAGAGTTTGCTGGGTCTTGAGCTTAAGCAATATACTTTGTGCCTCTCATATGCGTAGGATGTTCCATTACAAGTATTTATATTTCCCGGTGTCAGTGGTACGGTATATATTTGTGGTCTTGATGCAGCCTGTCAATATTCTTAAGGCTTTGTTTGGTGTTTTTGGTTATCCGTGTTTATTTTTGTTAAAGCTGGCTCCCACTTAGACAAGAATGATTCACAATTGTTCTAATGAATCGCATCTATAAGGTGTTCAGGGATTCTTTCTGTTGTCCAAACGTAATACCTGTGGGAGTCTTCTTGGCATTGAGTTTGCAAGAAGCCTTTGCACTAATTTTACTCCTTTGTAGCATTGCCATACAGTAGGATAATGAGGTGTAATAGAATAAATCGCAAAGGAATAGGTGTTACGAAAGATAGCCACCTAAGATGAACCATGAACGAGAGGAGGAAGGTAGGCAAGAAGGAAGTCAAGAAAACAGCCATGATTGATCTGGGAAATTTATTCGGAAGAATTAACTGTGGAATGATATATTTGTTTTGGTGAGCAATGCACAGGAAGACATTACTTTTTGACTAAGCTGTACATTTGGTCCTTTTAATCTTGCATTGGGCCAATATACAGTCGGTCACAGAAAGAAGTATACACAGGAAGAAATACACACACACACACACACACACACACACACACACACACACACACACACACACACACACACACACACACACAAGTGCATGATTCACGACAAATGTTTTATGACGTTACAGAAGGGAGAAAAAAAAACTCATTAAATTCATATTCTTTAATTTCTCGGTGCTGTTCAGGGCAGTGTTACCAAATACAAAATCCCAGAGAAGGACAAAAGGTGTATATTATTTCCCGTAGCCGACTGTACTGTACAAACATTAGCAGAAGTTTCGCCGACGCTTCTCTGCCTGCTGTGGTGATGGAGGATATTATATTTAACCATTTAATATCTGCTGGTAATATGAGGCACAGCAAAAACGAAAGTATGAGGAGAAAGGATGATCTCTGGTGTTTTAGGGTTGTGGCAGTTAATGATGTTAAACTTTTTAATACTAACAGAGCTGCAGGGCGTTGCCCGAGTAAAAGGAAAGAAAAAAAGAAAGAAAGAACTATGACCTTCCATACCTGCATAGCCTGGAACATGGGAGGGTTGGGGGGGGACAATCCCCTGGGGGAGACAACCCCCAGATTCCCATTTCACTGACTTGACCTGAACCTATGTTCCCACTGGGTCCATTTACCTAGGGATATATTCCTCATGGGCCTATTCCTGCCATGGACCTAATCTCCATGGACCCAATTTCCCACTACTCACTCTACACCTGTGCACTGACCCACCCATCCAGCTCACCCATCCTACCCCACCAAACACACCCACGCTTCCCCAAGATGCCCCACTAAACACACCCAACCATCCTACCCACCCCACCCATACCACCTAACCCATCCAACCTGCCCACCCTACCCATCCTCCCACCATCCCTACCCACCCAGCCACACAGCTCCACTATGTTGCCATGATATCGTGATTTCTATGCAAAATTAATCGCAGAGGACGAACTTCTACGAAGCCTTTTATGGCACACACATACCAAGTCTTATAAAACTGAAAGGAGGTATAAACTATGCCAACTTGCAATATAGTGAACATATATCAGCCGTGAAATATACCCGATATACTGTTATATAGGGAGTATAATTCTGTGAAGTGGTATAATACAAGCTGGTCCATAAATAGCGCTCCTCTACAAACTCACTTGATATTTTCTATTTTTCCCTGTTGTGGGGACGGCTCAGTCTGCTGGTGTGGCCGTGGGTGTGTCAGTGGCAGGGGGAAATGGTTAAATGTTCCAGGATAGACACTGATTACGCTGGCTGAGCCGTCCCTGCAGCACACGAGAAATCACCCGGCGGAGTGAAAGAGCAGCGGTATATATGGACCACCCTGGATATACGAGTATATATAGTATGTTCATCTTAACTTGGCCCAGATCTTCTTCCCTTTGCAGCTTATCTCCACACACTTTCTCTTGCACTTCGTGACTATTCTTTAGCCCAGATTTGCATCCCTTTCCACCTTGTTTCCATATCCTTTCCTTTGCACTTCTTCGTGACTATTCTTTGGCCCAGATTTGCATCCCTTTCCATCTTGTTTCCACATCCTTTCCTTTGCACTTCTTCGTGACTATCGTTCTTTTACCTTAGTCTAACATGGCACAGATTTTCATCCTTTGACAACTTCTTTCATGTAGCTCTTTGGCAGAAATTAATACTACGACTCCATATTATTTCCACAGAGCTTCTTCGTGACTAGCATCATATCTGAGTATTACTCCTCTGTTGCAGTTCAGCGTTCAAGATGGAGAGATGGCAATATTAGGCCAAGTAGGAGAAACAAGAATATTGTATTATTTATGATCGTAAATTTACTACATGATTATTGGAGTTGTATTTTGTTAAGTAGTTGTAGTAATGGTAGTAGTGGAAGTAGCAGAAGTAGAAGTTGTAGTAATAGTAGCAGATGTTGTGTTAATAGTAGTAGTAGTAGTAGTAGTAGTAGTGGTAGTAATAAAAGTAGTAGTAGCAGTATTAGCAACAGTACAGTAGTAGTGGCAGTAGCTGTAGTAGTAGTGGTGACAGTGCAGTAGGAACAGGTGTAGTAGTAGTAGTAGTAGTAGTAGTAGTAGTAGTGGTAATAGTAGTAGTAGTAGTAGTAGCAGTAGTAGTAGTAGTAGTAGCAGTAGTAGTGGTGGTGGTGGTGGTGGTGATAGTAGTAGTCGTAGTAGTAGTGGTAGTAGTAGTAGTAGCAGCTGCAACAGCAAACTCATCTGAACGTGAACCCAGTGGACTGCTGGCTGAAGCTGACCTCCATCAGTCCGCAATCCTTATTTCGGGGGATAGGGAGGGATCTGAGGGATTTATTATAACCAGCCAGCGGAACAACCCGGTCATATCAGTGCCACCACATGAAGGCGCCCCTCTCCAGCATCAGTGTTGTTGATTAAGGAGTCTTTATTGCCTTACTAAAGATCATTGACTGTAAACCAGTGCAGACTTTCCTTCTGCAGCTTATCTGTGATGCTAGTCATGAAGTGCTATGAAAAGGATGTAAAACAGCAAAATTGTGTTTTTCTGTCATTAAACTACGTGAAATTAACTGCAAAAGGAAGAGAATCTTGGCCACGAACTATGGCCTTGCTTAACCTGTCTGCATATTGAGGTGAGAATGGCATCGTCCGTGTGGGATTACAGTACACACACACACACACACACACACACACACACACACACACACACACACACACACACACACACACACACATACACACGCACACACACATAGGGAAATGGAGTTGCGAGAGAACTGTAAAGAAAAAAGGAAAGTGATAACTTTATTAACAAATAAAGCTGATTATTTTATTGAAGAGATACGTTGACAAATACGGTAGGTAAAAAGTAATGATTTTATTAGCCAAGTACATAAGAATCGATTATATTGTTAGAAAGATACACTACACAGTATAATAGCTAGGAGAGCCTTCAAGAAACACTATTCAAATAATAATAATGATAATAATAATAATAATAATAATAATAATAACAATAATAATAATAATAATAAGTATCGGGATTCAGGTTCGTTTCTTCTCTTATTCATTTATAACTGTTCCAATATTCTGCCTCTTATTTTCTTTTGTGTGTTGTGTGTTTTATCATTGCCTATCAGTTAGAGAGAGAGAGAGAGAGAGAGAGATCAGACTGATGTCCTCTGAGGGAGTTTCATTGTCCACTTTTGGGCTCCTGTGACGGCTTCAAATCCCAGCAGCTCAAGCACCTTCGTTCTATGCCTTCGAAGGCTCTTGTATCAATGAACTCCTGCGTTTTTTGTGTATTTAGAGACTGAGTAAGCGAGTTCCATGAGGAGGGTGATGGCAGAGACAACCACCCCGAGGCCCAACACTATAAAGGCGCCTTGAAGATGTTCTAGGTTCAATACTCCTTTACCTCGAGCCTGTGGAGATGACAAGACAACTAGATAGATAGATTAATGGATAGATAGATAAACAGACAGATAGATAGATAAATAGGCAGATACATAGACAGACAGATAGATAAGTAGGTAGATACACCGATAGATATTGTTTATAGTGTTAAGATGTATCTATCTATCTATCTATATACCTAGGCTGCTTCCCCCAAGGAAAGGGAGGTAGCCGAGACAGGACGACACACTCCCCGTTTACTCATCCATTCAAACACATTCATTCGCATCTTAGCCCCAAAGGGGAGAACGGACAGATCCTCACCGCACCACACCGCACAAGGGTCAACTGCCCAATGCAATCAGTGACATCCGCAGCAGGGCCCGACAGCAGAACTGGTTTACCACTGCCACATCATAACAGACCCATCCCCTTACCCGCACCTGACCTGACTAGCTGATCAGACCAAATGCGGGAGAATATCCCCTCAGGGCTGCGTCATCACTTATTCATTCACAATTTCTCTCCATTTATTTCTGTCACGCACAGCCACTCTTCCTTGCTCAACAGACATCCCTCTCGCATCCAATGCTCTCTTCACACTGTCCATCCATCCTATTCGTGGTCTTCCTCTCAGCCTTACACCTCTCACATCAGATCTAGTTATCTTTTTCACCAATCGCTCATTATCCATTCTCTCCATATGCCCAAACCATCGCAACACCCTCTGCTCAACTCTACCAGCCATCTCCCGAACGACTCCAGTTCTCCTTCGCACTTCATCATTTCGCACCCGATCCATACGCGTCACTCCACACATACTCCTCAGACACCTCATCTATATTACATTCAAACTTTTCCTCTCTGCTACACCCATATTCCATGTTTCAGCCCCATATGATGCAGTCGGTACCACAACACCCTCATACAGCCTTCTCTTTACATTCATTCTAAGCGAACGACATTTAAACACTTTTTTCATTCCTCCCAGCACCTTTCCTACTTCATTTATTCTAAACTTCACTTCTGCATCTATTCTTCTTGTTAATATGTAGGGAAAGAAAAAGTGGAGAAACAAAAGATGAAAAAGCACAGAAACAAGACAGCATTTGTGTGTGTGTGTGTGTGTGTGTGTGTGTGTGTGTGTGTGTGTGTGTGTGTGTGTGTGTGTGTGTGTGTGTGCTCTAGCATTTTATTTAATGTAACCCCAGATTATTTTATTCAACTGAGAGTGAGTCATGGGGGTTTGATCTTGTTATACTCTCTTCACTTTAACTTGGTCCAGATTTTCGTCCTTGTGAAGCTTATTTCTCGTCGTTCAGTTGTAGAATGAGACAAAACTACGGTTCTACATCCTTTTCATAGCACATCTTCGTGACTAGCATCATACTCTAGTCTCTACCTATTGCCATAACAGCATAAAAGATGGAGAGATGATATTTTTAGGTCAGGTTATAGTAAAAGGAGTATGGTACTATATTACTTTTATTTTAACTTGGCCTAAAGTTGTCATCTCTCCATCTTCAGTCCTCAGTTGTAACAATAAAACTAGGGGAGGCGGTGGCTGAATCGGTAGAGAGGCGGCCTGCAGTCCTAATGGACCCAGGTTCGAATCCCGGCTGGGGCAGGGAACAGTTTAAGGATTTGAATTTCATAAAAAGCAGACTTTTCTGATCTACCAGATGACCCGCCGACATGTCATAAAAATATCCCCGCTAATACCAGTACACCAGTCCTGTATGAGACAGCCCTAGCATGTATTCAATATGGATGGTGGGTGTTAGCGCCGAAGTGGTGACATGTGGAGATGTAGGAGGACTACTGGGCCCCAGGGAGGACTACTGGGACTTGGGAATAGGCACCATGAGGCCTTTGCCCAGGGTCGGACACGTTAAAAAAAAAAAAATGTGATGGTCACAAAGACGTGCCATGGGAAAGCTGAACAGCTAATGTATTGTCCTTTTCCTCCTCTGAGCCATGAGAAGTAAATTGCAAAAGGATGAAACTCTGAGCCAAGTTAAGGTAAAAAGAGTATAGTATTTGTAGTCCCAGGCTCATCTGAACCTGAACCCAGTGGACTGCAGCCTGGTTACCCATCTGCAGATCATCAGCCTCTTTGTGGGTGGGGGGGAAGGAAGGGAATTATGGGACGTTCATCTTACTAGGCAGCGGAGCCACTCAGTCATATCGGTACAACCACGTGAAGGCGTCCTCTCCAACGCCCTTTGTGTCATATGGGTAAATTTCATCTTTTTCACACTGATGTTCCAAGCCTCGTAACTCTTCTTCATAAGCGATTCATTTCACCTATTACATCTTAACATCCTCATGTTACCGATGCAAACCATGACGAAATGAAAAAGCTGTAAGCTAACTGCAAGGTAAAATTAAGGAGAACTGTTCAATATAAACGCTTAGAGAAAAAGTCTTTAACGTCTCTTACGGCAGTGAGAAGCAAGACAAACACTAATGCCGTAATTAAGATATCAGACCCACGCTTAACTCAAGGCCGAACTTCAGCCAGTGAGATATCCCGTGTACAACTAACAAATCTTGGAAAAAAAAATCGCTAAGGAAGTGTTACTGTAATGCTTCCTTTGTCATCTAAAACACGTAAAAAGTAAGAAAATACGCTATGAGAAAGTGTTACAAAGCCTCCTGTAGAACAAAAATACGTTTAACGATTCCCAAATCATGGGCGAACATTTGCCAGTGACATTTGCTGTATGCAGCTAATTCGCTCGCTCGAACACCAAATTTTGTCAAAGTTTGGACCCCCGACAGTATATACCCGAGCAAAAGATTTATAACATCAGCAAGAAATGGGGGAAGGGGTCGGGAGGAGATCTCTGTACTAGAGCAGCGAACTTTTTGAATATCTCAGCCATCTTGAAATTACAAGATAGACACCAATAGCATAAAAATCCTCAGTTATTTTCATTTTATAGACAACTCAACATACGTAATTCCCAATAGTTTTTCCGTAAATCGAGGAAAAAATATATATATAAGGCAAATCAGCGTAACAGCCTGCTCCGCAAGATATAACGGTCTAAGGTTGCCTGAGCAGCGCAGCAGTATTTTCCGACGATTGCTAAGAGAGTTGGTTTAGGAAGTGTGGGGAAATAATTTTAGTGTAATCTAATAAGTTCTTTCAAGTATTTTCAGGTCAGGAAATCAGAGGAAGATGATGAGCCACATGAGACAATATTCAGCACTGCCTGACTTGCTCGCTCGCTCCAACATGTTCCGCACTTTCAGTGTGGACAGTTAGTACATGTTAAATCTTGCAAACAAATCGCTAAGGAAGTTGTGCTACGAGTCAATTACGGGCGAACTTTTTCCCAGAAAGTTTCCGGTGTGCAAATAATAAATCTTGGAAATAAATAGCTAAGGAATAGGTGATACGACTCACTTGCGAACTTTTTCCCAGGAGGCTTCCAGTGTGCAGTTGATAGATCTTGGAAAGGATGCCGGTCTCCAGAAGGCGGATGAGGTTGTCTGAGATGAGGCGGGTGTAGGGGGTGTTGCGACGCAGTAACCAGATCATAAAGTTGTTGTATATCTGTGGAAGGAGGTACACTATACCACCAGCTGTGTCTGTGTATATATATCTATTTATCTATCTGTCTGTGGGTGTAGGGGGTGTTGCTACGTATTATCCAGATCATAAAGTTGCTGTATATCTGTGGAAGCAAGTACACTATAGCACCAGCTCGTGTGTCTTTTTTTTTTTTTTTTTTAAATTCTGCAAGGAAGAAGGAACCAAAGGCCATGAGCCCGCAGTAACAGTTCCCTCCAAGAGAAAAACAAAATACAATAGAGAACCAAATTCAAGATCCGATCATTTTGAGATGCCTGGACACACTGCGTTTGAAAGACTGGAGATCATAGGCAGCAGGAAATACAGACAGAGGGAGGCAGTTCCAGAGCTGACCTGTTGCATAAATAAAAGACTGGGAGTAACGGTTAACTCTTGCATTAGAGAGTTGGACGGAAAAGGGATGAGAGTTTGTTGCCAGACGGGTGCTATGCTCCCGTCGTAGAGGTGGAGGAATGCAAGCAGACAGTTCAGAGGAGCAGTGACCATTAAATTAGCAATAGAAAAGAGATAAAGATGCAACAGTGCGGCGAAGAGACAGAGGTTGAAGGGAGTCAGTAAGAGAAGGAGAGTTAATGAGACGAAAAGCCTTTGACTCCACTCTATTGAGAAGAGCTGTATGTGGGGAGCCTCCCCACACATGAGAGTTGTACTCCACACAGGGGCAGATAAAACCCCTGTATAGAGTCAACAATTGTGCAGGGGTAAAGAAAGAAAGGAGTCGGCTTAGCACACCGAATCTCTTGGAAGCAGATTTTACAAGAGTTGTAATATGATCTTTCCAAGATAAGTCCCGAGTAAATGAAACCCCAAGCATGTTCAAGGATGATGCAGGATCAAGCTGAATATTATTAAACATTAGTGGGTATACCTGTGGAAGATTTTGTCGGGTTGATAGGTGTAAGAACTGAGTCTTTGATGCATTAAAAACAACCATATCATTTTTACCCCAGTCAGAGATACGAGCCAAGTCAGACATTAGGTGTGCCATAGCCTCATCCCTTGTTTGTTGAAGTAACTTTTGGGATGGGCGTTGCAGGAACCGAATGGAAAGGTGAAGGGTGGAGTCATCAGCGTATGAGTGGATAGGGTTAGATGTACAGCTTAGAAGATCATTGATGAATAAAAGGAAGAGAGTTGGTGATAGGACAGAGCCCTGAGGAACACCACTGTTGATAGATCTAGGAGAAGAACGATGGCCATCTACAACAGCGGCTATAGAACGACCAGAAAGGAAGCTAGCGATGAAGGCACAGATAGAAGGTTAGAAACTGCAGGAGGGCAGTTTGGAAATTAAAGATTTATGTCAGACTCGATCGAAAGCCTTTGAGATGTCAAGTGCAATGGCAAAGCTTTCGCCAAAGTCCCGAAAGGAGGATGACCAGGAGTGTGAAAGGTAGGTGAGAAGATCGCCAGTTAGGCGTCCCTGACGGAACCCATACTGACGATCGGAAAGAAGGTTGTGATAGGAAAGATGCCTTAAAATTTTTCTATTGAGAATTGACTCGAAAACTTTTGAAATACAGGACGTTAAAGCAACTGGACGATAGTTGGAGGGTTGGGAGTGGTCACCCTTCTTTGGGACTGGCTGAATGAGAGCAAACTTCCAGCAAGAAGGAAAGGTACAAGTTGACAGACAAAGGCGAAAGAGTTTGCCTAGGCAGGCACAGAAGCACAGTTCTTGAGAACAACAGGAGGGACCCCATCAGGCCCATATGCCTTGTTAGTACTGAGGCCAGTGATGGCAGAAAATACATCAACTGAAGAAATTTTAATGTCAGGCATGAGGAAGTCAGAAGGGGGAAGTGATGGAGGAACAGCACTGGAATCGTCTAAGCTGGAATTGGAGGAGAAAGTCTGTGCGAAGAGTGATGAGGTAAAGTTGTTAGAAAGATTTTTGGCAAGGTGCCAGAAGGAGCGGGAAGAACTCGAGTTGGAGAGTTGAAAGCATTTAGTATGGATGAAATTATTTTTAGTAGAGCGAAGAACAGACTTAGCACGATTCCGGGCAGAAACGTAAAGATGATGTGATTCAGGGGTGGGTTGGCTCTGGTATCTTTTGTAGGCCCACTCCTTGTTGCAGACAGCATTAGAACAAGCGTGATTAAACCAAGGCTTTCTTGCGTTAGTCAAAGGATATGAGAAAGGAATGTATGCTTGCATGCCTGAGAGAATAACCTCCGTAATGCGCAAGGCACACTCAGATGCCTCACGGCCATGGAAGCAATAATCATTCCAGGGAAAATCAAAGAAGTACTGCATGAGGGCCTCCCAGTCCGTGGCTCCAAAATGCCACAGACGACGTTTCCCTGGAGGGTCCACAGGCCGTACCGGAGTAATAGGACAGATTAAGGTAATAAGGTTGTGATCGGAGGTGCCCAACAGAGAGAAAAGATTAACAGAGTAAGCAGAAGGATTAGTTGTGAGGAAGAGGTCAAGTATGTTGGAGCTCTCTCCAAGGCGGTCAGGGATACGGTTAGGGTGCTGTACAAGCTGCTCTAGGTCATTAAGGATAGAAAAGATGTAGGCTTGTTCACCAGGTGGATCCGTGAAAGGAGAGGAGAGCCAAAGGTGGTGGTGAACATTGGAATCTCCTAGAATGGAGATTTCAGAGAAAGGAGAAATGGATATAATGTGTTCCATCGTAGAAATAAGATAGTTGAAGAATTTTTGATAGTCAGTAGAATTAGGGGATAAGTAAACAGCACAGATATATTTAGTCAGAGAATGACAGGAAAGCGGAAGCCAGAGTGTAGAGAATTCAGAAGAATCGAGTTCAGGAACACGAAAGCAAGATAAGTCGTTGCGTATATATACACAACAAACACCTTTGGCTTTGAAATGAGTATAGAGAAAGTAGGAGGAAACAGAAAAGGGTTTGCTGTCAGTTGCCTCAGACAGCTGAGTCTCCGTGCACCTATCTGTCTATCTATCTATGTTTATCTGTTTATTCCTGTATAATTTTGTCTGTCAGTCTGTATCCACGTCAACTTTTTTATCTATCAATCTATATGTCTTTCTTATTGTGTGTGTGTGTGTGTGTGTGTGTGTGTGTGTGTGTGTGTGTGTGTGTGTGTGTGTGTGTGTGTGTGTGTGTGTGTGTGTGTGTGTGTGTGTGTGTGTGTGTGTGTGTGTGTGTGTGTGTGTGTGTGTGTGTGTGTGTGTGTGTGTGTGTGTGTGCGTGTGTGTGTGTGCGCGTGTGTAAAATCTGTCCACCAATCCATCCCTCTATCCTTCTGTCTGTATGTTTGGCTGTCTGTTTATCTCTACACCACCCACCTTCTCTCTCATAATATAAGTGTCCCGAGTCAAATTCCTGTTATGCTGCGTGTAAATCATATAATCAACAGGGCAAATCAAAGTATGTGTCCTCTTCATCACCAGCTCCACCGTAGCCGCATGCAGATCGTTGAGGGTAATGTTGGGGTAGATGTATAGCCTCCTCCCCAGTTCGGCTAGGATGGGGTTCTCTGAGCTCCTTAAGGCGTCTGGTACAAAGCTTCCATATTCGTACATCACGGGCCTGGAGAGAGAGAGAGGGGGAGAGAGAGAGAGAGAGAGAGAGAGAGAGAGAGAGAGAGAGAGAGAGAGAGAGAGAGAGAGAGAGAATCATCATGAATCATCATTGTCATTGCCATCATCATCACCATTACCACTCTAGACTTCTTCCTCACTCCGTAATAAGAACAAAAAGGAAAGAAACCGCCTCTTTTTATTCTAACTTGGCCTAAAATTGTCATCTCGTTATCTTGAATCCTGAGTTGTAGCAATAAATTAACCTTAGAAACTGATACTAGTCACGAAAAAGTGCATTGTAGAGTGGCATTGTCTTTTTCTGCCACTGAGCTAAGTGAAACATGCTGCAAAAGGACAAAATCTGGGCCAGGTTAAGGTAACATAAGAAAAGGTAAGAGGTGTCCACAGTAAGGTATGGAACATGATGGAGTCGAGCATCTATTGAGATAAAACAAAACTGGAGGATATTAAACACAAATTTTATTCTAATTCACCATTTTCTCTGTAGTTGCACTTTTGCCTTGATTTTTTTTTTTTTTTAGCCGTTTGATTTCTATTAAAATGAAATAAGCAGTGATGTGGCAAAGCTCTAATTCTCTCGTTTTCCTGAACTTCAGTCCTCTGGATTCTCTATGCTCTGGTTTCGGCTGGCCTGTCATTCTCACACTAATACGTTGTGTACATCTCCATTCTACCTACTATGAAAAATTCTTTGTTTTACTTAAAGATGGAAACACTATCAGTTTATTGTTTCTCTAAAATCTCCATTCCAGTTAATTTCAGTGTTCACTACCACCTTTGGCTCTCGTTCAAATCAGCTGATCACCGTGGTGAACAAGCCTGTTGTCTTTTCTGTCCCCAATGACAGAGCAGCATGTACTCGTACACCACCCTCATTGTATCCCTGACCGTCTTTCCTTCTGCTTACTCTGTAATTTTTCCTCTCCATTGGGCTCCTCCGACCACAACCTTATCACCTTCATCTGTCCTATGGTTCCAGTAAGGCCTGTGGACCATCGCAAGAATGGGCAGCATTGGCCCTTTGGAGCTGCTGACTGGGAACCCCTCAGGCGGTACTTCTATGATTTTCCCTAGAATGATTCTTGCTTCCATGGCCGAGAGCCATCTGAGTTTGCCTTGCACATTATGAATGTTGGTCTCTCGGGCATGGAAGCAGACATTCCTTTCTTATATCTTTTGACTACTGAAAGAAAGAAAAAGGTTAAGTCATGCTTGTTCTACTGTGTCCACAACAAGGAGAAGACCTAGATAAAGTACCGGAGCTAATACAACCTGAATCTCGCCTCTGTTATATCTCCGTCTGGAATTGTGCTAAGTCCGTTTGTGGTAGGTGGGGGCGCCCATCATCCACCAACTTAGTGTAGTACTGTTTTTAGGATAGCGCTACATCGAGTGGCAAGCCAAATGATTTCCTGTAAACCAGGAGAGCATTACCAGCACTGGGTGGTAACCTTATAACCAACCGACACGTGTTCCCTACGTGACAACAAGTGGATTAGCAGAAGGTTAGTGCCCCTCCTCGGAGAAAAACTAACTAAAAATACAAACAAGAAGCCTTGGACCAGGACTGACCAAAAGATGACTAACGACCGAACAAAGGATATGATACAGATGGCGACGTGGAATGAAAGAGGTGCAAATGATGAGGTCAAAGAGAGTGAGATTGTTCAGGTGCTTGAGGGTGCGAAAGTGGATGTATGTGGATTAAGTGAAACTAAATGGTGAGGAGAGACTGTGAGAGAATAGGAGTAAGGACGGGGCATATGTGCGGGAATAGGTGAGAATGAGAGGGCAAAAGAAGGAGTGTGTATCACTGTGAGTAACAGATGGAAGGAGAATAAAAGAGAGTATGGATCAGTTGGCTCAAGGATTATGTGGGTAAGACTGAAAGTTGGACTACAAATGTAGGCGATTGTGTGTGTGTATGCACCAAAGCAAGATCGTGCAAGCAGAGTGAGAGAAGAGTTTTGGACAAATGTGGAAATGTGCATCATCACCACCACCACCACCACCATCACCACCATCACCACCATCGCCATCTCCACCATCAACACCACCATCACCACCATCATCACCACCATCACCATCATCACCAACATCATAACCTTCACCACCACCAACACCACCACCATCATCATACTATTTTTTCACTTTCATTCCATACCTGAGGGACCTAGTAACACCTCTTCCCTAGCGATTTATTCTGCCTTTTACCCATTAATATCATCTTGTATGTTATTGCTGTAAACTATGTCGACATTGAAGCTTTATAAATAATCATATAAGTCAGTGTTAAGATATAATACGCAAAATACAGGGTAGTCCATATGTAGCGCTCCTCTTACACCTCGCCGGGCCATTTCTCGTGTGCTGTGGGGGCGGCTCAGTCATCGCTATATCCATCCTCCATTATTTATTTCCAACCCCCACTGTCACCCCCACGCCAGCAGACTGAGCCATCCCCGCAACACAATAATCAGATGAGTTACTTGTGCAGCGCTATTTCTGGACTACCCTCCATAAAATTCTCTAGCCGATGTTTAGTAAACTATACATGTTCTATTTTGCCAAATATTTTCGTTCTTTTCCATTTTATTTCAGTGGTGGTTTGACAGAACTTTGGCAATGCATCCTTTCCATAGCACTTCTTCATGATTAGCATTGTATGAAACTTTGACATATGCTAGTATATAGAGCTTGTAAAATGTCTTACGTAAGAGAGAGAGAGAGGGGGAGAGAGAGAGAGAGAGAGAGAGAGAGAGAGAGAGAGAGAGAGAGAGAGAGAGAGAGAGAGACACACACACACACACACACACACACACACACACACACACACACACACACACACACACACACACACACACACACACACACACACACACACACACAGACGGTCAGAAGCTTACAAATCAACTCACATAAGATGGGATTCTGCCAGATCTTCCACGGTCTCAAGTTTGGCAGGGTAGACGGGCACTGTTAGAATGACAACTAGGTTGCTTGTATACCCGGCCGCTAAGATGTCTACCGCAATCCACCACACCACCAACCACACCCTCGCCCACCAGACTGTTATCTCCTTATCCGGCATGGACTGTCCTATCAACCCAGACCCTACCTGCAAGAACAGGGAGAAGAAAATAGTGTTGGTGATAATGATAATAATAATAATTTTTTTTTTTTTTAAATAACAGAACGGAGGAAGGAAAAACAAATGGGGAAAAAAAAATAATCCATACACCAGATTACTGGTGTCCTCTGTTCATAAAATATCTGTAACAGTTAGACTTGAACAGTTGTGGGTTGAAATTTGGAGGAAAACAACTCTGGGGAAGCGAGTTCCAGAGAGATGCAGTTCGGGGAATGAAAGAATTCTGATAGGCAGAAGTTCTGCAATATGGTTGAGTGACATTCCAGTCATGAGCGCTACCAGATGCCCGTGTAGCACGAGGGAAGGCATGGAGAGGTGGCACCATGGACGCAACTTCGTCTGAGCATTTGCCAAAAAAATATCTGTAAAATAATGCAAGGGAGGCAACATTCCTTCTTACTTGCAGGGGAGATAGTTTATATGTAATGGCAGGGTTGTTAATGATTCTAACAGCTTTATTCTGAATTTTGTCTACTTGTCTTAATGCAACCTCTCCACAACCATTCCACAAGGGTGAGCAATATTCAAGCTGAGAGCGCACATGACTCTTATAAATTATAGCTAACTGCTCATCGGCGAAGAAGTTACGGACTCTATACAATAATCCAAGTTTCTTTGAGGCGGTTTTAGCAAGTGATCTGACATGAGAGGTCCAGCTGAGGGCACTGTTAAGTGAGACACCAAGAATTCAGTACTTTTGGAGATGGGAATATTAGTAGCACTGAAGGTAATGTACGAATCTGGCAATATCTGTCTATTAGTAAACTGTATATATTTAGTTTTACTAGCATTAAAAGAGACAAGGATGTTTTGTCCCCATTCACTGATCGTAGCTAGATCTTGATTTATGGAGATGGCTGTACTGAGTTGAGAGGTAGAGATATTAGACTTTGTAAATGGATGTCTGAGTGTGAATGAACTATGTAGTGTTGAGTCATCTGCATATGAGTGAACGGGATTGTGAGCGACAGATAAGAGATCATTAATATGAACCAGAAATAGGGTTGGCGCCAGAACTGATCCCTGGGGCACGCCGGCGTTAATTGAGTGGAAATTCGAATATACATCATCTACTTTTACTCTCATTTTCCTGTCACTAAGATAAGAAGAAATCAAAGGAACAAAAGACGTTAGTCCATAGCAAGGGAGTTTGGACAGCAGGGAACGGTGCCATACTCTGTCGAAAGCTTTAGAGATATCAAGAGCTACTGCATGAGTTTCTCCAAAAAGATCAATTGATTGATGGATGGTATGAGTTAAGAGATTGAGTGCGTCAATGGTGGATCTTTCGTGGCGAAAACCGTATTGTCTATCACTAATTAAGTTGTTGGATTCAAGATGTTCAACAATATGCTTATTAATTAAAGTTTCAAATACCTTACCAAGAGAAGATGTGACAGCTATTGGTCTGTAATTGGAGGGTTCAGACGAACTTCCTTTCTTCGGAACTGGGTGGATATTGGCTTCTTTCCATGAATTTGGGAATAAAGAAGTACGTATGCATAGTCTGAATAATTTGGCTAGGACAGAGGCAAGTTCAGGGGAACACTTTTTCAAAACAATTGATGGAATTCCATCTGGGCCTGGAGCTTTGTTGGAAGGTAAATTGTCTAGGATGGATTTTACGAATCTTGTCTGTATTTTAAGTGGGTCAATTTCGGGAGAATCAAGTTCCAGTACTGAGACATTCTGGCTGGTATCATCTATGGTAGAGTTTCTTGCAAAGGTACTAGCAAAGATATCTGCTTTCCCACGTGGGTCATTTGTAATATTGCCATCTGAAGATTTTAGTGGGGGAATGGAAGATGACTTGTTAAAGTTATTATTAAAAGAATTAAGAGATGACCAGAATATTCTTTTGTCATAAGGGTTGTTAAGTAGTTTTGATGCTTGCTTTTGAAGAAAGTTTGATTTAGATAGATTTAATACAGCTTTTGCATGATATCTAGCAATTTTAAATTGGGAGAGTGATTCAGATGTTTTTGATTTTAAGTAAGAGTTATATGCTAATGACTTTTGGGCTGTTGCTCTGGCACAATTGCCATCAAACCATTTTGGAGAGTTTGATCTTTTAGTGAATTGTTGACTTGGTATGAATAAATCCATACCAGCTAGAATTAAGTCGCAAATGTGGGACTGGGTAGAATTGGGATCACTAGAGAAGAAAGACTGCCATGGAACATCAGCAAGATAATTTCTAAATCCATCCCAGTCTGCCCTGTCAAAGTGCCATCGGGTCACCCTGACAGGTTCGGAATGGGGAGGTGTAAGAGGGTTAACTAATGAGGCTTTGATGAGATTGTGGTCAGAGGATCCAAGTGGCGACAGTACCTCTATCCTGTATTGATCTGGATTATTTGTCAAGAATAAATCCAAGAGATGGGCATTATGGTCAGGATTATCAGGTATTCTGGTTGGTTGCTTCACCAACTGGGTGAGATTAAACGATTCCACAAACAGCTCGCATTCTAGACCAGAGTCGTCAGTCCGGGCAGAATGCAATAACCATTCAACATTGTGTATGTTAAAATCACCCAAAATGGTAATTTCATTGCCAAGGGCAAGGTCAAGGTTACTCAACTGAGTGGATATGGAATCAAATACACTGGGTTCCGAAGAAGCATTGGGGGAACGATAAACTACATAGATATATTTGGTAATGTTTTGGCAATTTAATTTATATAATGAGTAATCAAAACTGGATGAAGTGAAGTTTAAAATAGTATCAACTGCATATTGGGATTTGATATAACAACAGGTGCCGCCCTTGTTTCGAAAGTTTGTAAGGAGATGGTAACCGGGAAAACAAAATGGAGATATATCGGTAGAGGGTGAGATTTGTGGTTCTGTGAGGAAAAGGGCCAAAGGGGATATGGACTGAAGGAAAAAATGAACTGAGTTTAAATTTGTGGTAAGGCCGCGGATGTTGGTAAAGAATAAGGCCGCACCGTCACCTCTTCGCCGACGAGCATTCCCGGAAATTTTATTATTATTATTATTATTATTATTATTATTATTATTATAATGTTTGGTATAATTTGCCCTCTTGATTTTGAGATATTCCTGCAACACGCAGATGCACATACAGACACACACACAGACTCATGCGGTTAAATTATTGCCCCACTAGGTGGGCAATAATAATGTACTACAACTACTACTACTACTACTATTACTATACTACTGCTACTAATACTAATAATAATAATAATCCATCCATTCATCCATCATACAATCCTAAGTCACCCCATAGAGGAGCGCAGGAAGCCGGGCGTAGGCAAGTTGGTGCCGACATTTAAGATGAGCGTGAGTATCATCTTAAATTCACTCTCATAATAATAATGATAATGATAATAATATTGGCAGGACTCCAGGGCATAAATCAGCGAAGGAGCATCTCTCCATTTTGGCCTGTGCCAGCGCTGATGGCTCTCATCGCCTATAGTTAGTCATAGTAGGTAAGAGCAAGCGACCCAGGTCACTGAAGGACATCATGGTCATTGTTTCTGTGTAGTGCCATGGTAACAAGTTAACCTGGTTTAACCAAGATACCATTCATGGCTCGTTCCACCACAGCTACGACCCTTCAGTGCAGCAGCACCAAAAAGTTGTAGCATCAATCGTGACAACATGAAGGCAGCGCTGCTGCTAGACAATGCACCAGCCCATCCTTCCTCTGCTGAACTGCAGCAAGGATGGACGAATCAAGGAATGATCCTGACAGTAACATCACTGACCTTACCCAGACCATGGACCATGGAGTTACAGAGAGTGCAGAGGCACTTCAGAATGCTCTACTTGCACCAGTGGATCATTGTGACTGTGGATGGGATGGGATGGACCAGGAAGACTATGATGACAACAGAGGCAAGAAAACCCAGTACAGATTCAAGTTATACAACATCAAAGATGCCATCATCAACCTGGCAGAAGCGTGGAAGAAACTGTCTCTTGCCAGTAGGTGGTGCAAACTCCTCAGAGCCCCCAAGACTCCAGTACCACTGCATGATATTTTGGGTTTGAGCCACTGAGGATGGCAGAAATGTTGGTAGCTGCAGGGCAGAGTGATCTTGTTGAGGAGAGGTTGCAAAAGTTGCTGGATGAGGAGGCTTGTGTGCCCAGCTACCATCATCAGACAGAAGAGGAGAGTGAATGAACTACAAGATTGGACACTGGCAAAGAAGAAAGACGAAGATAAGAAGGAGAAGACATCTGAACCATCTCTGGATGCAGCCCTTGATGCTGCAAACACCATCCTGGCCGTGAAGATAAGGTCGGAGGGCCTCTGGCTCAACATTATGAGGTCATGCGGCTAACCTGGTTGGAGTTAATACAGTACAGCTGTAGCAGCCAAGGAAAATCCTGGATAAGATCTTCCAATTTTTCAAGCATGTGCCGACTACTGCCAAGAGGCTCTGCACAGTCAGATACCTCCAATAACATCCTCAGCCAGCCTCCACATAGCCTCAGGATCCAGCAGTACATCTTCAGGACCCCAACACCTCAGGATTCTCTGTATCAGATGCGACACAAGAGCCACCAAAAATCACCTTTTCCAACAGTGACGACGAATAACACTTAATTCAATCTGAGGCATACAAGAAGAATGGAAGTGTGAGCATCTGCATCCATCTATACATGTGAAGGGCACATTGCATGAGTTTCCTACCCCTTTCATGCCAGCCTGGTCTGAAATTACCATCTTCTCATCATAATTGCTGAGTTGTGAAAACAGACTAGTAATATTGTCTAGTCATGAAATGGCGCTATGTCAAAGGTGTGAAAAAATGAGACAGGTTAGTTTAAAAGGGGTATAGTTTTCATTTTTAGTATTAGAATATAAGATTTTACTAATTAATATTCTAACATGTACTTGAAATCCCACTTCAGGGGGGACCATCGGATAGAACAGAGTATCCACTTCATTGGATTTCCCCCCATTAGTCTGTTATAATGAGGGTCCACTTTATATATATACCGTACATATCTATATCTATCAATCAATCTATCTATCTATCTATCTATCTATATATATATATATATATATATATATATATATACCCAGGCTGCTTCCCCAAAGGAAAGGGAGGTAGCCGAGACAGGACGAAACACACCCAATCTACTCATCCACTCAAACACATTCATTCGCATCTTAGCTGTAATTGGGAGAAGGGACAGATCCTCACCATACCACACCACACGCGGGTCAACTGCGCAGTGCAATCAGTGACATCCGCAGCAAGGTCAGACGACAGAGCTGGTTTACCCCTGCCACATCATAATAGACCCATCCCCTTATCCGCACGTGACCTGATCAGCTGATCAAACCAAATGCGGGAGAATATCCCCTCAGGGCTGTGTCATCATTTATTCATTCACAATTTTTCCCCATTTATTTCTGTCACGCACAGCCACTCTTCCTTGCTCAGCAGACATCCCTCTCGCATCCAATGCTTTCTTCACACTGTCCATCCATCCAGTTCGTGGTCTTCTTCTCAGCCTTACACCTCTAACATCAGCTCTAGTTATCTTTTTCACCAATCGTTTATTATCCATTCTCTCCATATGCCCAAACCATCGCAACACCCTCTGCTCAACTCGATCAGCCATCTCCCAAACAACTCCAGTTCTTCTTCGCACCTCATTATTTCTCACTCAATCGATACACATCTCTCCATTCATACTCCTCAGACACCTCATCTCAATTACATTCAGACTATAGAGAGAGAGAGAGAGAGAGAGAGAGAGAGAGAGAGAGAGAGAGAGGGAGAGAGAGAAAGAGCCTCTGTGGTACAGTGGTAAAGTGTGCGTTTCATACACGGGTGAGCCAGGGTTCCCGCCCAGCCAGGGTCATAAACTTTGGGAGTGTTCACCCGGCCAAGTACTGCATTGGTGGACACAAGGGTTGAACCAGTGTTGCATAGTGTAAAGTATGCTTGCATCCAGTCAGCTTGTGCGGGCCGACTACACTTGGTTCACAGACTACACACACATCCAAAGCCACTCCAACACTACAATTACACTTACAAGCACTTCTCACCCTACATACAATCTCTACCAGACAGCCTAAGCCACTTGGTAGAGATTCATTGGGTGTATTGTCCCGACTTCGGTCGGGATAGGCCGGTCCTGCAGTGGATACTCAAACGGCTGATGACGATGATAATGTATATATATATATATATATATATATATATATATATATATATATATATATATATATCCAAATCAAATTAAGAACACACACACACAATCTCTTTGTCTTTCTATCTATATGTCTATCTATATCTACCGGAATCAATGTCAATAAAATCACCTTGAGGGCAACGTTGACAGGATCATTGATAACACGTTGTTGATACAGAAGTAAGGCAAGAGACGAAGCCACCACAATGGTCGTAGCTGCCAGCAGTCCCCACATAAGCATTGAAAAAGGGTACAGAACATTCCTCCAACGCGGCAGTGGCTGCGGGACGCGTAAAAGGAAGGAGAAACTCGTGCCCCAGTGAGGATAGGTGAGATCGAAGTCGTGAAGTCGATCCCTATTCGGCTGAAGAACGTTGACTGTCATGTCCTTCCTATGGTACATCACTTGGCCAAGCATCCCTGTGTAGGTGCCGTTTACTTTACGAGCGAACTCAACATTCGGGAGGGGAATCACGTTCACCCCAAACCCATACTTGTCTCCGATGATGTTCAAGGCGTCTACATTCCCCCCTACGCAGCCACCATTTTTGTCGTAGTAAACGAAAGGATTATCGTAGCACAGGGTCGAAACCTGCAAAATCTTGCCCCCGAAATTCAGGAAGCGAGGCGGGAAAAGAGACTTGAGAGTGTAAAGTTTACTAGGGGTCCAAACTTCCAATGGAGCTTTTGTCAGTGAGCGTCCTTGTCTGTTGTGCTGTGTGGGTAGGCTGGTGTAGGAATATATGTATGTTTTTCCTGCTTTAACGACCGACTGCAGAAGCAGGATGAATTCTGAGCGTTGGACGACAGGTTGACTCAAAATAGAGGTCGTGTTGAGATATGGGTCCAGACAGAAGAGGACCAGGTAGCAGGGATTCCAGTCTCTGTTGCCTTCCAGGAGGAGGAGAAATGAAGTAGGATCACTGTAGAAGATGATGACAGTGGTAAGTCTTGATCCCCTGATGTGGTGTTGGGGACGTGGAGTATGGAGGAGTGAGTGTTGGCTGGCGAGGTAGACGGGATTGAGGGAAAGTCCCGCTGCTGACAGCGCCTGACTCAGATCTAGTAGGTGATGGCTGTGGTCCTCACTCACCACCAGGAGGTCCTGCCCACGCAAAGGACCCCGAACCAGCAATGACAGAGTGTTTGTTGGAAGGGTGTGGCTGTCTGGGGGAGAAAAAGAATGTATTGTAGATGGTTGGTTTTCATCTGTTGCTTGAATACTAAGTTGTGGCTGTATGAACTTTGAGGATGCATTGGTATGGTTGGCTTAAAACTGTCATCTCCCCATCTTATTTGTTGATTTGTGACAGTAGATTAGCACTAGAGTACAATGCTGGTCACGAAGAAGTTCAATGAAAAGGACGTAAAGCCAGTGTACCATCTTATTCTACCACTAAGCTACCAATGGACGAAAATCTAGGCCAAGATAAAAGAACAATATTCTTTTTACTCTAACTTGGCCGTAAACTAACAACTCTCCAGCTTGAATGCTGAGCTGTAGCGATAAATTAACACTATAATATGATGCTATTCATGAAGTGATGTGAAAAGAATGTAGAGCCATAGTATTGCCGCTTCCTGCCACTGAGCCACGTGAAATAAGCTACCAGTGGACGAAAATGTAGACCAGGTTAGGGTAAAAGAGTATATTTTCTTCTCTAGTAAGGGGAACTTTCTTAACCTCAATAAAATCGTCTGGTAATAGGATATTTAAATATGAACATATACGTTGATCTCACTATTCGGAAGGGGTTGTTATTGTGGCCTGAGGTTCATCTGAAACATGAACCCGGTGGACTGAAGGCTTAATTCGCTCATCTTCCCCAGTCCAACCTCTTCCTTTCGATGAACAGGGCAGTAGTTGAAGGACGTTCGTATTAACCTGGCAATTGAGTGGCTTGATTACATTAGTTCCACCACATGAAGGCGTCTCTTATAAAATGTGAACCTGACTGCAGGCTTAAACTGTCGTTCTCCTGCAGTCCACAATCCTTCTTTCTGTGGATAGGGAAGTAGTTGAGGGAGTGAAAAGAGAAACCTGTGTTTTACATAGGAAAAATCATCCAATATATTACCACATTGTCGGGAAGCGAACCCGGTATGCAGGCTGGCTCTGACCTGAGAGTCCCGGGTTCGATTCCCGGCATATTGGTAATATATTGGATAGCTGAGGGAGGTTTGAAAAACAAGGTAGTTGAGCCACTCAGTTATATCGCTACCACCACATGAAGGCGTCTCTTCCCAGCACCAAGGAAGTTACAAAAGAAAATACAACACTGGAGTGGAATACTTAACACATTTACGATCCAGGCCCTGTCGTAACTGTGATGGGTTTTGACAGGAGGAACTGGAGACGTGGAAACTTTTCTTTCTCTGTCCTTCCA
>NC_136997.1:41173239-41278239 GCF_032717465.1 Coenobita brevimanus | reverse complement strand
AGCTTTACGGTCGCGGGAGTCGCGTTCGATATTCTTTTCATCTTAACTTGGCTCACAATTTCGTCCGCTTGGGGTTTATTTTACGTAAGAGCAACAGAAAAAGACGATGCTATAGCTGTACATCTCTTCTATAGCACTTCATCGTGACCAGCATCATATTCTAGTGTTAATGCAATGCTGCAAATCGTTATTCAACATGGAGAAGTGTCTTACTCGTTTCACCTTAACTTGGTCCAGATTTTCGCAAATTTGCGGCTTATTGCACATAGCAAAATGGCAGAAATGGACGATGCTATGGCTATGCATCCTTTCCATATCACTTCTTCGTGACCAGCATCATAGTTTAGCGGTAATCTATTGCTACAATTCGTTGCTTAAGATGGTGAGGCGTCAGTCCACCTCCTGTATCTTCTCTTTATCATCCTGACATAGGTATAGTGTGAATCAGTACCGTACAAGAGAATAATTAGGTGTTCTGTGCAGAATAAATCGCTAAGGAAGTGGTGTTATGAAAATAGCCTTAGCCACTTAGAACATAGCCTACAGAGTGGTCCATAAGTAACGCTCCTCTAACACTCAGCTGGGCAGTTTCTTGTGTGTTGGGTGAACGGTTCAATTAGTGTTACGTCTCTCCTGCATAATTTATTTCCTGCTCCCAGTGCCGCACCCACGCCCACACCAGCAGACTCAGCCGTCTATGCAACACAAAATACTGCCACATGAGTTGTGGAGCTATTTACAGACCACTCTCTATAACGTTTTGATGTCTCGTAAAGAAATTTTTATGGACGCCAGACGATTTCATTCAGTTGATGAGTAATTTTTCACCCTCTAGATATTAAAAAAACAAAAAAGGTTGAAAAAGGCCAAGAGATTTAAAGATTTCTGAAACCCGTAAATAGTTCCACTGGAAACTCTCTTGGCAGTATCTTATGTGTTGCGAGGACGGCTCAGTCGGCTAGTGTGGGCGTGATTGTGGAGGTGGGAGTAGGAAATGAATGAATGATGCAGAGTGGATACTGATAACACTGAGCCGTCCCCACAACAGAAGAGAAATATCCCGTCAGAATGGCACACAGGGTGGTTCACATACATAACGCTTCCATTACACTCCACCTGGTGCTTTATCGTGTGTTGTGTCTGTCCTGCATCATTCAATTTATTATCCCCATTGCCTTACCCACGACCATGAAGAACGCATCATTTGTACGAAGTCTGCTTTCCAATCCAAATGTTTCTGTTAATTTTAGGAAAGGCTTCTCGTACAGTAAGAGTTAATGCAGGCTATTTCTAATCCCTCTAGCTGAAACTATATTTCATGATTTGTATAAAAACCGTCTGGAAGCAGCAAGCACCATGGAAAATGAGGAAGTATCAGCTGTTTGAATCCACTCCTTCCTACATCCAATCCCACGAACCCCTAATGTCTCTCTCCCTTTTTTTCGTGATATTAATCCCACGAATGCTGCGATACGGGCAAACTAAGAGCCCGTCAGAGATGTGCTTGGCTCATGTGGGCTGTAATTAACGAGGGGGAGGGTAATCCTAAACCTTAGTGAGGAGTAAGTTGAAGGGTACATTGGCTACAATGCTTGCAGGAGCAGTTAAGTCGTCCCCGAACCGAGCAAAGCCTGCGCCGGGGCGAGACCTGAGCGAGACCTGAGCTGGGTAGTGGCTCAACAGTGAAGGAGATAATGGATGAGTGGCTCCTCAAATCTAGCCAGGCAGTGAGAACATGGGTCCAGCTCTGCAGCAGAAATATGTTTGTAACAAAGGAACCCCAAGCACAATCACCGGCGTTGCACCAAGAGATAGTTTGGCATGCCCGGGGGTAGGGTCAGAAGCAGGGCATAAGATGTGGCAATGGCATACCATGTAGTGGTGCAAAAGCCCACAGAAATGTAGAGCTGGTGGTCGTCCCATGACAACCTGCAAATGGTGCCTATCCAGATGGTGACGATGTGTGAGGTGCCGGGCTGGAGAGCGAACGTGACCTCCAGGAAGAGCAAGCGGCATAAGCAAGCTCATTGCTGGCTATTCCCACATGACCCGGGAGACAATGTAAGATGACGGTGACACTTCTGTTGGTGAAAAGAGAGGTGATGTGAAAGACTGGGGTGAGCAGAAAGATATTATCAGCTACAGAAAAAGAGTGTAGTCTCTGGAGCAATGACAGGGAGTCAGTGTGGATGACTACATGCCCATGAGGATGGTTATAGGCATGGTGCAATGCTCCAAGGATGGCCACGAGTTCCTCCTGAAATGCAGAGACTCCCTGGGAGATTCACCATGACTCAGTATGTCGGCCACAGACAAAAACTGACCAAGCAGAGCCATCAGGACAGACTGAGCCATCCGTGAAATAAGTGGCTGAGTTAAGGGAGTGCATAGTAGCCACCCTACGAAGGCCCTTCTGACGTAGCATGGCTGGAATGGAGGAGCATTGTTTGGCCTCCGAAGGGCAGAGGATCGTGAAAGGATGAGGGTTCCATGGTGGTGGGGCAGCAAACCCAGGACAAGGTAAGTCTGCATCTCGGCAGATGGCAGGGGCAGGACCCAAACCATAAATAATAGCAACTGTTCAGTGGGCCCAATCACTCTGGGGTAGAGGGGCGGGAGGTCCACACACCAGACGTTTGAGTAGGGCCAAGACCGGCAGTTGTGGGCGATGTTGCACCCACTGGATAGTGATAACTGCCACCATTAACATAATGCGATGCGCTCGTAATGTTAAACCACTTTCCATAAGTAAAATAGCGAGCCGGGTCCAGCAAGGAGCACCCAACACGATGCAGAAGGCGTCATATTGTAGGACCTCCAGAGACCTAATGATCGATTGGGCAAGGCCACTTAAACAGATGGCACTGTAGTCCACCAAAGACCTGATGGCATGGATATAAAAAGTCTGGAGGAACCTGTAAGATGCCCCCAAACTCCTGCTCGAAAGACACCTGAGGGCAGCCAGGCGGGTGGAAGCACCCTCCTGCAGCTATCTCACGTGTCTCGCAAAGGTGAGGCCTCCATCAAACCAGACTCCCAGATGCTGGTGGAGAGTGTCGAAGGCAAGCTGCTGCCCACCAAGAGTCAGTGGGAAGTCTGGTAGACGAAGGCTGAAGGGGAGACATTTGGTCTTTGCCAAATTCATTTTCATGCCCAACTCATTGCACAAGGCACACAGCTTGGAAATAGCTGAGTGGGCCAGAGTGAAACAATCTCATCTCGTAAAGACGAGGGCCAGGTCATTGGCATAACTGAAGAGGGTCACCCCAGGGCCGTAATCGATAGTCAGTACCCCCTCCACCTGAATTTTGAACAGTAACGATCTCAAGACACTCCCCTGGGGGATGACATTGGGGTGACAATAGAATGGGGACAGGTGCCCCTGGAAGAGGACCCCTGCTGTATGCTACACAGAGAAGTCCCTGACCCATGACAACAGTCTGCCGCCCACTATCTTGGCACAAGAGCTGCCTGAATTAGAACAGGTTTGGCCAGTTCAAAGGCTTATCTAGGTTGAGGAAGAGAGCCGTCCCCTTTCCACCTCTAAGCTCCATGAGGAAGGATGCTAGGCAGTGAGTAGCACTCCTGCCTGGATGGTAGGCATAAATCCTTGGGTGTAGCGGTCCCAGAAACCAAGCAAGGTGAGAGTGCACAGCCCTCTCTGCCATCTTAGCGACACAGCTAAGAAGAGAGATAGGGTGCATGGCAGAGGGATCACAAGGTTTAGGAATCGGATGGATTACAGCTGTCTTCCACGACCTCCCGGCCCAAGAGAGGTTGGGCAGATCAAGCAGTCGCTCACTACCACAATCTCCAGTGTGAGATAAGACAGAGTAAGGGAACCTGTCAAGCCCAGGTGCAGTGTCGGTCCCACAGCACAGCTCTTTTTGGAGTTTCCCGCTAGTGATGGGACAATTAGCGGGGTCAGGCCTTTCACCGGCAGCCTGGATCTCAGTGAAACGAGAGGCAGACAGCTGCGCTTGTAGGGCTTGGATGGACTGCATGAGATTGTGCGAGACAGAACGATCCTCGAAGTGCTGTGCAAGATGGCTGGCCTCAGCAGAAGGGTCAGGATGAGAAGGCAGGTGAGGAGGACGTGGATCAGCGATGGACTGGATACTCCTCCATATCTCTCGGAGAGAGGAGTGAGAATCCAGGGTATGACATCACCCGATCCACGCCTACTCCTTGATGCGGCACTTCTCAGATGTTATGTGGCATGTAACTGCAACCATATACCGATGGTGTGGGGATGTATGGCGTTGCCGGTACTGCCTGTGGGCCACATTTAGCCTGTTATTCAGTTCCTTCACCTTGTTACAATAAATCCAGCTATCTCAGTAGCACCACATGGATCGTTGTTACAGCAGTATAGTGAGCAAGGCCACCTGCATAAAAGCTTGGGCTACCTGATCTGCTCTCAAGGTCCGGGGCAGGAGGAGATGCCTCAAAGGCCGCCGCCAAAGCACGGCCGAATGCAGCTCAGTTAGCCCTGTGGAGATCCCATCGTGGCGGAGGGAGTGGGGGAGGCAGAAGTGGAACCATGGGCATAGTGACTTTGTTGCGAAGTGATTGCCCGCAAAGAGGAGGTGGAGTGACCATGTTGCAGAGCTCGCAAAAAGGGAGACAAATGACAGGTCGAGGTGACCCCCAGCAATATGTGTGGCCCAGGCAGTGTTATGAAAAAGGAAGACACCACCCATCTCCTCCAGAACTAAGGAGATGTGCCACCCTGCTTTAGTGGACTGAAGAGTCGAGGAGAGAAGGGCGTGGTGGGCTTTGAAGTCACCCCTGATGTACACAGAGGCCATGGTAGCCTGGGAGAACAGGTCTTCCACCTTCAGGGTGCCCCTGTGGCTTCAGTATACGTTGTACACCAATAGGAACGATGTCGCCAGGTGAAGGACCACATCCTGTACCTCCACATCAGGCCCACAGAAGCAAGAGGGGTCACACTCTGTGGACGTGATGTGGTCCCAAACCAGGACGGCACAACCCCGTGTAATCCCAGGCACGTGTGGGAGGAGATGAGTGGTGTAACCCGGGAGATGGAAAACTGCCCACTCTGGCAGTAGCGTGTTTTGTAGCATGAAGTCAAGAGGACAGTCCCTCATAGCTGCCTCCAGTAAGAGCAGGAGCTTACTCCTGGCCCCTAGACAGTTCCATTGGAGGATGTGGAGGTGGGAAGTGGCATCTCACAGGCAGATGGATCTGGCTCCAAGGCTTCCTCCATTGCAACCTGGGTCACTGGCACCATCGTGACCACTGTCAGTGTTTTCAGGGGCTCTGCCAAGAGCAGTGGAGAACATGGCGCCCGAGCAGCTGGTGGAGGGGCAGAGGAAGGCCAAACGTCAGCTTTCCGAGCTCGATGAGGCTTCCCACGGGGGCAAGGAGAAGCAGGGGGGTGAAGCTGCCGTTTCTTCTCGTAGGCCTTGTCAAATATGTGACTGACTATGGCAACAGCGGTGTCTGTGCTTAACGGCAGCCATGTCCTCTGTGCAATGGTATTCATTACCACCACGGTTATTTGCATCCCCAGCAACTTGAGCTCTTCCAACGAGAAGTGGAGTCAACTGGGTAAGAGCCAGGGGAGGGGACGAAGCTCAGAACTGGGTGACGGAGCCTGGGGAGAGTGCTCTGCCTTATGGTGGATCTCAGCGGTGGTCTGGCCCTGGATGAGAGCTGTGGGCAGAGATAGATAGTTGGTCTCGTAGAGCGTGGGTGGACTCAGTGCAGTGGGGTGTTGTTGCTGTCCTCATACAAAAGTGCCTGGGGGAGTCGGAGTGGCACTGGTGGCCTGCTGGTTCCTCACTCACGTGACCTGCCATTCCCGTCCCTGTGTCACCCTCTTCACCTTTGCAAGGCAGATGGACTGCCACATGTGTTGAGACCCTGAGCAATTGGGGCAGTGGGTGGTAACAGGCTCCTTCGCCTTGAAGCGTGCCAGACAACACTCGGTGTCGTGTACACCACAGTAGATCCCGCACACCACAGGGCAGTTGCAGTTGGTGTGATGGTGGCCATACCATTGGCAGTGGTAGCACCTCAATGGTTCTGGCATATAAGGGCGAAGGTAATACTTACCCCAATTCCCCAGGTCGAGCTGTGACATCAGAGGGCCTCTCAGGGTCACACACACCTGCTGCATCTCCTCTTGTGTGTGATGGTTTTGACAATGCATCACCTCCTCCACCAGGCTGTGCTTGAGCAGGATATCCACCAGCATATGCCGGGGATATTCCATGACCGTTGCTTTGGTGAGCTGTCCACCACGAGTCAGCTCTACAAGTTGCACTTGCAGTGCCTCATCCTTCACCACCACCTTCAGCCGCAGATACCCCTCCTCAGTGGCCAGGATCAGCATGCAGCTCTTGTCACATCCGAAGCAGTTCATAACCACAAGCTCTGGCAGGTGATGTTCCAGGGCAGTGACCACATCGTAGCTGTTGCTGTACCCCGACTGAACAGGGACGCAAAAAGTGGGGAAGGTGGAGTGGGGTGGTGGAGGGTCCACAACAGAGACTGCAGGGCACAGAGGAGGTGGAGGCCCCAGTGGAGCCACCGAACATGTTGCCAGGTGGGAGCCTTTTCTCTGTGTCGTTCACCGTGTTTTCCGTGACACAAGGTTCCAGTCATTGTCTTCCAGAGAGGCAGCAGGGGCTGCAGAGGTGGCGGCCTGAGCAGGAGGAGCAGTTGCTTGGGGCACCAAGGTGGCGTGAATGCCCGTAATCATGCCAGAATGAGCTGGGGATGGTGATGGCCCGAAGGGAGCTGGTGCTGGGTTGTGTGGCATCTTGGTCTTAGCAGCAGGACCGCATGCAACATGAGAGGAAGCTAGGGTGCCAGAGTTGGTGGATAGAGTGGGTGAAGCAACAGTCACCTCCTCCATTGCCTCATGGAGGAGGGCGACCTTGACTGAACTGGCCAAGGAGTTGGTCGAGGCAGCACAGCAGTAATGAGCAACAGCCCCAGTGGACTGAGGAGAAGGAGAAACTGCAGAGGAATCTCCGGGCGACGACAAGTGGGAGCTGCTGGAGGAGAGCCACTGCTCCCACTTCATGCTTCCGACTGATTTAGGGGAGTAGGATCTCGATGGAGGGGGAGGGAGGCAGGCAAGCTCCAGGAGCCTTGGGATGCTAGATCCCTTCAGGCTCCCCGCAACAGACTTCACATACACAGACACTCAGACATTAACTGCAAAAAAGAAATAAAAATTAAGAGTGGCCAAGTTCCTTACAGTGATGGAAATCCTATACTCTCCACCCTCTAAAGGGCAACGCCAGAGGCCCCACCACTGCCCCATGAAGGACATCCCTAATCTAACAGCAGCCCCCTCCCCTCACTGCCTCCTTTAACCAGGCCATAATGGCCCTCATTCATGGAAATGCCATAATGGTACCCCTTCAGGGTTCGGCGTCGTACTACAGTGAAGGACACTAACGGCAGACAAAAAAAAAAAAAAAAACACTCACACACCCACACTCACACACAGTCAGCCATATGTCTGTCAGCCTGAGGCAGAGTCTCAGCAAAAGTAGGTAAAACAAAAAATATTCTTATTGTCAGAGACAAAGTCCCAAAGGTGGCCAATATCTGGTAAAATACCAGGAAATCCTTCGCCAATAAATGAGGCAGAGTCCAGCTCCCGAGACATGCTGGCCAGAGGTTCGCTCTGAAATGATGCAGGATCAAGACTAAGCTGAACGTCTCTCATCCGTCTCATTTAATACCTGACGGTCTTATGCCATTTAAGTAAAACCTCTCCTACTAAAAATGTTAATGAATCCTACATCTAACTCTTCTTGATCGAAATATTCCTCTTAGTGTGTTTAAATTGTCTGAATATAGCACAAATAGACTAGAGAAAGAAGGCGTAACAGTGAACGAGTTAGTATCAGATGTTCCAACCCTCCACGGCAGTGCTCATCCTCCTGCTTCGAATCCTCTAAACCCCTGAAGCTTCTCGATTCCTTGATTTGCCCGACTGACGTTAGAGAGGGACGACCCGCTGATGGAGAGCAGGGGTGCAGTAATTACTATTTCAATTGTTATTATGCTCTTTTGTTTATTATTACTCCTACAGGTATTTGTAGTTCTTTCTTGTTTTGTGCTAGGATATGATTTACTTAAAGGTGATTCGTGTTTACTTAAGGTTTATGAGATAATAGTTGGCTGGTGCTGGAGAGGGACGCCATACTGATAATTGTGACATCATCTTTTTTTTTTTTTTTTTCATGGTTTATGAACGTAACATTTTAAACCTGCTGAACTCTAGAGTTAACTCACCATAGTTACTGCCTACTGAATTGGTTCATAAGAGACCAGGGAGCATCTTCATTCCCGTTCCCAATCTAAATATAATCCTCTGGTGGCAGCAAGCCTGCGTCTAATCATCTTCTTGTAGAAATTATACAGGCATTAGTATGTATCTCATAAACACAATGCAAAGGATGTAGTGTCTGTTGGAGACGTACACAGCATCTCACTAGGAATTCAATTTACATAATGTATATCCAAAATCTCGTTGTCCCAGACCATCAAGAATCCTTAACCATATGATATATCTCAAACATCCTCGTAGTCCAGATGACCAAGAATTTCATGACGTATTAAAAAACGTGGAGTAACCAACCCTAGTCGGTTAGTCCACGTGGAAGGAAGTCTACCAGACACACACATCCTCTTCAAGCTGTATATAATGTCGGAGAGCTTCCCTTCTGATCAGAAGGAGTTGGAGAGAAGGCCCGTTAGCACGAGGGTCAGATAGATCAGAAGGGGTTGGAGAGTAGACCCGAGAACACAATCGGGGTGGAGGCAGGAGATAGTGAGTAGGAGAGTGAGAGTAACGTAGAAGGATAGCAGCTGGCACAAACTGCTGTTAACCATAGGCTATACGGGTCATGTCAAGCTCTTAACTTTTATTCAGGGGTCTCACAATAAACTCCACCTACCCAAATCTGCCTGTTTCATCATCTCATTTAAAACAGGAAGAGAATAACGGAACAGAGAAGGCCTACATTGATACCTCCTACAATGCCTCACCATTACTCTCTTCTAGCGACTCTCCCATCGACGATTCAACCAAATAACATTCTCTATAGAATTACACCTGGGTTATTTGGTTGAATCGTCAATGGGAGAGTCGCTAGGAAAGAGTAATGGTGAAACGTGTTGAAGTCGGTGTAGGCCTTCTCTGTTCCGTTATTCTCTTCGTATTTTAAATGAGATGATGAAACAGGCAGATTTGGGTCGATGGAGTTTATTGTTAGACACTTGAATAAAAGTTAAGAGCTTGGCGTGACCCGTATAGCCTATGGTTAGTAGCACTTTGTGCTGGATGCTGTCCTTCTACTTTACTCTCACTCTACTACTCCCTATCTCCTGCCTCCACCCCAATTGTGTTCTCGGGCCTAATGTCCAATCCCTTCTGATCTATCTGACCCTCGTGTTAATGGGCCTTCTCTCCAACTCCTTCTAAACGGAAGGGAAGCTCCCCGACATTATATACAGCTTGGAGACGGTGTGTGTCTGGTAGATTTCCTTCCACGTGGACTAACCGACTAAGGCTGGTTACTCCACGTGTTTGAATACGTCATGAAATTCTTGGTCATCTGAACTACGAGGATGTTTGAGATAAATCATTTGGTTAAGGATTCTTGATGGTTTGGACAACAAGATTTTGGATATACATTATGTGAATTGACATTCCTAGTGAGAAGCTGTATGCGTCTCCAAAAGACCCTACAACCTGTACATTGTGTTTAGGAGATATATACTAATACCTATATAATGTCTACATATTGCTCAGTCACACGAAAATGGCGTAGGCTACCATCGACAGTAAATATTGTCATAATATATTAATGCATACTATATACACATTACAATGAACTTATAAGCTAATTAAGTGAAATATATAATATTGTAAAAGTAACATAATTGTATGAATATTGTACAACTGCAGTTACATCGTGTTAATAGTATTGTAGTTACATCATTTTAATGCAACTGTTACGCAAGTGTGACTAACATAACATTGTGGTAATGCAACTGTTACATAATTGTGTTGGCCATAAAACTATGGTTACATCTTGTTAGTGCAACTGTTACATAATTGTGTTGGCTATAAAATTGTAATTACATCTTGTTAATGCAACTGTTACCTAACTGTATTGGCCATAAAATTGTTGTTACATTCTGTTAATGAAACTGTTACATTTTGTGTTGGCCATAAACTTTTAGTTACATCTTGTTAATGCAACTGTTACATTTTGTGTTGGGAATAAAGTTTTTGTTACATCATGTTAATGCAACTGTTACATAACTGTGTTGGCCGTAAAATTTTAGTTACATGTTGTTATTGCAACTGTTACATTTTGTGCTAGCCATAAAATTTTAGTTGCATCTTGTTAATGCAACTGTTACATAATGTGGTTGTAACAAATTGTAGTTACATAAATGTGGCAATTGCAACATAATTGCAGTGATGCTATGGTTTGTAGTTACATATTTGTAGCAACTGTAACATAATTGCAGTAATGTAAGGTAATGCAAGCATTTGTAGTTTAATCGTAGCAATTGTAACATAACTGTAATAATGCTATCGTTTGTAGTTACATAATTGTAGGAAATGTAACATAACTGTAGTAATGCTATTGTTTGTTGTTACATAATTGTAGCAACTGTAACATAATTGTAGTAATGTTATCGTTTGTAGTTACATAATTGTAGCAACTGTAATATAACTGCAGTAATGCAAAGTGGTGCAAGCGTTTGTAGTTACATAATTGCAGCAACTGTAATATAACTGCAGGAATCACAACTGTGGTCATTGTAGCTGTATAACTGATACATATGTATATAACTAATACAGTAATAGCAATGCAGTCATATTATGAATCATCCATATTTGATGTACTTGTTCATTTGAGACACCATAGGTGTATTGGCTTAGCTATGTGAGACATCGCAGTTGTATTACAGTAGCCTAGTTATGTGAAAACCATAGGTATATTTGCTTAGTTATGTGAGACACCATAAGTGTATTAGTTTAGTTATTGGGGACACCATAGGTGTATTAGTTTAGTTACTTTGCAAAGTTCATTTGAGACAACATGAGTGTATTGACTTAGTTATGTTGCACAGATTGAATTAGATCACATTATATGTAACCCATATTTTGTTATTTTATTTAATATTAGGTAAATACTATTCACAGTATGTACAGTATTCACTTAGTTTCGTTTGCACCACACATCACTGGACGCTATATTCCTCCAGATGTTTTGAAGTCAGTTTGATATGTTTGCTTATTTTAAAATTCATCCTTAGGTATTGGTTGCAAGTACTAAGGTGTGTGGTTGAGTACAGAACACTGTTCTCAGGCATTTTCACTTGATTTTCCATGTCACTGTAATATGAAGGATACATGTGTACTTTTAATTTTCTGGTCTTACTAGATTTTCATATGTATGTATTATATGTTCATGCAAGGATATATATTGTCTATCACTGTGTATATACGTATGCCTGTAGTTACATGAAGTAGTACTATTAAATTAATACAGTAAATGTTCGACTCACTGTTAATTGTGGTGGGAACACTGGCTAGGATGATGCTGATCATGACAGTGATGATGGCTGAAGGGTGTTGGTATTGTGGTAGGTCAGGGTCCTGGTATGACTGGCTCAGCAATTCTTGTCATCACTGCGGGGTCAGCACTGTTAGATGCACTTCCTCCTTTCCCACTCTTCCTTGTTATTGTTTGTCGTTTCTCACTTCTTTGTCTCAATTCTCGATCCTTTCTAATTGTGATTTACTTGTTGTTGGATGATGACTGCCGCTACTTGTAGGTGCGTGTAGAAGCTTATAGACATGTCTCGTACACTTCCTACTTGTGGTTAATCGTAGAGCCTGTTTTTCCTTACTTGTAAATCATTCTTCTTCCTAACTTGTAGTGTTTGATTTTCCTTACTTGTTGAGATTAACTTGCAGGCTTGTATTGTTCTTGACAGACGTAATTTGTCGCTGCTGTTGTTACTTATAGGTCGTGGAGTTGCGGCTGAGGTGGTCAGAAGGGATTAGGGACGAAGTTGCATTGATGCTCCGCCAACCCCTGCTCTCTGCTTTGCTTGTTTGTTTTGAATTTGACTGCTGATTGTTGCTTGTAAAGGTGTCGTAGACTGTTTTGATTGTAGCGTTATGATAGTACTGTAATTCGGTTCGTTACCGCATGCCACCAGTCTAAGTATTTCTATCGAGAAGGTTATTTGGTTGAATCGTCGATGGGAGAGAAGCTAGGAGAGAGTAATGGTGAGGCATTGTTGGAGGTATCAATGTAGGCCTTCTCTGTTCCGTTATTCTCTTCATATTTTAAGTGGGATGATGAAACAGGCAGATTTGGGTATTGGAGTTTGTGAGACATTTGAATAAAAGTTAAGAGCTTGGCATAACCCAAATAGCCTATGGTTAGCAGCAGTTTGTGCTAGCTACTATCCTTCTACTTTACTCTCACTCTGCTACTCCCTATCTCCTGCCTCCGCCCCGATTGTGTTCTTGGGCCTACTCTCCAACCCCTTCTGATCTATCTGACCCTCGTGTTAATGGGCCTTCTCTCCAACTCCTTCTGATCGGAAGGGAAGCTCTCCGATATTATATACAGCTCGGAGAGGATGTGCTTGTCTGGTAGACTTCCTTCCACGTGAACTAACCGACTAGGGCTGGTTACTCCACGTGTTTGAGTACGTCATGAAATTCTTGGTCATCTGGACTACGAGGATATTTGAGATAAATCATATGGTTAAGGATTCTTGATGGTCTGGGACAACGAGATTGTAGATATACATTATGTGAATTGACATTCCTAGTGAGAAGCTGTGTTCGTCTCCAACAGACCCTACATCCTGTACACTGTGTTGCTGATATATATATATATATATATATATATATATATATATATATATATATATATATACTAATGCCTATATAATGTCTTCATTGCTTTAGGTATGGTTTCCTTACACTGTTACTTACTGTTTCGTACCTTTTGTTCTGGGATATTATTTGTCTAAAGAGGTATTTTTTTTTTTAATTATACTTTTTCGGCGGCTTATTATGCCTACCTAAACTCCTTCAGATGGTTGATGTAATTTTTATATAATGTTCTTCTATCTTCGGACGGTAATCTTTAAGGAGACGTAAGACCGTCCTCCGCCTAACACCTAGCTCATATAAATACTGTACAGTACCTCTGCACCCCATCCTTCCAACCTGGCCTCTTTTTCTCTTACCTCTTCCACTTCACTTACATGCTCTTTCCTAGTCAGCCTCTCTTAATTCTCTCCACATAACCCAAACATTTCAGAGTACTTCCTCCAGCACATCCACATCAGCTCCACAACGCTCCTCCACTTCCTAATTTATGTCTCCACCTACCTCCACATGTACTGTCTTAGTCTTTTTCCATTCTCTCCACATAATCCAAACATGTCAGGGCACTTCTAACACTTTCCAGCAAATCCACATCACCTCCACAACGCTATTTCACTTTCCTTTTTATCTGTCTCCATGTAGCTCCGCACTTTATCCTCTGTTCACCAATCCCTTCAGTCACGATGCTGTGTCCCTATACTGAAGTGCCAGCTTGTACCCTGCATCATGACACATCCCTATTTTATTGCAATACTGAAAATGATTAGCAATTTTACACACACACACACACACACACACACACACACACACACACACACACACACACACACACACACACACACACACACACACACACACACACTCGCACACGCACGCGCACTCACACACGCACACGCACGCACGTACACGCACATGCACGCTTCTGCATAATTAGACATTAACACTAAGACCCTTTCGTTTCTACTTTCTCAAAACTTGCCACTAGCCACAATCTAGTGACACCAGCCTCAGTCTTGTGACACCAGCCGTCATTTGACACCACTCATTACCTTATGACACCAGCCGATATCCTGTAACACCAGCAGCCATCTTGTGACACCAGATGCATGCTTGGCATCAGTCACCATGTTATGCATGGTCTTCTCTGTTGTTTAAAATGAGTATTTCTTGTTTCCTTTCAAGGTGTGTGTGTGTGTGTGTGTGTGTGTGTGTGTGTGTGTGTGTGTGTGTGTGTGTGTGTGTTATTTTTGAGATGAAAGTTACCTCATCTTATTTCGCTCACCCTTTTTTTTTTTTCTTACTCAAACTCATCTTTAATTTTATAGTCGTATTTGAGTTGGCTGTAGAAATTCTGTGATGCATATCTCATAGCTATTTGTTCTGGATATTACACCTCGGTATCCCATTTCCCTTATCTACATAGCTGAATAAATATTGTAACCCTTCATCCTTTCCACAGCACTTCTTAGTGACTAGCACCTTGTCCCGTTATGCATACAATTCTATTATCATATTTTTCTTTTCTGACAGGGCAAACATTACTTTTCTGTCTATGCCTAGCCTCCGTTTATTTATCAATCCATCCATCCATCATCGAATCCTATGCCGCCCCATGAGAAGCGTAGGAGCCCGGGGCTTGGCAAGTTGATCCTAACATTTAAAATGAGATTGACCAGCCTCACGCATCCCTGAGTGGCATTACGTGAGCAATAAACCCCAACCATCCCTGGGATATAAACCTACATCGGCTCAGTCTGGAGCGCCTTAAGTACCCACTAAATAATAGGCGCCATAATTTCGTTATATGGTTACCACCCAGCGTAGTAAATGGTTTCCTGGTGTACAAGAAACCATTTGCCTTGCCATTCAGTGTAGAGTTACCCACAGGCAGAAGGAAGAGGAAAGAGTGAAGGGAAGAGGGACAAAATAAGGAGTATACAGTATAGTCACCCGCCGGCAGAAGGAAGATGACAGAATGAAGGAATGACAGAAGAGGAAGGAAGGAAGAAAGGAAAGGGCATATACCTAAACCAGCACTACATCGACTGAGTGGGTGGTGAGCGCCCCCACCTACCACTTTATATATATATTTATTTATTTATCTGGCGAAACTAGGCAACTCCCAGAGCTTAAATACTGCATATTGAATATATGAAATTCGATCAGGTGTAATGAGGAGGGAATGAGTTTCCTTGGTTACTAGTTAAATCTCCCCTCAAAACTGACTACACTTGGCCATCAACTTATCTGATGGGGGCTGCCGATGTTTGTCAGGGGAGAGAAAAAGCGCTATAGTTTTTTTTTTTTTTTTTTTTTTTTTGTCTGCTACTTCCATCCTTTCTAAGTTTCTTCAGTATTTTTAAAAATGATCTTTCTGCTCTTCAAACTCTCCACTGCGTTCTCTGAAAATTTAGGCAACTACATTTTCTCTTTAGTTCCGTACCTTCCTAGTGTTGTTTTGGTGTATGTCGCGGGGATTTTTCGTTCACCTGCATCGTCCACCAGCTTTAAATAATGTAATATATTTATTCTATGACTCCCTATCCCCTTACAGTTCACTTGACAACCAGGTTTAGTCAGATTGGAGGTTTGATTTGACTACTAACCAAGGAGACTCATTCTTAACTCATAACACTCATTAGAATTTTAGGCACGAACGACCTAGTACTCGTGTCATGGGAGAGATTAAGTTCTTTTAGGTTAAAACAGACTAATTTTTAAACCGAGAATGTAAACCATGGGATACTTTCTGGGCGCCGAGATTCACTAAAGACCAGGCAGAAATGGACTGACTAAAAGATTTTTTTTTTTTTTTACTTAGGTTCTCTATTTACCATTCAGTACAAGCCCCAACACTCTGGGGAACACTGTCCCTGAAGGCCAAGCCGGGAGGGGTGCATGAGAACAAAAAATGGTATCTTAGGGCGTATAAGGTATAGAAGTAATTATCATTACAAGCACAATAATGAACACAGACATACAATGATACATACATGGCACAAAGTTGTTAGAGTAATTATTATTACAAGTTTTGAGACGAGTAAAGTGGTACACAGATACACCCGCATGTACACATACGTATGCAGAGAGAGGCACATATGCACACATACATATTCGTATGTAGATAGACAAAAAACAATATTCATTATAAAATTACCCCTTGATATAAAATCCCAGGACAAGGACAATACATGCACATGCACCTCATGTGTGTGTGTGTGTGTGTGTGTGTGTGTGGACAACACACACACACACACACACACACACACACACACACACACACACACACAGGTTTGCATACATGTATATATTCGCATATGCATAGATACAGATACACATATATATACATAATACACATATACACATACAGAGAGAGAGAGAGAGAGAGAGAGAGAGAGAGAGTAGATAGATAGATAGATAGATATAGATATAGATATAGATATATACATATGTCAGAGCTTTGTAGCCGACATTTATATATATGTAACTCTTAATTCTTGTAATAGGTGAGTCTTGAGTTTTGGTTAAAGTTATTTTGGTAATTGAAGAGCAGGAGGAGTTAAAGATGAATACAGGGAGTTGATCTTGATTTATTATCTTCAGAGAAAGTCTAATTTGAGCAGCGTATGTATTATACAGGGACTTAATAGACTAAGTAAGTCTAGTTGGCCCCTCTTCTTATTCGCTCTCTCCACTTCCTGCCGGTTCTATGGCCTGTCTCCTTCTGAGCTCAAATTCCTACATTCTCGTGTAGCAGAGGTCGTGTCACGTGTGCTCTACTGTCGTGGAAGCTTCTAGAATACTGCATGTCTGTGTGTATGTACTGCTTCCGGTGCACGATCAACATTCCTTCACTTAAAGAGTTCCAAGCTAATTTTCCATTCCCACACCTTGTCTGGTGCTCTGTCTGTCTATCTACCTATCTAACCATCATGCTTTCTGTTATGATTTGTATTTATAATATGGAGTCCTGACATCGCTCGGTCACGCAGCTGGCGGTCCTCCGACAGCAATCATCATTGACATATGGTAATCTATTAATACATAATATTCTTCTCTTTCACTCTTAATACATAATATTGATTATAATATTGTACAGATATAGTATTCATGGTAATATTGCAATGATTCGGTAATATTACATTTTAAACAAGTTGTATACATAATTGAATAAATGCAATATGGTTAAATTATTGTATTGTAATACATTTTGTAAATTGGTTATTGTATGACATTTTGTAATATGTGTATGTATAATAGTAAAATGCATATATGCAAAAAGAATAGTTCAAAGTTAAGATTATGGTAAGAGCTATTAATATATCATATAGAGATAATGATACTGTTATACTTCTATATCATGGGTCATTCTTCTTCTTCTTCTTTTTTATAAAATTAGTACTATATACAAAATATGTACACTTCATTCAGGGGGGTTAGCTTGAATGCTAACACTACCCCCACTAAATACTGACTCCAAATTTGCAATTCTTGCATCCATTCTGTGCATTGCGAACAGTACTACTGCAAATACAATACAGAAGATTATAAACACAGTACTATAGGTGCTGGGCTATACACATAATATGGGTTGAACATACTTAAATCTTCCCAGGGCTTCATTGTTTCATTGATCAGTTGCATAGTTTCAAACTTAGGTGAAGTCAGCTTAATGCTTGTGCTCATGTTTAAGTCCATATCAGGCAGTGGGTGGAAATGTTTGTTGTGAATGATTGATGATGACATAGTGATTGATGGTAGATAAAGTGGACATGGATGGTATAAATACCGCACAGGAATCTGAGTGTGAAATGGAGGGAGAGTAAGAAATTGTTTTGGAAGGAGGTAAAGAAAGTAAGGCAGTGTGAAAGGGGAAATAGTAGGGGAGTGAAAGATAGGAATAATAGATTGTTGGTGGAGAGGAGAGAGAAAATGAGGAGATGGAAGGAGCACTTTGAGGATTTGTTGAATGTAGAGAGTGAGAGCAGTGTGAGTATAAGCGGTTGGGGAATGGCTGGGAGAAGAAGAGATGAGAGGAGGGAGGAAGAGATCAGTAGGTCGGAAGTAGTGGAAGTGATGAAGAAGATTAAGCTGGGAAAGGCCCCAGGAATAGATGGAGTGTGTGGTGAAATGCTTAGGTATGGGGGTAAGATTGTTGTGGAGTGGATATGGAAGTTGTGTAGATTGGCTTGGGAAGAGGGAAGGGTTCCAGAGGACTGGAAATCAGGTATAATTGTTCCTCTGTACAAAGGAAAAGGGGAGAGAGAAGTATGTGGTAACCATAGGGGTATTTGCCTTCTTAGTGTGACTGGTAAAATATATGGTAGAATACTCATTGATAGGGTTAGGCATATGGCAGAGGAGCTAGTTGGAGAAGAACAAGGGGGATTTAGGAAGGGAAAAGGGTGTGTAGATCAGACATTTGTTCTAAGATGTTTAGTGGAGAAGTATCTAGAGAAGGGAAGGAAAGTGTATGCTGCCTTCATGGACTTGGAGAAAGCTTATGACAGAATAGATGGGCAAGGTATGTGGAAGGTATTAAGAATATATGGAGTGGAGGGGAAATTGTTGAGTGCTGTGAAGAGTATGTACGAGGGAGCTAGGGCTACATTACGAGTGGATGGTGAGCTGAGTGAGTTCTTTGATCTCAATGTGGGACTGAAACAGGGGTGTGTGATGTCTCCATGGCTGTTTAATATATATATGGATGGGGTTGTAAAGGAGATGCAAGGTAGGGCAGTGGATGTGGGGCTGGCCCTAATGAATGAGGGTGAGATCTGGAAGCTTCCGGTGTTGCTGTTTGCTGATGATACAGTATTGTTGAGTGAAGATGAATGGGAGTTGCAAGGTTTGGTGAATGAATTTGGGACAGTGTGTAGGAGGAAGAAGCTGAAAGTTAATGTAAACAAAAGTAAAGTTATGGTGTTTGAGAGGAATGAAGTCACAGAGTGTGCAGTGAGATTGGATGGTGAGGATATGGAGAATGTGAGTGCATTCAAGTACTTGGGTAGTGTGATGAGTAAGGATGGAACTTTGGGGGATGAAGTGCGTGAAAGGGTACAGCAGGGAAGGAAGGTTGTTGGTACACTGAAAGCAGTGATGAGAAATAGGGAGGTGAGTATGGAAGTTAAGAAGTCACTGCATGATAGTATTGTGATCCCTACCCTGACGTATGGAAGCGAGGCGTGGACCTTGCAAGAGGGGAACAAGTCAAGAGTGAGAGCAGTGGAAATGAGTTACTTGAGAGGAGCATGTGGAGTGACGTGGAGGGACAGGTTGACGAATGAAGAAGTGAAGAAACGTTGTGGGGTAGATGTGGATGTGGTTGAAAAGATTAGGAGAAATACACTGAGGTGGTTTGGACATGTGGAGAGAATGGAGAATGAAAGACTGACTAAGAGGGTGTATGTAGGTGAGGTGGAGGGAGGGAGAGGGAGGGGTAGACCGAGGATGAGGTGGAGTCACTTGGAGGCGTTTTGTCTGCGGCCACCCTTTGCGGGATTAGGGCGTCGGGCTGTAGTAGCAATAGTAGTAGTCTGGTGCTATGTATAATCCTGAGGCTGAAGTGTGAGATGGTGGTATATCTGGACAGACTATGTAAACCGATGTGTTATGAGTGAAAAAAAAAAAAAATGTGAGTGTCCGATGCGTTGATGGTGTACAAGCTTATCTGGAGCAAAAGTGAAGTTGCAGTGATTATGAATGTTGTGATTTCTTATGATAGCCATTTCACAAGGGACTGTTTCAGTAGGCTGAAACATGAAAATGCACGCAGGACAAAGATGAACAGCATGTATGGATGTGCGGCACTTTCATTCAATCGTTGATTCACTGGCGAAAGTGACAGTGTTCCGTCTCTTGGAGACCATGATGAGTTCGGTGTCTGTGTTGTTGTTGATGATGACCAAAGTGCTATTATTCTTAGAAGGAAAGGGGTGTATTTCGTATACTGTGAACAGGTCGTCAGTTATGAATGGTACATGAACAACTACTGATGTTGGTGTTAGTGTTGCTTCTAAATATGGATAATATTGCATGAATTCCCTACTGAGGAACAAAGGTTTCAATTTATGTTTATGTATGCCTTGATTAATTATCTGATGTAGCTCATGGACTTGAAGTAAGTCAATCGTGATCTTGCCATCACCGGCATTCGAAATTCCTTGCATAAGTGCCCTGTAACGAACTCTAGTGTTGTCTAATTGCAGTAGAATTGTGTCAATGTGTTCCGTGATGATGGAGAAGTGTTGGAAAAGTGTTATGTTACCTTCCATGTCATTTATTTTTTCTACACTTTCGATGGCTTTGTTTTCCGCCTTTTTCAGATTTTTCACGATTGTCTTCATTGTTGAGTTATGTCCTGTGATGAATTTATCTTGGTATGTTAGTACCTGAGCTATTTTATTAATTTTGTTGTTTATTTCTTGAAGGTCTTCTTCTGTAGCCAATCCAAAGATGTTCCCAAGAACTGCACCACCCAGGTCGAACAAACCGCGCTTTTGGCTAGTACGTGTGATGTTGTTCTTGTCGATCAATACCTCCGTTCCATGAGATGGGAGATCTTGTATCATGATGAGCATAGTTGACTTAGCCTGTTCTATTTTCCGCTTCGCTAACTTCACTATTTCATCCACTTCCTTTGTGTTATGTGCTTGTGATACATTGCCTCCTATCATGAAGACCAGGGTTCTCATGGGTCTTGCGATTTTTTCTAGATAAGAAGGTAATTCATATAAGTAATCCAGATTTATTTCAGTACTCATGACATCTTTTGCGATTGACGTCGTGGCCGTTGGGGCTATGAGGCATCCTTGCCGTACTATGTGTTGGGGGTCTAAGTGAGCATATCCTCTTGCTATGTAGAGGAGAATCCATAGCATAAGTCTCTTCATCGTCACCTACCGACAAAAATCTATTAATTTTCTAATATGGTCATGCTGTGGTCGACGATAGTGATGATGTGCTTTACGGTTGATTAACGTAGAACAATAACTTGTTATTTCATTTAAAGGAGTACCCTAATATAGTACACCTGGGTCTGAGAGACCCGGCCACTTTTTGCCACTTACTGGTTTAGCAACTACTATATGCCAGGGACCCCTGTCCTTCTCAATAGCTTCCTAGGTTTGGATGCCGATGCGAAAGGTGGCTGTGTGGTTTTCCAGGTGTCCTTCTGTTTTGGTGTATAACACACTAAAGTCGTGGTCGAGTCTGTGAGACCCAGGTATACTGGATAAGGGGAGCTGAAATTTACTGTTGTGTGATGTAAATTTTTTCACCCTGTGCATTGCCCTCTCCACACCACGAAGACCCTTCATGCCACTAGCTTTGACAGCAGTGCGAGCATCATTGTGTCGTTTCTTTTCTTATGGGGTCCATGTAAACAGAAACTGTACATTTTGTAAAGATTTTTCTCAAAAATTTGCCTAAAATGCTTTAAATATGTTAATTTTAATCGTATATTCATTATTGCATAGTAAATTGAACAAAAAAGGTTGGAGATTTGTCAAGGATTCAGTAAATAAAACACAAGTATTTTTTTTTTCTATTTTGTGGGTCTGAGACCCTGGTGTACTAATGGTGTATAGGTGCAAATAGGTGTACTGTTTTAGGGTATCGATATTTAAATCTCGTAAATGATGTACTGTAGATATTACTGGAACAGTTGCACCTATGTTTGATTGTTTGGTATATGACCTTAATTTATTTTTGTAATTATTGTTGTTTTCTTGATTGGTTTCATGAGCTACGCTCGGTTGTTCGGTGGTATCGGAGGCTGAATAATTATTGGATAGTTCCCTTGAAACTCGTTTTAAATGGTCAATATGAACTTGTTTCTCTTCGCCACTTGACAGTGACTTAATGAAAACTTTGTTTGCTTTTATGTTACTTATTCTGTATGGGCCCTCAAATTTTGGGGATAAACAATGCCTCCTAAGCTGATAGGCGAATCTATTGCCTTTTTATTAAATACCTCCGTTATTTCTTCCTTGGATATTGTCAATTGTTTTTTGACTCTTTTTGTGTATGTCCTGGAATTCACGTAAACGGAGTTTAGAGTAATCATCGTAATTGTATATGGGCAGACTGTCATCTTCTAGGAGCTCATATGGTAGTTTTTTTCTGTCCCATATATATAATGAAATGTGGTGTGTCTCCTATAGATTTACTTATATATCCAATAATTGAGGCTTCTACTCTGGGAATCCAATCATCCCAAGTTGCATAATTTTCATTGAGAATGTGTCGTTGTACATCTAATACTTTTTTTGTTTTGTCTCTTTACTAACCCATTGGATGCTGGGTGATAGGCTAAAACGTTAACTTTTTTGATATTGTATTGTTTACATATTTCTTGTAAGATATCAGAATTAAATTCTCCTCCATTACCACTTATTAGTACCTTTGGGGTACTTAAGTGACAAATTACATTATCAGTTATTGCCTTTGCTACTGTCTCTGCTGTGATATCTTTAATTGGGGCTAAAATTACATAACGGGAAAAATGATCCGTTGCTACGAATAGGTATTGGTTATTATTGTGTGATAATGGCATCTTGAGTAAATCAACCACGACACCGTCCCATGGTTGATGTGGTACAGGGTAATTACCCATCGGTGCAGGTGAAACTGGGTATCCTTTGTGTTTTGCACATGATTCGCATCTGTCTATATGATTGTTTATATCTTTTCGTAATGTTGGCCAGTAATATAAAACTGCGCTTGTTTGAATGTCCTATCCTTTCCAGGATGTCCTGCATGTGGGCTATCGTGTATCGTTCGTAATACTTGGGGTATCATGTCATTAGGTACTAGCAATTGGTTATTATTTCTTTGGCGTTTTATTTGTCCTGGGTTGATCTTGTATAAAGTATTATTGACTATTGTGAATTGTTCGAGTGGTACATGTAGTTTGGGTAATTGTATGTCATCTCCACTTTCTAACTTGTATATAACTTTAGACCATATTGGATCAAGTCTATGTGCTTTTGCGACAGCATCGTCATTTGGTATGTCTCCTTTGAGATCTAATGCCGCGACCTGGATTGTGTTTGGGTTCCTAGATAATGCGTCGGCTACTAGATTCATTTTACCTTGTATATAATGAATGTGTACATTGTAGTTTTCGACTGTACATTTCCATCTTGCTCTCCTCCCAGAGAGGAGTTTTTCTTTAAACATACCCACTAGCGGTTTATGGTCAGTGAATATGTGTATTTCGTAACCATATACCAAATCTCGAAATTTTTGTAATGCAAAAACCACTGCAAGTGCCTCTGAGTCTGTAGTGAAATAATTTTTCTCTGCACCTTTCATTTGTCTGCTGGCAAATGCAATTGGTCGATACTGTCCTCTTTTATCTTCTTGCATCAGTAGAGCCCCTAATCCTTTAACTGATGCATCTGTACATATAATAAATCATTTTGTGAAATTCGGATATGCCAAAAGAGGTGCATTTGTTAGTTTAATTTTTAGTTTGGTAAATGCTTGTTTTTGTTCTTCTTCCCATTGGAATATAGCATCTTTTTTGAGTAGTTGGAATAGAGGAAAGGGTATATGAGAGAACTGTGGCACGAATGACCTATAGTACCCAGCCAGACCTACAAATTGTCTAACTTCGTCATTCGTAGTGGGTTCAGGAAAATCTCTCACTGCCTGTATTTTGTCATCAGTAGTGTGAATACCATTAGAACTTAATTTGTGGCCTAAGAAATTTATTTCCTTAATGCAAAATTTGCATTTATAAAGCTTAATTTTTAAACCAACATCAGCAAGCTTTTGTAAGAGTAGGTCTAATTTCTGGAGATGTTCTGTGATATCTTTTGTTGCGATTACAATATCGTCAAGATAAACAAATATTCCTTGTCCTAAAATTCCGGACAATACGTAATTCATAAGACGCTGGACTGTGCCCGGGGCTGTCCTCAGTCCCATGGGCATCCGTCTATACTGATAGTGTCCTCTATTTGTGGAAAAGGCAGTGTACTTACGTGACTCCTGTTCAACAGGAATTTGATAATAACCACTTAGCAGATCGATCGTGGAAAATACACCATTTTCTGGTTCAATATTTTGTAGGATGTAGCATGTCGCTTAACAATGGCATGGGAAATCGATCTGGGATTGTGTGATTGTTTAGTTTAGGGTAATCTACTACCGCAAGCACTTCTCCATTTCGTTTGAGCACGAAGAATAATGGGGCATTCCACGGGGAGACTGATGGCTCATTAATTCCAAGTTTTAACATTTCATCGACATAATGGTTTGCGAGTGTATGCTGAGATTGTGGGATCCGATAGGCCGGTACGAAAATTGGTGAAGTATCTGGGTGCACATTAATCTTGTGATTAATCAGGTTAGTACACCCTAATTGCTATCGGGTAATGCTACGGTGTCCCTGTGTGTTTCCAACAGGGTTAACAAATCATTTTCTTCATCAAATTCACCTGAGTCAATTAAATTCTCTTTTATGCTTTCTCTATCCGTAGATTTTATCTCACTTTTCACTCCAGCTACAACTATTTCCTTCACAGGGGCGGGACATTTTTCAATATTAACTATGCAAGTCCCCTTTTTCAACTGTACTTCCCCATTCATGTGTTTAATTATGTTTATCTGAGTTTGCTCTTCGTTGTTCATCTGACACAATGCGTTTTCTACTGACTATCCCTTTACTTTACATAATTCTTCTAAGACAAGAACAGTACTATTCCGTAATTTGCTCTTTATGATAACTTTCATATAGGAATTTGGTGGTATAACTAAATCATTGGTGAGATGGGCGGGAAAAACTGATAAATCAGTACTGTTACCTGGGTTTCTAATCCTGGAGGCTGGGGATGGTGGTGTGAGTGGATCTATACACTCATCTGTTTGTGTATGTTTGTTTAAGCTTTTAATATTACCAATTCGTTTTGGTTCTCTTTTACTAATCGGTGAGGGACTCTGATGGTATTTCCTCTATGAATTCATTATGAAAGTCTATTCCATTCATTTGTGGGAGTAAAGTTATTTTCTCTGTTCTCATGCATCTTAAGCCTAGTAACATATGTGCGTAAAATGCTAAGTTTTCAACGATATAGAAAAATTCAGAGATTGGTCTTGTAGTGTCTGTGAAACTGATGTTTAACCGTATCATACATTTTACTGTGATTTGTTTTGCATCTACTGTATATAAATCTAAATCAGATTCTTCCAGAAAAGTTACTTTCTTCTTATTTCTAAAAATTCTATTTATTTCTTCTTGTGTTATTAAGTTCACTGGAGAGCTTGTGTCTACAAATAAGGAAACGTTTTGATCCTCACATACAGCTGGTATCAAGATGCACTCATTTCCCAACATGCCTCCTATGTGAACTTTAGACTTGATTTTCTTTAAGTTTGTTCGTTTTTTGTCATGACTTGGTCTTCCCCCGATTTGAACATAGACATCAATTATTCTACTGTTTTGCAGTTACTGGTCCAGTGCCCTTGGCGCCGATGATGTCTACAGAAGGGACTAAATCCTTGTGTCTTTTGTCTATCCTCTTATGTTTTGATAAAGCATTCATTCCTAGTGTTTCCTTGTTTTGCACAATAATGACATAGAATGGACCTATCTTTTGACTGTGATCTACGAGGTGACTTCCCAAATATAGTGGTGTCTGTGGTGCAAGATCTGCTCGGGCTGCGCGGAAACATATGAAACTGCCTGTAGCCTAGTGTTTGTGATCGTACCCTTGACACGTTTAGTTGTTTGCTCTGCCTGCTTTAGGTTCGCGATCGATTTAGTTCTCTGTTTGGGGTCGTTGTAGCTGTTTTCACAGCTGATACAGTCTCAGGCACTCTCATTCTACTAGAATATGATTGTGTTTCGATCATTCCTGCTTTGGTACACTGCATCTCTACCTCGTTCATTAAGTCTAGTAAGCACATGCCTGGGGTGTATGCGATCATCTTGGCGATCTTAAGGGTCCTATCATGTAATTTACACAAGGCAGCTACATAACCAGTGATGTCCACGACGAGGTCTGGGGACATCTTTCCATCTCCTGTTATCCAGTTTGAGTTTTCTAAGGTAGCTAATAATGTTCTTTTGATCGTGAAGACATCAGCAGTTATTTCACTGAGCACATGATTTGTAGTGTGCTCCCTTACAAGATCTACAATCTTATGTAATTCTGGGATTATACCTGGCAAGAAGATCATACCTCCAGAAAATTTCTTCAAAAATTCAGTTTTAAATTCATCATATGTCTTTGCCTTGAGGAGCTTATCTGACCTTAGCAAGTCTCCTGCCAAACATCTTTCCTGACTAATCCAAGAGGAAATAATAGCAATTTTCTCTTGTTCATCTTTAATATGCCTCTTAATGAAGATCTGTTCGCACTGACTGACCAATGAAATGACGTCAATGCGATCTTTTTCTGTGCCAGAGAATTTCGGGGCAGTTTTATCCTCATGATAAACGAATATCTGAGCTTGATCTGTGATGTTCATTTTCACTGGTTGCTCTGTTAATTTAACTTGGACTTGTTTATCGTTGTGTGAGGGAATAGTGGAATAGATTTTCCCTGAACGATGAACCCTGTTACGTATATTTTCATAGGTAGGCAAGTCAGAGACAAAGTCCTCACTCGCTACATCAGAAGGGGTTTGCCACTCATCATGTAGAATTGATGTATTTGTTTCTATATCTTTAGTTTGTGGTGAATTTTGTAGGATGGGTGTGTTGCCCTGGTGCTCTCCTAATTGTGTATCTGCAGTGGGTGCTAACTGTATATCATCTGGTGTTAACACGGTTGGGGACGAAAATATTCCTGTCACTGTTGCCACCATTTAATGTTAAAGGTTTGTAGCCAACATTTATATATATGTAACTCTTAATTCTTGTAATAGGTGAGTATTGAGTTTTGGTTAAAGTTATTTTGGTAATTGAAGAGCAGGAGGAGTTAAAGATGAATACAGGGAGTTGATCGTGATTTCTTATCTTTAGAGAAAGTCTAAGTTGAGCAGCGTATGTATTAAAGAGACTTAATAGACTAAGTAATTCTAGTTGGACCCCTCTTCTTATTCGGTCTCTCCACTTCCTGCCGGTTCTATGGCCTATCTCCTTCTGAGCTCAAATTCCTACATTCTCGTGTAGCAGGGTCGTGTCACGTGTGGTCTACTGTCGTGGAAGCTTCTAGAATACTCTGTGTCTGTGTGTATGTACTGCTTCCGGTGCACGATCAACATTCTTTCACTTCAAGAGTTGCAAGTTAATTTCCCGTTCCCACACCTTGTCTGGCGCTCTGTCTATCTGTCTACCTATCTATCCATCATGCTTTCTGTTATGATTTGTATTTATAATATGAAGTCCTGACACATACACAGACATATATAATATATGTCTATGTATGTGTATGTATCTATATATTATACAGATAGATACATAGATAGATAGATAGATATACATAGATAGATAGATAGATAGATAAATAGATCAAAATGTCCCATCATTGTCCCATTGCCAGGGCATTACAGTGAAAAGATGTTGGGGTGAAGGTTGAAAATGTCTTCGAGTACTTCAACATGTGTAATGAAATATGTATACAGAGCAGAAAACAATATTCCAGTGGATCTGAAAGGGGCAATAGCTGGGCAGTGAATGATGTAATGGGATAATGCTTCTTGCATGGGATTGTGACAGACTTTATATGCCCTGTTGGCTGTCGGTCGCCTGGTGATTTCCCTTGGGGAGCGATACCCCAGGCAAATGCAGGCAACGACACGACTGCAGTGGGTGAGGGTTGGGTACTTGCCATAGGTGCGTCTCACTCCACGGTAGGTTTTATAGTGCTGGATGGTGACACTAGTGGGACATTCAGTATCAGTATGCAGGGCTAGGTCCTCCCTGGACTCCTCAGGGAGGATTCTCCGGACTATTGTTGTGGACACAGGGAGGCAGATGGCAGCTAAGAGGAGGTTACAGGCAGCTCAGGCCAGGCAATCTGCCTGGTTGTGGCAGACGTGACCAAAATGGGCTAGGATCCAAATAAAAGAAACCCTGAGACCAAGAGCATGAGCCTGATGGAGGCAGGAGTAGATGGAGGTGAAGAGAGGGAAGGGGCATCGGGGGGGGGGGGTTGCTGGGTAAGGCAAGGGCAGCTTGGGAATCGCTGATGATGAGACATGGTAGGAGATGGGAGAGAAGAAAGCCAAAGATAGAGTGTATAGCAGATAGTTCACACTGGGTACTGCTGGCCCACTTGGAAAGGTGATGGAAGATGGAGAAGACGGGGGAAGCAGAGTTAGTAAAGGCAATGAAAGCAGCTCCTGCCCGGCAGTTAGCAAGGAAAGAACCGTCAGTGTAGACATGAATACGGTGGGAAAGGTAAGTGTGGGCTATGGAGTTAAGGGTTTCAGTGATGGAGAGCTGTGAGGGGACTGGTAAACGGCCAGAAGCAGTGTCAGAAGGTGTATAGTACACAGCAGGAGTTGTACATGTCCAGGTAGGGGGCAAAGGGTCAGTAGGGATGGGAGTGACAAGATCAGCATGGATACTAGCGGGATCATGGCCAGATAACTGGAGAGGACAGTTGAGTGCCAAACAAATTCTTTTTAGCCAGGATGTCAGGCCTGGCACGTGAGTATGCTGGATCTGATTAGGTGAGTTAACTCTGAGAGAATATCAACCAGTTGTGAGGAAAAGGGTAAAGCAGGAGATGGAAATGTGGTCAGACACTGTGGGGGAAAGCAGACTCCAAGCATATGAATGTGATCAGTGATGGGACACAGATTGAGTTCATGGAGCATGTTGACTACTCTACCAGACCTGGGGCATCGAAGAATGAGAGGCAACTCCCGAATTTGCACCACTTCCAGTGGTCAGAGCTGTGCTGCAGGGACAAGAGAGACAGGGATAGCATTATAATCAAGAATGGAGCGAATATATGACAGGTAAAATGATGCGAGTAACAATTGAGCATGCTGGTGAGTTTAAGTCTGTTGTGAAGGCAGGTGCAAATAGTGGAGACATACTGCGGAAGGTTAAAGAGGGAAGAGAGGGAAATTCCGAGGTATGTACAATCCTGCACTACCTCAAGATGAGAGTCAAGGAGGGTTATGGTTGTGCAAGGAAACCTCTGAGTGAGGGATCGAGTAAACAGTTTGGTTTTGGCAGTGTTGATGATCAAACCACAAGCAGATTCAGCATGGCCAGACTTAACTAGGAAACACTGGAGAGCGACGGGAGAAGGGGAGTGGATGTAGATATCATCAGCATAGGTTAGGATCAGAAATTAGTCAGGGATAGGACCTAAAAGAAGGAGGAGTCTATTCAAGAGAAGATTGATGAGAAAGGGGTTAAGTACCCCACCCTGAGGTGTGCCAAGATTGAAGGGTTGGTAATCACTAACTGCCCCACAAAACAGAACCTGAGATTGACAATGGGACAGGTAGCTTTCCAACCAGCTGAACAGGTGGCCAGAAACACCCAGTTGGGCAAGTTTGTCAAGGATGACGTCAAGGTATGCAAATTGAATGCAGCTTTGAGATCAGTGAAGACTGTACACAAGAAGGATGTGAAATGATTGAGTAATTCTGCAAGGGAATGTTCTGTGCTTCGGCCTGGGAGGAAATAAAAAAGATGGGGAGAGAGTTGGTACTGAAGAAGATTGCAGAGCCTTGCTAAAAGAATTCTCTCAAGGACTTTGTAGATGCAGGAAATTAAGGAAATGGGACAGAAATCAGAGGAATTAGACTTAGGGATGGGAATGATGGTGTTACGGGTCCAGTCTGCAGGGAGACTACCTTCGGAAAGACTCAGGTTGAAGAGTGAGAGTAAGTGGTTGCTAGGGACTTGAGCAATGAGTCTGAGTGTGTTGTAGGTGATCCCTTCATCACCCAGGGCAGTAGTTGTGTCTTGCAATAATGCAAGGCGCAACTCATCACCGATGATGGAGTGATCATTGAGGAGAGAGGGAGTGGAGCGAGCCTCTGCAATGGTACCCTGTTTCCCCTAGCAGCAAAGAGGCGATGGGGGGAGGCAGGCTAAGCTGAGACTGGATGGACCATTTGTCAACTAGGTTGTTGGCATATTCCACATGACTGGTCGAGAGTAGGGGAGAAGGACTCAAATGACTGAACAATTCTGTTGACAAGCCGCCAAGCCTTAGATTGAGGAGTGTGTGATTTAATATGCTGGAGAAAGGCATGCCAATACTCGTGGCGAACACTGTGTTTGAGGTCACGGAAGGACCTTGCTGCAGTGAGATAGGAGTGGAGGTTGTCAGCAGCACAGCCAGTGCAGTACACAGCCGCTGCTTGCCGCACTTCCTCCTCGTTGTCAGGTAGACAGCGATTCCTTTCCCACTCCCCAGCCTGGCAAGTAGAGGTTTTGGTATGGTTGACTTGCAGCACATAACGATCATAGAAGGTCTGTGCTACAGTAACTGGGGAGGTGTAATGTTCAGTTGATGTGGTGAACGAATGACTGGTAAACCAGGTGGTCAGCATGTCCTTAAAAGTGGGTTCCAGTGGAAAAGGGATATTACCTGACATGGTGGTGTTGGAAGTGTAATATGAGAATGAAATATGTGGCAAGGATGGCACTGTGGTCGGAGATAACAGTAGCGACAATGTCAACAGTGACAACATGATGTACCATATTGCTACCAAGGATGAGATCGAGTTAGCCTCCCCCAGCATAGGAGGGGGAATAGGTGCAGATGATCGTTATTGGCATAGTCATGGAGACGACCAGCAGGAGAAGCATGAGAACCGCCAAGTGACAGATGAGAGGCATTAAAATCACCCCGGTAAAAGATAGGTGAGGAGCGACGGGTAGGTAATGTGGTGGTGTCACCCCAAGCTGGACTGGGATATATGTTACACATACTGTATAGAAAGAGGCGTCGTTGACAGTGATACCAAATAAGTGAATGAGGGAGGAGTGAGAAGAGGCAAATTATTTGTTAATGAGAGTGTAAGGAATAGAGTGACGAATGTATGTAACCAGGCCTTGGCCAGAATGGGTATGATAGCAGTGGTATCCTTGAAGCCTGGGTGGGGGTCTGGGGCGACGAGAGAGAGGTAAAGCCTCCTGAAAGCAGAAAACAGCAGGGTGATGCTTCGTATGTTCCAAGATAACATTTTATATTGTCTTGGTTTGGGAGCCACTAGGACAAGGGGGACACGGAAAATTGTCATGAGAGAGTTGGGGAACAGATGGTTGGGGAAGTGGGGGAAAGGAGGAGGAGAGTGGATGGGGAGGTAGGGGAGAGGGAGGTCCCATATGTGCAGTTGCCAGGAGAGAAGGAGGTAGCTGGGGGGAGGGGGAGGGGAGAGGGTGGCAGAGAAGCGAGGATCTATGGGGGAAAGGAGTGGGCGAGGGAGTACAGACAGAGGAAGCTTGTGTGAAAGGGTGAGGCTGGGTCACAGGTGGAGGGACAGGGTTGGGTGGTGGTGAGACCATAGGGAGGGAGGGAACAGGGATAACAGCAGTGGTGGTAGGTACATGGGAGTTAATTTGTGGGAGCAGTGGGGTAGGCAGAGAAGGAATATTAAGGTGTGAGAGTACATACAAAAGGAGACTGCTTAGTTCCTCATACTGTTGTTGGAGGAGTCGTAGTTGATAGTCTGATGGGTGGGACAGGGGGGGAGGGGAGAGCAGTTTAGGGTCAGTGGCTGAGGGGGAAGGAGGGAAGGAGGATGGGGGCTTGATGTAGAGACAGCAGTAGGAGGGTGTCTCAACTGATGATCAGGAGCAGGGGTGGCAGTTGAGGCAGGGGTAGGGAGAGCTGAGTAACGACTTGGGCAGTCCAGGTGCCAAGCAATGATGCCCACACACCCACACCAGAGGCACTGGAACTTCAGTGAATGTAGGAGACGAGGGTGGGCAGCCATGGGGTCAGTGGGGCTGGTGGCGTGGGTGGTAGGAGCAGTTCCAGGAACTCAGATGAGTGGGGGTCAGGTGCACGAGGATTGGGAGAGTGAGCGGTGGCGGAGTGCCTGACAGGGCAGGGTGTGGTTGAATGGGGGCCACTGCACAGACGACACCGTTCTGCAGACCAGCAGTAGCCTGAGATGTGGCCGGAGTCATAACAGCAATACCACAAGGGCTGTGATGGCGTTGCCTCTACGAAGGTACAGGGAGGAAGGAGTAGCTCATAGTGGTATTCGGGAAAGGGGAAGTCCTCTACCTCCCATGCAACAATGACATGATTGATGGGTTCGCCCAAAGAGTTGCACAGGCGAAGTGCTCACTTGACACCAGGTATGTTGTGTAGGACTGTAACAGAACAGTCAGCTGCCAGGCGTTTGACTATGTATTCTGTCAGCTTTATCTGTCGAATTAGGGCATCATGAAGTATAAATTTAATGCCCCAAAGCCCTTCAGTTGTTGGGGTCTGGATGAGATCTGGATAATTCCTGTCGAGGTAGATGTTAGGAGATGCTGGAGACATAAGGCAAACAGCTTCAGGGTGTCAAGTGATGAGGTGGTGGGTGGATGCACGCTGGCGCCAGACACAGTGGACAGCATGTATGCATGTGGAGGGGAATGCCAGGCACATATATTGGTCTCGTGATATGACAGGAGGGAGCCAGGGCCAGGGAGGGGGGCACAGGGCCACTGGAGAGGTGCTGGTATTGAGGGTAGAGATGGGGTCATCAGGGTTGGAGGGGTGTAAATTTATGGCCGAGGGTAGTTCTGGGTGGTTGGCACTTGGCGCAAGGGTGTTGGGGCCGGTGACCGCCAGTTCAGCACACTCTTTTGTTGGGAAGCGTGAGGCACTAGCATCATCATCATCATCATCATCACAAGCACCATCAAGCTTAATGCGTTTAATTGTTCCAGCAGTAGATTCATTGGATGCAGCAGGATCACCAACAGCCAGGGCTGAAATGTGGGGGGCATCAGTGTCTGGTGGGGAGTGTGTGAGGCGGCGTACAACAGTCGGGGGGGGGGGGGCAGCATGGGTGTAGCAGCAGTTTGTGTTATAGGCTACAACTGGGGGGCCTGGCACCCAGCTTAAGTTTGGCTTTGTGCTTCCCCTTACCCATAACCCTGACCTTGTCGGGTATTATTGTTATTAACCCCACGTTAGCACCCTGGGGTGTTTGAACACCCCCAAAATAATTGTATGCTTACAATTTTGAGTTGGCAACACTGACATTCCTCTCATCACCATTACCTTCCTGTATAGGCTACGTGAGGGGAGGGACCACTGAGAGTTTTGCACTCCTGCCCCTGGTCGTGTGAAGAATAGACGCATTTTTGTCCTTTGGGGTGTGTAGTCACCACATGGTACTAACCAACGATGACATATTTCTAATGGTATGGTTTCGTATAGAATCTGAAAATGAAACTTATTTAGTTTTTATATTGTCTGTGATGATTTTAAGGAAATAAAAACCCTATCATATATAATACTGTATACCTATATCCAATAAATGCGTATTAGAACCAAATTTCGATTTTGTTTATGTTTGACCAATTCTTTCACACATTCTTAAATATCAGCTACGATGAAATTAACCTGTTCATGAGTAACTGGAGGAGTATATTCAATAAGCTATATGAAAATATTAGATAAATTACCAGCAATACATGATTCTTCTGGGGTGGGGAGATCAAACACCCCAGGGTACTAACGGTGTTCCAACACGCCAGGGGACTAACGGTGTTCCAACACGCCAGGGGACTAACGCAGGGTTAACACTGCTCAACGAGTAGGAAGGATCGCCCAGAATGCCACATTAATACCCGGAGCAGGGGGCACACACGTCTGCGCACCACCAAGACAGAACTAGGAGGCACTAAAAGAATTGCCCATTTTTTCTAAGGTTACCCATAAAGTATACCCGTTTTCTTCCTACCCATCATCACAGAAAACGTTTTAGTAGATAACTAATGAAATTGAGAACTTCCCTGGCATATATTTGACACTGTATTTTTCTCTACAATATGCGTGCAAGCCTTGTCACACCATTCTCTGCTGACCCTCTGCCCATTTCTGGATACGTACAACTCCTGCTAGTCATTTATAAGCCTTTGTGGCACTTTTGCTGGCCGTCCATCTATCCTTCCTTTCTCTTGTACTGAAACACTTAATAGCCAGTCTCCCATCCTTGCCCGTTCCAATCCTACCCATCCTATCCATGTTTATACTGTCCTCTGTAATGGCCGGGAAGGGGCTGTTTATCTTGCTTATAATTATTCTGTTTCTCCCATATTCGCTCAGGAAGAGGTGTTAGGGAACTTCCTGAACCGACGAAAAGACAGCCCATACTCCCATACGGTGCTCTCTCTCTCTCTCTCTCTCTCTCTTTAGCCGACGAGAATGCCGCCCATACTTCCACACGGTGCTCTCTCTCTCTCTCTCTCTCTCTCTCTCTCTGTCTGTCTCTCTCTCTCTCTCTCTCTAACCGACGAGAATGCCGCCCATACTTCCATACGGTGCTCTCTCTCTCTCTCTCTCTCTCTCTCTCTCTCTCTCTCTCTTTAGCCGACGAGAATGCCGCCCGTACTCCCATACGGTGCTCTCTCTCTCTCTCTCTCTCTCTCTCTCTCTAACCGACGAGAATGCCGCCCGTACTCCCATACGGCGCTTTCTCTCTCTCTCTCTCTCTCTCTCTCTCTCTCTCTCTCTCTCTCTCTCTCTCTCTCTCTCTAATCGAAGAGAATGCCGCCCGTTCTTCTATACGATGCTCTCTCTCTCTCTCTCTCTCAGCCGACGAGAATGCCGCCCATACTTCCATACGATGCTCTCTCTCTCTCTCTCTCTCTCTCTCTCTCTCTCTCTCTCTAGCCGACGAGAATGCCGCCCATACTTCCATACGATGCTCTCTCTCTCTCTCTCTCTCTCTCTCTCTAGCCGACGAGAATGCCGCCCGTACTCCCATACGGTGTTCCTTCTCTCTCTCTCTCTCTCTCTCTCTCTCTCTCTCTCTCTCTCTCTCTCATCCTCACCTTATATAACATATTATTATTATTATTATTATTATTAGTGTTATTATTATTATTACTGTTATTACCCCTCTGTGGCAGGGGGAGGGGGACAATCTGGCCGCACTGTGGGGTAGTACCACTACTCTGTGGCCAGGTGGTGTGAGGAAGAATACCGCCACCGTATTCCCTGCGTGCCGTAAAAGGCAACTAAAAGGGGCGGGGTGAGGGGACTAGGGACCCCCTCCTCTGTTTTTTAGTTCCTAAAAAGAGGCAGGCCAGAGAAAGGGATGGGGGATTGAGTTATCACGGACCCTGAAGATTGGGTCTATGAATGTGCATGGATGTAGAACGATTGAGGCTAAAAGGGAGGAGATTGGAAGAATGTTTGTGAGAAGAGAGTTGGATGTGTTAGCTCTGAGTGAACGAAAATGAAAGGGAAAGGTGAGTCTATGTTTGGTAGTGTGAAAGGAAGATTATCAGGTGTTGATAGAGGAAGGGCAAGAGAAGGTGTGGCCTTGTTAGTGAGTCCGGAAGTACAGCAGTGTGTGAGTGAATGGAAGGAGGTATCATCGAGACTGATGTGGGTAAATGCGAAATTTGAACGAGTGTTGTGAGTATTTGAGAGTGCATATGGGCCTGGTAGTGAAAGGGATGAAGAAGAGAGAGAGTCCTTCTGGAATGATGTTGATGAGTGTCTGCAGAATTTTGGAGCAAATGTGAATGTCTAATGATGGGAGATCTGAATTCTAGAGAGGGATATGTAGCAGTTGAAGGTGTAGTTGGTATGCATGATGTGACTGGAAGAAATGAAAATGGGGAACGAATTATAGGGATGTGCGTTGAGCGAGAGATGGTGATTGGAAATACCCTGTTTGAAAAGAAAGATATTTACAAAATCCATTAATTGAGGCTTCTACTTTGGGAATCCAATCATCCCAGCTTGCATAATTTTCATTGAGAATGTGTCGTAGCACATCTAATACTTTTTTGTTTTGTCTCTCTACTAACCCATTAAATGCTGGGTTATAGGCTAAAACGTTAACCTTTTTGATATTGTATTGTGTACTTATTTCTTGTAAGATATCAGAGTTAAATTCACCTACATTATCTTATTAGTACCTTTGGGGTCGTGAAGCGACATATTACATTATCTATTATTGCTTTTGCTACTGTTTCTGCTGTCTTATCCTTAATTGGGGCTAAAATTACATAGAATGAGAAATGATCTGTTGCTACGAATAGGTATTGGTTAGTACTGTATGATAACGGTAACTTGAGTAAGTCAACCACGACAACGTCCCACGGTTGATGTGGTACAGAGTAATTACCTAAAGGTGCAGGTGTGATTGGGTAACCTTTGTGTTTTGCACATAATTCGCATGTCTATATGATTGTTTATATCTTTTCTTAATGTTGGCCAGTAATATAACAACTGGGCTTGTTTGACTGTCCTATCCTTTCCAGGATGTCCTGCATGTGGGCTATCGTGTATCGTTCGTAATACTTGGGGTATCATGTCATTAGGTACTAGCAATTGGTTATTATTTCTTTGGCGTTTTATTTGTCCTGGGTTGATCTTGTATAAAGTATTATTGACTATTGTGAATTGTTCAAGTGGGACATGCAGTTTGGGTAATTGTATGTCATCTCCACTTTCTAACTTGAATATAACTTTAGATCATATTGGATCAAGTCTATGTGCTTTTGCGATATCATCGTCATTTGGTATGTCTCCTTTGAGATCTAATGCCGCGACCTGGATTGTGTTTGGGTTCCTAGATAATGCGTCGGCTACTAGATTCATTTTACCTTGTATATAATGAATGTGTACATTGTAGTTTTCGACTGTACATTTCCATCTTGCTCTCCTCCCAGAGAGGAGTTTTACTTTAAACATACCCACTAGCGGTTTATGGTCAGTGAATATGTGTATTTCGTAACAATATACCAAATCTCGAAATTTTTGTAATGCAAAAACCACTGCAAGTGCCTCTGAGTCTGTAGTGAAATAATTTTTCTCTGCACCTTTTATTTGTCTGCTGACAATTGCAAATGGTTGATACTGTCCTCTTTTATCTTCTTGCATCAGTACAGCCCCTAATCCTTTAACTGATGCGTCTGTACATATAATAAATGATTTTGTGAAATCCGGATATGCCAAACAAGGTGCATTTGTTAGTTTAATTTTTAGTTTGGTAAATGCTTGTTTTTGTTCTTCTTCCCATTGGAATATAGCATCTTTTTTGAGTAGTTGGAATAGAGGAAAGGCTATATGAGAGAATTGTGGTACGAATGACCTATAGTACCCAGCTAGACCTAAAAATTGTCTAACTTCGTCATTCGTAGTGGGTTCAGGAAAATCTCTCACTGCCTGTATTTTGTCATCAGTAGTGTGAATACCATTAGAACTTAATTTGTGATATAAGATATTTATTTCCTTAAAGCAAAATTTGCATTTAGAAAGCTTAATTTTTAAACCAGCATCACCAAGCTTTTGTAAGAGTATGTCTAATTTCTGGAGATATTCTGTGATATCTTTTGTTGCGATTACAATATCGTCAAGATAAACAAATATTCCTTGTCCTAAAATTCCGGACAATACGTAATTCATAGGACGCTGGAATGTGCCCGGGGCTGTCCTCAGTCCCACTGGCATCCGTCTATACTGATAGTGTCCTCTATTTGTGGAAAAGGCAGTGTACTTACGTGACTCCTGTTCAACAGGAATTTGATAATAACCACTTAGCAGATCGATCGTGGAAAATCGGTCTGGGATTGTGTGATTGTTTAGTTTAGGGTAATCTACTACCGCAAGCACTTCTCAATTTCGTTTGGGCACGAAGAATAATGGGGCATTCCACGGGGAGACTGATGGCTCAATAATTCCAAGTTTTAACATTTCATCGACATACTGGTTTGCGAGTGTACGCTGAGATTGTGGGATCTGGTAGGCCGGTACGAAAATTGGTGAAGTATCTGGGTGCACATTAATCTTGTGATTAATCAGATTAGTACACCCTAATTGTTATCCGGGTAATGGTACGGTGTCCCTGTGTGTTTCCAACAGGGTTAACAAATCATTTTCTTCATCAAATTCACCTGAGTCAATTAAATTCTCTTTTATGCTTTCTCTATCCGTAGATTTTATCTCAATTGTCACTCCAGCTATAACTATTTCCTTCACAGGGGCGGGACATTTTTCAATATTAACTATGCAAGTCCCCTTTTTCAACTGTACTTCCCCATTCATGTGTTTAATTATGAATATCTAAGTTTGCCCTTTGTCGTTCATCTGACACAATGCGTTTTCTACTGACTATCCCTTTACTTTACATAATTCTTCTAAGACAAGAACAGTACTATTCCGTAATTTGCTCTTTATGATAACTTTCATATAGGAATTTGGTGGTATAACTAAATCATTGGTGAGATGGGCGGGAAAAACTGATAAATCAGTACTGTTACCTGGGTTTCTAATCCTGGAGGTTGGGGATGGTGGTGTGAGTGGATCTATACACTCATCTGTTTGTGTATGTTTGTTTAAGCTTTTAATATTACCAATTCGTTTTGGTTCTCTTTTACTAATCGGTGAGGGGCTCTGATGGTATTTCTTCTATGAAATTATTATGAAAGTCTATTCCATTCATTTGTGGGAGTAAAGTTATTTTCTCTGTTCTCATGCATCTTAAGCCCAGTAACATATGTGCGTAAATTGCTAAGTTTTCAACGATATAGAAAAATTCAGAGATTGGTCTTGTAGTCTCTGTTAAACTGATGTTTAACCGTATCATACATTTTACTGTAATTTGTTTTCCATCTACTGTATATAAGTCTAAATCAGATTCTTCCAGAAAAGTTACTTTCTTCTTATTTCTAAAAATTCTATTTATTTCTTCTTGTATTATTAAGTTCACTGGAGAGCTTGTGTCTACAAATAAGGAAACGTTTTGATCCTCACATACAGCTGGTATCAAGATACACTCGTTTCCCAACATGCCTCCTATGTGAATTTTAGACTTGATTTTCTTTACTTTTGTTCGTTTCTTGTCATGACTTCTTCTTCCCCCGATTTGAACATAGGCACCAATTATTCTACTGTTTTGCAGTTACTGGTCCAGTGCCCTTGGCGCCGATGATGTCTACAGAAGGGACTAAATCCTAGTGTCTTTTATCTATCCTCTTATGTTTTGAAAAAGCATTCATTCCTAGTGTGTCCTGGTTTTGCACAATAATGACAGAATGGACCTGTCTCTTGACTGTGATCTACGAGGTGACTTTCCCATATTTAGTGATGTCTGTATTGCAAGATCTGCTCGGGCTGCGCGGAAACATATGAAACTGCCTGTAGCCTAGTGTTTGTGATCGTACCCTTGACACGTTTAGTTGTTTGCTCTGCCTGCTTTAGGTTCGCGATCGATTTTGTTCTCTGTTTGGGGTCGTTGTAGCTGTTTTCACAGCTGATACAGTCTCAGGTACTCTCATTCTACTAGAATATGATTGTGTTTCGATCATTCCTGCTTTGCTACACTGCATCTCTACCTCGTTCATTAAGTCTAGTAAGCACATGCCTGGGGTGTATGCGATCATCTTGGCGATCTTAAGGGTCCTATGATGTAATTTACACGAGGCAGCTACATAACCAATGATGTCCACGACGAGGTCTGGGGACATCTTTCCATCTCCTGTTATCCAGTTTGAGTTTTCTAAGGTAGCTAATAATGTTCTTTTGATCGTGAAGACATCAGCAGTTATTTCACTGAGCACATGATTTGTAGTGTGCTCCCTTACAAGATCTACAATCTTATGTAATTCTGGGATTATACCTGGCAAGAAGATCATACCTCCAGAAAATTTCTTCAAAAATTCAGTTTTAAATTCATCATATGTCTTAGCCTTGAGAAGCTTATCTGACCTTAGCAAGTCTCCTGCCAAACATCTTTCCTGACTAATCCAAGAGGAAATAATAACAATTTTCTCTTGTTCATCTTTAATATGCCTCTTAATGAAGATCTGTTCGCACTGACTGACCAATGAAATGACGTCAATGCGATCTTTTTCTGTGCCAGAGAATTTCGGGGCAGTTTTATCCTCATGATAAACGAATATCTGAGCTTGATCTGTGATGTTCATTTTCACTGGTTGCTCTGTTAATTTAACTTGGACTTGTTTATCGTTGTGTGAGGGAATAGTGGAATAGATTTTCCCTGAACGATGAACCCTGTTACGTATATTTTCATAGGTATGCAAGTCAGAGACAAAGTCCTCACTCGCTACATCAGAGGGGGTTTGCCACTCATCATGTAGAATTGATGTATTTGTTTCTATATCTTTAGTTTGTGGTGAATTTTGTAGGATGGGTGTGTTGCCCTGGTGCTCTCCTAATTGTGTATCTGCAGTGGGTGCTAACTGTATATCATCTGGTGTTAACACGGTTGGGGACGAAAATATTCCTGTCACTGTTGCCACCATTTAATGTTAAAGGTTTGTAGCCAACATTTATATCTATGTAACTCATAATTCTTGTAATAGGTGAGTCTTGAGATTTGGTTAAAGTTATTTTGGTAATTGAAGAGCAGGAGGAGTTAAAGATGAATACAGGGAGTTGATCGTGATTTACTATCTTCAGAGAAAGTCTAAGTTGAGCAGCGTATGTATTATACAGAGACTTACTAGACTAAGTAAGTCTAGATGGACCCCTCTTCTTATTCGGTCTCTCCACTTCCTGCCGGTTCTATGGCCTATCTCCTTCTGAGCTCAAATTCCTACATTCTCGTGTAGCAGGGGTCGTGTCACGTGTGCTCTACTGTCGTGGAAGCTTCTAGAATACTCTGTGTCTGTGTGTATGTACTGCTTCCGGTGCACGATCAACATTCTTTCACTTCAAGAGTTGCAAGCTAATTTCCCGTTCCCACACCTTGTCTGGTGCTCTGTCTATCTATCTACCTATCTATCCATCATGCTTTCTGTTATGATTTGTATTTATAATATGGAGTCCTGACCCATACACAGACATATGTAATATATATGTCTGCATATGTGTATGTATATATTGTATAGATAGATAGATAGATCAAAATGTCCCATCATTGTCCCATTGCCAGGGCATTACAATGAAAAGATGTTGGGGTGAAGGTTGAAAATGTCTTCGAGTACTTCAACATGTGTAATGAAATATGTATACAGAGCAGAAAACAATATTCCAGTGGATCTGAAAGGGGCAATAGCTGGGCAGTGAATGATGTAATGGGATAATGCTTCTTGCATGGGATTGTGACAGACTTTATATGCCCTGTTGGCTGTCGGTCGCCCAGTGATTTCTCCTGGGGAGCGATATCCCAGGCAAATGCAGGCGACGACACGACTGCAGCGGGTGAGGGTTGGGTACTTGCCATAGGTGTGTCTCACTCCACGGTAGGTTTTATAGTGCTGGATGATGACACTAGTGGGACATTCAGTATCAGTACGCAGGGCTAGGTCCTCCCTGGACTCCTCGGGGAGGATTCTCCGGACTATTGTCATGGACACAGGAAGGCAGATGGCAGCTAAGAGGAGGGTACAGGCAGCTCAGGCCAGGCAATCTGCCTGGTTGTGGCAGACGTGACCAAAATGGGCTAGGATCCAAATAAAAGAAACCCTGAGACCAAGAGCATGAGCCTGATGGAGGCAGGAGTAGATGGAGGTGAAGAGAGGGAAGGGGCATCGGGGGGGGGGGTTGCCGGGTAAGGCAAGGGCAGCTTGGGAATTGCTGATGATGAGACCTGGTAGGTGATGGGAGAGAAGGAAGTCAAAGATAGAGTCTATAGCAGATAGTTCACACTGGGTACTGATGGCCCACTTGGAAAGGTGATGGAAGGTGGAGAAGACGGGGGAAGCAGAGTTAGTAAAGGCAATGTAAGCAGCTCCTGCCCGGCAGTTAGCAAGGAAAGAACCGTTAGTGTAGACATGAATACGAAGGGAAAGGTAAGTGCGGGCTATGGAGTTAAGGGTTTAAGTGATGGAGAGCTGTGAGGGGACTGGTAAACGGCCAGAAGCAGTGTCAGAAGGTGTGTAGTACACAGCAGGAGTCGTCCGTGTCCAGGTAGGGGGCAAAGGGTCAGTAGGTTTGGAGTGACAAGATCAGCACGGATACTGGCGGGATCATGGCCAGATTGCTGGAGAGGACAGTTGAGTGCCAAACAAATTCTTTTTAGCCAGGATGTCAGGCCTGGCACGTAAATATGCTGGATCTGATTAGGTGAGTTGACTCTGAGAGAATATCAACCAGTTGGGAGGAAAAGGGTAAAGCAGGAGATGGAAATGTGGTCAGACACTGTGGGGGAAAGCAGACTCCAAGCATATGAATGTGATCAGTGATGGGACACAGATTGAGTTCATGGAGCATGTTGACTACTCTACCAGACCTGGGGCATCGAAGAATGAGAGGCAACTCCCGAATTTGCACCACTTCCAGTGGTCAGAGCTGTACTGCAGGGACAAGAGAGACAAGGATAGCATTATAATCAAGAAGGGAGCGAATATATGATGGGTAAAATGATGCGAGTAACAATTGAGCATGCTGGTGAGTTTAAGTCTGTTGTGAAGGCAGGTGCAAATAGTGGAGACATACTGGAAAGGTTAAAGAGGGAGGAGAGGGGATTTCCGAGATATATACAATCCTGCACTACCTCAAGATGAGAGTCAAGGAGGGTTATGGTTGTGCAAGGAAACCTCTGAGTGAGGGATCGAGTAAACAGTTTGGTTTTGGCAGTGTTTATGATCAAACCAGAAGCAGATGCAGCATGGCCAGAATTTACTAGGAAACACTGGAGAGCGACGGGAGAAGGGGAGTTGATGCAGATATCATCAGCATAGGTTATGATCAGAAAGGAGTCAGGGATAGGACCTAAAAGAAGGAGAAGTCTATTCTTGAGAAGATTAATGAGAAAGGGGCTAAGTACTCCACCCTGAGGTGTGCCAAGATTGAAGGGTTGGTAATCACTAACTGCCCAACAAAACAGAACCCGAGATTGACGATGGGACAGGTAGCTTTCCAACCAGCTGAACAGGTGGCCAGAAACACTCAGTTGGGCAAGTTCGTCAAGGATGACGTCAAGGTATGCAAATTGAATGCAGCTTTGAGGTCAATGAAGACTGTACACAAGGAGGATGTGAAATGATTGAGTAATTCTGCAAGGCAATGTTGTGTGCTTCGGCCTGGGAGGAAATAAAAAAATGGGGAGAGAGCTGGTACAGAAGAAGATTGCAGAGCCTTGCTAAAAGAATTCTCTCAAGGACTTTGTAGATGCAGGAAATTAAGGAAATGGGACAGAAATCAGAGGAATTAGACTTAGGGATGGGAATGATGGTGCTACGGGTCCAATCTGCAGGGAGACTACCTTCGGAAAGACTCGGGTTGAAGAGTGAGAGTAAGTGGTTGCTAGGGACTTGAGCAATGAGTCTGAGTGTGGTGTAGGTGATCCCGTCATCACCCAGGGCAGTAGCTGAGTCTTGCATTAGTGCAAGGCGCAACTCATCAACGATGATGGAGTGATCATTGAGGAAAGAGGGAGTGGAGCGAGCCTCTGCAATGCATGGTAGCCTGTTTCCCCTAGCAGCCAAGAGGTTATGGGGGGAGGCAGGCTAAGCTGAGACTAGATGGACCATTTGTCAACTAGGTTGTTGGTATATTCCACAGGACTGTGGTGGAGAGTAGGGGAGAAGGAATCATGTGACTGAACAACTCTGTTGAAAAGCGACCAACCCTTAGATTAAGGAGTGTGTGCATTAATATGCTGGAGAAATTCATGCCAATACTCATGGCGAACACTGTGTTTGAGGTCACGGAAGGACCTTGCTGCAGTGAGATAGGAATGGAGGTTGTCAGCAGCGCAGCCAGTGCAGTACACAGCTGCTGCTTGCCGCACTTCCTCCTTGTTGTCACGTAGACAGCGATTCCTTTCCCACTCCCCAGCCTGGCAAGTAGAGGTTTTGGTATGGTTGACTTGCAGCACATAACGATCATAGAAGGTCTGTGCTACAGTAACTGGGGAGATGTAAAGTTCAGTTGATGTGGTGAACGAATGACTGTGAAACCAGGTGGTCAGCATGTCCTTAAAAGTGGGTTCCAGTGGAAAAGGGATATTACCTGACAGGGCGGTGTTGGAAGTGTAGTATGAGAATGAAATATGTGGCAAGAATGGCACTTTGGTCGGAGATAACAGTAGCGACAATGTCAACAGTGACAACATGATGTACCATATTGCTACCAAGGACGAGATCGAGTTAGCCTCCCCCAGCATAGGAGGGGGAATAGGTGCAGATGATCGTTATTGGCATAGTCATGGAGACGACCAGCAGGAGAAGCATGAGAACCGCCAAGTGACAGATGAGAGGCATTAAAATCACCCCGGTAAAAGATAGGTGAGGAGCGACGGGTAGGTAATATGGTGGTGTCACCCCCAGCTGGACTGGGATGTATGTTACACATAATGGCAATGTTGACAGTGAGGCCAAATAAGTGAATGAGGGAGGAGTGAGAAGAGGCAAATTATTTGTTAATGAGAGTGTGAGGAATAGAGTGACGAATGTATGTAACCAGGCCTTGGCCAGAATGGGTATGATAGCAGTGGTATCCTTGAAGCCTGGGTGGGGGTCTGGGGCGACGAGAGAGAGGTAAAGCCTCCTGAAAGCAGAAAACAGCAGGGTGATGCTTCGTATGTTCCAAGATAACATTTTATATTGTCTTGGTTTGGGAGCCACTAGGACAAGGGGGACACGGAGAATTGTCATGAGAGAGTTGGGGAACAGATGGTTGGGGAAGTGGGGGAAAGGAGGAGGAGAGTGGGTGGGGAAGTAGGGGAGTGGGAGGTCCCTTATGTGCAGTTGCCAGGAGAGAAGGAGGTAGCTGGTGGGAGGGGGAGGGGAGAGGGTGGCAGAGAGGCGAGGATCTATGGGGGAAAGGAGTGGGCGAGGGAGTACAGACAGAGGAAGCTTGTGTGAAAGGGTGAGGCTGGGTCACAGGTGGAGGGACAGGGTTGGGTGGTGGTGAGACCATAGGGAGGGAGGGAACAGGGATAACAGCAGTGGTGGTAGGTACATGGGAGTTAATTTGTGGGAGCAGTGGGGTAGGCAGAGAAGGAATATTAAGGTGTGAGAGTACATACAAAAGGAGACTGCTTAGTTCCTCATACTGTTGTTGGAGGAGTCGTAGTTGATGGTCTGATGGATGGGACAGGGGGGGAAGGGGGAGCGGTTTCAGGGCAGTGGCTGAGGGGGAAGGAGGGAAGGAGGATGGGGGCTTGATGTAGAGACAGCAGTAGGAGGGTGTCTCAGCTGATGATCAGGAGCAGGGGTGGCAGTGGAGGCATGGGTAGGGCGGGCTGAGTAACGACTTGGGCAGTCCAGGTGCCAAGCAGTGACGCCCACACACCCACACCAGGGGCACTGGAACTTCAGTGAATGTAGGAGACGAGGGTGGGCAGCCGTGGGGTCAGTGGGGCTGGTGGCGTGGGTGGTAGGGGCAGTTCCAGGAACTCAGATGAGTGGGGGTCAGGTGCACGAGGATTGGGAGAGTGAGCGGTGGCGGAGTGCCTGACAGGGCAGGGTGTGGTTGAATGGGGGCCACTGCACAGACGACACCGTTCTGCAGACCAGCAGTAGCCTGGGATGTGGCCGGAGTCATAACAGCAATACCACAAGGGCTGTGATGGCGTTGCCTCTACGAAGGTACAGGGAGGAAGGAGTAGCTCATAGTGGTATTCGGGAAAGGGGAAGTCCTCTACCTCCCATGCAACAATGACATGATTGATGGGTTCGCCCAAAGAGTTGCATAGGCGACGTGCTCACTTGACACCAGGTATGTTGGGTAGGACTGTAACAGAACAGTCAGCTGCCAGGCGTTTGACTATGTATTCTGTCAGCTTTATCTGTCGAATTAGGGCATCATGAAGTATAAATTTAATGCCCCAAAGCCCTTCAGTTGTTGGGGTCTGGATGAGATCTGGATAATTCCTGTCGAGGTAGATGTTAGGAGATGCTGGAGACATAAGGCAAACAGCTTCAGGGTGTCAAGTGATGAGGTGGTGGGTGGATGCACGCTGGCGCCAGACACAGTGGACAGCATGTATGCATGTGGAGGGGAATGCCAGGCGCATATATTGGTCTCGTGATATGACAGGAGGAAGCCAGGGCCAGGGAGGGGGGCACAGGGCCACTGGAGGGGTGCTGGTGGTGAGGGTAGAGATGGGGTCATCAGGGTTGGAGGGGTGTAAATTTATGGCCGAGGGTCGTTCTGGGTGGTTGGCACTTGGCGCAAGGGTGTTGGGGCCGGTGACCGCCAGTTCAGCACACTCTCTTGTTGGGAAGCGTGAGGCACTAGCATCATCATCATCATCATCATCATCATCATCATCACAAGCACCATCAAGCTTAATGCGTTTAATTGTTCCAGCAGTAGGTTCATTGGATGCAGCAGGATCACCAACAGCCACGGCTGAAGTGCTGGGGGCATCAGTGTCTGGTGAGGAGTGTGTGAGGCGGCGTACAACAGTCGGGGGGGGGGGGCAGCATGGGTGTAGTAGCAGTTTGTGTTATAGGCTACAACTGGGGGGCCTGGCACCCAGCTTAAGTTTGGCTTTGTGCTTCCCCTTACCCATAACCCTGACCTTGTCGGGTATTATTGTTATTAACCCCACGTTAGCACCCTGGGGTGTTTGAACACCCCCCAAAATAATTGTATGCTTACAATTTTGAGTTGGCAACACTGACATTCCTCTCATCTCCATTACCTTCCTGTATAGGCTACGTGAGGGGAGGGACCACTGAGAGTTTTGCACTCCTGCCCCTGGTCGTGTGAAGAATAGACGCATTTTTGTCCTTTGGGGTGTGTAGTCACCACATGGTACTAACCAACGATGACATATTTCTAATGGTATGGTTTCGTATAGAATCTGAAAATGAAACTTATTTAGTTTTTATATTGTCTGTGATGATTTTAAGGAAATAAAAACCCTATCATATATAATACTGTATACCTATATCCAATAAATGCGTATTAGAACCAAATTTCGATTTTGTTTATGTTTGACCAATTCTTTCACACATTCTTAAATATCAGCTACGATGAAATTAACCTGTTCATGAGTAACTGGAGGAGTATATTCAAGAAGCTATATGAAAATATTAGATAAATTACCAGCAATACATGATTCTTCTGGGGTGGGGAGATCAAACACCCCAGGGTACTAACGGTGTTCCAACACGCCAGGGGACTAACGGTGTTCCAACACGCCAGGGGACTAACGCAGGGTTAACACTGCTCAACGAGTAGGAAGGATCGCCCAGAATGCCACATTAATACCCGGAGCAGGGGGCACACACGTCTGCGCACCACCAAGACAGAACTAGGAGGCACTAAAAGAATTGCCCATTTTTTCTAAGGTTACCCATAAAGTATACCCGTTTTCTTCCTACCCATCATCACAGAAAACGTTTTAGTAGATAACTAATGAAATTGAGAACTTCCCTGGCATATATTTGACACCGTATTTTTCTCTACAATATGCGTGCAAGCCTTGTCACACCAGTCTCTGCTGACCCTCTGCCCATTTCTGGATACGTACAACTCCTGCTAGTCATTTATAAGCCTTTGTGGCACTTTTGCTGGCCGTCCATCTATCCTTCCTTTCTCTTGTACTGAAACACTTACTAGCCAGTCTCCCATCCTTGCCCGTTCCAATCCTACCCATCCTATCCATGTTTATACTGTCCTCTGTAATGGCCGGGAAGGGGCTGTTTATCTTGCTTATAATTATTCTGTTTCTCCCATATTCGCTCAGGAAGAGGTGTTAGGGAACTTCCTGAACCGACGAAAAGACAGCCCATACTCCCATACGGTGCTCTCTCTCTCTCTCTCTCTCTCTCTCTCTAACCGACGAGAATGCCGCCCATACTTCCACACGGTGCTCTCTCTCTCTCTCTCTCTCTCTCTAACCGACGAGAATGCCGCCCATACTTCCATACGGTGCTCTCTCTCTCTCTCTCTCTCTCTCTCTCTTTAGCCGACGAGAATGCCGCCCATACTTCCATACGGTGCTCTCTCTCTCTCTTTAGCCGACAAGAATGCCGCCCATACTTCCACACGGTGCTCTCTCTCTCTCTCTCTCTCTCTCTCTCTCTCTCTCTCTAGCCGACAAGAATGCCGCCCATACTTCCACACGGTGCTCTCTCTCTCTCTCTCTCTCTCTCTCTCTCTAGCCGACGAGAATGTCGCCCATACTTCCATACGGTGCTCTCTCTCTCTCTCTCTCTCTCTCTCTCTCTCTCTCTCTCTCTAACCGAAGAGAATGCCGCCCGTTCTTCTATACGATGCTCTCTCTCTCTCTCTCTCTCTCTCTCTCTAACCGAAGAGAATGCCGCCCGTTCTTCTATACGATGCTCTCTCTCTCTCTCTCTCTCTCTCTCTCTCTCTCTCTCTAACCGACGAGAATGCCGCCCGTACTCCCATACGGTGCTCTCTCTCTCTCTCTCTCTCTCTCTCATCCTCACCTTATATAACATATTATTATTATTATTATTATTATTATTATTATTATTATTATTATACCCCTCTGTGGCAGGGGGGGAGGGGGCAATCTGGCCGCACTATGGGGTAGTACCACTACTCTGTGGCCAGGTTGTGTTTGGAAGAATACTGCCACCGTATTCCCTGCGTGCCGTAAAAGGCAACTAAAAGGGGCGGGGTGAGGGGACTAGGGACCCCCTCTTTTGTTTTTTAGTTTCTAAAAAGAGACAGGCCAGAGAAATGGATGGGGGATTGAGTTATCCCCGTACCCTGAAGATTGGGTCTATGAATGTGCATGGATGTAGTACGATTGAGGCTAAAAGGGAGGAGATTGGAAGAATGTTTGTGAGAAGAAAGATGGATGTGTTAGCTCTGAGTGAAACGAAAATGAAAGGGAAAGGTGAGTCTATGTTTGGAAGTGTGAAAGGAAGATTATCAGGTGTTGATAGAGGAAGGGCAAGAGAAGGTGTGGCCTTGTTAATGAGTCCGGAAGTACAGTAGTGCATGTGTGAGTGAATGGAAGGAGGTATCATCGAGACTGATGTGGGTAAATGCGAAATTTGAACGAGAATTGTGAATATTTGTGAGTGCATATGGGCCTGGTAGTGAAAGTGATGAAGAAGAGAGGGAGTCCTTCTGGGATAATGTTGATGAGTGTCTGCAGAATTTTGGAGCAAATGCGAATGTGGTAATGATGGGAGATCTGAATGCTAAAGCGGGAAATGTAGCAGTTGATGGTGTAGTTGGTATGCATGGTGTGCCTGGAAGAAATGAAAATGGGGAACGAGTGATAGGGATGTGTTGAGCGAGAGATGGTGATTGGAAATACCCTGTTTGAAAAGAAAGATATTTATAAGTATACATGGGTGAGACAGGAGGGTGGAAGGTTTGTTGATAGAGCATTGATAGACTATGTGGTTGTGTCCAGGAATGTAATAGAAAGATTGTTAGATGTGAGAGTTCTGAGAGGGGAGGGTGGAGGTTATGTCTGACCACTACCTGGTGGAGGGACGGTTAAGAGTAGGAAAGAGATGGGTGAGAGCTAGGAGAGTTAGGTGTGGCAGGGAGGTTTTGAAAGAGAGTGAGTTGGATAAAAGAAAGAAAACGATAGAGTATCAGGAGAAATTGAAAGATGAGTGGAACGCAGTGAAAGATCGGGAAAATTGCAGTGTGGAGGAGGAATGGCAGTTGTTTAAGAGTGCTGTGGTAGGGCATGCGGAAGAGGTGTGTGGTGTGAGACGAGTGAGTGGTGGTGTAAGAAAAGGAAGTGAATGGTGGTGCGAGGAAGTAAGCATGGCTGTGGCTGAGAAGAGACGTGCATATGAAGTGTGGCTGCAGAGAGAATGGATAATGAGCGATTGGTGAAAAAGATAACTAGGTCTGATGTGAGAGGTGTAAGGCTGAGAGGAGGACCACAAAGAAGATGGATGGACAGTGTGAAGAGAGCGTTGGATGCGACAGGGATGTCTTTTGAGCAAAAAGAGTGGCTGTGCATGATAGAAATGAATGGAGAAAAATTGTGGATGAATAAATGATGACGCAGCCCTGAGGGGATATTCTCCCGCATTTGTCTGAGCAGCTGATCAGGTCAGGTATGGGTAAGTGGATGGGTCTATTATGATGTGGCAGGGGTAAACCAGCTCTGCTGTCGGGCCCTGCTGCGGATGTCACTGATTGCACTGCGCAGTTGTCCCTCGTGCGTTGTGGTGCGGTGAGATCTGTCCCTTCTCCCCTTTGGGGCTAAGATGCGAATGAATGTGTTTGAGTGGATGAGTAAATTGGGAGTGTGTCGTCCTGTCTCGGCTACCTCCCTTTCCTTGGGGGAAGCAGACTAGGTACATAGATAGATAGATAGATATAAATAGACAGACGTATATTATATATATATATATATAGATAGATAGATAGATATAGATATATATATATGTATATAGATAGATAGATAGATATATGAATATATATATATATATTTATCTATCTATCTATCTATATATATATATATGTATGTATCTATCTATCTATCTATCTATATATATATATATATATATATTGTCAGACGCCTCAATCCCGTTTGGGGTGGCCACAAACAAATCGCCTCCAAGTCGCCCTGTCCCCCGCCATTTCACTGCCCTGCTCCCAACTCACACACCCCTCTCTCATATACCTCTCCACCCCATCCCTCCATCTCATCCTCGGCCTCCCCCTCCCTCTTCCCCCCTCCACCTCACTCACATACACTCTCTTCGTCAGTCTTTCACCCTCCATCCTCTCCACATGGCCAAACCACCTCAATGTGTTCCTCATAACGCCTCCTATCACATCCACATCCACACCACAACGCTCCTTTATATCCTCATTCGTCATCCTGTCTCTCCATGTGACTGTGCAGACTCCTCTTAAATAACTCATTTCCACTGCTCTCACTCTTGACTTGTGTCCTTCCAACAACGACCAAGCTTCACGTCCGTACGTTAGAGTTGGTATCACAATACTGTCATGTAGTAACTTTTTCGCCTCCATGCTCACTTCCCTGTTTCTTATCACTGCTTTCAAAGAACCAGCAACCTTTCTTCCCTGCTGTACCCTATCAAGCACTTCACCCTCCAAACCTCCATCCTTACTCATCACACTACCCAAGTAATTAAACGTACTCACATTTTCCAATTCCTCACCATCAAACCTCGCTGTACATTCACTGTCTTCACCCCTCTCAAAGACCATCACTTTATTCTTCCCTACATTCACCTTTAGATTCCGTTTCTTACACACTCTCCCAAACTCATCCACCAAGCCTTGCAGCTCCCCTTCGTCTTCACTCAACAACACAGTATCATCTGCAAACAACAGAACAGGGAGTTTCCAAACACTATCCTCTCTCACCAGGGACACTCCAACATCCACTACCCTACCTTGTACCTCTTTTATTACCCCATCCATGTACAGATTGAACAACCATGGAGACATGACACATCCCTGTATCAACCCAACCTCCAAAGAGAAAAATTCACTTGTTCACCATCCACACGCACTGCAGCCTTAGCACCATCATACATACTCTACACAGCATTCAACAACTTCCCATCTACTCCATATATTCTTAACACTTTCCACAATCCTTGTCTATCCACCCGGTCATATGCTTTCTCCAAATCCATGAAAGCCACATACAACTTCATTCCCTTCTCTAGAGAGAAGGGAGAGAGAGAGAGAGAGAGAGAGAGAGATGATATCCACAGGGAAAAGGAAACACGAAATAGCCGAAGCACGTGGGATATTTCGTGTTTCCTTTTTCCCTGTGAGTATTAGCATATTTATGAATCGTGTGTTATTAAGCGATTTACTCGGAAATAGATAGATGGATGGATAGATAGATAGATGCCGATATAAATATATCGATATCCATCGGTATATAGATATCCACAGGAAAGTGGTAGAAGTGCGTCAGAAAACAATGGAAAGGAATTTTTCCCAGTTAAATCAACGTGATACTTATGAAAACAGAGCTAAAACAGCAAACGGCTATGGGTTTCTGTTCCCCTTCTGAATGTTTTCGGGATAATAATGTAACCTAACATGTACAGTCACGCTTACTAATTTCTGCTCAGGGGTTACCCCTTCTTTCCCCCCCTCTACCCTGGACAGAGGGAAGGGGGGAATCGCGAAAAAGTCTACCCCGCCTTCTGCCCCCAACTCCCCCACCCTCCACCTCCAGCTGCCAGTTACTGATTAGACGCAAATTTTCTCATGTCCTGTAAACATGACTAAACTGTCGTCGCACACGCTTTCAACGGCCAAGATTTGGACTATATTTTTAGAATAAATTATTACCGTATTGAACTGCATTCTCAGATTGAAAATATTCATCGTCATTGTAATCCAGTGTCGTCCGCTGCACAATTCTGGGTTCCAGTGCTTACCTTTTCACTTCCCCCAGCTCTCTCTCTCTCTCTCTCTCTCTCTCTCTCTCTCTCTGGATTTACTTTTCCCACTCACTCTTTCTTTTTAAGTTTATATAACTTTCTCTTTGCTTCTCTCCCCCTTCTCTCTCGTTCTTTGTCTTAAGTCTTCCCCGCCTCTCTCCCTCCCCTCCCCCCACCTTAGGCCTGATCAGCAGTCAGTTATACCGTCACCGCTCCTTCGTATATCGTGTGCAGTCAACGTTTATCACGCACACTTAGGTCAGATGTATGGGAAGCAATTTTTTTATATATATATATATATATATATATAATTGTATTTCTCATTATGTGCCAAGTTCAAATAGAGAACACCAGACCAATATTCGTAATTTTTATTAGAGTGACCGTTCCACTTCACATAGCTGGGTAGCTGGGCTTATAAACTGCACACACACACACACACACACACACACACACACACACACACACACACACACACACACACGACTTAAATTTTGCACTGACAGCGTGGCGACTACAAATATAGTCATTCTAACAACTGGATCTGCTGGCTCCAAACCTTCTCTGTCCCAGTCAAACTCCTCATTCAATAACCGGTTATTGAATGAGGAGTTTGACTCCGTCTCCCAACGGCGGTTACGATGACAAGGATTGGACCATGGAGTAACAGAAGATTTAACAGTATGGAGTTTATTACCAGTCAACAAGGATCAGCAAGACTGCCACCGCTGTCGGAAGAATGTCCGGAGGATAGGAAGAAAATCAGAAACTGGAACAGATCGAAAGGGAACACAGAGGGACTGGAGGGCTTCTCGAGCCAAGGCATCCACAGTTTCGTTACCAGGAACGCCGACATGACCTGGAACCCAGCAGAAAGACACTGATTTTTTCTTGACAGACAGACGAAACAGCCACTCTTGAATCTCTAAGACGAGAGGATGGAAGTGCGAATTTGACTGCAACAGAAGGAGTGTACCAAGGGAGTCAGAGAATAGAATGAAGGACGATGAAGGATAAGCTGTAACATTTACGGGCAGCAGGTAATAAATCATGAAGTTCAACGATACTGATATGAATGATCAGGGAACTGAACTGCAAACCCAGTACCATGTGCCATTTTTGATACATCTGTATAGATATGGACTGCAGAAGCATGTTCGACAAGATGTGGATGAAAGGAAGATCTAAGAACTATGGAAGAAGTAGACGACATTGAGGAAGAAAATATGGAAGGACAAACAGAGGGGCATGGCAGCAGCCAAGGTGGAAACCGTCCTGGACGAAATAAGAGAATCTTTTCTATGGAAATTTGGAAGGACGAGAGGAAGAACTGAACACGGCGTATGAAAGGGGGTCGACGACATGTACTGGTTAAATAATAATCTGCAACAGAGGAATGTATTCTAAGCACCGAAGAAAATGGAAACTGATGTCTCAAGAAATAGTGAAGAGAAAGTAACACACGACGTCTAAAAAGCGATGGACAACCTGACTCCGCATAAAGACTCTCTACTGGGGAGGAGCAGAATGCAACAAGCACTAAGCAAAGACCAAATTGATGTACCGAATCAAGTTTTCATAACGTATGAGAAGAAGCGGTAGACTAAACGTGGCACCCATAGTCTAATTTTGATAAAATAAGGGCTCGATGAAGGTTAAGTAGGCATGTACTGTCAGCACCCTAAGACACATGGGATAAAATTTGCAGGAGACAAAGACATTGTAAAGTCAACACCTTCAAAAACGAATTATGAGCGTTCCATGTCAACTTAGAATCAAAGATCAGACCCAAGAATCTAGTAGATGCCCGATACAGGAGAGGATAATGATAAAGATAGAGAGGTGGGTAAAGCGATTGACGACCACGAGTAAAGGTCATTGCACATGCCTTAGAAGTGGAGAACCGAAAACCATGTGGAGTAGCCCAAGAAGCATTCGTAATAGCAGATTGAAGAAGACTCTGTAACACAACAGGATTAGAGCCTGCAGCATAGATAGCGAAGTAGTCAACATATGACAAAGGATGTACAGCTACTGGGAGAGAAGCGAGTATATCATTAATTGCAATAAGGAAAAGTGTTGTGCCAAGAATCTTGCCCTGAGGAACTCTTTCGTACTGTGGGAAGGAATCAGACAAACTATTGCAGATGCGAGCAGAAAATGACCTATTTTTCAAATAATTTTGAATAAAAACTCTCATATTGCCAACAATGCAAGTAATTGGCCTGTATGGAGAATATGATACTCCCACGCTATATCATACGCCTTCTCAAGATCAAGAAGTACAGCAAGGACTGATTCACCTTTGGAAAATGCAGCCCTAACATATTTTTCTAACTTATTCAAAGGGTCCAAAGTATTTTGCATCTTTTGGTAACAGAACTGTGCTGGAGATAAAAGATGGTTAGATTCTAAAAACCACATTAGCCTAGCATTAACCATACATTCTAGAACTTTGCAAAGACAGCTTGTCAGAGCTCTTGGACGATAATCTTGAGGAAGACGGCCATCTTTAAAAGGTTTGAGAAAAGGAATGACAAGTGTGATGTGCCAACTTAGGTGAAATTCGCCTTTGGTCCAAACACGGTTGTAAAGTGCTGATAAAAACTGAAGCCCAGCCGATGAGAGGTGTTTAAGCATACTGTAATGAACATCAACTAAACCCTCACATGTATCTCCGCAAGTAAGAATGGCAACACGTAATTCTGCTGATGTAAAAGGAGCATTATAATGTTCTTCATCGGAGAGATGGAAGTGGAGTAGATGACGCTCTGGTGTCGAACGAAGTTTGTGAAAGTCACTTGTCAGATGAGAGCCTTTACTAACCTCACTAAAATGTTTGCCTAGCGCATTGGTGACTAAGTAGGGATCTGCTATGGAAGTACCATGCAGATGGAGGACTGAAGCTGGAGATGGTAGCCGTTTACCTGCTATCTTACGGATATAGGCCCAAACCGCCGAGATGGGCATGTTAGAAGTAACTTGAGAGACACATGACTTCAATTTGGATTTCTTAGGCTCTTGAACTGTTCGGCAAAAGGCAGCGCTGGCACGTCGGAAATGTATAAGGTGATAAACTTTATCAGTGGTATGGCATTTTCAGCTATAGCTCTGCCAAGTAGCCTGTTTGATACGGAGGGCTATTGAACATTCCGGTGTCCACCAAGGAACACACTGACATGAAAAGGGACGAGTGGTCTTTGGAATTGCCTGATGAGCAGCATTTAGGACCACATCAAGGAATTCAGTGAGCATATCGTGTACACAAGAAGAAGGAACAGAAAGAGGAGTCGTATAGGAAGTAAAAACTGTCCAATTCATTCGAGCAAAACACCAACATGGAGGGCGTGGAATAGGAGAATACAACTTGAGTCGGAGATGTATTAGATAATGATCACTAAATGGACAATTTTGAAAGACAGACCAAGTGAAGGCAAGACCAAGAGATGGAGAATACAAAGAAAGGTCAATGCAGGAAAAGGTATGTGTTTGTGCATCGAAGTGGGTAGGAACACCGGTATTTAGGACTAAAAGCTCATGATGGTGAATAAAAGATTTCATCAGTCAACCACGAGGATTGATAACGGAATCAACCCACAGAGGATTCTGACTATTAAAATAGCCGAGTAAAAGGTATGGAGAAGGGAGACTGAAGAGCAGGATAGCTAATGCCGAAAAATCAAATGCCACTGACGGGGAGAAATAGAAGAAGACAATTATTAACCAGCACCCAAGAAACATGCGGGCTATGGCACAGGGGAGCTCAGTAGAAATTTGTAATGGTTCAAATGGAACCGTATGATGGATCAAATTGCAAACATCAGAAACGGAATGAGGAGAGCTAAATAAGGTATAACTGGGGATAGGAGATGGGGACTCCTGAAGGCGTGTTTCCTGTAAGTGATGCACCGTAGGTTGGTAAACAGATAGCAAATAACCAAAGTCGTTCAGTTGTGAGATAGAACTGCGTGAATTCCACTGTAAAATAGACATTGTACCATAAAACAGGATCAAAACAATGACAAAACTGATGATGCTAAAAACCTATGTTGAAGAAGAGGTTACCTCTGAGTAAGGATAATAGGTATCGAAGAACCACTGGAGAACTGAGTGGTGGAAGAGCATGACTCGGGCAATGAAGAACGGCAGTGAGGAAAGGGGGTTTCTTCCCCTGGAGGCAAAGGGAGGTCTAAAAGGGATATGACAATAGGCTCACTTGAAGTTGAGGTGGGAGAAAAAGAGAACGGTGGAGGTAATGGAAAGAGAATGGATGAAGTAGAGGGGGTAGAGGCTGCAGCCTCAGGGGGAAGAGGAGTGGAGGGAAGAGTGAGTGGAAGGGAGTGAACATCAGCAGAAACGGAAATTGCAGTAGTTGAAATGGGGATGGTTGCAGCAGTGGTTGGAGCAAATGATGGTGGAGAAGTGTCCTGAAGAAACCGTGTAATTTTCTGGATAGTTTCGAGAGAACTTTCACCCGAAGATGCACGAGGAGGTGGATGGAAGTCAGAAGATCTGGAGGAGAGAGGAGGAGCACAGGATGCAACCCATGATGGGCTTTGTGTTTCTTGCATCGATTGAAGGAGAGAGGCGGGGTGGGAGGGACGTGGTCGAGAATGGGAATGATGTGACATGGGCATGGAAGTAGATGACGTAGGTGGAGTAGAGGAAAGAGAGGTGGAAGTAGAGGGACCGAGAACTGAAAAGGAATTTGATAACGGAATAGAGGTGGATGAAGAAGGGCAAGAGGTGGTTGAGAGAGAAACAGACAAAGGTTGAGCTGCAGAAAGAGAACAAGATGGCCGTAAAGAAAACGAGGGAGAGGACGAAGGAGCGACAAAGACATCTGAGGTTGCAACAGAAAAATAGAGATGATAGGCGGTGGCAGTAGCATCTTTATAGCCTTGATGACGTGCTTTCGGCGAGCCTCAGCCCGGCAGAGTCCAGTGGATTGTTGGATTCGGAGAACCTCACATTCAAATTTGTACAAAGGGCAACAACGATCAGTGGCGGTATGCCCAGCTCTACAATTAGCACAGCCATGGTGATCTGAGGGACATTCATCATCTTTATGATCTGGAGATAAGCAAAGGTAGCACATATGAGTGGATCTGCAAAATTTCAGAGGGTGCCCAAATTTCCAGCAAGCACGACATTGACAAGGGACTGGGGTACATTCATTAACGTTTAGCTTGAGACCACCAAGGATAACAGAGGTCAGTAAGGTATGACTGTCAAAACGGATTTTCACAATATTTATAGAATTATGGCAGTGATGCATAGCAGGAAGTGAGTAACATTGTACCGTAACGACTTTATGACCCTGGAGTTCTAAAATCTCCTGGATAAGAGAACACTCTGGCCACTGACGGTTATCAAGACCGACATAAGTGGGAACCAAGACTGTCCCTACACAGGAATTGAGGGGAACATTTTTCAATACAGTAATCGGGGTACTGGCAGGCAGTCACCTGTTCTTCAGATTGAGCTGTTACTGTACGAGAGCCATCTGGACGAAATGTAAATCGGACATCCTTGTATATGCAGGCAACACCGAAAAAGCAGGTAATCGCCTGCTAGAGGAGCAGTTGAGGCAATGTCAAAAAACTTGGTCCAGGTCTGGGGGCCGATCAAAGCTTGGAATTTGTCGTGTTCAGTCTGTCTAGGAAACGGAAATAGCAATGGATGAGGACGAGAGATATGCTTGGAAAAGGTAGGACAGGTAAGAGGAAGATAAGGTTCTAGGGTAATGATAAAGGAGGACCTAGTAGAGGAGGACTGGGCAGAAATTGGAGAAGAGGATGAAGGAAAGAGGCAGAAAAGTGGAGGTAGTCGGTGGGACGTCCCAAAGAGAAGCCGAGGTTGTTACCTGAATCAGGTCGGCGGCAGAACCTGGGGAGGGGGAACTAATAACTGAATCCATATTGGTATACGGAACAGGAAAAGCTCATCTTTGCGGTTGAAAAAGGAAGGGCATTACAGGCAAAACCCCAAGTCTAGATGCCCACCCAATGACCCCAGTGGGGGTCAAACTCCAGTGTGCGCCCTTTACCCTACCCTGAAAGGGATGGACACTGCCGCACCTGAGAACAAAGGTTCTCCACACAGTGAGGGATCACCAGTCAATGACCGAGAGTCCCATGGCTGAGCCACGGCACCCCAAGAACTGACAGTCGCAGCCCAGTGGCAGTTCTGCCTCCACAGAGAGTTCCCCTGCAGAGGTCCGCACACTGGGGTGATGCCGAACCACCATGACCCCCACCACTGGCCGAGACAATAGCTCAAGGGCACACCCAGTCCTTCCTGTCACAACTTACGGTCAGTAATGAGAATTTTGATGAATGTGGAAAAGTCCACGCCATTTAACCCGCCCCGTTTCGGAGACGTGAATTCACGTCCTCACATGATGTGCACTCATATCCCGGAGACGTAAATTAACGCGGCAACATTCCAAGGTCCCTAATTTGCACAATTTTCAATTTTCACGAGTGATTTTGCGAGTGATTTTTGGCATGTAAACACGGGACACCTTCCTCTATTCCTCTACAAGATGCCAAGCAGGGACAATGCCTTACACCGCATAACCTCTCCCCCCCCTTGCACGCCATTGTCTCGGCAATTCACCTGTTACCAGTGACCTGGCCAATAAAGACATTCAGGGCCAGAGTGATTCCCCAATCGATGACAATGTGGAGGACAAAGTTTACATAGCATTAGAGGAAGAAACAGTCAGAAATGATGATCAGGTAATGTGGGAAAAAAAGGTCATGAATGGTGATGAGTTAGTGGGTGAAACAATGCTTATAATCCCTATATTACTGTTTGAAAACCAATATACTCTTGTACTACATATAAATTCGTACCAAGTAAATAAATAAATACTGTTTATGAGTGGCTAAAATAGTTACCCTCCCATAGAACTCGTTTTCTTTGGTGCCAGCCTGTTAGAAAACCCAGTCAGGTCAGGAGGAACTCGTACCTGGATCGAGTATTTTAAACCTCAGGTGAACGATTTCTCTATGAATTTTCGATGTTTCTCACCAAAAGCGAATGTTTGAGCCTAAAAAAAAAAAAGGTCCAAGAATGTTGGGACTGGGGCGTACCACTGGCCAGAAAGCGTCGGGATGGAGCGGGTTAAAGCCAAATGATAGCATAGAGAGAGGCAGGAGAAAAGGAAAGAATAAGTGATAGGAAAAGCAAAGAGCCTTGCAAAATGAGTTGAGGCAATGACTGGGACCCAAGGAGGGGGGAGAGGGGAGAGCAGAATGGACTGGCATGCCATCCTGCAGCCAGGCCTCCTTGCCTGTGGAAGTGATGAAGGTACCCTGCTAGAACTTCCCCACACATCAAGCCCCAGTCGATGCCCCCGAAGTCCCTCCACGACAGGAACGTGCAAGGGAACAGGGTGAAAAATATGAGTAAATGGCATCGAAATTTAAAGCATTGATGTCGTGGGTGACGCGTTCGATATTCTTTTCACCTAAGCTCGGCCCAGATTTTCGTCCATTTGTGTTTTTTTTTACGTAACAATAGCAGAGAAAGACGATGCCATGACTATACATCCTTTCCTTAGCACTTCTTCATGACCAGAATCATAGTTTAGCGGTAATCTATTGCTACAGTTTATTGCCTAAGATGGTGAGGCGTCAGTCCACCTCCTGCATCTTCTCTCTATCATTCTGACATACTCGTCTTATGAATCAGTACCATACGAGAGAATGATTAGGTGTACTGTGCATAATAAATCACTAAGGAAATGGTGTTAAGAAATCGCCATGGCCACTTAGAATACAGCCTATGGAGTTGTCCATAAGTAACGATCCTATAACACTCAGCTGGGCGATTCTTGTGTGTTGCATGAACGGTTCAATTAGTGTTATGTCTCTCTTGCATCATTTATTTCCTGCTCCCAGTGCCGCACCCACGCCCACACCAGGAGACTTAGCCATCTCTGCAACACAAAATCTTGCCACATGAGTAGTGGAGAGCTATTTACAGACCACAGTCTATAACGTTTATAAATTTTACTCATAAAGGGATTTGTATGGACGCCAGACGATTTTATTCATTTGAAGATTAATTTTCCACCCTCTAGACGTAAAAAAATAAAAAAAGGTCAAAATTGTGACTGCCAAAATATTTAAAGAATTCTGAAACCAGTAAGTAGCTCTACCGGAAACTCTCTTGGCAGTATCCTAGGGCGCGTCCACACGTGTACTCAAACATATGTTGGCAATACAGCTGGCAACATGTTCGGAAACATGTTTGCACAGTATTTAGAGAGATGTATGCAAACGTACTTCAGTGCAGCTTCGAACACTGGCAGTTGGACGTTGCTGTTCCCAACATGTTTGCAACGTGTTCGTTACTGTGTTGCTTACATGTTGCCAGCACTTGTTTGAGCACACATTTGGATGTGCCCTTATGTGTTGCGAGGACGGCTCAGTCGGCTAGTGTGAGCGTGGTTGTGGAGGTGGAAGTAGGAAATGGCTGAAAGATTCAGGGTAAATACTGATAACACTGAGCCGTCCATACAACAGAAGAGAAATATCCCGTCAGAATGGCATACAGGGTGGTTCACATATATACCGCATATATAACACTCCGCCAGGTGCTTTATCGTGTGTTGTGTCTGTCCTGCATCATTCCATTTATTATCCCCACTGCCTCACCCACGACCATGAAGAACGCATCATTTGTACGAACTCTGCCTCACAATCCAATCTCCTCTATTCATTTTAGGAAAGGCTTCTCGTACAGTAAGGGTTAATGCAGGCTATGTCTAATCCCTCTAGCTCGAAATGTATCTCATAAATTGTGTAAAAACCGTCTGGAAACAGACAACATCATGGAAAAGAAGGAATTATCAGCTGTTCGAATCCACTCCCTCCTACATCCAATGCCACGAACCCCCAACGTTTCTCATCCGCTTCATTCAACTCCAGACTATCTTATGCCATTTTAGTAAGACCTCTCCTGCGAAAAATGTTAATGAACCCTATATCAAACTCTTCGAGATTGAAATATCCCTCTTAGTGAGTTAAAAACATAGCACAAATGGACTAGAGAAAAGGGGCGTCACAGTGAACGAGTTAGTATCAGGTGTTCGAACCCTTCACTGTAATGCTCATCCTCCTGCTTCGAATCCTCTGAACCCCTGAATCCTCTCGTTTCTCTCATTTGCCCGACTGACCTAAGAGAGGGACGACTCGCTGGTGGAAAGCTGGGGTGTGGTAATTGCCATCTTTTTTGTAATTACGCAATTTCGTTTATTATTACTCTTGTTTGTGGTACTTTTTTTTGTTTTGTGCTAGGATGTGATTTAGTTAAAGGTGATTCGTCTTTACTTAAGGTGTATGTGAGATAACTGTTGGCTGGTGCTGAAGAGGGACACCATATTGATAAGTGTGAATCATCAGTTATTATTATTTTTTTTTTTCACAGTATATGAACGAAACATTTTAAACCCGCTGAACTTGGAGTTAAATTACTATGGTTACTGCCTACTGAAGAGGTTTATAAGAAACCAGGGAGCGTCTTCATTCCCGTTCCCAAGGTGAATAAAATCCTTTGGTAGTAGCAAGCCTGCGTCTGATCATCTTCCCTTATGAATGGTTTCCTTAGCACTATCACTTACTGTACCGTTTCGTTTGTGCTGGGATATTATTTGTGCAAAGGAGTTTATTTTTTATTATACTTTTTGGGCTATTTATTATGCCTACCCAAACTCCTTCAGACGGTTGATGTAATTTTTATATATTATTGTTCTATCTTTTGACGGTAATCTTTAAGGAGACATAAGACCAGCCTCCACCTCACACCAGGCTTATTCATATACTGTACCTCTGCACCCCATCCTTCCACCCTCACACCAGGCTTATTCATATACTGTACCTCTGCACCCCATCCTTCCACCCTAGCCTCAGCATCCTCCTCTCATCTTTTTCTCTTACCTCTTCCATTTCACTTACATGCACTCTCCTAGTCAGTCTCTCTCATTTCTCTCCACATAGCCCAAACATTTCAGAGTACTTCCTCAAGCACATCCATATCAGCTCCACAACACTCCTCCACGTACACGCACATGCAAGCATAATAAGACATTAACGCTATGATCATTTCACTTCCATATTTTCAAAATTTGCCATTAGCCACCATTTAGTGACACCAGCAGCTGTCTTGCGACACCAACTGTCATCTACTGAAACCAGTCACTACCTTATGACACCAGCCGATTTCCTGTAACACCACCGGTCATCTGCAGACATCATAAGCATGCTTGATATCAGTTATCATGTTCTGCTTATTTTTTTTCTTTATCATTGCCTATCGACCATTGGGGCCGAAGCCCCTGGTCATTAAGGCAAATACATATATATGTATATATATTGACGCACACACACACACACACACACACACACACACACACACATATATATATATATATATATATATATATATATATATATATATATATATATATATATAGATAGATAGATATATAGATAGATAGATAGATAGATAGATAGATAGATAGATAAAGATATATAGATATATTTATATATATATATATATAGATAAATATATATACACATATATATATATATATATATAAATATATATATATATATGAATATATATATATATATATATATATATATATATATATATATATATATATATATATATATAATGATTCTTATTTCATTTTATTTTTTCCATTTTTATTTTTTTTGTAATTTTTTAGATCTCATATTATTTATCAGGAAAAAAAAAGCCTAATTAATCTAAAGGTCCTAGAACTAATGATCTAACAGACAAATCACTAACCAATAATAAATCATAAAAAGACAAACAGCGAAACTTATAGTAATGATAAAAATACCTCGACCAAGAGAACACCATCGCCTGCAGATATGTAATGCCTTTTTACATCACATACATGCACTCATCACCTGCTGACTATCAGTCGAGGCAGAAAATAATATAGGGGACATCAGTATATGAAAGTGACCCTGAGTAGTCAGGAACTATTCCGTATACGTCAGTTGTCAACCCTAATTCAGACAACTTATTCAAGATGATGGAATTCATTTACATGTGTACAGAAAGTGTAACACCTCGCTCAACAGAACACCATCGACTGAAAATGCCCAATACCTTTCTATATTGCACACTTTGGTGACCGTCAAGCGAGGAACGTAGTTTAATGTAGGGGACATAATTATCAGAAATAAAGCAGTCAGAAGCAGGATCTATTTCTGATACGTCAACTGTCAACCCTAATTAATAATATATCTATCTATTTATCTATCTATCTATTTCTATCTATCTATATAGATCTCTCTCTCTCTCTCTCTCTCTCTCTCTCTCTCTCTCTCTCTCTCTCTCTCTCTCTCTCTCTCTCTCTCTCTCTATATATATATATATATATATATATTTGTGGTAGGTGGGGGCGCTCACCATCCACTCACTCGATGTAGTGCTGCACTCGGGTGTCTGCCCTTTCCTCTCCATCCTTCTTTCCTTCCATTCTCTTCTCTTTCTTTCCTTCATTCTTTCCTTGTCCTTCTGCCTACTGGTGACTTTACACTGCCTCTTCTGTCTGTCTTTCCTTCATTCTTTCCACTTCCTTCAGCCTGTGGGTGACTCTACACTGAGTGGCAAGCCAAATGGTTTCATGTGCACCAGGAAACCATTTACTACGCTGGGTGGTAACCATATAACCAAACTTTGGCGCCTTGTGGTTTAGTGAGTAATTATTGCTCTCCAATCGGAATGAGCCGGTGAAGGTTTATATGCAAGGGATGGTTAGGGTTGATTGCTCATGTAATGCCACTCAGAGATGAGTGAGGCTGGTCACTCTCATCTTAAATGTCGGGACCAACTGCCTAGCCCTGGGCTCCTACGCTCCTTATGGAGCAATGTAGGATTGGATGATGGATATATATATATATATATATATATATATATATATATATATATATATATATATATATATATATATATATATATATTAGACAAAAACCATAATCATACTGTAAAAAAGTCACATCACTCTGATTAGTCCAGTCTCCCTCAAGAACGCCATCAATTTATCAATCATAACAATATCCCCTTCACCCAGGATGGTGGAAAGGGTAAAGGGGACGTCTGCTGCGCCGCAGTACTATACTTTATAAATGAAGCATGTTCACGAATAAATCGCCAACAGCGCAGGATGATATGACTGATAGATAACACCGCATCACAGATGTCACAGGGCGGTGGAAATCGTCTTTCAGTATATGACACCAAATGGGTGAGAAATGTGCAATTCATTCTCAGTCTGGCCAGAATTTGTTCTTCAAGGCTACTGGCTCGGTTGACTGTTTCACAGTCACCGAGTTGTGGCTTACACGTTGGGATGTTTAGTCTGGTCCCCTGACCTTGCCACAGAAGATTTATTGATTTCTTTCCGAGGGAGAGACTCGACCGTAGATCACGAGGAACGTCCCAAGTCTCCTCGAGCACTACAGCCGACTTTGCAAGTAAGTCAGCCTGCTCATTGTCATAAATACGACAATGACCAGGCACCCAGATCAACGTGAAGGACTTGTCACACGAATGCATCTTAATAATAATGCGGCCCTGGATCTCATTAGAATACGTAGTGCAAGAAGCAATTGCCTGAAGGGCTGATTTTGGATCCAAAAATATGACAAATGAGTCATGCCTAGAGTTTAAAGCATAGTCTATGGTTTGTCAACTGCAAAAATTTCGGATGTAAACACAGATGTATGACTCAGCAGCTGATACCTGAAAGCACATTCAGTCGATCACACACTAGCACCCACGCATTCACTCGTCTTGGAGCCAACAGTGTACAATTGTTGGGACCCAAAGTGATGAACAATGACATTATGAAACAAGTGGTGGAACTCCGCCTCCGGCGCCTTGGTTTTTGGTGCTGGGAGCCATGATACATCGACAGTAAAGCCAGGTGGCTCCCAAGGCGCTATATTATTAGGCACCAACTTGTCAACATCACTAGCTCCACACAAAGCTCCTGAGTTAGCAGGTGGAGGTGAACGGTAAGTGGCCGATGCACCCCCCACAGAAGATGCTGGGGTTGTCTTATGAGGGTACAGGCCACATTGCTGATATTACTTTTCCTTGATGTTCGTTCACCATACGACAAGCCCAGGTGGTCATGGCTAATACGGAGCGGAGGCACATCGCCTCAACTTCCATACGAGCTGTGCGGGTACACCGGACAACTCCAAGACACATTCGCAAACATTTATTTTGTAACACATCCAACCTTTTCAACATGGCATTGGATGCCGAGTAATACACTTGTGCGCCATAGTCTAGCTTCGATCGAATAAGGAAGCAATGCACTATTAAAAAAGATTTTTTGTCGGCACCCCAAGTAGTACCTGCTAGGTACTTGAGGACATTTAACGGTTTCTCGCAACGAGCAAGCAAATCTCACATGAATTTTGAAGATCAATCTGTGATCAAAATGTAAGACCAAAAACTTTAAAGAATTTTGAAAAGGTACTGCCTGATTGTCCAGCGTTAAGCATAAATTAGGTAGGTCACGATTAGTGAAAACTACGGCGGCACACTTAGGGACAGAAAACTTAAATCCCTACTGCAAAGCCCATTGGTGGACGGAGTCAAGGGCTGCTTGAATCTGCCCAGCCGAAAATTGTCCATTACGGGAAGAGTGCCTTATTGCATAATCGTCAACGTAGAGTGAGTATTTAAGATTCCTCGGGATGGGAGCTGATGACAGAATATCATTGATCATAATACTAAATAAAATGGGACTAAGCACATTTCCCTGTGGCACCCCATTTTCCTTGATAAATATATCCGATGTTACGTTACAGGGCAATTTGACAGAGAAAGTCCTGTCCCTTAAGAAATTTGAAATAAAAATAGGCAAATTTCCTCTTAAACCACAAGCATACTGTAGAGCTTCATTAGTATACCATATCGCCATGTCATATAATAGGCTTTATGGATGTCCAAGATCACCCCTATCATGAATTCTTTATTAGCAAATGCCTCCACAGTACAATGTTCCAAATTCATTAAATGATCTAGTGAACTTCTGTATTTACGGAAGCCACATTGTAGATCATTTAACAAATTCTTCGACTCTAAAACAAAAAGAAGCCTATTGTTAACCATTCGTTCCATGACCTTACATAGACAAGAAGTCAAAACAATAGGACGAAATCAAGTGGGATTCATAAGACGACCAGCCTCTTTGGGTATCGGTATGACGTACACCAGGGGTTCCCAACCTTTATTTACCCATTACCCCATTTTCCACACCTCCCTTCACTCATTACCCCTCATTGCTTATGTTTCCACAATTGCATTTTAGCTGCTTAACATTTTGATGCCTAGATTTTAGTTTGAATGTAGGACTTAATTAAAGGTTAGGCTAAAACCAAGAGAGTTATTGCAAGGAGTAATTTATTTTTATTATTAACACTGATACTAAATAAACATGACTTTAAACATTCATCTCTGAATTTTAGTATAGGTCTGAAAGTCTATCATAACTGGTATGATTTTTAGATTTTTTTTTTTTTTTTGTTACCTCCCCCATTACCCTTCACAAAAGACCAAATTACCCCACTTGGGGTAATTTACCCCAGGTTGGGAACCCCTGACATACACAAAGTGCCATGACTTTGGGAACATTCGAGACGCCCAAATCTCATTGTACAATGCTAACATCTTAATCAAGTTGTCCTGATTAAGATGCTGGATCATACTGTACGTGACGGTGTCTGGTCGAGGGTTGGTGTCATTACAGGATTTAAGGGCAAGGAGCAGTTCATCTAGCATAAACTCTTGGCTGTACGGGGAGTCTACGTCTTCTGTAGCAAACTCTATTAACTGTAGCTCAGCCGTGCGTTTATGATGTTGAAATCGCGGATTATAATTGGCTCAGCTATTTACATGAGAAAAACTCCTGGCGAGGATGTTAGCAACGTCCACGGGATCATCATAGATGGTGTTGTTCACCTGCAGGGTGGTCACAGGGATGTTTGGGCGTTAATTATTTAATATTTTAATAGTGGACCAGACTTTACTTAATGGTGTAGTACGAGTCATCGTGGACACAAAGGATCGCCAGGAGTCACGTCTCGCCCTTCATATTATTCTCCTTGCCTCAGCCCAAGCTTCTTTGTATGCAATAAAATTTTCCTCAGTTGGCTGACTATCAAAAATCCTGTATCTCCTATTGCTTTTCCTTAATGCTTGTCAGCAATCTGGCGTCCACCAATGTGCTCTGTGCTTCGCATGAACTGTAGAAGTCTTGGGAATAGCAGCCTCAGCAGCATGTTTTATGGAATTGGTTAGATTTTCTACCTTAACATCTCTAGTCTCCTCAGATATATCTAAATTGGCGATCCTTGAGGATCCCCAATCTGATTTCTTATAGTTAAATTTTGGGGGTGGAGGGTCTCAAACAATGTCATGTGTATGAGAAAGACAGATGGGTAAATGATCACTTCCCAAGGAGTCATCAAAAGGGTCCCACAAGAAATCTTGATGTATACCAGGGGAGGCCATAGATAAGTCAATGGCCGAAAAGTTACCAGTACGATCATTTACATGAGTCGCTCTACTATTGTTCAGAAGACAGAGGTTGGACTGTAGTATTAGGTCGGCTGCTTGCTCCCCACGACCATCGATCCTCAAGCTACCCCATTGATAGTGATGGGCGTTAAAGTCACTCAACACTAACTTATTCCCAGGTAGTTGTTCAAATAGTGAATATAAAGCATCACTATCAATGAGGACATATGGAGGACAGTACAGAGGGCTACTAGATAGATACGTGTTATTAAATTTTACTCTGCACGCAACAGCTTCCTAGTAGAATTTAGAATCACTTCCGTTTGTGGATGTGATATGTGTGTGTATATGGCTACTCCATGACCGTCATATCTTCCATACGAGTGGTAGTTTTTGAACTGTGGAGGATCAGGGTGATCCACCAAGCGTGTCTCCTGTAAACAAATAACATCTGGCCTGTGTATAGATAGCAGCATTGCTATATTGTGTAATTTATTCCCAAGAGTCCTACAATTCCATTGTAACATAGTGAATGCAACGGTTTAAGATTTACAAGGGTGGCCAGTGTGCTTATTTTTATTATGCTCCACACGATCAGGTGATTTGCTACCGGGGGACCTTTCCCGGTGCTTACTAACGGAAATCTCCATTTGTTCATCAATGACAAGGCTCCCAGAGTCCCCTGATGAAGAGTTAACTTTTCTCTCCCTCACTGGACCAGGAGCAGGAAGAACATGAGGACGTGTCTTTGAAAGGATGGTGAAGTTATTCTTAACAATCTTGTCAGACTTCGATTTAGGCTTGACTGACTGAGAAGCAGCAGCGTCCTGTGAATATGAAGAAGCTTTAGGGAGGTCAGTTAGAGAGGTGGATCGTACATGAGGATGAGAGGTGGAGGTGGAGGTAGAGTGAGTGGCCTGGTTAACAATCACAAGATCAATCTGAGTCTCCACAGTGCACATCAGAGGACGGGACATCACTACTAAAGCATAGGACCTATTCGGTGTGGGAGTTGCACGCAACTCCTTCACCTTTTTCCTTGCTTCATAGTAAGAGATGCCCTCAGTCACCTTCACTGCACAGACATCTTTCTCCTCCTTCCATTTGGGACAGTCCCTAGAGGAAGTGGAGTTAGTACCCTTGCAGTGAAAGCAGCTGACAGTCTCTGATGTGCAATGTTCAGCCTCATGATCTTGCGTTGCACACTTGCTGCAGACTGATTGGGATGCCCAACAAGTCTTTTCAAGATGCCCATAAATCTGGCATTTGGAGCAACGAAAGTGATTGAGAATATATGGTCGTACATTGACAATTTCGTATCCCACTTTGACATTACTGGGAAAAGACACTTTTCCAATAGTAAAGACAATCGTAGCTGTCTTCGTCCTTATGCCTTCCGTGAAGCGAGTGATGAAACAAGCATCTATTACGTCCTGCTGTGCAAGTTCCCATATGATCTCGTCCTCTTCCATAGCCATGAGATCCCTGCAAGTGATGACACCTTTGCAGGAATTCATGGATTGCGGGATCCTCGTCTCGACATCATACTCATGGAACTTACACAGTTTAAGGAAGTCCTTAACCTGGGCAGAGTTTACAGTTTTAATAAGGAGGTCTCCATTAGCAAGTATTTTTTACAAATTCTACCTCACCAGCACATCCATCAATTACTTTCTTTATCATGAAAGGATTGAGGCTAGCCAGGGGAGTAGAACCGAGGGCATGCAGGGTCACAAATGAGGCGTTATGTACAGGGATGTCAAGCGGGACGTGGGTCTGGGGCCGTTCAGTCTGGGTGCGGTCTGTCCGTCTAACAGTCGGGGGTTCGTCAGGACCACCTCACTCCCTGAGAGGGGGGGAGGCGGCAGGGGCGTCCGACATAGTAACCATCCCCCCCTAACAGGGGAAGTGGGAAGAAGGAGAAAAGACGAGCAAGGGACAAACAACCAGGGACCACACACCTAGGGCTGAGATTGCCCTCTCAAACCATTCCAGGGATGCCTGACAGTGTTAAAACACCCCAGAGCGATCAGTTAGGGGGGATCCTCCATGGGCGAGAAAGCAAAGGAAATCTCAGTGTACAGGAACAGACACCTACTGTTCCTAGTTAATAGGGAGGGGAGGAAAGTGAGCATCTAGTTACCCTAAAGTCACCAGAAGGGTGAAAAAAAAAAAAAAAAAAAACTATTGCCGGTGAGGCAGCCCTACAAAGCTTGAGGAGAGAGCAGAGGTAATACACGTCCACACTCTCCGCGACCATACATAAAAGTCCATATTATGCATTGTCTTCTCTGTTGTTTAAGATAAGTATTTTTTGTTTCCTTTCAAGGTGTGTGTGTGTGTGTGTGTGTGTGTGTGTGTGTGTGTGTGTGTGGGTGGTTGGGTGGGTAGGTGTGTGTGGTGTGTGTGTGTGTATGTGTGTGTGGGTGTGGGTTGGGTGTGGGTGGGTGGTGTGTGTGGTGGGTGGGTGTGTGGGTGGGTGGGTAGGTGTGTGTGTATGTGTGTGTGGGTGTGGGTTGGGTGTGGGTGGGTGGTGTGTGTGGTGGGTGGGTGTGTGGGTGGGTGGGTAGGTGTGTGTGTGGTGTGTGTGTGTGTGTGTATGTGCGTGTGTGGGTGGGTTGGGTGTCTGTGTGTGGTGTGTGTGTGTGTGTTGTTACATAGCCTATGATTTCATCATCCTTTGTATAATTCTAACTTACAATATGCTGCATGTTTGATCACGATTCGCCTCGTGGCTTCCATAGTGACCAGGCTTGCGTGTTCTACCTCACTCCCCCCCTTCTCTCCCTTATAGTAGAGTAAGTCATTCTTTCTGTTGTTCAGAGCAGGATTGTCAACTCTTTGTCTCCTATGGCTTCATTTGCGCGTCCTTCTTACATGTTGTATCAAGCTCTGCCGGCCCCTATATAATGAGCTCAGTCTCTGTGTTAATTGCCACTTAGATCTACGCCCCATTTTGTTCACATCTCTGTCCTCCCCTGTATAGTGTATTATTATTTTTGTGAGTGCTCAGGAAGTCTCCAACCATCTAGCTGCTGTATAATTTGAGTATAAGTGTTGTTACCATTTTTCTTGTACTGTATGGCCTAAGGCGTTAATTCGTAGGCCTGGTAAGGTTTTTGTGATTCATGTAGAGTTTTTAATGTCAGCCAGTATTAGTAATATTTTGTATCTGTAATAATATTATATCTTGCATTAACTGAGCATTATCCGGTTTTCTCATTTTATCAGGGCTGACTTAGATAAATTTACTCTTGCTAATTTCGTGTTAATAGAGGCTATTGCAGTTAACCATATATGTAACCTGTTTTGCCATTACATTATCCTTATGAGTCCTGAATGTTTAGTTGTTAGTTTGAGCATTAAACTTTAACTTGTAATTTTACCTAACTCTTTTGTTTTGAACATGAAACTTTGCGGGACAGTTGTGTTTTTAGTATTGTCACTTCAAGTGTTCATTATCTCTCTCTGTTCCGTAATATAAATTTGGCGACCTCTTATCAGGATATTCAGGATATTATCATAAGGATATTGCTTGATATTTTGTAACTGTGATTTATTCATGATGTCTACTATTACTACTCTTGATGAAGCCAAAGATTTTTTGTCAAATGTGCAAACAGTGTGTGATGTAGAAAACAGAACAAAGAATGAACTTAAGCTTGTTGCTCAACAATTGGGAATTGCTGTTCACTCTCATCAGTCTAAGGATCAAATTGTTGACATGATTAATAAAAGCTTGTTTAATGTAACTTCTCCAGATGAGCAAACGCAGATTGAAATAGCTAAGTTACGGCTAGCCCTGCAGGAGGCTCGTGCTAAGGAGACTGAGTCTCAGGCTCGTATTCAGGACGCACAGGAACAAATTGAAATTGCTAGGATTCACGCAGACCATGAGTATCGCATGAAAGAAAGTGGAACTGGATCATCTACCTCTGATGATTTTGATGTGGCTAAAAATGTTAAACTTGTCCCTCCTTTTAATGAATCTGATTTAACAAAGTATTTTCAGTTGTTTGAGAGGGTAGCTACAGGTTTTAATTGGCCCAAAAAGTATTGGTCAGTACTCCTACAGAGTGTTCTCACCGGTAAAGCTCAAGTAACTTATGCATCTTTGCCTCAGGATCAATCTGATAATTATGATGTAGTTAAGAGCTTGATTCTTAAGGCCTATGAGCTTGTTCCTGAAGCCTATAGAGTAAAATTTAGGACAACTTATAAGCAAGATAAGCAATCCCATGTTGAGTATGCAAAAATCAAAGAAGATCTGTTAGTGCAGTGGTTAAATTCTAAGAATGTAAATTCTGATTTTGATAAATTTAAGCAGATGATTTTGCTGGAGGACTTCAAAAGGTGTATTAATAAAGATGTAAGCCTATATCTTGATGAGAAAAGAATAGATAATTTGTCTGATGCTGCAGTTTTAGCTGATGAATATGTTCTCACTCACAAGAGATATTCTAAAGAAAAAGGAAAGCTTAGAGTAAGTACGTTGCCTCTACTCAGAGTACAGGTAACAGGAAAGAAAATAAAGATGATGTTTCTCAGGAAGTAAATACCAGCTCCACCTCTAGATTTCAGAAAAGTAAATGTACTTATTGTAGTAAGCTTGGTCATACTACGGAGAAATGTTTCAGGAGACAGCGTGATGTGAGCAAAAAGGAGTCTTTAAATATTCAGTCAATTGGTCTAGTGTCCACCCTTGAGAGTTCCCAGAATTCTTTAACCGAGTTAACTGCACCTGCTTTGAGGGGTAAATTAAATTCTCATGATGAAGCTCATCTTTTGAGCAGTAACGTGGGTGACACTCTCAAGAGTTCATGTACTAATTTCCTGTCTGATGGTTTTGTCAGTCCTCTGGACAGTAATGACAGGAAATCAGTTAAAATATATCGTGATACAGGTGCCTGCCAATCCCTTATGCTGACCAGTGTTCTAGGGTCTAATGTTAATTCCTCCGATGAAACTGTAATCTTACAAGGTGTAGGGAATAATTACTTCTCTGTCCTCTGTGCAGAGCGAATTTAGAGTCTGGTTTCGTTAATGGTTCCGTTATGGTTGGGTTGGTTGAGACACTCCCAATGTCAGGTGTAACTTTCTTACTTGGAAATGATATTGGTGGAAGTCATGAGTGTCCAGCTCCTCAGTTGTCTGGTGAGCCAGTGAGTGCGACCCAGGCTTGTGATAACCCTGAGGTGTTCTCTGCACGTGCTGTCACTAGGGCTAAGTCTAAAGTTTCTGGTGACTTAGAGGATAATGATGATGATGATGTTATCCTAGCTGACACTTTTCTTGCTAATTTGGACCACTCACCAGATGAGGCAGTACCCCGTAGTGTTGATAATTTGTCTCGTCAAGAGTTGGTTGAGTTGCAGGTTGCTGACCCTGAGTTGAAAGGTCTAGCTAACTCTGCTTGCAGTGAGGAAGAGTCAGCTGGTGCTTCTACTTGTTATTATATAAAGTCAGGAGTACTAATGAGAAAGTGGAGACCCCCACCAGCATCAGCTGACTGTGAATGGGAGGTTGTACATCAAGTTGTCATCCCTCGTGTTTGTAGGCAGGATATCATTAGAGTGGCTCATGATTCCAGTTTGGCAGGACACCTTGGAGTGAGGAAGACTATGGCACGCATTTTGAAACACTTCTACTGGCCAGGTATCTTCAGAGATGTTTCCTGGTATTGTAAGTCTTGTCACACCTGTCAAGTTGTGGGGAAGTGTAATCAGACCGAAAAGGTTGCACCTCTAGTTCCCATTCCTCCTTTTGAGGCGCCATTCACCCATGTGTTGGTGGATATTGTGGGCCCTCTTCCTAAGACTTCTTCAGGATTTTCCTATGTGTTGACCCTGATTGATATGGCTACTCGTTATCCTGAAGCCATTCCACTTAGAAATACCTCAGCAAAGAACGTGGTTAAGGAAATGCTGGGGTTCTTCACCAAGTTTGGTCTGCCCAAGGAGGTACAGTCAGACCGGGAAAGTAATTTCATGTCAAATGTTTTCAAGCAGTCTCTGAAAGAGTTGGGCATCACCCAGATCACGTCTTCAGCTTACCATCCCCAGACCCAAGGAGCGTTGGAGAGATATCATCAAACACTCAAATCAGTGCTCAGGAACTACTGTTTGGAACATCAGAAATACTGGGATAAAGGTCTTCCATTCGTTGTACTTGCCGCAAGAGAATCTCCAAATGAATCACTGGGCTTATCACCCTTTGAACTACTGTTTGGCCATGAAGTAAGAGGACCCCTTAAGCTACTCAAGGAATGCTGGCTGTCGGAGGAAGATGACGTCAACCTGCTGGAGTATGTGATGAAGTTCAAAGAACGGCTGTCCACTGCTTTACAGCTGGCGAGAGAGAATTTAGGAGCTGCTCAGGAGAAGTTGAAGACTTGGTATGATAAGAAGTCCAGGTTACGCCACTTTCAGCCAGGAGATCAGGTTTTGATTCTGCTACTGGTGCAGGGGCAACCTCTTCAAGCCAAGTTTAGTGGTCCTTATTTCGTGGAGAAGAAACCCAGTGATGTCAACTATGTCATCGCCACACCAGATTGTAGAAAGAACAAGCAACTTTGTCACATCAACATGCTAAAGTTATATCACAGGCGAGACAAAAATAACCCAGTCTGCACTGTAGCTGTTCCACCCGAGTCTGCAAGTGAAGTTCTCCCATGCAGTATGAGCCTGAGTGATAGTTTGGGGAAGAATCCTGATATCATGAATGATCTCCAGACTATGCTTTCTCAACTAGCTCCTGAGGAAAAGCAGGAGTTTTTGGCATTACTGCAGGAGTACCCGCAAGTGTTCCGTGCCACTCCAGGAAGAACCACTGTGTTGATGCATGATGTTGATGTTGGAGACGCAAAGCCAATTAAACTGCCTCCTTACCGTGTGAACCCAGTGAAAGTTCCTCTCATCCAGAAGGAGCTTGGCTACCTGTTGGACCACAAGATGATTGAGCCCTGTCAGAGTGAGTGGAGTTCTCCTGTCACTCTAGTCCCTAAGCCAGGGGGGTCACAGCGGCTTTGCAGCGACTACAGACGTGTTAATCAGATAACCAAAACAGACACTTACCCTCTCCCTCGCGTGGAAGATTGCATAGACAAGATCGGAAAGGCTAGGTACATAAGTAAGTTTGATTTGTTAAAGGGATACTGGCAAGTACCTATGACTGAACGTGCTAGGGAGATCTCATGTTTTGTAACACTAGGAAAGACTTTTGCATGTTCTGTAATGCCATATGGTATGAAGAATGCACCAGCCACTTTTCAGAAGCTCATGAATTTTGTAACAGAGGGTTTGGCAGGGTGTGTTGTTTATATTGATAATGTATTAATCTTCAGTGACAACTGGAAAGATCACCTATGCCATGTCAGTAAATTTCTTGAGCGTTTGGTTCAGGCTAATCTTGTAGCTAATTTATCAAAGTGTGAGTTTGGTCAAGCTAAAGTTCAGTACCTTGGGTACGTAATTGGTGATGGACACGTTGCACCACCAGGAGCTAAGGTTCAGGTTATGAGTGATCTTCCCAGACCTAAAAGTAGGAAAGAGCTACAAAGATTTTTGGGAATGGTAGGTTATTACAGGAGATTTGTTCTTAACTTTTCAATTCTTGTATCACCACTTACAGACCTGCTGAAAAAGGGAGTTAAATTTGTCTGGACCGATAACTGTGAATCCTCTTCCAGTAAACTTAAAGCTATCCTATTAAGTCAGCCAGTGCTCGCTACTCCAAATTTTGCTAAGCCTTTTAAGATGGCTGTTGACGCAAGTGATACAGGAGCTGGGGCTGTTTTGCTGCAAGAGGATGATCAGGGTATTGAACACCCTGTATCTTATTACAGTAAGAAGTTCACTCCACCTCAAAAGAACTACTCAATTATTGAGAAAGAGCTTTTGGCCTTGATGTTGGGTTTACAGCATTTTTCATTTTATTTGTGTTCTGGTTTTGACCCCATAGTCATTTATACCGATCATAACCCACTGAAATTCCTTAGTAAGTTTAAAGATAAAAATCCGAGATTGACAAGATGGAGTCTACTTCTTCAGGAGTATTCATTAGACATAGAACATGTCAAGAGGAAAGAAAATGTTATTGCAGATTGCTTATCAAGACTTTAGACAGATTGTTTTAGAGTAATAAGAAATTTCCTTTGTAAATTTCTTTTCTTTGTGGGGAGCTGTTACATAGCCTATGATTTCATCATCCTTTGTATAATTCTAACGTACAGTATGCTGCATGTTTGATCACGATTCGCCTCGTGGCTTCCATAGTGACCAGGCTTGCGTGTTCCACCTCACTCCCCCCTTCTCCCCCTTATAGTAGAGTAAGTCATTCTTTCTGTTGTCCAGAGCAGGATTGTCAACTCTTTGTCCCCTATTTCTTCATTTGCGTGTCCTTCTTACAAGTTGTATCAAGCTCTGCCGGCCCCTATATAATGAGCTCAGTCTCTGTATTAATTGCCACTTAGATCTACTCCCCATTTTGTTCACATCTCTTTTCTCCCCTGTATAGTGTATTATTATTTTTGTGAGTGCTCAGGAAGTCTCCAACCATCTAGCTGCTATATAATTTGAGTATAAGTGTTGTTACCATTTTTCTTGTACTGTATGGCCTAAGGCGTTAATTCGTAGGCCTGGTAAGGTTTTTGTGATTCATGTAGAGTTTTTAATGTCAGCCAGTATTAGTAATATTTTGTATCTGTAATAATATTATATCTTGCATTAACTGAGCATTATCCGGTTTTCTCATTTTATCAGGGCTGACTTAGATAAATTTACTCTTGCTAATTTCGTGTTAATAGAGGCTATTGCAGTTAACCATATATGTAACCTGTTTTGCCATTACATTATCCTTATGAGTCCTGAATGTTTAGTTGTTAGTTTGAGCATTAAACTTTAACTTGTAATTTTACCTAACTCTTTTGTTTTGAACATGAAACTTTGCGGGACAGTTGTGTTTTTAGTATTGTCACTTCAAGTGTTCATTATCTCTCTCTGTTCCGTAATATAAATTTGGCAACATCTTATCAGGATATTCAGGATATTATCATAAGGATATTGCTTGATATTTTGTAACTGTGATTTATTCATGATGTCTACTATTACTACTCTTGATGAAGCCAAAGATTTTTTGTCAAATGTGCAAACAGTGTGTGATGTAGAAAACAGAACAAAGAATGAACTTAAGCTTGTTGCTCAACAATTGGGAATTGCTGTTCACTCTCATCAGTCTAAGGATCAAATTGTTGACATGATTAATAAAAGCTTGTTTAATGTAACTTCTCCAGATGAGCAAACGCAGATTGAAATAGCTAAGTTACGGCTAGCCCTGCAGGAGGCTCGTGCTAAGGAGACTGAGTCTCAGGCTCGTATTCAGGACGCACAGGAACAAATTGAAATTGCTAGGATTCACGCAGACCATGAGTATCGCATGAAAGAAAGTGGAACTGGATCATCTACCTCTGATGATTTTGATGTGGCTAAAAATGTTAAACTTGTCCCTCCTTTTAATGAATCTGATTTAACAAAGTATTTTCAGTTGTTTGAGAGGGTAGCTACAGGTTTTAATTGGCCCAAAAAGTATTGGTCAGTACTCCTACAGAGTGTTCTCACCGGTAAAGCTCAAGTAACTTATGCATCTTTGCCTCAGGATCAATCTGATAATTATGATGTAGTTAAGAGCTTGATTCTTAAGGCCTATGAGCTTGTTCCTGAAGCCTATAGAGTAAAATTTAGGACAACTTATAAGCAAGATAAGCAATCCCATGTTGAGTATGCAAAAATCAAAGAAGATCTGTTAGTGCAGTGGTTAAATTCTAAGAATGTAAATTCTGATTTTGATAAATTTAAGCAGATGATTTTGCTGGAGGACTTCAAAAGGTGTATTAATAAAGATGTAAGCCTATATCTTGATGAGAAAAGAATAGATAATTTGTCTGATGCTGCAGTTTTAGCTGATGAATATGTTCTCACTCACAAGAGATATTCTAAAGAAAAAAGGAAAGCTTAGAGTAAGTACGTTGCCTCTACTCAGAGTACAGGTAACAGGAAAGAAAATAAAGATGATGTTTCTCAGGAAGTAAATACCAGCTCCACCTCTAGATTTCAGAAAAGTAAATGTACTTATTGTAGTAAGCTTGGTCATACTACGGAGAAATGTTTCAGGAGACAGCGTGATGTGAGCAAAAAGGAGTCTTTAAATATTCAGTCAATTGGTCTAGTGTCCACCCTTGAGAGTTCCCAGAATTCTTTAACCGAGTTAACTGAACCTGCTTTGAGGGGTAAATTAAATTCTCATGATGAAGCTCCTCTTTTGAGCAGTAACGTGGGTGACACTCTCAAGAGTTCATGTACTAATTTCCTGTCTGATGGTTTTGTCAGTCCTCTGGACAGTAATGACAGGAAATCAGTTAAAATTTATCGTGATACAGGTGCCTGCCAATCCCTTATGCTGACCAGTGTTCTAGGGTCTAATGTTAATTCCTCCGATGAAACTGTAATCTTACAAGGTGTAGGGAATAATTACTTCTCTGTCCTCTGTGCAGAGCGAATTTAGAGTCTGGTTTTGTTAATGGTTCCGTTATGGTTGGGTTGGTTGAGACACTCCCAATGTCAGGTGTAACTTTCTTACTTGGAAATGATATTGGTGGAAGTCATGAGTGTCCAGCTCCTCAGTTGTCTGGTGAGCCAGTGAGTGCGACCCAGGCTTGTGATAACCCTGAGGTGTTCTCTGCACGTGCTGTCACTAGGGCTAAGTCTAAAGTTTCTGGTGACTTAGAGGATAATGATGATGATGATGTTATCCTAGCTGACACTTTTCTTGCTAATTTGGACCACTCACCAGATGAGGCAGTACCCCGTAGTGTTGATAATTTGTCTCGTCAAGAGTTGGTTGAGTTGCAGGTTGCTGACCCTGAGTTGAAAGGTCTAGCTAACTCTGCTTGCAGTGAGGAAGAGTCAGCTGGTGCTTCTACTTGTTATTATATAAAGTCAGGAGTACTAATGAGAAAGTGGAGACCCCCACCAGCATCAGCTGACTGTGAATGGGAGGTTGTACATCAAGTTGTCATCCCTCGTGTTTGTAGGCAGGATATCATTAGAGTGGCTCATGATTCCAGTTTGGCAGGACACCTTGGAGTGAGGAAGACTATGGCACGCATTTTGAAACACTTCTACTGGCCAGGTATCTTCAGAGATGTTTCCTGGTATTGTAAGTCTTGTCACACCTGTCAAGTTGTGGGGAAGTGTAATCAGACCGAAAAGGTTGCACCTCTAGTTCCCATTCCTCCTTTTGAGGCGCCATTCACCCATGTGTTGGTGGATATTGTGGGCCCTCTTCCTAAGACTTCTTCAGGATTTTCCTATGTGTTGACCCTGATTGATATGGCTACTCGTTATCCTGAAGCCATTCCACTTAGAAATACCTCAGCAAAGAACGTGGTTAAGGAAATGCTGGGGTTCTTCACCAAGTTTGGTCTGCCCAAGGAGGTACAGTCAGACCGGGAAAGTAATTTCATGTCAAATGTTTTCAAGCAGTCTCTGAAAGAGTTGGGCATCACCCAGATCACGTCTTCAGCTTACCATCCCCAGACCCAAGGAGCGTTGGAGAGATATCATCAAACACTCAAATCAGTGCTCAGGAACTACTGTTTGGAACATCAGAAATACTGGGATAAAGGTCTTCCATTCGTTGTACTTGCCGCAAGAGAATCTCCAAATGAATCACTGGGCTTATCACCCTTTGAACTACTGTTTGGCCATGAAGTAAGAGGACCCCTTAAGCTACTCAAGGAATGCTGGCTGTCGGAGGAAGATGACGTCAACCTGCTGGAGTATGTGATGAAGTTCAAAGAACGGCTGTCCACTGCTTTACAGCTGGCGAGAGAGAATTTAGGAGCTGCTCAGGAGAAGTTGAAGACTTGGTATGATAAGAAGTCCAGGTTACGCCACTTTCAGCCAGGAGATCAGGTTTTGATTCTGCTACTGGTGCAGGGGCAACCTCTTCAAGCCAAGTTTAGTGGTCCTTATTTCGTGGAGAAGAAACCCAGTGATGTCAACTATGTCATCGCCACACCAGATTGTAGAAAGAACAAGCAACTTTGTCACATCAACATGCTAAAGTTATATCACAGGCGAGACAAAAATAACCCAGTCTGCACTGTAGCTGTTCCACCCGAGTCTGCAAGTGAAGTTCTCCCATGCAGTATGAGCCTGAGTGATAGTTTGGGGAAGAATCCTGATATCATGAATGATCTCCAGACTATGCTTTCTCAACTAGCTCCTGAGGAAAAGCAGGAGTTTTTGGCATTACTGCAGGAGTACCCGCAAGTGTTCCGTGCCACTCCAGGAAGAACCACTGTGTTGATGCATGATGTTGATGTTGGAGACGCAAAGCCAATTAAACTGCCTCCTTACCGTGTGAACCCAGTGAAAGTTCCTCTCATCCAGAAGGAGCTTGGCTACCTGTTGGACCACAAGATGATTGAGCCCTGTCAGAGTGAGTGGAGTTCTCCTGTCACTCTAGTCCCTAAGCCAGGGGGGTCACAGCGGCTTTGCAGCGACTACAGACGTGTTAATCAGATAACCAAAACAGACACTTACCCTCTCCCTCGCGTGGAAGTTTGCATAGACAAGATCGGAAAGGCTAGGTACATAAGTAAGTTTGATTTGTTAAAGGGATACTGGCAAGTACCTATGACTGAACGTGCTAGGGAGATCTCATGTTTTGTAACACTAGGAAAGACTTTTGCATGTTCTGTAATGCCATATGGTATGAAGAATGCACCAGCCACTTTTCAGAAGCTCATGAATTTTGTAACAGAGGGTTTGGCAGGGTGTGTTGTTTATATTGATAATGTATTAATCTTCAGTGACAACTGGAAAGATCACCTATGCCATGTCAGTAAATTTCTTGAGCGTTTGGTTCAGGCTAATCTTGTAGCTAATTTATCAAAGTGTGAGTTTGGTCAAGCTAAAGTTCAGTACCTTGGGTACGTAATTGGTGATGGACACGTTGCACCACCAGGAGCTAAGGTTCAGGTTATGAGTGATCTTCCCAGACCTAAAAGTAGGAAAGAGCTACAAAGATTTTTGGGAATGGTAGGTTATTACAGGAGATTTGTTCTTAACTTTTCAATTCTTGTATCACCACTTACAGACCTGCTGAAAAAGGGAGGTAAATTTGTCTGGACCGATAACTGTGAATCCTCTTCCAGTAAACTTAAAGCTATCCTATTAAGTCAGCCAGTGCTCGCTACTCCAAATTTTGCTAAGCCTTTTAAGATGGCTGTTGACGCAAGTGATACAGGAGCTGGGGCTGTTTTGCTGCAAGAGGATGATCAGGGTATTGAACACCCTGTATCTTATTACAGTAAGAAGTTCACTCCACCTCAAAAGAACTACTCAATTATTGAGAAAGAGCTTTTGGCCTTGATGTTGGGTTTACAGCATTTTTCATTTTATTTGTGTTCTGGTTTTGACCCCATAGTCATTTATACCGATCATAACCCACTGAAATTCCTTAAAGTTTAAAGATAAAAATCCGAGATTGACTAGATGGAGTCTACTTCTTCAGGGGTATTCATTAGACATAGAACATGTCAAGAGGAAAGAAAATGTTATTGCAGATTGCTTATCAAGACTTTAGACAGATTGTTTTAGAGTAATAAGAAATTTCCTTTGTAAATTTCTTTTCTTTGTGGGGAGCTGTTACATAGCCTATGATTTCATCATCCTTTGTATAATTCTAACGTACAGTATGCTGCATGTTTGATCACGATTCGCCTCGTGGCTTCCATAGTGACCAGGCTTGCGTGTTCCACCTCACTCCCCCCTTCTCCCCCTTATAGTAGAGTAAGTCATTCTTTCTGTTGTCCAGAGCAGGATTGTCAACTCTTTGTCCCCTATTTCTTCATTTGCGTGTCCTTCTTACAAGTTGTATCAAGCTCTGCCGGCCCCTATATAATGAGCTCAGTCTCTGTATTAATTGCCACTTAGATCTACTCCCCATTTTGTTCACATCTCTGTCCTCCCCTGTATAGTGTATTATTATTTTTGTGAGTGCTCAGGAAGTCTCCAACCATCTAGCTGCTATATAATTTGAGTATAAGTGTTGTTACCATTTTTCTTGTACTGTATGGCCTAAGGCGTTAATTCGTAGGCCTGGTAAGGTTTTTGTGATTCATGTAGAGTTTTTAATGTCAGCCAGTATTAGTAATATTTTGTATCTGTAATAATATTATATCTTGCATTAACTGAGCATTATCCGGTTTTCTCATTTTATCAGGGCTGACTTAGATAAATTTACTCTTGCTAATTTCGTGTTAATAGAGGCTATTGCAGTTAACCATATATGTAACCTGTTTTGCCATTACATTATCCTTATGAGTCCTGAATGTTTAGTTGTTAGTTTGAGCATTAAACTTTAACTTGTAATTTTACCTAACTCTTTTGTTTTGAACATGAAACTTTGCGGGACAGTTGTGTTTTTAGTATTGTCACTTCAAGTGTTCATTATCTCTCTCTGTTCCGTAATATAAATTTGGCGACCTCTTATCAGGATATTCAGGATATTATCATAAGGATATTGCTTGATATTTTGTAACTGTGATTTATTCATGATGTCTACTATTACTACTCTTGATGAAGCCAAAGATTTTTTGTCAAATGTGCAAACAGTGTGTGATGTAGAAAACAGAACAAAGAATGAACTTAAGCTTGTTGCTCAACAATTGGGAATTGCTGTTCACTCTCATCAGTCTAAGGATCAAATTGTTGACATGATTAATAAAAGCTTGTTTAATGTAACTTCTCCAGATGAGCAAACGCAGATTGAAATAGCTAAGTTACGGCTAGCCCTGCAGGAGGCTCGTGCTAAGGAGACTGAGTCTCAGGCTCGTATTCAGGACGCACAGGAACAAATTGAAATTGCTAGGATTCACGCAGACCATGAGTATCGCATGAAAGAAAGTGGAACTGGATCATCTACCTCTGATGATTTTGATGTGGCTAAAAATGTTAAACTTGTCCCTCCTTTTAATGAATCTGATTTAACAAAGTATTTTCAGTTGTTTGAGAGGGTAGCTACAGGTTTTAATTGGCCCAAAAAGTATTGGTCAGTACTCCTACAGAGTGTTCTCACCGGTAAAGCTCAAGTAACTTATGCATCTTTGCCTCAGGATCAATCTGATAATTATGATGTAGTTAAGAGCTTGATTCTTAAGGCCTATGAGCTTGTTCCTGAAGCCTATAGAGTAAAATTTAGGACAACTTATAAGCAAGATAAGCAATCCCATGTTGAGTATGCAAAAATCAAAGAAGATCTGTTAGTGCAGTGGTTAAATTCTAAGAATGTAAATTCTGATTTTGATAAATTTAAGCAGATGATTTTGCTGGAGGACTTCAAAAGGTGTATTAATAAAGATGTAAGCCTATATCTTGATGAGAAAAGAATAGATAATTTGTCTGATGCTGCAGTTTTAGCTGATGAATATGTTCTCACTCACAAGAGATATTCTAAAGAAAAAAGGAAAGCTTAGAGTAAGTACGTTGCCTCTACTCAGAGTACAGGTAACAGGAAAGAAAATAAAGATGATGTTTCTCAGGAAGTAAATACCAGCTCCACCTCTAGATTTCAGAAAAGTAAATGTACTTATTGTAGTAAGCTTGGTCATACTACGGAGAAATGTTTCAGGAGACAGCGTGATGTGAGCAAAAAGGAGTCTTTAAATATTCAGTCAATTGGTCTAGTGTCCACCCTTGAGAGTTCCCAGAATTCTTTAACCGAGTTAACTGCACCTGCTTTGAGGGGTAAATTAAATTCTCATGATGAAGCTCCTCTTTTGAGCAGTAACGTGGGTGACACTCTCAAGAGTTCATGTACTAATTTCCTGTCTGATGGTTTTGTCAGTCCTCTGGACAGTAATGACAGGAAATCAGTTAAAATATATCGTGATACAGGTGCCTGCCAATCCCTTATGCTGACCAGTGTTCTAGGGTCTAATGTTAATTCCTCCGATGAAACTGTAATCTTACAAGGTGTAGGGAATAATTACTTCTCTGTCCTCTGTGCAGAGCGAATTTAGAGTCTGGTTTTGTTAATGGTTCCGTTATGGTTGGGTTGGTTGAGACACTCCCAATGTCAGGTGTAACTTTCTTACTTGGAAATGATATTGGTGGAAGTCATGAGTGTCCAGCTCCTCAGTTGTCTGGTGAGCCAGTGAGTGCGACCCAGGCTTGTGATAACCCTGAGGTGTTCTCTGCACGTGCTGTCACTAGGGCTAAGTCTAAAGTTTCTGGTGACTTAGAGGATAATGATGATGATGATGTTATCCTAGCTGACACTTTTCTTGCTAATTTGGACCACTCACCAGATGAGGCAGTACCCCGTAGTGTTGATAATTTGTCTCGTCAAGAGTTGGTTGAGTTGCAGGTTGCTGACCCTGAGTTGAAAGGTCTAGCTAACTCTGCTTGCAGTGAGGAAGAGTCAGCTGGTGCTTCTACTTGTTATTATATAAAGTCAGGAGTACTAATGAGAAAGTGGAGACCCCCACCAGCATCAGCTGACTGTGAATGGGAGGTTGTACATCAAGTTGTCATCCCTCGTGTTTGTAGGCAGGATATCATTAGAGTGGCTCATGATTCCAGTTTGGCAGGACACCTTGGAGTGAGGAAGACTATGGCACGCATTTTGAAACACTTCTACTGGCCAGGTATCTTCAGAGATGTTTCCTGGTATTGTAAGTCTTGTCACACCTGTCAAGTTGTGGGGAAGTGTAATCAGACCGAAAAGGTTGCACCTCTAGTTCCCATTCCTCCTTTTGAGGCGCCATTCACCCATGTGTTGGTGGATATTGTGGGCCCTCTTCCTAAGACTTCTTCAGGATTTTCCTATGTGTTGACCCTGATTGATATGGCTACTCGTTATCCTGAAGCCATTCCACTTAGAAATACCTCAGCAAAGAACGTGGTTAAGGAAATGCTGGGGTTCTTCACCAAGTTTGGTCTGCCCAAGGAGGTACAGTCAGACCGGGAAAGTAATTTCATGTCAAATGTTTTCAAGCAGTCTCTGAAAGAGTTGGGCATCACCCAGATCACGTCTTCAGCTTACCATCCCCAGACCCAAGGAGCGTTGGAGAGATATCATCAAACACTCAAATCAGTGCTCAGGAACTACTGTTTGGAACATCAGAAATACTGGGATAAAGGTCTTCCATTCGTTGTACTTGCCGCAAGAGAATCTCCAAATGAATCACTGGACTTATCACCCTTTGAACTACTGTTTGGCCATGAAGTAAGAGGACCCCTTAAGCTACTCAAGGAATGCTGGCTGTCGGAGGAAGATGACGTCAACCTGCTGGAGTATGTGATGAAGTTCAAAGAACGGCTGTCCACTGCTTTACAGCTGGCGAGAGAGAATTTAGGAGCTGCTCAGGAGAAGTTGAAGACTTGGTATGATAAGAAGTCCAGGTTACGCCACTTTCAGCCAGGAGATCAGGTTTTGATTCTGCTACTGGTGCAGGGGCAACCTCTTCAAGCCAAGTTTAGTGGTCCTTATTTCGTGGAGAAGAAACCCAGTGATGTCAACTATGTCATCGCCACACCAGATTGTAGAAAGAACAAGCAACTTTGTCACATCAACATGCTAAAGTTATATCACAGGCGAGACAAAAATAACCCAGTCTGCACTGTAGCTGTTCCACCCGAGTCTGCAAGTGAAGTTCTCCCATGCAGTATGAGCCTGAGTGATAGTTTGGGGAAGAATCCTGATATCATGAATGATCTCCAGACTATGCTTTCTCAACTAGCTCCTGAGGAAAAGCAGGAGTTTTTGGCATTACTGCAGGAGTACCCGCAAGTGTTCCGTGCCACTCCAGGAAGAACCACTGTGTTGATGCATGATGTTGATGTTGGAGACGCAAAGCCAATTAAACTGCCTCCTTACCGTGTGAACCCAGTGAAAGTTCCTCTCATCCAGAAGGAGCTTGGCTACCTTTTTTTTTTTTTTTTTTTTTTTTTTTTTTTTTTTTATGTGATCGACTCTGGGCATAGGCTTCACAGCCTGCAATCAAGGCCCAACAGTCCTCCTACATACCATACACCTCTTCATGTCACCACTTCGGCGCTAACACCCACCGTCCATATTGAATACATGCAAGGGCTGTCTCATACAGGACTGGTGTATTGGTATTAGCTGGGGTATTTTTACGACATGTCGGCGGGTCTTCTGGTAGATCAGTAAAGCTTGATTTAATGAAATTCAAATCCTTAAACTGTTCCCTGCCCCAGCGGGGAGTTGAACCTGGGTCCGTTAGAACGGCAGGCCACCTCTCTACCGATTGAGCCACGTCTCCCACCTGTTGGACCACAAGATGATTGAGCCCTGTCAGAGTGAGTGGAGTTCTCCTGTCACTCTAGTCCCTAAGCCAGGGGGGTCACAGCGGCTTTGCAGCGACTACAGACGTGTTAATCAGATAACCAAAACAGACACTTACCCTCTCCCTCGCGTGGAAGATTGCATAGACAAGATCGGAAAGGCTAGGTACATAAGTAAGTTTGATTTGTTAAAGGGATACTGGCAAGTACCTATGACTGAACGTGCTAGGGAGATCTCATGTTTTGTAACACTAGGAAAGACTTTTGCATGTTCTGTAATGCCATATGGTATGAAGAATGCACCAGCCACTTTTCAGAAGCTCATGAATTTTGTAACAGAGGGTTTGGCAGGGTGTGTTGTTTATATTGATAATGTATTAATCTTCAGTGACAACTGGAAAGATCACCTATGCCATGTCAGTAAATTTCTTGAGCGTTTGGTTCAGGCTAATCTTGTAGCTAATTTATCAAAGTGTGAGTTTGGTCAAGCTAAAGTTCAGTACCTTGGGTACGTAATTGGTGATGGACACGTTGCACCACCAGGAGCTAAGGTTCAGGTTATGAGTGATCTTCCCAGACCTAAAAGTAGGAAAGAGCTACAAAGATTTTTGGGAATGGTAGGTTATTACAGGAGATTTGTTCTTAACTTTTCAATTCTTGTATCACCACTTACAGACCTGCTGAAAAAGGGAGTTAAATTTGTCTGGACCGATAACTGTGAATCCTCTTCCAGTAAACTTAAAGCTATCCTATTAAGTCAGCCAGTGCTCGCTACTCCAAATTTTGCTAAGCCTTTTAAGATGGCTGTTGACGCAAGTGATACAGGAGCTGGGGCTGTTTTGCTGCAAGAGGATGATCAGGGTATTGAACACCCTGTATCTTATTACAGTAAGAAGTTCACTCCACCTCAAAAGAACTACTCAATTATTGAGAAAGAGCTTTTGGCCTTGATGTTGGGTTTACAGCATTTTTCATTTTATTTGTGTTCTGGTTTTGACCCCATAGTCATTTATACCGATCATAATCCACTGAAATTCCTTAGTAAGTTTAAAGATAAAAATCCGAGATTGACAAGATGGAGTCTACTTCTTCAGGAGTATTCATTAGACATAGAACATGTCAAGAGGAAAGAAAATGTTATTGCAGATTGCTTATCAAGACTTTAGACAGATTGTTTTAGAGTAATAAGAAATTTCCTTTGTAAATTTCTTTTCTTTGTGGCGAGCTGTTACATAGCCTATGATTTCATCATCCTTTGTATAATTCTAACGTACAGTATGCTGCATGTTTGATCACGATTCGCCTCGTGGCTTCCATAGTGACCAGGCTTGCGTGTTCCACCTCACTCCCCCCTTCTCCCCCTTATAGTAGAGTAAGTCATTCTTTCTGTTGTCCAGAGCAGGATTGTCAACTCTTTGTCCCCTATTTCTTCATTTGCGTGTCCTTCTTACAAGTTGTATCAAGCTCTGCCGGCCCCTATATAATGAGCTCAGTCTCTGTATTAATTGCCACTTAGATCTACTCCCCATTTTGTTCACATCTCTTTTCTCCCCTGTATAGTGTATTATTATTTTTGTGAGTGCTCAGGAAGTCTCCAACCATCTAGCTGCTATATAACTTGAGTATAAGTGTTGTTACCATTTTTCTTGTACTGTATGGCCCAAGGCATTAATTCGTAGGCCTGATAAGGTTTTTGTGATTCATGTAGAGTTTTTAATGTCAGCCAGTATTAGTAATATTTTGTATCTGTAATAATATTATATCTTGCATTAACTGAGCATTATCCGGTTTTCTCGTTTTATCAGGGCAGACTTAGATAAATTTACTCTTGCTAATTTCGTGTTAATAGAGGCTATTGCAGTTAACCATATATGTAACCTGTTTTGCCATTACATTATCCACATGAGTCCTGAATGTTTAGTTGTTAGTTTAAGCATTAAACTTTAACTTGTAATTTTACCTAACTGTTTTGTTTTGAACCTGGAACTTTGCGGGACAGTAGTGATTTTATTATTCTCACTTGAAGTGTTCATTATCTCTCTCTGTTCCATAACAGTGTGTGTGTGTGGATGTGGGTGTGGGTGTGGGTGGGTGGGTTTTTGTGGGTGTGGGTGTGTGGGTGTGTGTTGCAACCCAACTCATTACAACGCCATCTACGGACTAGGGTACGACCTAATTACTGAGCTACATCTAGGGACTTGTACCGTGCCCATCTCCTTCCACAACCCGAGTTTCTTCTTATAATTATTATCCTCTTGTCTGAGTCACCCCCCCCCCCCGCAGTATCTTCTCCCTCTGTTACCACGGAGGAGAAAAGATATGGAGTAACGTCTCAACTTTAAAACTGTAAGATCATTACCTTCACGCCATCTAATGCACAGGTTAGGTAAGGGAGAACGGGAATATAAGAGAACTGTTACAAGGTAGACTATGTTTACATTATGAATCGGAAATATATATGCCTTCCACGTGAAACTAAGTTAATCTTAAATAATCATACTGTGCATGAGTATCCTTCACCATTGATAACATGAGGCTGATGAATAGTGTCCCATATAATGTATTCTGAGACAAAGATTCATTCAAGTGATAAAAGTCGTCGACTCAGAATATAATGGATGTATTAATATTACAGACAAGAATATTATAGTGCACTGAGTATATAGATGTACAGTCACGCGTACTAATTTCTGCTCAGGGGTTACCCCTTCCTTCCCTCCTCTACCCTGGACAGAGGGAAGGGGGGAATCGCGAACAAGCCTACCCCGCCTTCTGCCCCCAACTCCCCCACCCTCCACCTCCAGCTGCCAGTTACTGATTAGACGCAAATTTTCTCATGTCCTGTAAACATGACTAAACTGTCGTCGCACACGCTTTCAACGGCCAAGATTTGGACTATATTTTTAGAATAAATTATTACCGCATTGAACTGCATTCTCAAATTGAAAATATTCACCGTCATTGTAATCCAGTGTCGTCCGCTGCACATTTCTGGGTTCCAGTGCTTACCTTTTCACTTCCCCCAGCTGTCTCTCTCTCTCTCTCTCTCTCTCTCTCTCTCTCTGAATTTACTTTTCCCACTCACTCTTTCTTTTTAAGTTTATATAACTTTCTCTTTCCTTCTCTCCCCCTCTCCCCCTTCTCTCTCGTTCTTTGTCTTAAGTCTTCCCCGCCTCTCACCCCTCCCCTCCCCCCACCTTAGGCCTGATCAGCAGTCAGTTATACCGTCACCGCTCCTTCGTATATCGTGTGCAGGCAACATTTATCACGCACACTTAGGTCAGATGTATGGGAAGCTAATTTTTGTTTTATATATAATTGTATTTCTAATTATGTGCCAAGTTCAAATAGAGAACACCAGACCAATATTCGTAATTTTTATTAGAGTGACCGTCCCACTTCACATAGCTGGGTAGCTGGGCTTATAAACTGCACACACACACACACACACACACACACACACACACACACACACACACACACACACACACACGACTTAAATTTTGCACTGACAGCGTGGCGACTACAAATATAGTCATTCTAACAACTGGATCTGCTGGCTCCAAACCTTCTCTGTCCCAGTCAAACTCCTCATTCAATAACCGGTTATTGAATGAGGAGTTTGACTGGGACAGAGAAGGTTTGGAGCCAGCAGATCCAATTGTTAGAATGACTATATTTGTAGTTGCCTCACTGTCAGTGCAAAATTTGAGTCGTGTGTGTGTGTGTGTGTGTGTGTGTGTGTGTGTGTGTGTGTGTGTGTGCAGTTTATAAGCCCAGCTACCCAGCTATGTGAAGTGGGACGGTCACTCTAATAAAAATTACGAATATTGGTCTGGTGTTCTCTATTTGAACTTGGCACATAATGAGAAATACAATTATATATAAAAAAAAAAAAAAAAAAATTGTTTCCCATACATCTGACCTAAGTGTGTGTGATAAACGTTGACTGCACACGATATACGAAGGAGCGGTGACGGTATAACTGACTGCTGATCAGGCCTAAGGTGGGGGGAGGGGAGGGGTGAGAGGCGGGGAAGACTTAAGACAAAGAACGAGAGAGAAGGGGGAGAGAAGCAAAGAGAAAGTTATATAAACTTAAAAAGAAAGAGTGAGTGGGAAAAGTAAATCCAGAGTGAGAGAGAGAGAGAGAGAGAGAGAGAGAGAGAGAGAGAGCTGGGGGAAGTGAAAAGGTAAGCACTGGAACCCAGAATTGTGCAGCGGACGACACTGGATTACAATGACGATGAATATTTTCAATTTGAGAATGCAGTTCAATACGGTAATAATTTATTCTAAAAATATAGTCCAAATCTTGGCCGTTGAAAGCGTGTGCGACGACAGTTTAGTCATGTTTACAGGACATGAGAAAATTTGCGTCTAATCAGTAACTGGCAGCTGGAGGTGGAGGGTGAGGGAGTTGGGGGCAGAAGGCGGGGTAGACTTTTTCGCGATTCCCCCCTTCCCTCTGTCCAGGGTAGAGGAGGGAAGGAAGGGGTAACCCCTGAGCAGAAATTAGAACGCGTGACTGTACATAGATACCTGGTAATTATACAAAATACTGTACATATGCACATTTACACAGTAGTTGGTGTACTGTAGTTATATATAAAAGAAAAAATCACATTAAATAACCTGAAGGCATCACAGTGCACATACACATTATTATCCTAATAGAGAAAAAATAGCATGAATAAAATATTTTATAAAAATGTCCAAGGTAAAAAAACAAAGCTGTCATCAATACAAATAAAAAGAAGTCCTAGGTGATATATACAGCTAGCATCAATAAACAGTACAAAAGGTCCAATGAAATATAAAAGTTAGCATCAATAAAAAATAAAAGGTCCAAACAAAATATCAAAGCTAGCATCAATAAAAAAAAAATGAAAAATAAAAGCTTGCAGCCACAGAAAATAAAGAGGTCTAAATAAAATATTAAAGTTAGCGACGATAACAACTAAAAAGGTCCAAATAAAATACAAGGGCTAGCAGCCATGAGAGAGAAAAAAAAATGTCCAAATAAAATATAAAAGCTAGCAGAAATAAAAAATGAAAAAGTCCAAATAAACTAGAAAAAGCTAGCAACCATAGTAAATAAAAAGGTCCAAATAAAATACAAGAGCTAGCAGCCATGAATAATAAAAAGGTCCAAATATAATACGGTATAAATACTAGGAACCAGAAAAAATAAAAAGGTCCAAATAAAGTATAAAAGCTAGCAACCATTACAAATAAAAAGGACCAAATAAAATATAAAATATAAAAGATAGCAACCATAAAAAATAAAAAGGTCCAAACAAAATATAAAAGCTAGCATCCATAAAAAATAAAAAAAGTCCAAATAAAATATAAAAGCTAACACATGGTAAACAAAAGAAAATCAATTACAAGTATAAAAAGGATACAGTATACAAATTAAAAAAAAAATCTAAAGAGGAATATTAAAAGTCTTTAAAAATATCAGTTACAAAATTACAATATATATAATGCTAAAACTAGGAAGAAAATCAGGATTCCGTATAACACTAACTAAAGAGTATAATGCCCTAATATCCAAAATAACTACATGGCCCACGTCTGTCCTCATCTCTCTGGACCCAAGTCAAGCGGGAGGCTATCACATCCAGGCCCTCATTATTTACATCCATTAAATAGTCATTTTTTAATATAGTGTGAATATGTCGCATAAACAATCCCTCATTAAAGTAACGAATATTCAGCCTGAGTATTGAATTCGTAGAGTTCTTTATCCTTTTATAAAACCTTTCCTACGTTAGAGCAGTTAGGTGTTGAAGGAAAAACTGATTACAGTTGGAATCAGTTATGTGACTGCTGGCATAAACAGGTACCCCACATAGTTTCTTTAAAGCATTATTATATGCAATATTAAAAGCCTTAAAGATAGAAGATCTAAAAGTTGCCCTGCTGTTCCACAAGCATAATCCATAGTCTGGACAGCAATATGACTTAAAAAAAAAAAAAAAAAGCATCCTTATGTAAAAATTTAAAATTTCTAAAAACTGAATTAAAAGAATTATAAAAATTGTTGAGTCTTAACTCAACATCTTTACTGTCCTTAAAATCATATGAAATATAATGTCCAAGATATTTAAAACATTTGACAACTTCCAGTCTATCACCATTAAGACTAATACTGTTAACATTAAACTTATTCAAATTACTAAAAATCATGAATTTTGATTTATCTTGATTAATAAGCAGATTATGCTCAGCAATTTTTGTACAGAGCCTACTATATAGGGCATCCATATCTTTTTGTGAAGCAGCCAACAGAACCAGGTCGTCAGCATATGCTATAATATTTACTTTACAAAAGCCAAAACTGCAGCCAGTCTCTATATCTCCAATATCTTTAATAATATAATTAATATAAAAACTAAAAAGGAATGGAGAAAGACCACCACCCTGCCTAACACCATTCTCAATAAAATAGTATGAGCTCATGCAGTTCTGCCATTTAATATCTGCTTTCTGGTTTTTGAAATAATGTAAGATAATAAGAACTATATCAGGAGGAAGACCTGAACATGAAAGCTTGTTCCCTAATGCAGAATGATTAATTCTATCAAAAGCTTTACTCAGGTCCACAAATGTGGCAAAACCTGCTCGTTTCATCTTGGCATATTTAAACATAACTTCTTTCAGTAAAAATACATGCATCTGTAGTAGAGCAACCACTCTATAAAGCCAAACTGTCTGCAATCAATACTGAGCTTTTCCATCGGTATATCCAAAATATCAAATTCAGCTATTTTTAGTAGACATGAGGACTGCATTACTGGCCTGTAGTTTGAGGACTCGGTAACATTTTTGTTATCCTCTGGAATGGGTGTAATATTACCTTTTAATAATTCTTCAGGCAGATAACAGTGACTATAATATGAATTGTAGAAACGAGCATGGAATTGGAAAACAGAATCTGAGGCAGATTAAAAAAAAAAAAAGGAGTGAATACCATCATAACCCATACCAAAATTCAGTTTTTCAATTATCTTCTTTAAGGAAACACCAGAAGTTTGTAAACAAAATTTTCTCCTCATGATCCAAGCTGTTTTTAACTTCTCAATAAATTCCGTTTCCTCATTTGCATTCAGTGTTGCTTGACCCACTAAAAAATTTTGCACAAAGATTTCTTTTATTTCAGAGTTACAAGTGTTCCCATCAATCACACCAGCACTCTTGGTACATTTTCTTTGTCTCTTAACTTCTTTCCAGAATTGTGTTTTATTTTTGACAGAAAATTTCTTAGTTACTGAATCACAAATTTCTCTTTCCTCATTTTTTCTACAGTCTCGTCTAGTAGTTAGCATGGCATCATGATCTGGTGTGTCCCTCATCTTGCCATGTTCCACCCAGTACAGGTACTTTTCCCTAGCTATGCTATGTAACAGTTTCACTCTCCTGTTCCAACCTGGGATTACCTTATATTTATTCAGCTGAATAGCTTTTCTTTTATATTTCAAAGTAGCTTCATTAACACTCTGAACAATTGCATAGTAAAAATAATCAATTTCCTTCAAATGTTCTGGATTGCGGCAGTAGTAGTAGTAGTAGTAGTAGTAGTAGTAGCAGTAGTAGTGGTAGTGTAGTAGTGGTAGTAGCAGTAGCAGTAGTAGTAGTAGTAGTAGTAGTACTGGCAGCAGTAGTAGTAGCAGTAGTATAGTAGTAACTACAGCCCCAGATTCATCTGTACCGTGAACCCGGTGGACAGTAGGCTGAAGTCGCCCTTCACCGGAGTTCATCCTCATTTCAAGGGTAGGGAGGGAGGCAGATGAGGGACGTTACTGTAACTGGCAGTGGATTCACCCAGTTATATCGGGAAGGCTCTCCAACTCCCCGCATATGGTGTGCTTGGGAAATTAAGTCAAACACATGAGCTTGTTTTTAAAACTTAGTAATATTGTATCAGTCACAGGCTTTAAAAAAATTGTATAGTAAACCTGCCTGTGTTGTTGGTACATCTATACATTTTCTTTAGGCTAACAAGACGATTTCTTTCTGTAATGGGAAACTCTGTCAAAGGCTTAGAGTGAAGATTTATATTTTAAGCTAACTTCAGACGATTTCCTTAAGGTTATGGGAGACTTAGTGAATTTAAGGGGTTATATCTTCAATAACCTCTTCATTACTATGTTTGTTTTATATGCTAACTTGACCTAAAATTGCCACCTCTCCATCTTGAATTCTGGACTGTAGCAAGAGATTAGTATCAGAATATGCTGCTAGTCACGAGGAGGTGCTTTGAAGATATGCAGAGTCGCAGCAGTGTCTATTTTACTCTGTCACTGGGGAGCGGGGTGGCTCAGTGATGGTGACTCGAGATGGTGAGGTCGAGAGTTAGCGCCTCGCCCGGCTGGCTGCCTTTGCTGGGAGGGGTAACGCTCTCCTGTAACCCTAGCAGGGCTATATGAACTATCTAGGTCTAGATCGAGGAAATAATCCCTTTATTCTGTCACTGAACTAGGTGAACTACACTACAAAACGACGAGAGTTTGAGCCAAGTTTTGGTTTGAGGCAAACATAGCTGGAAAGGAAGTAATAGTAGTAAAAGTAGTAGCAGTAGTAATAGTAACATTAGTAATAGCAACAGTAGTAGTAGTACTGCAGTAATAATAATAGTAGTAGTAGTAGTAATGGTACCCTTGGTAATAGCAAGAGTAGTAGTAGTACTGTAGTAATAATAATAGTAGTAGTAGTAGTAGTAGTAATGGTACCCTTGGTAATAGCAAGAGTAGTAGTAGTACTGTAGTAATAATAATAGTAGTAGTAGTAGTAGTAGTAATGGTACCCTTGGTAATAGCAAGAGTAGTAGTAGTACTGTAGTAGTAGTAGTAGCAGCAGCAGCAGTAGTAGTAGTAGTAGCTAGTTGTAGTTGTTGTAGTAGTGGTAGTAGTAGTAATAAAAATAATAGCAATAGTAGTAGTAGTAGTAGTAGTAGTAGTAGTAGCAGTAGTAATGGTAGTAGTAGTAGTAATAGTAGCGGCAGCAGTAGTAGTAGGAGTAAAAGTAGTAGTAGTACTAGTAGTAGTAGTAGTAGTAGTAGTACTACTACTACTACTACTACTACCACTATTACTACTACTAGTAGTAGTAGTAGTAGTAGTAGTAGTAGTAACAGTAGTAGTAGTAGCAGTAGTAGTAGCAGTAGTAGTAGTAGTAGTAGTAGTAGTAGTAGTAGTAGCAGTAGTATTAATATTAGTAACAGTAGTAGTAGTAGCAGTAGTAGTAGTAACGTATATAAAATCGCTTGGTGGTAGCAGAATTAACATCGGACTGAAGGGCTTGAACCGATGATAAGTGTTAAGGTGTGACTGCTGGACCCCGCTACTGAACGCACTCTATATCGTGGGATGCAGGCTAACTCACCCCATCAAACCCCCAGCAGGTGTTCCATAAATAACCCGTCATGATATTGGCTGTTTGCATTCGAACGTCAGCCTTTGAGTTGATGCGGCTGTTGTTTTGGCTCCTGTGTCCCAAAACAAGATCACATTTGCACCAGACAATCAAGAAAATGTCAGCAGTAATCGTTCAGCTATTTAATTTATTGTTTTTCACTCTACTGGCTCTGGTGAGGGAGGCCTTCGTGTGGTGGCACCGATTTAAGTAGCTGCTCACCTGTATGGTCATACAAACATCCTCCTGATACGATTGGTAAACTGGGATTCGTGTTTACTGAGGATTTTAAGTCTTTCAGGTCTGGAGACGGACCCCTTCACGTGGTGGCATTGACATGAATGGGTGGTGGAGATATCAGTCATAAAAACGTTCCTCAGTTCCTCAAATACTAGTATTACAACTACTGCTACTACTACTACTACTACTACTACTACTGCTGCTGCTGCTGCTGCTGCTACTACTACTACTACTACTACTATCAATAACAACAGTAACAGTAAACTACTAACAATAAATCACACAAGATATTAACCATATGAGTTCGTTCGTGAATTTGCCCTTCTCCCCACTTCCACATCCTCCCTCTCCTCCTCACTCCCCTTACTCCTCTCCCTCTCCTCCTTCTCTCTTTCCCCCTTCCTCTTTCTCCCTCCACACGCCTGCGCCAAGCCCCCTGGTGCCGGCTATAAGGTGCTGGTGTTTGTGTTGTGGTGGTGGTGTGGCGGGGCAGGTGTGGTCACTCGCCATGGCGCCTTCATACACACAACACTGCCTCTGCTTCTCTCTCTTCGCTTCCCTCGCCGCCCCTGCTGAAGTCCTACGCAGCTTCCCAGTGTCATCCGGTGAGAGAGAGAGAGAGAGAGAGAGAGAGAGAGAGAGAGAGAGAGAGAGAGAGAGAGAGAGACAGACAGACAGACAGACAGACAGACGGAGAGAGAGAGAGAGAGAGAGAGACAGACAGACAGACAGACAGACAGACAGACAGAGACAGAGAAAGGGGGGGGTTGCAGTAGCTATTGCATGTATTCACCTTCGGCATTTTTTTTTTAGTTTTGTTCTGTGTGTGTGTGTGTGTGTGTGTGTGTGTGTGTGTGTGTGTGTGTGTGTGTGTGTGTGTGTGTGTGTGTGTGTGTGTGTCTGTGTGTGTGTGTTAGAGAGAGAGAGAGAGAGAGAGAGAGAGAGAGAGAGTAATAATACGAGAAATTACTTTTCGAAACTGAACATATTCATCTGGCCGAGGTTCGCAGCATCTCTTCCTTAGCGATTTATTCTGTCCATTACTCCTGGATACCCTCCTGTATGCTACTGATCCAAGCAACATGGACATTCAAATGGTTTAAAAAGGAAAAAAAAAACAATGTAAGGATTAGGAAGGATTTTAAGTGTAAAGTGGAGGGAATGAAATAAAATGTTCGGGAAGAAGGTAAGGAGAGTTAGACAGGGTGATAAAGAAGTAGTAGGAGAGTGAAAGACAGAAATGGTACATTACTAGTGGATATGGGGAAAAAAGTGAACAGATCGAGAGAACACTTTAAGAAACTGTTGAACATAGAGAATGAAAGTAATGTGAGTATAAGTGGTTGGGGAATGGCTGGGAGAAGGAGGGATGTGGGAAGGGAGGAAGAGATTAGTGGGATGGAAATAGTGTAGGCAATGAAGAAAGAATGGGGAAGGCCCCAGGAATTGATGGAGTCAGTGGGGAAATTATGAAGCATGGAGGAGAGATGGTAGTAGAATGGATATTGAAGATGTGCAGATTGGCCTGGGAGGAATTAGGTAGAAACCCTGAGGATTGGAAATCAGGTATAATTATTTAGCTGTACAAAGGAAAAGGGGAAAAAGAAGTGTGTGGTGATCATGGGAGCATTTGTCTTCTTAGTGTAATAGGAAAAATATATGGTTGGATACTTATTGACAAAGTTATGTAAATAACAGAGTAATTAGTTGGAGAAGGACAGGGAGGTTCTAGGAAGGGAAGAGGCTGTGTAAATCAAATATTCATCCTTACGTCTTTATTGAAAAAGTATCTAGAGAAGGGAAAGAAGCTGTATACGACCTTCTGGAATTTGGAGAATGCATATGGCAGAGGAGATAGACAAAGAATGTGGGAAATAGATTATATTTTATAAATGGGGAACAATTGAATGCCGTGAAGAGTATGTATGAGAGTGCTAAGGCTTCAGTGCGTGTGGATAGTGAGCTGAGTAATTTTTTCTAAGTGAAGGTCTGATTGAAACAGGGGTATGTCATGTCTCCATGGTTCTTCATTCTGTATGAGGATGGGGTTATAAAGGAGATTCAAGGTAGGGAAGTGGATGCTACAGTGGCCCTAACGAGGGAGTGTAGCATTTCGAAACTTCCTGTACTGTTGCTTGCAGATGATACTGTATTGTTAAATGAGTTTGGAAGAGTGTGTAAGAAGAATCTAAAGATGCATGTCGGGAAAAGTAAAGTTATGGTCTTTGAGAGATATGAAGTCACTGAATGTACAGTGATGTTGGATGATGAGGCAATGGAAAATGTGAGTGCATTTAAGTACTTGGATAGTGTGATGAGTAAGGATGGAAATTTAGAGGATGAAGTACTTGAAGGGGTGCGACAAAAAAGAAAGGTTGCTGGTTTTTTGAAAGCAATGATAAGAAAGAGGGAAGTGAGCATGGAAGTAAAAAAGTCACTGTATGATAGTATTGTAATACTAAGTACTGTATAACGTATGGAAGCGAAGCTTGGACCTTTTTGGAAGGACACAAGTCTAGGGTGAGGGCAGTGGAAATGAGTTACCTTCTTTCTTTCTTTCTAAGATTTAGCCCTCCTGTAGAGGGAACCGGACAGTACATTAGCCCGGTCAGTGGAGGGTGGGCTGTTAGTTGTAAGGGGGAGCGAGTTACTTAAGGGAAGCATGAGGAGTTATAAGGAAAGACAGACTAACAAATGAGAAAGTGAAAGAGGTTATTTGTGGTGTGGATGCCGATATCATAGAAAGCGTTGGGAGAAATACGTTGAGGTAGTTTGACCATGTGGAGAGGGTGGAAAGCGAGAGACTAACGAGAGTGTATGTGATTGAGGTGGAAGGGGGAGAGGAAGGGGTAGCCCGAGGATGAGATGGAGGGATGGAGTGGAGAGGTACCGGTATATGAGAGAGGGTGTGTGTGAGCTGGAGGGAGGGCAGTGAAATGGCGGGGGACAGGGGGGCGACATGGAGGCTATTTGTTTGCGGCCACCCTTTACGGAATTAAAGCATTTGACAAAAGACAGACAGTAATACGAAAAACATACCGCTATGGAAGAGGTGTTACGAAGCCTCCTATGCCACGTAGCATACGACTCTATCTAGAAGCTATTTTTTTTTTTTTTTTTTTTTACGTGTCCAACTCTGGGCATAGGCTTCACAGCCTGCTATCAAGGCCCAGCAGTCCTCCTACATACCATACACCTCTACATGTCACCACTTCGGCGCTAACACCCACCGTCCATATTGAATACATGCTAGGGCTGTCTCATACAGGACAGGTGTATTGGTATTAGCGGGGGTATTTTTACGACATGTCGGCGGGTCTTCTGATAGATCAGTAAAGCCTGATTTAATGAAATTCAAATCCTTAAACTGTTCCCTGCCCCAGCCGGGATTTGAACCTGGGTCCGTTAGGACCGCACGCCACCTCTCTACCGGTTGAGCCACCGGTGGTGGTGGCGGTGGTAGTAGCAGTAGTAGTAGTAGTGGTAGAGGTAAGGGTAGTAGTAGTAGTAGTAGTAATAGAAGTAGTAGTAGTAGTAGTAGAAGTAGTACTTATAGCCCAAGGTTCACCTGAAACGTGAACCCATTGGTGTGCAGGCTGAAATCGCCTTCCTCCCGCAGTCCACCATCCTCCTTTAGGGGAACACGGAAATAGTTGAGGGACGTATGTATAACCTGGCAACTGAGCCACCTGGTTATATCGGTGCCACCACGTGAAGGCGTCCCTCTCCAGCCCCAAGACATGGGAGTATAAAGAGTAAAAATGACCCAATATGTTAACGATCTTGCGGAGATATTCATTTAGCAGCTTTTTTCTCGTGGCCCACTGCGGCACATCATACCTTTTTTAAGCACTTCTTTGTGACTAGCATCATATTCGTGTTAATCTCTTGTTACTGCTCTGTACTGAGGATGGAGAGAGGGCAGTTTTACAGTTATACACTGTTCACTTCAGCTGGGCGTAAAATGGCCATCTCTCCATCTCGAATATTCAGCTGAAACGAGAGGCTGACCCTAGGATATGATATTAGTCATGAAGAAGTGCAGTGGAAAGGATGTAAAGCCGTAGTCTTAATTCATTCCTCCATAACTTTACGGGAAATAACCTGCAAAAAAGACGAAAATATCCGCCATGGCAAAATGAACGAATTATAGGTAAAGTTAAGATTTATTTCTCCTCCTCCTAATTTCAGTCTTCCCTCTTGAGCTTCAGGTACTTCAGCCTTCTTCAGAAAGTCTCAGCTTCGTCCGGTGTGACAGTGGGAGGTATTCTAAATGATGCAGGGGGCTTCGCAACACACCATCTTTAGCGATTTAGTTTGAATATTACACATCATTTTCTTTGGTGCTATTTTTCTCATCGACACAGGTGCTGGAGAGGGACGTCTTTGCGTGGTGGCACTGATATAACATGGCTGTGGAGCTGCCCGTTTATACAAACTTCCCTCAACTCCGTCCCTATCCTTCCCAGAGGAGGAAAGCGGAGTGCAGGAGGTCAGCTAAAGCCAGCAATCCACTGCGCTCACATTTCAAATGAACCTAGGGCAATAACAAGAACATTAAGTACTGCTACTACTACTACTGCTACCACCAACATCGACAAAGCTTCCACCAATAACATGCAAGAGGATACTGAGGTATTATGTGCAAAACAAATCGCTGATAAAAACGTCTTACGGAATCACCAAAGCCACTTAGAATACAGTCCTGGGGTGGGATTAAAGGTATTTCAAGGTGGATTCCCTGTCGTATCTCGGATTAGTTTTTGCAGGATGGTTAACAACATTAGAATCTTTCCTTGGCTGGCGTTCTTTCGTCAAAAACAATTCCTGGTTATTTGAGGAAAACTGTTATCTCTGTTGTCCGTTATGTGTTGTCTGTTATGTTATCTGGTGTCTGTTTTCTAATATGTTATCTGTTTTCTGTTGTCTATTTTGGGTGGAACGACAGAGAAAGAAAACTTTCCCTGTCTCCAGTTCCTCCTGTCAAAACCCATCACAGTTACGACAGGGCCTGGATCGTAAATATGTTTGAGTATCCCACCCCGGTGTTGTATTTTCTTTTGTAACTTCCTTGGGGGATGGAGTTATCCCCATACCCTGAAGATTGGGTCTATGAATGTGCGTGGATGTAGTACGATTGAGGCTAAAAGGGAGGAGATTGGGAGAATGTTTGTGAGAAGAAAGTTGGATGTGTTAGCTTTGAGTGAAACGAAGATGAAAGGGAAGGGTGAGTCTATGTTTGGAAGTGTGAACGGAAGATTGTCAGGTGTTGATAGAGGAAGGGCAAGAGAAGGTGTGGCCTTGTTAGTGAGTCCGGAAGTACAGCAGTGTGTGATTGAATGGAAGGAGGTGTCATCGAGACTGATGTAGGTGAAAGCGAAATTTGAAAGTGAGTTGTGGGTGTTTGTGAGTGCATATGGGCCTAGTAGTGAAAGGGATGAAGAAGACAGGGAGTCTTTCTGGCTTGATATTGATGAGTGTCTGCAGAGTTTTGGAGTGAATGTGAATGTGGTAATGATGGGAGATCTGAATGCTAGAGTGGGAAATGTAGCAGTTGAAGGTGTAGTTGCTATGCATGGTGTGCCTGGAAGAAATGAAAATGGGGAACGAATGATAGCGATGTGTGTTGAGCGAGAGATGGTGATTGGAAATACGCTGTTTGAGAAGAAAGATATTTATAAGTATACATGGGTGAGACAGGAGGGCGGAAGGGTTGTTGATAGAGCTTTGATGGACTATGTGGTTGTGTCTAGGAATGTAATAGGAAGATTGTTGGATGTGAGAGTTCTGAGAGGGGAGGGTGGAGGTATGTCTGACCACTACCTGGTGGAGAGAAAGTTAGGAGTAGGTAAGAGATGGGTGAGAGCTAGGAGGGTTAGGTGTGGCAGGGAGGTTTTTGAAAGTGAGTGAGTTGTATAAAAGAGAGAAAAAGATAGAGTATCAGGAGAAATTGAAAGATGAGTGGAACGCAGTGAAAGATCGGGAAAATGGCAGTGTGGAGGAGAAATGGCAGTTGTTTAAGAGTGCTGTGGTGGGGCATGCACAAGAGGTGTGTGGTGTGAGACGTGTGGGTGGTGGTGTAAGAAAAGGAAGTGAATGGTGGTGTGAGGAAGTAAGTATGGCTGTGGCTGAGAAGAGACGTGCATATGAAGTTTGGCTGCAGAGGAAGGTTGAGATGTCATATGAAAGGTATAAGGAAAAGAGGAATAGGGCGAGAAGGGGTGTGCGTGATGCTAAAGTGGCAGCAGATGAGAGGTGGAGTAGGCGGCTGACAGAGAATTTTCAACAGAATAAGAAAATGTTTTGGAAGGAGGTGAAAAGGGTGCGAAAGGGAGAGTCTGGGAAGGAAGAACGAGTAAAAGCAGAGGATGGAAGGATGTTAATTGAGATGGATGCAGTAAGGAAGAGATGGGCAGAGTATTTTGAAAGATTGTTAAATGTAGAGGAGGAAAGGGTGGCTGAGATTCTGGCGGATGAAAGGGTGCAAGGAATAAATGTGTTGGGAGAGTTGAATGATTCTTTGATCACAAAGGAGGAAGTGAAGAAGGCAGTAAAGGAGATGAAAACAGGGAAAGCTGCAGGTATGAATGGATGTGCTGTGGAATGCCTGAAGGGCGGTGGAGTGACTCTTGTTGACTGGTTAGTAAGATTGTTGAATGTGCCAATTGACTGGGCAAGTGCTTGTGTGGTCCTGTGTATAAAGGCAAGGGTGGTAAGTATGAATGTACTAGCTTTAGGGGTATAAGTCTGTTGAGTGTTGTAGGTAAGGTGTATGGTAGAGTGTTAATTATGAGAGTTAGAGAGGGTACAGAGGGAGTGATTAATGATGAGCAGTGTGGCTTTAGGAGAGGGAGGGGATGCGTGGATCAGGTGTTTGCTGTGAGATAAGTGTGTGAAAATATTTAGCGAAAGGCAAGGATGTGTTTTGGGCATTTATGGATTTAGAGAAAGCGTATGATAGAATTGAGAGGGAGGCTTTGTGGACTGTTTTAAGATTATATGGACTTGATGGTAGGTTACTAAAAGGAGTGAAAAGTTTTTATGCAAATAGTAGAGCATGTGTAAGAGTGGGAAATGCTGTGAGTGATTGGTTTCCCGTGAGAGTGGGGCTGCAACAGGGATGTGATGTCGCCTTGGTTGTTTAATATTTACATGGATGGTGTTGTAAGGGAGGTGAATGCAAGAGTTTTAGGTGGAGGTCTGAGTCTGGTGAATGTTGATGGTGGAGAATGGAATCTGAAGCAGCTGCTGTTTGCAGATGATACTGCACTGGTGACTGATTCAGAGGAGAGATTGAGAAAGTTGGTAGAGGAGTTCGGAAGGGTGTGTGAAAGGAGGAAATTGAAAGTAAATGAGAATAAGAGTAAAGTGATGAAGTGTACGAGGTTGGTAGATGGTAGGGGGATGAATATAGTTTTGAATGGCGAGTTGCTTGAGGAGGTAGAATGCTTTAAATATCTAGGGTCACATGTTGCTGTGGATGGAAGAATGGATGGAGAAGTGAAGTTTAGAATAAATGAAGTAGGAAAGGTGCTGGGAGGAATGAAAAAAGTGTTTAGATGTTGTTCGCTTAGAATGGATGTAAAGAGAAGGCTGTATGAGGGTGTTGTGGGACTGACTGCGTTATATGGGGCTGAAACATGGAATATGGGAGTAGCAGAGAGGAAAAGTTTGAATGTAATGGAGATGAGGTGTCTGAGGAGTATGTGTGGAGTGACGCATATGGATCGAGTGCAAAATGATGAAGTGCGAAGGAGAACTGGAGTTATTCGGGAGATGGCTGGTAGAATTGAGCAGAGGGTGTTGCGATGGTTTGGGCATATGGAGAGAATGGATAATGAGCGATTGGTGAAAAAGATAACTAGATCTGATGTGAGAGGTATAAGGCTGAGAGGAAGACCACGAATAGGATGGATGGACAGTGTGAAGAGAGCACTGGATGCGAGAGGGATGTCTGTTGAGCAAGGAGGAGTGGCTGTGCGTGACAGAAATAAATGGAGAGAAATTGTGAGTGAATAAGTGATGACGCAGCCCTGAGGGGATATTCTGCCGCATTTGGTCTGATCAGCTAGTCAGGTGAGGTGTGGGTAAGGGGATGGGTCTGTTGTGATGTGGCAGGGGTAAACCAGTTCTGCTGTCGGGCCCTGCTGCGGATGTCACTGATAGCATTGCACAGTTGACCCTTGTGCGGTGTGGTGCAGTGAGGATCTGTCCGTTCTCCCCTTTGGGGCTAAGATGCGAATGATTGTGTTTGAATGGATGAGAAAATGGGGAGTGTGTCGTCCTGTCTCGGCTACCTCCCTTTCCTTGGGGGAAGCAGCCTAGGAATATAGATAGATAGATAGAACTTCCTTGGTGCTGGCAAGAGACACCTTCATGTGGTGGCACCGATATAACCGAGCGGCTCAACTACCTTGTTATTCAAACCTCCCTCAACTATCTAATATATTACCAATATGCCGGTAATCGAACCCGAGACTCTCAGGTGGGAGCCAGGCAGCATACTGGGTTTGGTTAACGGCATAATGGCAATATTCTGGATGATTTTTCCTAAGTAAAGTACAGGTTCCTCTCTTTACTCCCTCAGCTACTTCCCTATCCACAGAAAGAAGGATTGTGGACTGCAGGAAAATGACAGCTTAAGCCTGCAGTCCCCCAGGCCCACATTTCTCAAGGGAAGCCTTCATGTGATGGCACCGATATAACCAAACGGCTCAGTTGCCTGGTTATACAATTGTTCCTAAACCACTTCCTTGTTTATCGACAGGAGGAGGGTGGACTGGAGAAGACGAGCAAAAAAAACCCGCAGTCCACCGGGTTCACGTTTCAGATGAAGCAGGGACCGAGAAAAAAACAAAACAAAACTTCTGTATGGTGACAGCTTTTTTCAATTTACATATTCTCTTACCAGATTATTTTATTGAGTTAAAGAGAGTTACCTCTACTAGAAAAGAAAATATACTCTTTTAATCAAACTTGTTTTAGATTTTCGTCCACTGGTAGCTTATTTCACGTAGCTCAGTGGCAGAAAACAGTAATACTATGGTTCTGCATTCTTTTCATACCACCTCTTC